>NC_135910.1:11560710-12160710 GCF_964194155.1 Cetorhinus maximus | reverse complement strand
GGATGATGTGAGGGGGAGGGGGATGATGTGAGGGGGAGGGGGGGATGATGTGAGGGGAGGGGGGATGATGTGAGGGGGAGGGGGGATGATGTGAGGGGGAGGGGGGATGATGTGAGGGGGAGGGGGGATGATGTGAGGGGGAGGGGGGATGATGTGAGGGGGAGGGGGGATGATGTGAGGGGGAGGGGGGATGATGTGAGGGGGAGGATGTGAGGGGGAGGGGGGATGATGTGAGGGGGAGGGGGGATGATGTGAGGGGGAGGGGGGATGATGTGAGGGGGAGGGGGGATGATGTGAGGGGGAGGGGGGATGATGTGAGGGGGAGAGGGGGATGATGTGAGGGGGGAGGGGGGATGATGTGAGGGGGAGGGGGGATGATGTGAGGGGGAGGGGGGATGATGTGAGGGGGAGGGGAGGGGAGGGGGATGATGTGAGGGGGAGGGGGGATGATGTGAGGGGGAGGGGGGATGATGTGAGGGGGAGGGGGGATGATGTGAGGGGGAGGGGGGATGATGTGAGGGGGAGGGGGGATGATGTGAGGGGGAGGGGGGGATGAGGGGGAGGGGGGATGATGTGAGGGGGAGGGGGGATGATGTGAGGGGGAGGGGGGGATGATGTGAGGGGGAGGGGGGGATGATGTGAGGGGGAGGGGGGATGATGTGAGGGGGAGGGGGGAGGGGGATGATGTGAGGGGGAGGGGGGGATGATGTGAGGGGGAGGGGGGGATGATGTGAGGGGGAGGGGGGATGATGTGAGGGGGGGGGGGATGATGTGAGGGGGAGGGGGGATATGTGAGGGAGGGGGGATGATGTGAGGGGGAGGGGGGATGATGTGAGGGGGGAGGGAGGGGGTGGGTGGGGGGACTGACAGGCCGGGGGTGGGGGGTCGACAGGCCCGAGGAGCGGGATGGGGAGCTCTGACAGGCCTGGGAGGTGGTCACCCCGGCCTGGGCCCCAGGTGACCGGGAGGACGCGGGGGGGGGTCTGACTGGCCCAGTAACCAGCAGCAATCCGGCCCGGGAGAGGCCTTTCCTCCGGAGTGTCCGCTCCGCCCACCCGTTACTCCCACTCACCGTAGGTTTCGGACATGTTGCTGGGGGAAGGCCGAGGTGTCGTTGCGGCGCTGTCCCAGGCTGGGGGCCGTTGTGTCCGGGTAGCCCTGTGTCCCAAACTAGGTGCCGGTGAGTCTCTCGGCCGCTCACACAATATGGCGGAAACCGCGTCCGCTCTCTTTCTCTCCCCCCTCCCTCCTCAGTAAACGTTCTGCGTCATCGCGTAAACGGACAGGGGCTTCAGCAAACGTTCTGCGTCAAGGCGCAGATCGCACCGCTCCTGCTGAGCGAAGTGGACCTGCGTCATGACGTAACACGAGGCGCCTTCGGCTCCGTCTCCACTGGTCCTGCGTCATGACGTAGAACGCACTGCCCTCGCGTCCCTCTCCGCTAGCTTTACGTCATGACGCAACACGCACTGCCCCTTAGCTCGGTTTCCACTTGCGTCATGACGTTAAAAGCAAAATCCTGCAGCTGCTGCGTATCCGAGATAAACTCAGCATCCTGAGTGGGGAGAGAGGAAAGATTTAATGTTTTAGTTCAATGACCTTTGGCCTGCATTAGAAAAACTGTAACAGGTTTTAGAAAAGGTGGTGGAGGGAAGGTCTGTGATAGGGCAGAAGGCACGAGAGTCCCTTCTGCTGTTTGCAATGGGCAAAAAACAGACTGTAACAAATCACCCAATGCTTGCAAAACAGTGTCCAACATTATATAACAGCAAAATACTGCAGATGCTGAAAATCTGAAATAAAAACAGAAAATGCTGGAAAAACTCAGCAGGTCTGACAGCATCCTTGGAGAAAGAAACAGAGTTAATGCTTTGAGTCAGTACGACTCTTCTTTAAAGCTAAAAAGAAGTAGAAATGTGATGAAATTTATACTGTTTAAGTATACCTGGAGCAGGTGAAGCTGGATAGAAGGCCAGCGATAGGTGGGGGGCTAAGGAGAGATTGACAAAGATGTCATGGATGCAAGACAAAGGGAGGGTTAATGGCAGTGGTAAGGGCTAATGAAGGTGCTGATAGTGACATAAAGGTAAGCAAGCAGAATGTGTTAGCAGCAGAATAAGCACCGGCACTCTGTGAAAGAACAACATAGAACAAGTGACAGATGGCCCTGTTAGGGGTGGGAGGAGGGGGCGGTGGTTGGAGGTAAAGGATAGAAAAAGGGATATAAAGGGGATAAACCAAGGAATAAATGAATAAAAATAAGTCAATAAAAAATAAAAAAAGACTTTTGAAAAAAGGGGATTAATAAAGGGGTGAAGATAGAGGGGAGAGAGTTCATGGTCTGAAGTTGTTGAACTCAATGTCCATAAGACATAGGAGCAGAAATTAGGCCATTCGGCCTATTGAGTCTGCTCCGCCATTCAATCATGGTTGATAAGTTTCTCAACCCCATTCTCCCGCTTTCTCCCCGTAACCTTTGACCCCCTTACCAATCAAGAACCTATCTATCTCGGTCTTAAATACACTCAATGACCTAGCCTCCACAGCCTTCTGTGGCAATGAATTCCAAAGATTCACCACTCTCTGGCTAAAGAAGTTTCTCCTCATCTCTGTTCTAAAAGGTTTTCCCTTTACTCTGAGGCTGTGCCCTCAGGTCCTAGTCTCTCCTACTAATGGAAACATCTTCCCCACGTCCACTCTATCCAGGCCTTTCAGTATTCTGTAAGTTTCAATCAGATCCCCCCTCATCCTTCTAAACTCCATCGAGTATAGACCCAGAGTCCTCAAATGTTCCTCATATGTTAAGCCTTTCATTCCTGGGATCATTCTCGTGAACCTCCTCTGGACCTTCTCCAGTGCCAGCACATCCTTCCTGAGATACGGGGCCCAAAATTGCTCACAATATTCTAAATGTAGTCTGACCAGAGCCTTATAAAACCTCAGCAGCACATCCCTGCTTTTATATTCTAGTCCTCTCGAAATAAATGCCAACATTGCATTTGCCTTCCTAACTACTGACTCAACCTGCAAGTTAACCTTAAGAGAATCCTGGACTAGGACTCCCAAGTCCCTTTGCACTCCAGATTTCTGAATTCTCTCCCCATTTAGAAAATAGTCTATGCCTCTATTCTTCCTACCAAAGTGCATGACCTCACACTTCCCCACGTTGCATTCCATCTGCCACTTCATTGCCCATTCTCCTAACCTGTCTAAATCCTTCTGCAGCCTCCCCGCCTCCTCAATACTACCTGTCCCTCCACCTATCTTTGTATCATCTGCAAACTTAGCCAGGATGCCCTCAGTTCCTTCATCTAGATCATTAATGTATAAAGTGAAAAGTTGTGGTCCCAACACTGACCTTTGCGGAACTCCACTAGTCACCGGCTGGGAAGGAGGTAAAGTGCCTAATCGGAAGATGAGGTGCTGTTCCTCCAGTTCACTGGAACATTGCAGCAGGCCAAGGGCGGACATGTGGGCCTGAGAGCAGGATAGTGTGTTGAAATGGCAAGTGACAGGAAGGTCTGGGTCATGGTTGCGGACAGACTGAAGGTGTTCCGCAAAGTGGTCACCCAGTCTGCATTAGATGTGATTCCGCAACTGGACCACATTTGCTAAGTAATCGTCAGTGTGCTAAGAATTACACTGACAACCAATTTAAGATTCGCAGTATGGCGCATTTGCGTGTGCTGGAAGCTATATATATTTATACACGGGGCCCTGTATTTTGCAGACAGAAAGAACATGGACACACATTGCACCTGTTTCAGCTAAACAAAATAAGTGACAGCCATTCATTGGTTCATTCTCCAGTTAATTGTCAGTCACCATCAACTGGTGCATTCTCCATGGCAACGCCTCTACCAATCAGAGTCCACTTACCAACCAATCAGCAATCTTTTCTCATACAGTATCACTTTATTGTTTCCCCTGATGTTGGCATTTTCTTACGAATTGTCCTGATGAGAGCAAGGTGAAAAGCTTTGACATAAAAAGTCTCTTTTTTCAGCAATCCTCAAACATTCAAGTTGCTTGACACCATCCAGGACATAGCAGCCCGCTTGATGGGCACCCCATCCACCATCTTAAACATTTACTCTATCCACCACCAATGCACAATGGCAACGGTGTGTACCGTCTTCAAGATGCACTGCAGCAACTCACCAAGGCTCCTTCGACAGCACCTCCTAAACTCCTTACCTCTATCATTTAGAATGACAAGCGCAGCAAATGCATGTGGACACCCTACCTGCAAGTTCCTCTCCAAGCCACTCACCATCCTGACTTGGAAATATATCGGCCGTACTTACCCTGTCACTGGGTCAAAATCCTGGATCTCCCTCCCTAACAGCACTGTGGGTGTACCTACACCACAGGGACTGCAGTGGTTCAAGAAGGCAGCTCACTGCCACCTTCTCAAGGGTAATTAGGGATGGGCAATAAATGCTGTCCCAGCCAGCGATGCCCACATCCCATGAATGATTAAATAAAAAATAAATTCGTACCAAGATTATTAGGAAAAGCCAGTGGCTACTATTTGAAGAAAAACAAGAGAATTCTGTTGGAGCCTGGCCATATTTATCCCCCCCATCTTTACCACCAAAACGTCACCTCATTACTGCCTACTGTGTTTATCTGTGCTATCATAAGATCAGCTTGATACACCTCCAAAAGATCACCCTGATCTCCTTTTGTCTCAACCTGGCCACTGCTGAAACCCTCATCCATGCCTTTGTCATCTCCAGGCTTGGCGATTCCAATGCACTCCTGGTTTAGTTTCCCATATTCGACCCACTGTAAACTTAATTTCATCCAAAACTGCCGCCACTGTCAAACTCGCACCAAGTCCCATTCGCCCTCTCACCCCTGTGCTCACTGACCTACAGTGGCCCCAGGTTAAGCAACGTCTTGATTTTAAAATTCTCATCCTTGTTTTCAAATCCCTCCAAGACCTCGCCCCTCCCTATCTCTGTGTTCTCCTCCAGCCTCACCACCCTCCGAGATCTCTGCACTCCTCTAATTCTGGCCTCTTGAGCATCCCCGATTTTAATTGTTCCACCATTGACGGCTGCCTCTCCATCTCTCCACCTCTCTTTCTTCCTTTAAAAGGCTCTCTAAAAACTACTTCTTTGACCCAAAAGTTTGGCCATTTGCCCTAATATCATTTGATGCAGCTGGATGTCAAATCCTGCTTTATATTGCTCTCTTGGGACAACTTATTGCATTAAAGGTGCTAAATACAAGTGGTTGCTGTGCCTGTTGGTGCCTGTTTTTGCCTACGTAAGAGTGACTTTCTCTTATTAATCCCACCATCAGAGGGCAGACAATGACTACAAGCAGACTCCCCCTGCCCCTTTAATTGTCCTTGCTAACCTGAAGGTGTCACTGAAGGCCTAATCTCTTAATGCTTTAAAAACTTCCTCCTTATATTTTGTTTTCTTTTCAACGTTCCCTTCACATCCTCAAGTTTCTGAGACTTGCTGGGGTACAGTGTGCACCCACCTAGTCCATTCTCTATGTACAACTCAATGCTGGCAGAATATCTAACCCTAGCGTGCATCATAGACAATCTTAATCCTAAAGACTTGTGTGCTAAGCAATTGATCTCACCGGACAAGAAAGAACTTGCACTTACATAGCCACCTTTCATAGCCTCAGGAAGTCCCAAAGCACTTTGCGTCCATTAAGGGTAGTTTGGGGAGTGTAGCCTCTGTTTTACATATCTGTGACATCACTAAAACCGTAACATTGCCTGACTTTGCCCCTGCTTCAGCTCATCTGCTGTTGAAACCCTCACGCAAGACTTTATTACCTCTAGGCTTGACCATTCCAATGCACTGCTTGCTGGTCTCCTACATTCTACCCTCTTTAAACCGGAGGTCATCCAAAACCCTGCCACCCAGTTGCACCAACTCCTGTTTACCCATCACCCCCTGCGCTCGCTGACCTACAGTGGCTCCCGGTTGAGCAACACCGCCATTTTAAAATTCTCATCTTTGTTTTCAAATCTCTCTGTGGCCTCACCCCCCTCCCTATCTCTGTAATCTCCTCCAGTCCCACCACCCTCCGAGGTATCACCTCCGCCCATCCAATTCTGACCCCTTGAGCATCCCCTGATTTTAATCGGCCCTGCCATGGGTGGCCGTGCGCTCAGCTGCCCGGGTCCCAAGCTCTGGAATTCCCTCCCTAAGCCTCTCTGCCTCTCTCTCCTCCCTCAAGGTGCTCTGTAAAACCTACCTCTTTGACCAAGCTTTTGGTCATCTGCCCTAACATCTCATAATAAGACCATAAGACCTAGGAGTAGAAATTAGGCCATTCGGCCCATCGAGTCTGCTCCGCCATTCAATCATGGCTGATAAGTTTCTCAACCCTATTCTCCTGCCTTCTCCCCGTAACCTTTGATCCCCTTACCAATCAATGTGGGTTGGTTTTAACCCTTGCTTTATATCAGTCCTGTAAAGAATTTTGGGATGTTTTATTACAATAAAGACGCTATATAAGTTGTTGTTTACTGTAGGAAATGTAGCAACCAATTTGCTCACAGCAAGCTCCCACAGACAGCAATGAGGTATTGATTGGTCATTTTGTCCTTAGCGATGTTGGTTGAGGGATCAAATATTGAGTGGGGAAGAACTCCAATGCTGTTCTCCAAAAGAGTGCTATGGGATCTTTCACATCCACCTGGGAGGCCAGGTGGGGCCTCAGTTAACACTTTATCCCATAGGTAACACCTCTGACAGTGCAAAACTTCCCTAGTATTGAGCTGGAATGTCAGCCCAGGTTTTGCATTCAAGTTTGTGGAGCGGGGTTTAAACCTGCAGCCTTCTGACTCAAAGTGCTGATGCCCTAGTTAGCCACCCACTCTTTACACTCCTGGTTTACATGTGAGGTAGCATCTGTGGCATCTACAAAGTGCCTTAGGTAAAGCTCTACTACATTCGAGGCGTAAAGTTGAGCTCATTCAAGCTGCTACTCGTATCCTAGCTTGGGCCGCGTATCCCGCATTTCCCTACCACCCCCGCGATCGCAGGCCTACATTGGATCCCAATCCACCGTTACCTCGATTTTAAATTTCTCGTCCTTGTGTTCAAATCCCACAACGGCCTCGCCCCCTCCCTATCTCTGTAACCTTCTCCGGCCCCACAACTTGGCGAGATATCTGCGCTCCTCCAGTTCTGGTGCCCTGCACGTTCCTGATCTCTCCGGCTGGCGGCCGTGCCTTCAGCTGCCTGAGCACCTAAGGTCTGGAATTCTCTCTCTCTAAGCCTCTCCGACTCTCCCTCCTCCTTTGAGCCACTTCTTTACATCCACCTCAAGAGTTTTGGCCACCTTCCCTAATATCTCCCTATGTAGATCAGTGTCAAACTTTGATAGCGCTCACGTGAAGCGCCTTGGGATGTTTCACCATGCTGGAGTTATATAAATGCAAGTTTTTGTTGCATGGTACTCGGGTGACTGTCTAGCTTTGAGGAGAGGAGGGGTGGGGGAGGAGTGCGAATGGGCAAGTTCTGCTTTGTAAATAAGTAAAATGGCGGGGATTGGTTGTGGGGGCATGGGGCTGATTTCCAAACACAATGTTACCGGGAAAGAGATTACCTCTAACTTCCTCCGCACTGATCGAGAATCTCCCTCTTTGGTCCCAGACCCGAATTGTGCAAGAGGTAACCGGTGAGATCAAAGTTTGAGGGGCTGCACTGCCTTAACTTGCTGAAACTGGGCTGGAGCCAAAGCGGCGCAGACAAGCTATACATTACTGCGTAACATCAGGAGGTATCTTGTACGACGCAGACAGTGAGGAACCTCGGGACAGGGCTGGGGATTGTGAACAGAAGACACTGAGATAATACCCCTCCCCTTGCCACACTGAGCCATACCACATTCTAATTATATCCCAGTAATATTGAGGCACTGATTCATTTGGAAGACAGTAAATTAACCAGACAGGTATAGCTTGTAAAACTTTTATTTGTCACTTCACACTGTGTGGTCCAGGTCTACACTAGATAGACAGCATGGCCCTGGAGTCTACAACCCAGATTACCAAGGTCACGGGGACAAGGCTGACATTCATGGATGTTTACAAATTAAACCTAAGGTTAGGGTGTAGCGTGTGACTTTTTAATATGGGCATTGCAGGCAAGGCCAGTATTTATTGTCCATCCCTAATTGCCCTTGAGAAGGTGGTGGTGAGCTGCCTTCTTGAGCCGCTGCAGTCCCTGTGGTGTAGGTACACCCACAGTGCTGTTAGGGAGGGAGTCCCAGGATTTTGACCCAGCGACAGTGAAGGAACGGCCGATATATTTCCAAGTCAGGATGATGAGTGGCTTGGAGGGGAACTTCCAGGTGGTGGTGTTCCCATGTGTTTGCTGCCCTTGTCCTTCTAGGTGGTAGAAGTCGCAGGTTTGGAAGGTGCTGTCGAAGGAGCCTTGGTGAGTTGCTGCAGCGCATCTTGTAGATGTACTGCTGCTATTGTGTGTCGGTGGTGGAGGGAGTGAATGTATGTGGATGGGATGCCAATCAAGCGGGGCTGCTTTGTCCTGGATGGTGTTGAGCTCCTTGAATGTTGGTGACTGAATTTTTTTCTAGTCCCCTTCTCTCCTGAATGTACACACCCTGTCAAAGTGTAGTTCCATTGACGTTAAGTTCACTGCATCTCCTAGGCACACCCCATCTACAACAATAACTTGCATTTATATAACACCTGGTAATGTAATAAAACATCCCAAGGCACTTCACAGGAGGGTTATCAGACACAAGGTTGACATTAAGCTGAGGAAGGAGACAAGAGACCAAATGCTTGGTCAAAGGGATAGAGTCTAAGGTGAGTCATTTACAATGGAGATGAGGAAGAATCTCTCCTCTAAGAGGGTTGTGAATCTTTGCACTTTTCTTCCCCAGAGAGCTGTGAAGGTTGGGTTATTGAATATATTTAAGGCTGCAATAGTCAGATTCTTGAACTAAAGGGGAAAATGTTGGGGAGCATACAGGAAAGCAAAGTTGAGGCCAAGATCAGCTCAGCCCTGACCTTATTCAATGGTCATACGGCCTGCCCACTCCTCCTAGTTCTTCAGGCTTTATGGACTTAATGGGGAAGGGAGAGCTGGAGAGGCAGAGGGAGGGAATTCCAGAGCTTAGAGCTTGGACTGCTGAAGGCACGGCTGCCAATGGTACCGTGCTGGAACTGGACGGTGGACAAGAGGCCAAAGTTGGAAAAATGCAGAGATCTCGGAGGATTGTAGGGCTGAAGGAGATTTCAGAGATAGAGAGGGGCAAGGCCCTGAAGGGATTTGAAAACAAGGGTGATGATTTTAAAATGGAGGTGCTATTGGGTTGGGAGTTAATGTTGGTCAGCGCACATGGGGATGATGGGTAAATGGGACTCAGTGCGACCAATGGGAAGGTCAAGAGTTCCAAGCTAATGGGAATACCATCAGTCCCAGATTTCTCTCCAGGTCCCACGACATCCTGACTTGGATATATGCCGCCATTCCTTCACTGTCACTGGGTTAATCCAGGAATTCCCTACGGAATACAATCATGGGATCGCCTTCCACAAACGGGCTACAGGGGACTCCACAACTGGTTTTAATTTGTGCTCTTCGGCTGAAGGTTCAGGGCAGAATCCAATCAGCCGGGGTTCCTGCTTCTCATCACTTACTCATTGTTATCATCTGGAAGGTATGAATACACACGCATGCACACACACACACACACACACACACACACTCACAAACATTTTAGCTTGTCAACTTTTGTCTCTGAGCCTGAGTCAGAAGGTTGTATGTTCAATTCCCACTCCGGAGGCTGACACTCAGTGCTGCACTGTTGAAGTTGCCTATTTTTCTACTGAGACACTAAATTGAGGCCTAGTCTGCCCTCTCGGCAGGGGGGGGGGGGGGGGGGCATAAAAGATCCCATCGCACAGGAAGAGCAAGGGAGCTCTTTGTGGTGAATATTTACCCCTTAACCAGCATTGCCATTGGGTGATGGTGTCGTGGTGGTAATGTCACTGACTAGCAACCTCGAGGCCCAGGCTAATGCTCCAGGAACATGGGCTTAAGTCCCACCCAAAGCGGTTGTTAGAATTTGAATTCAATTAATTAATAAATTCAATTGATTTGTTAAAAATCTGCGATTGAAAGTTAGTCTCAGTAATGGTACCATGAAAAAACTGCTGTTTATTGTTGTTAAAAAAAAATCTGGTTCACTAATATCCTTTAGGGAGGGAAATCTGCCATCCTTACCTGGTCTGGCCTACGCGTAACTCCAGACCCCCACAGCGTGAATCGCGCGCTGCAACACTGGGCGCTGCCTGGGTGGGGGGCCAGGAGGTGGGAGTTTGCGCGAGCACGCGCAACGAAAGCTCCCTGGAAAGCACAGAGCTGCCATGGGAGCTGAAGCTTTTGAAAAAACACAAATAAAGAACTTAAACTCATGTGACTCCGTTGCACAAGCAGAGGACGTGTTACAAATGAGATTCGAACATTTCTATTGTATTTTTAATTCTTGTTGGAAGCCCCCATCCCGCCCGTGGATGAGGTTTCATAAAAAAAATCCAAAGGCTGCCCGGGCCAATTCGCAGGGTAGTGAAAATTTCCGTTTAATTATTCATTTAATGACGTTAATAGGCCTGTTGATTGTCGGTGGGCGTGCTGCCAACTCCCAGGCGCGCCCTTCCCACCCGAAATGTCGCCCAAGGGCGCGATGATGTCGGGACGCTCGTGCGTCATGTTACGCTCGAGTAGGCCCATCCGCTCAGCTAAAAATTCTGCCCAAAAAGTACTTCATTGGCTGGAAAGCGCTTTGGGGACGCGCCTGCGGTCATGAAAGGTGCAGTTTAACTGCAAAACCTTCACAGGCCGAGGTGTAACAAGCCGACACAATTTTAAGGCCAAAATCAGTCGGAGCGGCTTTTGCGGATTTTCTTTTGAAACATCCAGTACTGAAGCCTCAGGACAAATTTTTTTTGGGTCTGAAAAGGAACGAATACTTTTCTTTTGTGGGCTTTTAAGGGATTTAGACCAGCCCCAGGCCCCTGGATGCGGGTGTGGGGAGATGAGATAGGAGTTGACTGCGGCCTAGGTGGTCTCCGCTGAAGTCTTAAGCCTTCCTTTCCTCAATCAACAGCAGACAGGATCACAAACAAAGGCTGAACAGGCAGTTGGCAGAGATTGGCGAATTTTACACTCGGTAGGCCAGAGGCAGCAGGCCCTACTGTCTGCAAAAAGGGTTTCTAATCGGAAGATCTAGAGAGGAAGGCATCAGCTGAGTTCAGCCCTCACCCCTCCCAGCAGAGGGCAAGGCCTGGCACTGGTGATGTAATCTTTCTGACACGTTTCATTTTGGAACCATATCAACTGTGCCAGAAAAATGCCAATTTATTCTCTCAGCCTGAGGTTGCCCAACTGAAGGATTCATCAGGTGATCTCTTAACTTCAACCACCCCACCCAGTCAAATGGTCCTAATATCTCCTTATGCGGCTCAGTGTCAAATTTTGATTATGCTCCTCTGATGTGCCTTGGGGTATTTTACTACATTTAGGCACTAGATAAATACAAGCTTTTGTTGCTGTGATTCTCTAATTGCAGACCTTCTTGTCAGTAGAAACAATTTCTCCTTATTTACTCTGTCAAATGCCTAAGAGGATGACTAGGTGAAGTTTAATGGTCGCTGGGTGTTTACAATTAAAATCTGAGGTGTTTCGAATAGGGAATAGAGTGTTTTCTCTCACTGGCGAGTCTGGGAGCACTTAAAATTGACTGAAGAGAGAGGTTGGGATGAATTACTTCATGTAGAGAGCTGTGAAATTGTAGAATCGTTAAATGGCTGCAGTGCAGAAGGAGGCCATTTGGCCCGTCGTATCTGTGCAGGATTTCTGCAAGAGTGACTCAGCTAGTCCCACTCTTAGGAACATAGGAGCAGGAGTAGGCCATTCAGCCCATTGAGCCTGCTCCGACATTCAATTAGATCATGGCTGATCATCTACCCCAACCCCACTTCCCCGCGCTAACCCCATATCCCCTGATGTCATTAGTCTCCAGAAATCTATCGATTTCCATCTTGAACATGCTCAATGAGCTTCCACAGTCCTCTGGGGTAGAGAATTCCAAAGATTCACCATCCTTTGAGTGAAGAAATTCCTCCTCACCTCAGTCTTAAATGGCCGACCCCTTATTCTGAGAGACTGTGTCCCCTGGTCTTAGACTCACTAGTCAGGGGAAACGTCCCATCTACATCCACCCTGTCACCACCCCCCCGCCTCTTCCCAGTAGCCCTGCAAATGGTTTCTCTTCAGGTGATTATCCCCTTCGAAAGCCCCGATTGAATCTCCCTCCACCACACTCTCAGGTGATCCAAACCACTCACTGCATTAAAAAAGTTTTTCCTCAAGTCGCCATTGCACCTCTTGACAATCACCTTAAGTCAGTGTCCCCTGGTTCTTAAACCTTCTGACAATGGATTTTGAACACTTCTATCAAACCTCCTCTCAACCTCCTCTACTCTCAGGACAAGAAGCCTAACTTCTCTGATCTATCCGGGTAACTAAAGTCCCTCATCCCTGAACCGCAGGGCACCCCTGAGCACTTCACAGCTGATGAAATACTTTTGAAATGTAGTTGCCATTGTAATGCAGGAAATTCAGCGGCCAGTTTCTGCACAGCAAGCTCCCACCAACAGCAATGTGACAGTGAGCAGATCATCTGTTTTTGTATTGTTGATACGGGGATAACTCCCCTCCTCTTGTTTGCAATTGTGTGTCCAGGGATCTTTTATGTTCACCTGAGAGGGCAGGCAGGGTCTCAGTTGAATGCCCCACCACCCCCCGAAAGACAGCAGGCTTGACATTGCAGCATTCTCTCAGTACTGCCCTGGGAACGCCAGTTAACCTAATAAACTCTGGTGACACATGTAGCCCTGACCAAGACCAGCTAATTCTAAGGTACCTGGAAGCAGCCTTATGAAAGCTCATGAAACTAGAGCCACCGATATTCAAGGTCATAGGAACAGGAGTAGGGTCATTTAACCCTCCTGGGGTCCAGTGAGATGATGGCTCATCTGCAGCCTAACTCCATCTTCCCATATCGCTTCATACAAAAATCTGCAAATATCAGATTTAAAATTAACACTAGCATCAATTGCCATGTAGTGGAAGAGATTTACAAACCCAATTACCAGTGTAGGTCTATTTTTTAAATTATTCATTCATGGGATGTGAGAATCGCCGGCTAAGCCAGCATTTATTGCCCATCCCTAATTGCCCTTGAGAAGGGGGTGGTGAGCTGCCTTCTCGAACCGCTGCAGTCCATGTGGGTGTAGGTACGCCCACAGCTCTAACTATTACCATTCCTGAAAGACCTGGCTCTAATCACCCTGGTCCATAGACTCCCCAACCAGCGGAAATAGTTTCTATCAGTGCCCCTTAATAGCTTGAAAACTTGTATGTTGGTGACCTTACAGAGAAGAAGGAAGAAAAATTAGGAGCCAAATGCCTGGGCCTACACTGGTGTGTGCAACTGAACAGCACACCAGGATGTGCATCTAAGTATTGGCCTGAAGGCACACGATTAATGGAATTCTCTTTTAATTAACTAACGCAAAATAGTTTCAATCACCCTCATCCCCCAGCCATGACAAATCGAGCTGGGAAAATGTGGGAAAAAACCAGTCAGGCAAAAGTGCAAATGACCTCTCGGGGTCCTTCATTGTTTCCATGACACCTTGCTGGCATGGTTACGGAACAGAGTTAACCACAACGACTCCTTCCATTGTAAATTCAAGGCGTGAGTGCTGAGCGACAGGGTTTGGGTATAATTGAGCTGAGCAGTGGGAGCTGAGATTGAAAATGTCCTGTCAACTCTCAGTGTGACTGAGGAGCCGGAGTTATGTAGCTGTTGATGGGCAGGCTGGGACAGGGATTATGCAGAATGGAGGAGTATTAGTCATACTCAGCCATTTACTCAAGAGGTTTCCAAGCTTTTTGTCTGCATTAATCATATGGTCCATAGAGCTGTGTAGGCCACAGGGCAAGTTTCCAACCCTGTATCCATTACTTTCCACATTTAAAGTTGTTAAACTAACAGCTTTCAGTGTTTGTGGGATGTTGCTGTGCACAATGTGGCTGTCACATTTCCTCAATTTACTCTGCTGTGAATCTGTGTTGTACCTGCCCTGGGAGCATTTGATGGGGACGGTGTAGAGGGAGCTTTACTCTGTGTCTAACCCCGTGCTGTACCTGTCCTGGGAGTGTTTGATGGGGACAGTGTAGAGGGAGCTTTACTCTGTATCTAACCCCGTGCTGTACCTGTCCTGGGAGTGTTTGATGGGGACAGTGTAGAGGGAGCTTTACTCTGTATCTAACCCCGTGCTGTACCTGTCCTGAGAGTGTTTGATGGGGACAGTGTAAAGGGAGTTTTACTCTGTATCTAACCCCGTACTGCATCTGTTCTGGGAGTGTTTGATGGGGGCAGTGTAGAGGGAGCTTTACTCTCTATCTAACCCGTACTGTACCTGCCCTGGGAGTGTTTGATGGGGACAGTGTAGAGGGAGCTTTACTCTCTATCTAACCCGTACTGTACCTGCCCTGGGAATGTTCGATCGAACAGTATAGAGGGGATCTCACTTTGAGCTGGGAGTGTGCAATGTTGACACAGGGTGACTGAAATCGGAACTTTTGAACTCCCCACATGAACCATGGCTAACATCTAATTTGCTTGCTACCTATTTGCTATATTTGCTATCCGACCAGCACTAAGATGGATGTAAATGGATATTAAACCACACAAGTAAGAGAGGATTCTTCAGCCCATCAACCCCAACCACTGCAGACAACGATGCAATGTGGAACAGCATTGACACACCCTATAACCACCCAACCACCCAGGACAGGCAGACAAACTGTCTGTAACCTGTGGAAAATTCAATAAAAGCCCCAGGACTGTCTCTCCCACTCATGCTCACCTGGTCTCCCTATTATTACAAAGGGATATATCGGCACTGGGGAAGGTGCAAGGATGAGAGCAGAAATGAAAGGTTATAGAAAGACTGAATAGACTGGGGCCCTTTTCTCTCGATGGTGGGGGGGGTTACAAAATAAAGGTCTTTAAGGTGGTGAAGGGGTTCGATGGGGTAGGCATAGAGAAGATGCTTTTGGATGAGACCCAAAACCTGGGACCATAAATATAAGATGGTCACTGATGAATCCAATGGGGAATTCATGAGAAACCTCTTAACCCAGAGAGTTGTTAGAACATGGAACTCGCTACCACAGGGAGTGGTTGAGGTCAGTAGTATATATGAATTTAAGGGAAGGCTCACTGAGGGGAAAGAAACAGAAGAACAGGATGAGAGGAAGTGGGTTGGGAGGAGGCCCGGGTGGAGTATAAACACCAGCATGGACTAGTTGGGCTGAATGGCCTGTTTATGTGCTATAAAATTCAAAGGCCAGATTTTGACACCCCGCGGGCAGACATGCCCCTGACCTGAACTGGCGCAAGATGACGACAGGCGAGCACCCTGACGCCATTGCGCATTCACGCGATATTTTGCTCGGAGGCCGCGCTCCCAACCGCTGCGCGACAATTAAGCGGGCGACCAAGCCCATTAACGATGCAATCGACAGCGATTTTACGTGGCCCGTCCACATTAACGATCGGCAGATGGGCCATTCTCCCAGGCGGGGTTTACGTTTTTGCTCAAACCTCGATCCAGGGCGGGATGAAATCTCCTCGGGGAAATAAAATAAAAAGAGATATCTAGGGGCTTTCAGGTACTTGATCGTGCTGCATGGACATATTTTCTGCAGCATTTTTGTCGTTTCCTCTGTTCTGTGGAGATCTGCCGCTCCCCGGGACAGCTGCCTGCCTTCAGGAAGCTCTCTCGAAACGCTCACCCCCTCACCCTCGGATTAGGTCGGCCCAACCAATGAAAAATTCGGGGCGATGTAATTTTGCGACTTTTTTTTTTGTAAAAATATACTTTATTCATAAAACATCTCCAATCACATTCCAAACCACCCCAAACACAACATTACAAGGGTACAATCCAGGCCAAACCCCCACAAAATGTATCACCGGGTGCATCAGCACAAACAATACTACAATCATTCACAGCCCCTCATCCCGATCCGCACAGCCCGAGGGGCTCCAAACAGCTCCCAGTCTCTCGGTGCGCCGCGGCAGAAAGGTCCCAGACAGCGACCCTTCCCCACTGCGCCCCCGCGGCAGCTGCCCCAAGCTTCAGTGCGTCCCCCAGCACGCAGTCCTGGACCTTGGACTGTGCCAGTCCGCAACAATCGGTCGGGGACAACTCCTTGTGCTGGAAGACCAACAAGTTTCGGGCAGACCAAAGCGCCTCTTTCACCGAGTTGATGATCCTCCAGCTGCAGTTGATGTTTGTCTCGGCGCGCGTCCCCGGGAACAGCCCGCAGAGCACAGAGTCCCGTGTCACAGAGCCGCTCGGGATGAACCTCGACAGCAACCACTGCATCTCTCTCCAGACTCTCCCCGCAAAGGCACAATCCACAAGGAGGCGAACAACGGTCTCTTCCCCACCGCAGCCACCTCGAGGGCAACGTGCAGAGGGGGTGAGACTCCTGGCGTGTAGGAAGGATCTGACGGGGAGGGCCCTTCTCACCACCAGCCAAGCCACGTCTTGGTGCTTGTTGGAAAGTTCCGGCGACGAGGCACTCTGCCAAATGACCCCGACAGTCTGCTCGGGGAACCATCCCACAGGGTCCACCCTCCCCCCATCCCCCAGGGCCTCCAGGACGTTACGTGCTGACCACTGCCTGATGGACTTGTGGTCAAAGGTGTTTTTCTGCATAAATTTTTCCACCAGGGACAGGTGGTACGGCACGGTCCAACTATTTGGAGCGTTCCGCGGCAGCGTGGCCAGACCCATCCTTCGCAACACCGGGGACAGGTAGAACCTCAGCACGCAGCGACACTTGGTGTTTGCGTACTGAGGGTCTACGCACCGCTTGATGCAGCCGCACACAAAGGTGGCCATCAGTATGAGGGCGATGTTGGGCACGTTTTTTCCCCCTTTATCTAGAGGCTTGTACATCGCGTCCCTGCGGACACGATCCATTTTCGACCTCCAGATAAATCGGAAGATGGCTCGAGTGATCGCCGTCGCGCAGGAGTCTGGAATGGGCCAGACCTGCGCCACGTACAGCAACAGCGAGAGTACCTCACACCTGATGACCAGGTTCTTACCCGCAATGGAGAGGGAGCGTCGCTCCCACATGCCCAGTTTCCTTTTCACCATAGCCACTCGCTCCTTCCAGTTTCTAACGCACGCCCCGGTCCCTCCGAACCATATCCCCAGCACCTTCAGGCCGTCAGCCCTGACAGTGAAGGGGACAAAGGATCGGTCGGCCCAGTTCCCAAAGAACATGGCCTCGCTCTTCCCACGATTTACCTTGGCTCCCGAGGCCAGTTCGAACTGGTCGCAGATGTGCATCAGTCTGCGCACCGACAGCGGATCCGAGCAGAAGACGGCGACGTCGTCCATGTACAGGGAGGCTTTTACCTGAGTGCCTCCACTGCCTGGGATCGTCACTCCTCTTATGCCCGGATCCTTCCTGATGGACTCGGCAAAGGGTTCTATGCAGCACACGAAAAGGACAGGCGAGAGAGGACAGCCCTGCCTGACTCCAGATTTAATCGGAAAGCTATCTGTTTCCCACCCATTGATTGAGACTGCGCTACTGATGTTAGTGTAGAGCAGTTGGATCCAATTTCGAATTCCCTCCCCAAAGCCCATTTTGGAGAGCACATCCCCCATGTAGGTGTGCGATATTCTGTCAAAGGCCTTCTCCTGATCCAAGCTGATGAGGCAGGTATCCACACCCCTGTCCTGTACATAGGCAATCGTATCCCTGAGCAGCGCCAGGCTGTCAGAGATCTTCCTGCCTGGCACAGAGCAGGTCTGGTCAGGGTGAATCACCAATTCCAGAGCGGATTTGACCCGATTGGCGATGACCTTGGACAGAATCTTATAGTCCATATTCAACAGTGAAATGGGTCGCCAATTTCTAATTTCCTCCCTTTCCCCCTTGTGCTTGTAGATGAGGGTGATGATGCCTTTCCTCATGGATTCTGACATACTACCGGCCAGGAGCATACTCTCGTACACTCCTAGCAGGTCTGGGCCGATCAAGTCCCACAGAGCCGAATACAACTCCGCCGGCAAGCCGTCGCTTCCGGGAGTTTTACTCTTCTCGAAGGACTCGAGGGCCTTAGTCAGTTCATCAGGAGTTAGCGGTTTGTCCAGGCTCTCCCGCGTACTGTGGTCTAAGACCTCCGTGATAGAGGACAGGAAGGACTGGGAGGCCGTGCTGTCCGTGGGCTTCACGTCATACAATCCGGCATAAAAGGATTTGCTGATCCTCAGAATGTCGGACCATGATGACTTTACTGAGCCGTCTTCTTCCTTCAGGCTGCTGATCACAGAGCGCTCTCTGTGTACCTTTTGGAAGAAGAAACGTGAGCACGTCTCATCCTGCTCCACGGAGCGGACTCTGGAACGGAAGATGATCTTGGAGGCCTCCGAGGCAAAGTGCTAGGCTTGCTGGCCCTTCACCTCTTGGAGCTCCTCCTTGACATCGACCCCCATCGACTGCAGCCGGAGCAGATTCTGCATCTTTTTCTGGAGTCGGGACATTTCCCTCTGTTCCTTTCTAGCTTTCTGGGTGCCTTTGCGGATGAAAAACCTCTTGATGCTTCCCTTGATCACTTCCCACCAGTATGTCAGGGACTCAAAGAGGGGTTTCACGGTTCTCCAACCTTTGTAATCCCTCTTGAGCTCCTCAATGTTCTCTGGGGTCAGCAGTTGCACATTTAGCTTCCATGCCCCCCTGCCCACCCTCAGGTCCTTCTCCAAGTGGCAGTCCGCCAGTAGGAGGCAGTGGTCAGAGAAGAACACCGGCTTGACCTCGGTGGATCTGACTGTGAATGCACGGGACACAAACAGGAAGTCTATCCTGGAACGAATGGACCCGTCTGGCCGCGACCAGGTGTATCTACGCTGCGCTCCGTCTGCAGGGTTGCTGAAGACGTCGTGCAGCTTGGCATCCTTAACTGTTTCCATCAGGGATCTGGACGTAGCGTCCAATCTGCTTCCGGCCCTGCCGGATCGTCCAGCCGCATCGATGATGCAGTTGAAGTCCCCGCCCAGAATGACCGGCCTGGAGGTCGCCAGCAGCAGTGGGAGCTGCTGAAAAACCTCCAGCCGCTCAGCCCCTTGTGCCGGGCCATACACGTTAATTAACCGGAGTGGAGCGTTCTTGTACATTACGTCTGCTACGAGGAGTCGCCCGCCCACCACCTCCTTGACCTCGGAGACGGTGAAGTTGCCTCCCCGCAGCAGAATACCCAGGCCGGAGGAACGAGAGTCGTTTCCGCCCGACCAGATCGATGGCCCGTGGGACCACCATCGTGACCATTGCCTGTAGGAGCTGAGGTGCGGTATTGCACACTCCTGCAGAAACAACAGGTCAGCTTTGACCTTGGCTAGGTAGTCCAAGGTCGCAACACATCGCGTAGTAGATTTGATGCTACGCACATTTATGGATACAATCTTTAAACCCATTTTAAAGCATTTATTCTCCTACCAAACCCACTGTCTCTGAGAGTCCCAGACCTTTAGTCTGCTCCTTCATACCCGTAGTGAGCTCAAATTCCTTCACTTTGGATGGGCTGAGGTAGATCTCCTTGGCCGTGTTCTGCTCCAGTGGCATCTGGAGGTTCACGTAGAGAGCGGGTTTTGAGATGACCTTTGCTGGAGAAGCTTCTCCAAAACTCACCCCCTCTGGGGTGTTGCTGTTCCCGGCTTCCTGGAGCCGGGGTGCGATGATTGCCTCACTGCTCCCAGATTCCAGGGGCTGTGGTGCACTGGCCTCCTCAGGTTGCAGGCAAAGTTGGGGTGCGCTGGTCTCCTTGTTGTCTCCAATTTTCTGGAGCTCGGGTGTCTCGTCCTCCAACGCCCTGGAGCTTTGCCGCCTCTTCTGTCGGTGCCGCTCTGGCACTTCATCATCCGAAGAGCTGCTGCCCTTGTCATCCGTGTCGGATGGGAGACGCCTCTTGCCGCTTCTCTGGGAAACGCCTTTGCTTCTTCTTCGCTCCCTCTTACTTTTCTTGTTCTTCACCGTCCGCCACTCCCCCTGCTGCTTTTCCACTGCTGCCTCCTCCTCCATTGATTCGCTGTCCTGAGGACTGGGAGGTTCAGGGGGTAGTGCTGTTGATTGGCTCTCTGTTGCCTCAATCTCTTTCTCCACCTTGTCTCTCTCTGTGTCCTCCTTTGTCCCGTTGAGCTCCCTGGGGGCCTTGGTGGTTGGAGTGACACGGAACATTTCTTCTGCTTCCCCCTGGTCGGCTTTGGCTGCCTGTGCGTAAGTACGGCAGCGTTTGGGGCAGGTCCTGTAGAGGTGACTTGCCTCGCCACACAGGTTGCAGCACTTGGCCTGTTTGCAGTCTTTTGTCTGGTGCCCTTCCTGTTTGCAGATCTTGCAGAGGGAGGCGCTGCAGTTGGCCGCCACATGACCAGCCTTGCCGCATGAGCGACAATGCTTGGGTTGCCCAGCGTAGACCAGGTAGCCCCGGTTTCCCCCGATAGCGAAACTGGAGGGAGGGTGGAAAATGGCTCCCTTACCATCGGTCTTTAGCGTGACCTTAAACAGGCGTTTGCCTGTCCAGATCCCCAAGTCGTCTCGAATCTCGGTGCCGCTCCCCACCTTATCGAAGTACCTGGTGAGGAAGGTGACCACGTCGGCGACAGGGACGAAGGGGTTGTACACATGCACCATCACCTCACGTTCCCGTTGCAACGGCAGAGAAAAGTGCGGCTCCGCCGTCAGGATCTTCATCTCCGGCAGGTCTCTCTTCTCCTCGAACACCCTCAGGAGCCGGACGCAGTCTGCCACCCGCTTGAACGTCACGTCAAAATAACCGCCTTTGCGGGAGTCATGCAGGGTGAAGATCTCCGAAGCTTGGAAGCCGCACGCCTTCAACAGGATCCTCCTGGTGAAGAAGCCCCGATCCATAGGTGATCCTCCTTCGCTGTGATTCACCGTGACTCGGACGGTGATAGGTAGCCCACGGTATGGATTTGGATTGCGATTGGTTATCGCCCTTCCATCCCGACCTTGCCTTGGCAGGACCATGGTGTCGCCCCTGCAACACTTGATCTTAGCCAAAAGGCCGAGACTTCCTCGGGCACCTGTGACTGCGGCTAACAAGGCAGCCTGGCTTCTGAAATGAGGAGATGTCGCCTTCTCTCAGGCACTCACTGGTTAAGTCAGCCTGGCCCACAGGCAGATTTAACCTCTGAGTCAGAAGATTTTGGCTTCAAGCTCCACTCCAGAGGTTTTAGCACACTTCCCACGCCGTACTGTTTCCACCTCCATAACTTCACCTGACTCCAGCCCTGCCTCAGCTCATCTGCTGCTGAAACCCTTGTTCATGCCTCTAGACTTGACCATTCCAGCGCACTCCTGGCTGGTTTCCCACATTCTAAACCCCCCCACCAATAAGCTTGAGGTCATCCAAAACTCTGCTGCCTGTGTTGCTAACCTGCACCAAGTCCCAGCCACCACCACCCCCCACCATGTGCTCGCTGACCTATATTGGCTCCTGGTCAAGCAATGCCTCCTTTTAAACTCCTCATCTTGTTTGCAAGGGCCTGCCTCTGTAATCTCCTCCAGTCCCACAACCCACCGAGATATCTGCGCCCCTCTAATTCTGGCCTTTTGAACGTCCCTGATTTTAATCACTCCACCATTGGCGGCTGTGCCTTCAGCGGCCTGGGCCCCAAGCTCTGAAACATATGGAGATAGGTACAGGAGGAGGACATTTAGCTCTCAAGCCTGTTCCGCCATTCAGTGAGATCATGGCTGATCTATGACCTAACTCCCTATACCTGCCTTTGCCCCATATCTCTTAAAAACTTTGGCTAATTTTTTTGGTGGGGGTGGGGGGATTCATTGAATTTAATCAAGGCAGAGTTAGACAGATTTTTTGATGAACAAGGGAGTCAAGGGTAATGGGGGACAATGGCAAAGTGGAGTTGAGATCACAACCAGAGCAGCCATGATCTTGTTGAATGGTGGAGCAGGCTCGATGGGCTGAATGGCCTACTCCTGCTCCTAAGTCCTATTTTCCTATGTATAAAAATCTATCAATTCCAGTTTTAAATTTATCTAGGATCAATTGGTGTTTGTGGAAGACAGTTCCAAACTTCTCCCACCCTTTGTGTGTAGAAATGTTTCCTAATTTCACTACCAAAAGGTCTGGCTATAATTTTTAGACTAAACTTCCTGGGCCTAGACTCCCCAACCAATGGAAATAGTTTCTCTCTATCTTTTTTAAATTCTTTCATGGGGTGTGAGCATTGCTGGCTAGGCCAGCATTTATTGCCCATCCCTAATTGCCCTTGAGAAGGTGGCGGTGAGCTGCCTTCTTGAACTGCTGCAGTCCACTTGGTGTAGGTACACCCACAGTGCTGTTAGGGAGGGAATTCCAGGGTTTTGACCTAGTAACAGTGGAGGAACGGCGATATATTTCCAAGTCAGGATGGTGAGTGGCTTGGAGGGGAACTTGCAGTTGGTGGTGTTCCCATGTATCTGCTGCCCTTGTCCTTCTATGTGGAAGAGGTTGTGGGTTTGGAAGAGGCTGTTGAAGGAGCCTTGGTGAGTTTCTGTAGTGAATCTTGTAGATGGTACACACTGCTGCCACTGTGCATTGGTGGCGGAGGGAGTGAATGTTTAAGGTGGTGGATGTGGTTCCAATCAAGCGGGCTGCTTTGTACTGGATGGTGTCGAGCTTCTTGGGTGTTGGAGTTGCACTCATCCAGGCAAGTGGAGAGTATTCCATCACACTCCTGACTTGTACCTTGCAGATGGTGGACAGGCTTTGGGGAGTCAGGAGACTCTTGTAGACACAGTATTTATACAGCTGGTCCAGTTCAGTTTCTGGTCAATGGAAACCCCCAGGGTATTAATAGTGGGGGATTCAGTGATGCTAATGTCATAGAAGGTCAAAGGGAGATGGCTAGATTCTCTCTTGTTGTAGATGGTCATTTTTTGTGGCGCGAATGTTACTTGCCACTTATCAACCCGAGCCTGAATGTTGTCCAGGTCCTGCTGCGTATTGGCATGGATTGCTTCACCATCTGAAGAGGCGCAAATGGTACTTAACATTGTGCAGTCATCAACGAACAGCCCCAGTTCTGACCTCATGCTGGAGGGAAGGTCAGTGGGGAAAATTTTTGGGCCTCAGACATTACCCTGGGGAACTCCTGAAGCGTTGGAAGCCTATCCTAATGGCCAAGAGTGGCCTAAGAATCTTATATGTTTCAATAAGGTCGCCTCCCATTCTTCTAAACTCCAATGAGTACAAGCTCAATACTCAACCTCTCCTCATAATAAAACCCCTCCATACTGTCGGAGGTGCTGTCAGATGGATATGTCAGTGGCCCTGTGTTTGACAAGGACAAGGGAGCTCTCCCGCTATCTTGACCAACACACCTTCCTCAAGCAAAACCAGTTGGCCTGGTCGTTTATCACATTGCCGGTTGTGGGATCTTGCTGTGTACAATATGGCCTTTCTTAAAAGAAAAGGAGAGATTTTGGGAGGGAATTCCAGAGCTTAGGGTCCAAGGCAGCTGAACGCACACGGCCACCAATATTTGGGCGTTTAAAAGGGTGGGGGGGGGGGGGGTGGCGGGATGCTTGGGAGGCCCAAATTGGAGGAGCACGGATATCTCGGAGGGTTGCCAGGCTAGAGGAGGTCAAAGCGATAGGGAGGGGAACACGAGGGGATGAGGGGATGCGGAAATCTGGCAACCAGGGGAAACAAAACTTCTTGAAAATAAATTAACACTGGCAAGAAAGTGAAGTTGCCCTCCCTGCCCTCAAACTGCTCTGTTTGGTATGTTTATTGAGATTCACTTATTCCTGTGTGTGCTTGCTTGAACAAAGTCCCTTGTCGAAGATAATGGGAGGTTCGTCACCTGGGCCTCTTAAGGCAGCTAGCTTCTTTAAGGCGGCTTCATTTAAGCCCCCCTTTTTTTAAAAAGCGAACAATGATTGAAGGTTACTTATTACTGCTCACCGCATCCTGCTTAAACATAAACACATCTCCCAGGCCTGATTGTTTTCCTCTGCATCGCAAGCTAGCTGTGATTACAAGCCAAAGTAATTAAGCGGAGAACACACAAGAGATCAGAGGTGAGGGCCTCCTCTGAAGTCATTGTACAGATAATGAATAAAGAGTTAACACTGGGTGGGGGTGGGGGAGATGGGGGCAGAAATTCTTACGCTTCGAGTGTTAAATTACTGGGGAGGAAGTGGTGAAAACTGACATTGTGTCGGACTGAGGCCTAATTATAGGCCGCAGCTTCCTCAGCCAGTTTTCATTGTGGATTGGAAGAGATTCCAGTGACTGAAGTGTTCTCAGTTCATTTGATGGGAGGAATGAGGGCAACACACCCAACATGGTGCTTTCTTAATTCGGGAGTTTCAACAACAGCAGCCTAGGCTGATGTAGCACCTTTATAAAACCCACATAATAAATTAAAAATAATAAGTGTGGAATGGTGGAACGACTAAAACCAGGGATGCTCAAGAGGTCAGAATCAGAGGAGCTCAGAGCTCTCAGAGGGTCGTGGGTTTGGAGGAGGTTACAGAGACAGGGCGCGGAGACGGAGGGATTTGGAAACAAGCATGAGCATTTCAAAATCGAGGTTTGCTTATCACTGGGAGCCGAGATAGGTCAGCGAGCACACAGGGGAATGGGACTTGGTGCGAAATAGAAGAATCAGAGAGGAGAGATCAGTAAAACTTGGGAAATGACTGGTACTGGCCTGAACTAGTCTTCTAACCCTTAAAATGGAACTCCAGTTCGGACCCGTACCCGGCATTTCCCAAATTTTACTGGTTTTTCACTTCCAGGAAGGAACTCTTTACGTACAGAGTTGTGATCTGGAATGCGCTGCCTGAAAGGGCGGTGGAAGCAGATTCAATAACTTTCTATAACTACTTGAAAAGGTAAGATTTGCAGGGACGTGGGGAAAGAGCAGGGGGAGTGGGATTAATGGAATAGTTCTTTCAAAGAGCCAGCACAGGCACGATGGGTAGAATGGCCTCCTTCAGTGTTCTAAGACTCTGTCGTGCTTTTACCACTTGTCTCAGTGCAACTATCTCGGCACTGACTGGGATTTCCCTCCCCCTTGAAAACACACACACACACACTCACACACATGCTCACACACACACAGATACAGCTGTGCCTCATCTTAGTCTGACAGTTTGTTGTCCATATCCTGCCCTCCTCCATCTGACTGGGATCGGACTTGAGTAAACTTTCTCATGAAAGTCTGCGGCAGTCAAGTTGTGTGTGAAATGTCTCTGTAGTGTGCGAGGAGCTGTAACCCGTGAAGTGTTAATAAAAAAGGGAAAAGAGGGAAACTAGATATTAGACAGGATAGTTCCGATTCCCTTCAACTGAAATGAAGCCCAACATGTCTATTGTCAGTGCTGTGTGAGGGGACAATTCTTCTCCCTTCCTGTTTTTCAAATAATCCAAATAATGTGATCACTACATTTTCTCGCAATCCAACATAAACCCCACTGACAAAGAGAATAGATGGGTAGGGGTTTCCTGCCTCTCCTTTCCATGGGTTGTGAAGATAAGCACCAATAACTTGCACTTCCAGCGCCTTTAAGCTACTAAAAGTTTCCAAGATGCTTCACATGGTCGTAATCAGACTAACATCGTCACTGCGCCACATTAAGGAGATATTCGGATAGGCTTAGTCAGAGCGACCGTCTTCAAGGTGGAGAGAGAGAGGCGGAGAGGTTTCGGGAGGGACTTCCGGAGCTTGGGGCCCAGGCAGCTGAAGGCACGGCCTCCAATGGTGGAACGATTAAAATCGGGGACGTGGAAGAGGCCAGAATTGGAGGAATGTAACTTAAGAACATAAGAACTAGGAGCAGGAGTAGGCAGTAACGTGGATAAGCACATCTTTGCACTGCCTGGGATCAAGTATGGACCCTCTCTTCTCTGTGCCCATGGAATTGATCCCTAGGGTAGAGTCACAACCCTATCGTAACCCCAAAGCTGGATGAGGCATAAGGAGGAGTATGGTCTCAGAAGGCCTTGATGACTAGTAAGATCGCTGTAACAGCAGGGAGGAGTGATGAGGTGGCTGTATTTGAAAAAGCAGACTTTCATTTCCCCTGGGCATTTTAGAAATTTCTGGACAGCCCACTCAGATACGAGATTGTCCACTCTACAATCCGGCAAATGGCAACCTTTCAGGGCAAGAGCCGGAGTAAATTTGCTTCCACCACTGCACGAACAAAGAGTAAACGCCACCCCCGTAAAGACCTCAGAACCTTCAATTTGTCACCCGCAGATCGGAAGAGAGGTGCCAGCTGCTGAAATTTTAAGGCCACAAGCAAAACCGCCCTGTCATAAGGCCAGGAAAATAAAATAAAGGCAGGTTGCCATGACGACAGGTGCAATGGCAGTCACCAGCGAGTACTTTGAATTTCTGGCCTACTTCAGGAAGAATGTTGACCATGGCGCCAGATGGGCTGAATTTTCTCCATGTCTTGACCTGCCCCCTTGCCTTGTGTTGACCAAGTCAGCTGTATAGGCCTGCAATGATAAAGTGAATCCCCAACCGAGATTCTGCAGAGCTGTTCCCATTAGAGGGAGCTCTGATCTTCCCATTTCAGATGCTACTGGGAGGCAATGAGAATAGGCTGATGGGCAAGAGGGATATGATACATGCAGGAGAATTTTGGATGAACTAAGGGATATAGAACATAAGAACAAGAGGCACTACAACAATCCACCAAGATACAACAGTATCTTCCAAACCCATGATCTCCCCTGCCCAGAAAGGCAAGGGCAGCAGATGCATGAAACCCCCCCTGCAAGTCCCCCACCAAGCTACATGTCATCCTGACTTGCAACTATGTCCCCGTTCCTTCAACGTCGCTGGGTCAAAACCCAGGAGCTCCCTCTCTAACAGCACTGTGGATGTACCTACACCACGGGGACTGCAGAGGTTCAGGAAGGCGGCTCACCCATCACCTTCTCAAGGGCAACTAGGGATGGGCTTTGCCAACAATGCCCACATTCTGTCAATGATTCATTTTCTTTTAAAAGCAGGAGTCGGCCAACCAGCCCCTCGAGCCTGTTCTACCAGTCACTGAGATCATGACTGATCTGCGACCTAACTCCATCCTTGGATCGTGTATCCTTGACTCTCTAAAATGTTGTTAATCTCAGATTTCATACGATTAATTGAGCTCATGTCTGCTGCTTTGGTGAGATATAGTTTCGCATGTCCATCACCCTTTGTGTGAAAAAGCCTCTCCTGGATGGCCTGGCTCTGGTTTTAAGGTTATGGCTCCTTGTCCGGATGGAGGTTTTGTGGGTTAAAGTCCCCGCATCGGAGCCAGAAGCTCCAGGTTCGAGTCCCAGCCGAGTATTTGATGGCCAAGGAAGGTATGTTCATAATGCAGCCAAACAGGTTGAACATCAATCTTCAAATCCTTCCACTGTGCCAAGATGGTGATTCAGGTCATAACTAGCGGCTGGTACTCAACTAATGCAGGAGCTCTTGTGGCGCAGTGGGTTAGTGTCCCTGCCTCTGAGCCAGAAGCTCCAGGCTTGAGTCCCGCTCCAGGACTGGATGGCCAAGGAAGGTGCGTTCATAATAGGTGCAGCCAAACAGGTTGAGTATCAACCTGCAAATCCTTCCAATGCACGCCAATGGCAGATGGTAAGAGTGGGAGAGATTCCTGGCCAACCATGTGGTGGAAAGAATGTTGGAGCCTCTACCGTCACTATCCATAGCTCCAGGCTACAATATGCATGTAAGAAGTGTGTGTTGCCACAGCAACTCGGACTCCCTGACTGAACTGTAACACCGCCACCTCCTTTTCGAGACTCCCCTCCCAAGGTTTGTCGCTATCTACCCAATCAATTCCTTTCAAACTCCTGAAGAATTCAGTCAAGCTGCCCCATTAAACCTTCTACATTCCAGGGAATGTGAGGACGGAGAGAGTAAGTGCAAAAGGTTTTCACGTCATTGAAAGCCTAACCTAACATCCCGATGATTGCCTGACCTTCCTGCTCTCAATGGCTGCTATTGTTGGGCGATGGAGGGGTCTTCCCAAGTTATATTTATATAAATCCAACATCCATTATCTGAAGAAGAGGCAGACAGACTCGGGACGTTAACTCTGTTTCTCTCTCCAAAGATGCTGTCGAACCTGCTGAGCTTTTCCAGCATTTTCTGTTTTTAATCCATTACCTGGCTTATTCCAAAACCGGGAAAAACCAGATCTTTGATGATGACTCAGTGGTTAAATGCCCCTGCCAAGTGTGGTGCTGAGTCACAGCCTCGAAATCCCATTCTACCCTGAGTTACCTCATCTCACCACTGGGCGGTTGGGGGCGGCAGGGGGAGGGGGGGGTGCGGTGCGGGAGCCAAAATTGGCCTCAGTATCCTGGCTGGTCGGCCACACTCCCGCCCCTGGTCCTAAACCAGTGGCTGTTGGTGCCTTTTCAGACGCGGCCTGGCTCAAACATGATGCCAACTGCAGTCAGATAGCTCGCACAAAGACGAAGTTGGCACCAGAAGGGCGGCCATTAGGGCAGGGTGCCAGGCCTCATCGTGAGTCAGTGCCTTACCAGGGGCAGAGAGCAGAAAGTTCAAAGCGGGAAAAAAAAATAATGGTAAATATTTGAACGAAGATGAAAAATTAAAAGTTTTCTTCTTCTCTCAGTCTGGCTTTAACATTAAAACATTGGCTCAAGGATGAGAGGAATTGTTGCAATATTTATGAACAGGAGTAGGAGGAAGCTGAAATAAGAGGCTAAGAATTAAATTTGAAGGAGTATTCCCTCTCAAGTTACAGCATCGAGACAGGGACAAATCGCAACACAGTCTCCTGCTTTCTTTCAACTTCTCTTATTCCCCTAATTATGCTTTAAAAAAAATATATATCACAAGGAAACAACTGCCTTTTCATTGAATGTGGGCACAGCCCATGATGAGATGGTATAGCTCTATGCCAGACTTGAGGGCTTTACTCTGTATCTAACCCCATGCTGTACCTGCCCTGGGAGTGTTTGATGGGGACAGTGTAGAGGGAGCTTTACTCTATATCTAACCCCGTGCTGTACCTGTCCTGGGAGTGTTTGATGGGGACAGTGTAGGGGGAGCTTTACTCTGTATCTAACCCCGCGCTGTACCTGTCCTGGGAGTGTTTGACGGGGACAGTGTAGAGGGTGCTTTACTCTGTATCTAACCCCGTGCTGTACCTGTCCTGGGAGTGTTTGATGGGGACAGTGTAGGGGGAGCTTTACTCTGTATCTAACCCCTTGTTGTACCTGTCCTGGGAGTGTTTGATGGGGACAGTGCAGTGGGAGCTTTACTCTGAATCTAACCACGTGCTGTACCTGTCCTGGGAGTGTTTGATGGGGACAGTGTAGAGGGAGCTTTACTCTGTATCTAACCCCTTGCTGTACCTGTCCTGGGAGTGTTTGATGGGGACAGTGCAGAGGGAGCTTTACTCTGTATCTAACCCCGTGCTGTACCTGTCCTGGGAGTGTTTGATGGGGACAGTGCAGAGGGAGCTTTACTCTATCTAACCCTGTGCTGTACCTGTCCTGGGAGTGTCTGATGGGGACAGTGTCGAGGGAGCTTTACTCTGTATCTAACCCCGTGCTGTACCTGTCCTGGGAGTGTTTGATGGGGACAGTGTAGAGGGAGCTTTACTCTGTATCTAACCCTGTACTTGATTTACCAAAGACTTACTGTACTGATTCAATGGCCAAAAGTTTCCGTTTGGTGGGTGGGTGGAGCTGGAGCGGGTGCGGGCGCAGACCCGATCGGTGCCCACAATTGGGGCCAAGCCGCCATTTGGCGCAGGCGGGCCAATTAAGGCCCGCACAGCGCATTTCCGACTCCTGTGGATAGCGGGAGTGTTCGGGCAGTGGCGGGCGTGCACAGGCCGCCAGGTCCAATGGCGACCCGGCAGTCTGTTTAAAGGGAGGCCTGGCAGCCTCCTGTAGGCTGCTGACAATGGCCAGTTTGAGGGTGCACCACAGGGGGTCGGCTGAGCAGGGAACGCTGGAGGGAAGGGCAGAGGAGCAGGCCAGGCTGCAGGGTCTGCCTCAGGAGCAGGGCAGGCTGCAGGGTCTGCCCTAGGAGCAGGGCCAGCCCCAGGAGCAGGGCCAGGCTGCAGGGTCTGCCCTAGGAGCAGGGCCAGCCCCAGGAGCAGGGCCAGGCTGCAGGGTCTGCCCCAGGAGCAGGGCCAGGCTGCAGGGTCTGCCCCAGGAGCAGGGCCAGGCTGCAGGGTCTGCCCCAGGAGCAGGGCCAGGCTGCAGGGTCTGCCCCAGGAGCAGGGCCAGCCCCAGGAGCAGGGCCAGGCTGCGGGGTAGGCCAGTGGGGGGCCAATGCGCCCCTTGCTTTTCTGATGACTGCCTTGTTGCCCTCCTCGGGGAGGTAGCAGCACGATGGGAGGTGTTGGTTCCCCAGGATGGGAGGAGGAGGCCCCCCCACATGACCAAACATGCCTGGGAGGAGGTGGCGGAGGTGGTGAGCTCCCGCGACATGATGCGGCGCAACTGGGTCCAGTGCCACAAGTGCTTCAACAATTTGTTGCGCTCTGGCAGGCTGAGTACCATGTTGGCATTGGGCATTTAACCCAGCAGGTAGCCTTAGCCTTTGAGGCCCACCCCCCCCAACCAAGTCTCACTGTCGTGACTGCATTGAATCATGTTGGGCATTTCTCGTACGCTGGGTGGACAAACAGATAGTGACCATGCTTAGATCAGCCTGAGTGGTTAATGAGGAGATGAGTTCTACCCCGCACCATGTGTTGCTCTTAGTCGCACATGACTAGTCTGGGGGTAACCTGCAGGAGATGCAGCTAGGTGCATACTCAGAACTCCAGCACATGTCCTATTCAGGGTGAGGAGATAGTGGAAGGGGAGCCTCAAGGTGTCGTGGCCAAGAACCATCTGCTGCCCTCGACGCTGCACCTAGTTGGGCCTCCTTGCCATGGGAGCTAAGACCGTGTGTTTCCTAAAGTGATGGAAGCAGAATGTGTCCAAGGTGGCCGTTGGGGGGATTTGGGAGCAGGCGTACTATCTTTGTGTGAGTGATCAGCAGTAGCGGGGAGAGGAGGCACTCGGCCACTGTGGTTGGGGTGCGGCGTGCACGTGCAGAGTCTATGTGTGAATTGCCGCAATGAATGGTCTTCTCTGTTTTTCAGGAGGAGAATGCTCACAGTGAGTGTGAGTGTTCGCGGACTGGAGGCGGCCTGGCCCAGCTCATGATTTTAAGTTGCTTCGAGCAGGAGGCCCTGGAGCTTGAGAGGCGCCATGCGCCCAGTTCCACTGGTGTTGGTGAGGCTGGGGTGGAACGGCCGGGTATTTGAGGTCAACAGTGAGATCCGCTCTGTCCTCCCAACATCCACAGCACTGATGATTGTTTGATTTGTTATTATTGCAAAATTATTCATTCACAGACTGATAGAGTCAGACGTGTGGGTCATAGACAAAGATCCCTCAGCCCTTCGAAGATGCGCGTGTCAAACACCTTCCAAAGTCGCCTTCTCCCATTTCCCAGCACTATCCCCATGGCCTTGTATGCCATGGCAACGCAAATGCACATCCAAATACTTATTACATGTTAGGAGGGTTTCTGCATCCACCACCCTTTCAGCCAGTGCGTCCCACATTACTGTGTGCAAGAGTTCCTCATCACTCACCTGTCAACCTCATGCCCCTTACCTTAAATCAATGCCACCAGGTTACTCATCCCTCCGCCATGGGGAAACGTTCCTTTCTGTCGACCCTATCTATGCCCCTCATAATGTTATAAAGCTCAATAATGTCACCCCTCAATCTCCTCTGCTCCAGGGGAAATAACCCCAGTCTATGCTATGTCTCCCCATAAGTCAAACTCTGCAGCCCAGTCAGCATCCTGGTCAGCGACCTCTGCACTCTCTCCACTCCAATCACATCCCTCCTGTGACGTGCATATCACAGCTGAACGCAGAACCATAGCTGTGGCCTGGCCAGCGTTTTCTGCACTTGCAACATGACCTCCTTGTTCCTCGGCTAATAAAGGCAAGTATGTCATTTACCTTCTTAAACGCCTTAAGTCCCGCTACCTCAATGGGCCTGTCGACATGCCCAGAAAGGTCCCTCTGATCCTCCTTATTTTCCACGGCCCTACCATTCCTCGTGTATTCCTGTACCTTGTTTCTCCTGCCCAAGTGCATCACCTCACACTTATCCACATAACATTCCATTTGGCATTCCTTAGGCCATCTGACCAGTCCGTCTGTATCCGCCTGTAATGTTAGGGTCTCCTCCTGCCTATTTGCTGCCCCACCAATATTCGTCTCCATATGTTCTGGAAGGTTGAGCGCATAATGAGCCAGGGGGAAAGGGATGAAGTGTGTCACTGTGTGCACGCTAACTGATCCACTGTCCTTGTTGTTCATTTCAGCATCATCAGAGCCTGTCGACCAGGAGCAATTCCAGATGCCCCCTCTCACACCTGAGGGCCCTCAACTGTCACCTGGATCACACCATTTCTGCGAGGCAGGCACCAGCGCAGATAATAGCACCTCGGTGGGCATTGCAACATCGACTAGTGTCCCGGGGCACAGTGGAGAGGGCACTTCACAATCGCTGGAGGAGCTGGCAGAGACAGAGAGTGCCGATGGCACCAGCAGTCGGAGGACTGCAGGGGACCAGGCACATGCTGAGTAGGGGCGGGATGATGTGCCCCTGGAGTCATTCGCGATGCAGCAGCTGCAGGAAATGCGGCCGGGTGGACGGGAGCATCTGGGAGTGTTGCATGAGATTGTGCTTCGCTTGGTGTCCGTGGTGGAGGAGTCCACGCAGAGCATCACTGATACAATGAGCCTTATGGCAGAGCGTCATTCTTCCTCCATGGAGAGAGTGGCGACTCTTGTGTAGAGGGGCTTCCAGGAGAACAAGCAGCTTCTCCTGGGGATACACTCGGACCTGCAGCCCTCACAGCGCCAGTGGCCACAGCTGGTCAGTGCCAATGTGGGAGATGGTCTGGGCTTCAAGCTTCCCAGCTCGTTGCCCATCATTCGGCGGTGAGCAGGGAGGTCCGGAGCAACCTCACGTCGGTGCAGCAGCTGCCTGTCGTATCTGCGGGCTCCTCTCAGGGCGCTCCGGATGAGGGCACCAGCTGCTCCGCCCCTCTCCCAGTGACAACTTCATCCGATGAGGCTGCGACCACTGGGGAGATGCCAGCTGTGGAACTGGCAGATCCCTCCCAGGCGGGGCCAGCACAGGCTCCACGGGCCAGAGGACGGCCGCCAAGGTCATCGAGACCGACAGGACAGCAGAGTCAGCAGCTGTCTCAGATGCCACTCCCAGCGATGGGGCAGCACCAAGACGTAGCACCCGTAAGCATAAGCATAAGGCATCTTAGGCACACCACGGGTTTCTCACTGGTGCTTTTGTGTTGGCCCGAGATTAGGAAATTATTATTTGTTTATGCTTGAAAAACATTTTTGTTTGACTTTGTGTGACCTTATGATGGTGGAAACTAAAACCAGATGTGTTACCATGGCTGAGGGTGGCTCCTTTGTGCTGCATTTGTATGATTTACATACATGTCATGGGTGTTTGAATGGACATTGAAGTTTATGTCCAATGTTGCAGATCATGAAGTGGCAGATTTAGCACTTAAGTGCTGACTATGGAAGCGCCAGGCAAGGCTGGTCCTCCTGATCCATTTGTGTGGAGCTAGCTGAAGGTTTGTTGGATCCTGGGTGTCTCTGCCTCCTTGGTGTAGTCCTGAGTCAGCGTTTAGCCCCTCATCATTTCCCTGTGTTTCCTCATCCTCAGACTCAGTGCTGGACTCATCGTGTGCAGCCGCATCCACTGTGTCAATGTCTTCATCGTCCACAGCGTCCCCCCTTTCCAGCGCAAGGTAGTGGAGAGCGCAGCATGCAACCACTATCACTGAGACATGATCTGGGGGGTACTGGAGTGCGCCCCCTGAGTGGTCCAGGCATTGGAAGCGCATCTTGAGAAGACCGATGGCTCTCTCCACCCCAGCCCTTGTGGAGGTGTGGCTCCTTTTGTAACGCTGCTCAGCTTCTGTTCTTGGATGGTGGAGAGGCGTCATGAGCCACCTTCTGAGGGGATAGCCCTTGTCACCCAGCAGCCATCCATCCAGCTGGGCTGGAGCACTGAAGAGCCCCGGGACCTGGGAGTGTTTAAGGATGTAGGCAACATGGGAGCTGCCTGGGTACCTTGCACAGACTTGTAGAATCTGCATCCTGTGATCACACACTATCTGCACGTTCATGGAGTGGAAGCCCTTCCTGTTGATGAAGGCACCGGGCTCATCTGCTGGTGCCTTGATGGCCACATGTGTACAGTCTATAGCACCCTGGACACGGGGGAAGCCAGCAATTGCTGCGAAGCCTCTGGCTCGCTGTGTCTGACTTGCCTGGTCCCAGCGGAAATGGATGAAGGTCAATGCCCGTCTGAACAGAGCGTCTGTAACCTGCTTGACACAAGTGTGGACAGCTGATTGGGAGACACCGCAAAGATCACCCACCGACCCCTGAAAGGAGCCAGAGGCATAGAAGTTGAGGGCAGCTGTGACCTTCAGAGCCACTGGTATGGGGTGTCCACCCACACAGTTATGAGGGATCTCAGGGCCAATCATTTGACAGATAGAGTCGATGTCTCCCTTGACAGTCGGAGCCTCCTTCGGCACTGCACCTCAGACATATTGAGGTAGCTGCTTTGCCGCCTGTAAACCCTGGCAGCAGGATAGTGGCGTCTTCTGCGGCCCCTTCCACCTTGGATTACCTCTTGGCCCTGCACCCCTTCTGCCTGCGCCAGTACTCCCAAAGGTGGCTCCCCTGGAGGCTGAATGTGCACTCCTGGCCTCCTCCTTATTCTAGCCCTCCCTTCCACCTCAGAGGAGCTGCCTCCAGTGGACATGTCAGAACCCAAACCGAGGCTAAAGGGAGGCCTCCGGAAAGCTGCAGGCCCGATAAGCATTACCGATTGCAAAGTGCTGAGCTGAAGGTTCAAAGTACACAGAAAGCTGCTGGAGTTTGCTCTGAACTGCTACAGATCACACAGGCAAGTTTAAAAAACTTTCTGCAATAAATACTCACAGACCAGACTGACAACCCCACTGAGCCCTCTTATCCCTCCCGTGGATGAGTTTTATTAAAAGGTCTCTTACCCGCCTGCCCGTGCGCCGAGCTGAAGATCGCACGGGCGCCTGAAAATCGTGGTTGATCGATGATTTAAGGGCCTTAACTAGCCCGTTAATTAATGGCGGGTGCGCATCGAACATCATCGCGCGCCCGCCCAGCGAAATACCCCCCCCCCCCGCCGCACATCAAGCACAAAATTCTGCCCAGTGTTAGTGAGTAGTGAGTTAAAATCAGGCCTAAGTTAAAGTGCACAGTCGGTGTGGTCTGTACCTCAGGGGGGAATCACTACCTTCAGGCTGAGGGAGGGGAAATTGGGAGGGACTGTTAGCTTATGTGTTGTTCATGATGCCCCCTCTCAAACAAGGGCTTTAAACACCTAGTAATCCAGGATTGAAGGGGTTAAAACCGAGCCAGTCACTTCTGATTGTGATGATTAGGCCAAGTCTTTGCTGGACTGTTTTATTGAAGACCTCTGAACTCTGGTGTCTCCTTTTACCAGGAGCCCCCACTTCAGAAGAGGATTACCTCATTGTTTAGGAGAAAGGCAGGGCAAAGGTCAATGGAGGGAATAAGGGGAGTGAGCAGGAAGACTATCCCGGTGGGAACTGGGAATTCCTTCACCGTGGGAGGGCTCCATGCCATTATCTGGAAGTCACTGCGGCCAGAAGCTGTTGAAAAAAAATCAGAAGTTAGTCGAGTTAACAGGCCTGTTGTTTAGGCACAGAAAGCAGACCGAGGGTGGGGGGTGGCTCTCGAGGAACAAATGAGGAGACTGCCCTTCACTTGAGGGTCCTGACAGCTTTACATAGAGGAAAAAAAGAAAAGAAGGAATAAAAGAAAGAAAGAGAACTTGCAATCGTACAGCACCTTAGTACATCTCCCAGAGGTGCACCAATGTCCTTCACATACAATTATCCAACAACACTCAAGAAGCTTGATGTCATCCAGGTGCTCCCTCCACCAGCACAGCATGGTGGCAGCGGTGTGTACCAGCCACAAGATGCACCGCAGCAACTCACCAAGGCTCCTTCCACAGCACCTCCCAAACTCGTGGCCGCTACCAGCCAGAGGGACAAGGGCAGCGGGCACATGGGGAACACCGCCCCCAGCAAGTTCCCCTCCAAGCCACTCACCATCCTGACTTGGAAATATATCGGCCGTTCCTTCACTGTCGCTGGGTCTCCCGCCCTCACAGCGCTGTGGCTCTACCGGTGGGACGTCCAAAGTCCAGCATCCTCAGAGTCGTGACAATGCCGGGTTTTGGATCCTCCCGGATATCGGACAGCCGGTTCGAGTGGGGCTGAGGGTTGTTCAGGTGGGCTCGGAGTGCAGGAACTCGATCAGCAAGCCACTGGTAAACAAGGCAGCGAAGGCGATAACTAGTTTTGCATGTGGGAACGAGCGCCTAACCGAGTTGCCCCATATTTGGAAAATAAGTCCAAATTTCATTTAACTGAATATTTGAAAGTTGAATATTTTCAAAAATGTCCAGTTTTCGGACGATTCCGGTTTTAGAACATGGGGATTCTGTACCTACAGCACACAGACTGCAGCGGTTCAAGAAGGCTGCTCACCACCACCGTCTTAAGCGCGACAAGGGATGGGCAATAAAATATTGGCCTTGTCAGCGAGGCTCAGATCCTATGAACACATTAAAAAAAAGGTTCTTTGAGATACACTGACGGACCCACAAACAACAGTAAGATGAATGGCCAGTTAATCAGTTTGTGGTGGGGTTGGGCAGAAGGGAAACTTGCTGCTTTTCTTCCAGCAGAGCCCTGGGACCCTTGACAATCGGGGCAGGCAAACAAGGCCCCGCTTTAATGTCTCTTCTGAAGGGCGGCACCTTCGACACCGCAGCACTCCCTCAGTACCACACTGATGGCTACCCAACTCTCGGAGTGGAACTTAAACCCGTAAACTCATAACAAGAGGCTTCAGCTGAGGCCCGAGCAGATCCGCTCCTCGTCTACTGACTTGGCTCAAAAGCCACCCTTAGCCTCCCCATAGCTCAGTGTCAGAGAGAAAAGGGTCATTCATTGCTCCCCCAAGCCCAAGAAAGAAAGACTTGCATTTATCTAGCGCCAGTCAGGATTGCAGGATATTCCCAATGGGTTTGACAATCGAAGGGCCATCACTAGTGTAATGTAGGTAACGTGGCAGCCAATTTGAGCACAGCAAGCTCCCACAAAAAGCAATGTGAGAATAGCCAGATATTCCATTTTTGTGATGTTTATTCAGTGATAAGTATTGACCAGGACACCGGTGGAGGGGGGGATTTTTCCCTCGTTGGGTGGGTTCGGCAGGGGTGGTTGAGAAACCCCGTGTGATCAGGGCTGGGCTGCAAATTCACACTGGCCGGCCAATTAAGGCCCGCCCAGCTTGAGCCGCGCGCTTAGCGCTGCCTGTGTGGTGGTGGGGGGAGGAGGGCGAGCACGAAATTTGCACATGCGCACAGGAAAAGCTCCCTGAGGCACAGAGGCACTGAGCTACCTCAGGGAGATGAAGAGTTTTGAAAACTAACAATAAAGATTTTTGAAATGATAAAAAACATGTCCCCCTCATGTGACCCTGTCACGTGAGCAGGGACATGTTCAACATAAGTGTTAAAAGTCTGAAATATTTTTTAATCGCTGGTCAAAACCTCATCCCGCCCGTGGATGAGGTTTCACCAAAAATGCTGCCAGAGGAGGTGGTGGAAGCAGGTATGATAGTGGTGTTTAAGAGGCAGCTTGACAAATACATGAATAGGATGGGAACAGAGGGATACGGATCCCGGAAGTGCAAAATGTTTTAGTTTGACGGGCAATATGATCGGCGCAGGCTTGGAGGGCCGAAGGGCCTGTTCCTGTGCTGTACTTTTCTTTGTTCAAAGGCTGCCCGGCCTTTTCGCCCGCCAACTGTAAGGTTGGACGGGCAGCGAAAAATTTAAATCGATTACACTGTTAATGGCCTGAATAGGCCTTTTAATTGTCGGCGGGCGCGCTGCTGATTCCCGCGCATCGCCACCGACCGAAATATCGCGCAAGTCCGCGATGATGTCAGGATGCTCGTCCGACATCACGCGCGTCATTTTACGCTCGAGCGTGTCAGGCACCCGCCCGCCCGCCCAGCGAGAAATTCAGCCCCAGGAGAATGCCACTGCTCGTCTTCAAAACAGTGCGACGGGAACTTTTACAACCACCTGAGGTGAGGCCTCAATTTAACATTTCATTCTGAAAGACGGCACCTCCAACTGTGCAGTGCCAAAACTCTGCACTGGCACTGCGAATGTCAGCCTAGACTTTGGTGCTGGAGTCTCTGGAGTGGGACTTGAACCCACAACCTTCTGACTCAGAGGCCACCACTGACACTGAACAAAACATCATGGGTTCAAGGAACACTCTGGAGACTTGGGGGTATAATCCAGGTTAACACTCTCAAGTGTAGTATTGAGGGAGTGCTGCCAGTTGGCCCTCAGAGGTGCTGTCCTCTGGATGGTGGTATCTGGCCAATACTCACAGTCCATATGCACTAGCGAAGAATGGCCATTGAGTGAGGTACTGGGGGGGATAAGTATTGACCAGGTCACCAGGTGAACTTATCCCTCAACAAACATCACCGGAGGACTCTTCTGCATGCCAACTTCCTTGGTCCACCATTGACAGTTGTGTTTCTAGCTGCCTCAGGCCTAAACCTCTTCTCATTTAAGGCACTCCTTAAAACCTACCTCTTTGACCAAGCTTTTGGTCACCTGTCCTAATTTTTCTCTTTATTCTTTCATGGGCGTCGCTGGTAAGGCCAGCATTTGTTGCTCATCCCTAATTGGCCTTGAACTGACCTTGCTCGGCAATTTCAGAGGGCAGCTAAGAGTCAACCACCTTGCTGTGGGTCTGGAGTCGCAGGTAGGCCAGACCGGGTTAAGGGTGGCGGACTTCCTTCCCTAAGGCGACCAGATGGGTTCTTTTTTTAAACAACAATTGTTGATAGTTTAATGGTCACCATTACTGAATCTAGCTTTCACTTCCAGGTTTTTTTTATTAATTGAATTTAAATTCCACCAGCTGTTGTGGTGGGATTTGAACTCATGTCCCCTGAGCATTAGCCTGAGGTCTCTGGGTTACTAGTCTGGCAACATTACCACCGTCTCCCCTAATGTTTCCTTATGTGGCTCGGTGTCAAATTTTGTTTGATAATACACCTGTGAAGCGCCTTGGGATGTTTTACTGTGTCAAAGGTATTATTCCTCTAGGAAGGATGTGAAGGCATTGGCGGGGATTCAGAAAAGGTTTATGAGAATGGTTCCGGAGATGAGAGAACGCGGGTAAAATCGCGAAGCTGGGGCTGCTCCCCCTTGGAGGAGAAAAGCTCGTGAGGAGATGTTCGAAACCACGAGGGCTCTGACCAGAGCAGACGGGACGAGACCGGTCCCACTGGCCAGAAGAGTTGAGAACCAGAGGACACAGATTTGAGCTGATTGACAATAGAGCCAGAGGTGGTATGAAGTCAAAATCTTTTACACAGCGAGCGGTTAGGATCTGGAATGCGCTGCCTGGGAGTTTGGTGGAGGCTGATTCATTTGTGGCTTTTGAAAGGTAATTGCATCATTAGCTGAAGAGAATGGATTTGCAGGGGCTACGGGTGAAAGGAGGTTGGGTGGGGGGGGGAGGGGTTGGCGAGGTTGCTGTGGGACTGGCTGAGTTGCTCTTGCAGAGAGCCAGCATGGGCGCAACGGGCCGAATAGTCTCCTGTGCTGTACCTGTTCTCTGACTCCGTATAAAACGCAAGTTGTTGTTGAGTCGTCACTCCCTGCTGTTGCCAGCGGGTTAGAGGTGTGGGGGCCATGAGCCGGTTGGTGGGGTGGAGTGGGGTCGGCGGGGGAGAAGATTGGCAAGAGAAAATGAAACTCTTTTGCGAGAGCAACATTCAGGAAACCAGGTCTGTGCAGATTCACTTCTCTTACCCAGGTCCCAGGGTGCAGACTGACCCTGAGGAGGCCGTACAAGGCTCGGGGTCAGCAGCTAAAAGCCTTCAGCTGTTAACAGCCCAGAGGCCTGGACAATATCAAGGGCCAGTGAAAGGGAAAACAGGTGCCTTAGAGACAGGAAGACTGAGGACTAGGAATATGTTAAAAAAAAAATTCTCCTGCCCCCCACCCGCAAACAAATGAGACGCATTCCAGCTGTTGCTGGCATCATCATGCCCAGATGTTGGAGTGAATGTTTTTTCTCTCTCCTGCATATCAGACATAATCACAGCTCTCTCTCTACCTCTGCTCAGCACTGGGGTAACTGTGGAGGAGTATTGTAGCTCCCCACCAAAAAACAGCCACTCTTCCAAATCAGCCACCCCCTCCCCCATCCATCCCCTACCCAACCAACCCCTTCCCCCAGCCGTCCCCTTCCCCCAGCCGTTCCCTTCCCCCAGCAGCCGTTCCCCCAAACCAGCCATCCTCTCCTCCAAACAGCCACTTCCCCAACCATCCCTGCTTCAAACCAGGTCACCCAGCCCTCAACCAACCTCTCCCTCAACCATACTGCCCCCAAACCAGCCACCCCCTCCCCCAATCAACCCCTCCCCCCAGCTATCCTCTCCCCTGAACCAGCCATCCCCTCCCCAATCAACCCCTCCCCCAGTCACCCCCATCCCCAAACCAGCCACCCTCCCCCAATCAACCCCTCCCCCAGCCGTCCCCTGATGACCCTGCCTCCACCATCTTCTGAGGCAGAGAGTTCCAAAGTCACACGACCCTCTGAGAGAAAAAAATTTCTCCTCATCTCTGTCCTAAAAGGGCGACCCCTAATTTTAAATCAGTGCCCCCTAGTTCTGGACTCACCCACAAAAGGAAACATCCTTTCCATGTCCACCTTGACAAGACTGTTCAGGATCTTATATACTTCAATCAAGTTACCCCTCACTCTTTTAAAGTCCAGTGGAAACAAACCCAGCCTGTCCAACCTATCCTCATAGGACAGCCTGCTCATTTTAGGTATCAATCCAGTAAACTTCCTCTGAACTGCCTCCAATGAATTTACATCCTTCCTTAAATAAGGGACTGAAACTGCACACAGTATTTGAGATGTGGTCTCACCAGTGTCCTGTACGACTGAAGCATAACATCCTCACTTTTATGTTCAATTCCTCTCGCAATAAAGGATAGCATTCCATTACCCTTCTTGATTATGTGCTGTACCCGCTTACTAACTTTTTCTGACTCATACACTAGAACACCTAGATCCCTCTGCACCTCGGAATTCTGCAGTCGTTCTCTGTTTAAGTAACACTCTGCTTTTTTATTCTTCCTGCCAAAGTGAACAACTTCATATTTTCCCATATTATGCTCCATTTGCCAGATTTCTGCGCACTTGCTCAACCTGTCTATATCCTTCTGCAAACTCCTTATGTCTTCTTCACTACATACTTTCCTATCTTTGTGTTGTCTGCAAATTTAGTTCTTATGCCTTCACTCCCCTCACCTAAGTCATTGATGTAAATTGTAAAAAGCTGAGGCCCAGCACAGACCCCTGCGGGAATCTACTCGCCACATCCTGCCAATCAGACAAAGACCCATTTATGCATACTCTCTGCTTTCTGCCAGCCAGCCAATCTTCTATCCATGCTAATATGTTACCTTCTACACAATGAGCATTTATTTTACGCAATAACCTTTGATGAGGCACATTATGACCTACCCTCTATCCTAGTGTCCCAGTTCACTTCAGCATCAAATGCCTTCTGGAAATCCAAGTACAGTACATTTACAGGCTCCCCTTTATCCACAGCACATGTCACTCCTTCAAAGAAATCTAATAAATTGGTTAAACATGATTTCCCTTTCACAAAATCATGCTGACTCTTCCTGATTACCTTGCGTTTTTCTAAGTGTCCAGCTGTAACCTCTTTAATGATTGATTCTAAAATCTTCACCACAACAGACTTCAAGCTAACTGGCCTATAGTTTCCTCTTTTCTGCCTTCCTCCCTTCTTGAATAGGGGGGTTATATTTGCTACTTTCCAGCCTGATGGAACCTTTCCAGAATCTAGGGAATTTTGGAAAATTAACACCAACACATCTACTACCTCATTAGCCACCTCTTTTAAGACCCTAGGATGAAATCCATCTGGACCCGGAGACTTTTCAGCCCACAGCTCCATCAGTTTGCCCAGTACCCCTTCCCTAGTGATTGTAATTTCACCAAGTTCCTCTCTTCCTTCCACCTCCTGATTTGCAGCTATTACTGGAATGTTTTATGTCCTCCTTCGTGAAGACAGAAACAAAATATGTGTTCATTTCATCTGTCATTTCACTATTCATTCCCCCATTCTCACTCTCTAGAGGACCGACGCTCACTTTACTTACTCTTTTACTTTTTAAATACTTATAGAAACTCTTGCTATCAGTTTTTGCATTTCTAGTTAGCTTCCTCTCATACTCTAATTTCTTCCTTCTGATTAACTTTTTAGTCATTCTCTGCTGGTCTTTATATTCTGATCAATCATCTGACCTGCCACTCATCTTTGTGCAGTTATATGCTTTTTCCTTAAGGTTGATGCTGCCCATAATTTCTTTTGTTAGCCGTGGATGGTGGGTCTTTCCTTCAGAATGTTTTCTTTGTGGTGGGAATATATTTATCCTGAGTGTTCTGAAATATCTCCTTAAATGTCTGCCACTGCTTCCCTATTGATCAACCCTCTAGCCTAGTGTCCCAGTTCACTTCAGCTAGCTCAACTTTCATGCCCACATAGCTGCCCTAATTTAAGTTTAAGATACTCGTCTTAAACACACTCTTCTCCCTTTCAAACTGGAAGTAGAATTCAATCATATTGTGGTGGCTGCTACCTAATGGTGCCTTTACTTCTGGGGTCATTAATTAATCCTGTCACATTACACAATACCAAGTCTAATTTTATCTAATTTAACCTGCTCTCTGGTTGGTTCCAGAACGTGCTGCTCTAAAAAAACTATCTCGAAAGCATTCTGTGAACTCCTCATCCGGGCTACTACAGCCAATCTGATTTATCCAGTTTATGTGTAGATTAAAGTCACCCATGATTATTGCTTTCCCTTTATCACAAGCATCCAATATTTCTTCTTGTTTACTTTGTCCTACATTGTGGTTACTGTTAGGGGACCTGTAGACCACTCCCACTAGTGACTTCTTTCCCCTACTGTTCCTCATCTCCACCCAAACCAATTCTACATCATGATCTCCTGAACCAAGGCCATCTCTAACCATTGCACAAATGCCATCCTTGATTAACAGTGCTACCCCTCCACCTTTACCTAGCTTCCTATTCTTCCTCACTGTCATATGCCTCTCAATATTCAGGACCCAGTTATTTTCATCCTGCAGCCATGTCTTCTTAATGGCCACTGGATCATATTTATTTACTTCAATGTGCGCTATCAATTTGTTTACTTTGCTATGAATGGTACGCGTGTTCAGATACAGAGCCTTTAGTGGGTTTTGTCTGTTATCTTTGTAATATCTAGTCCTGATTGTTGGTGTATTCTTAGGTTTTTTTGCCCTCTGTCTCTTCCTACCATTCTCTGACCTTTGTTTCCCATATAACTATTTTCGTCTCTTACCTTGTCTCTACTCTTTGATATACCACATCTTCTCACATTTGATCCCCTTTCCCCACTATTTAGTTTAAAACCCTCTCTACTTCCCTAGTTATACGGTTTGCGAGAACACTAGTCCCAGTATGGTTCAGGTTAGACCATCCCAATGGTACAGCCCCCAATTTCCCCAGTACTGGTGCCAGACACTGGAACACACTTCTCCCACACCAGTCTTTGAGCCATGTATTCATCTCTCACAGGTACCCCTTGCCAATTTGTACACGGCTCAGGTAACAATTCAGAGATTATAACCTTTGAGGTTCTGCTTTTCAATTTAGTGCCTAGCTCCTCATACTCTCTATGTAGGACCTCTTTCCTAGCTCTACGTATGTCTAATGTACCTACATGGACCATGACAGCTGGATCCTCCCCCTCTCACTGTAATTTCCTCTCCAGTCCTGAGTAGATGCCCTGAACCCTGGCATCGGGCAGGCAGCACAGCCTTCCAGACTCTCGCTCTTTGCTGCAGAGAAAAGTGTTAATCCCCCTCACTACACTGTCCCCTAATACCACTACATTCCTTTTTGCTCCCCCCACTTGAATGGCTTCCTATACCACAATGCCATGATCAGTTTGCTAATCCACCCTGCAGTCCCTACTCTCATCCAAACAAGCTGAGAGAACCTCAAACCTAATGGACAATTGCAGAGGCTGACACTCCTGCCCTCTAGGTCCCCTTACCTGCCTCGCTCACAATCATACACTCATGTCCCTGACTATTGACCAAATCAAAAAACCCTATCCTTAGCGGTGTGACTGCCTCCTGGTATAAAGCATCCAGGTAACTTTCCCCCTCCGTGATGTATCACAGTGTCTGCAGCTTAGCCTCCAGCTCAATGACTCTGAGCCGAAGTTCCTTGAGCCACAATCACTTACTGCAGATGTGATTGTCCTGGATCACAATGTTATCCAGGAGCTACCACATGCTGCAACCTTGACACATCACATACCTGCCAACCTTAATGTTTTTTAATTAATTACTTAATTATATTATTCACTTATTTTTCTTTTTCATATATTTATTAACTTTACCACCAATTTGTACACTATTTTAAACCTTAAGAATAGAAGAGACCTTAACCACTTACCACATATTCACCAAACAGCTAGATCCTTTCCCTGTAGTCGAGTAAGAACCAATTCCCACAGTGTGAGAAAGGTAGAAAAAGCAAAAGGAAATGGACACCTTCTTCTCCCCCTTCACTGAACTCCCCCACTCACCAAACTCTCAGGTTTGCACTCAGTTCCTCAGCTGCACTCCTTTGCATCATTTCCAGGGATATGTCTGGTCAGAGTTGGCAGCCCAAACCAATGGTAACCCTGGAATGGATCTCCCCATTAGTGCCAAGGTAAAACCAGAGGTGCATGACTGACATTCCCAGTAGTTCTCCAGCATGGGGAAACTGTACCGGCATCGATACAGAGACTCAGGAACCCTGCTTGTGTGAGTACACCTGTCAATGTGCGCGTGAGTATGCATGTGTGTATGCGTGGCTCAGTTGGTAGCACACTCCTCCTCTGAGTCACAAGGTTCTGGGTTCAAGTCCCACTTCAGGACTTGAGCACAAAAATCTAGGCTGTCACTCACAGTGTGGTTATTGAGGGAGTGCTACACTGTTGGAGGTGCTGCCCTTCATGTGAGAAATTAAAATGAGGCACCATCTGCCCCCTCAGGTGGATTCCTGTGGTGCTATTTCAAAGAAGAACAAGGGTGTTGTCCCCGGAGTCCTGGCCAACAATGATTCCTCTACCAACAACAGATTGACATGATCATTGTTGCACTGTTGTTTGTGAGAGATCGCTGTATGCAAAATTGGCTGCTGCCTTTCCTACATTACAACAGTGACTAATCACTTCATAAGTACTTCATTGGCTATAAAGCACATTGACATGCCCTGAGGTTGTGAAAGGAGCCAAATAAATGCAAGTTCATTCTTCATGGCTGATTAAACTACCAACAACCACATATAATAAACCATCACTGGCATGGGATGATAAGATTAGGAGGAGTAGTAGGAGTGGAGCCTGCTCCTCCATTCAGTAAGATCATGGCTAATCTGATTGTGGCCTCAACTCCACTTTCCTGTCTGTCCCTCATAGCCCTTGACTCCCTTGTCAATCACAAATGTAACTCAGCCTTGAATATATTCAATGACCCCGCCTCCACTGCTCTCTGTGGAAGAGAATTCCAAAGTCTAACGACACTCTGAGAGAAGAAATGCCTCCTCATCTCCATCTCAAATGGGGAGACCCCTTATTTTAAACTGTGCCTCCTGGTTCCAGATTCTCCCATGAGAGAAACCATCCTCTCAGCATCTACCCTGTCAAGCCCCCTCAGAATCTTATATGTTTCAATAAGATCACCTCTCATTCTTCTTTATACATATGTAAAAAGCAAGAGGGTAGCCAGGGAAAGGGTAGGCCCACTCAGGGACAGAGGTGGGAATCTGTGTGTGGAGCCAGAAGAAATAGGAGAGATACTAAATGAATACTTCTCATCAGTATTTGCCAAAGAGAAGGACTTAGCGGTCGATTTGTCTAGGGAAGGGTGTGTAGATAGCCTGGATCATGTTGAGATCAAAAAAGAGGAGGTGTTAGGCGTCTTGAAGAATATTAAGGCGGATAAGTCCCCAGGGCCAGATGGGATCTACCCCAGAGTACTGAGGGAGACAAGGGAGGAGATTGCTGGGGCCTTGATAGAAATCTTTGTATCCTCACTGGCTACGGGTGAGGTCCCAGAGGACTGGAGAATGGCCAATGTTGTTCCATTGTTTAAGGAGGGTAGCAGGGATAATCCAGGAAATTACAGGCTGGTGAGCCTTACGTTAGTGGTAGGGAAATTATTGGAGAAGATTCTTCGTGACAGGGTTTACTACCATTTGGAAGCAAATGGGTGTATAAGTGAGAGGCAGCATGGTTTTGTGAAGGGGAGGCCATGTCTCACTAACTTGATCGAGTTTTTCGAGGAAGTGACGAAGATGATCGACGATGGAAGGGCAGTGGATGTTATCTACACTGATTTCAGTAAGGCCTTTGACAAGGTCCCTCATGGCAGACTGGTACAGAAGGTAAAGTCGCACGGGATCAGAGATGAGCTGGCAGGATGGATACAGAATTGGCTTGGTCATAGAAGACAGAGGGTAGCAGTGGAAGGGTGCTTTTCTGAATGGAAAGCTGTGACTAGTGGAGTTCCGCAGGGATCAGTGCTGGGACCTTTGCTGTTTGTGGTATACATAAATGATTTGGAGGAAAATGTAACTGGGCTAATTAGTAAGTTTGCAGACGACACTAAGGTTGGAGGAGTTGCAGATAGTGAAGAGGATTGTCAAAGGATACAACGGGATATAGATCGGTTGGAGACTTGGGCGGAGAAATGGCAGTTGGAGTTTAATCCGGACAAATGCGAGGTAATGCACTTTTGAAGGTCTAATACAGGCAGGAATTATACAGTAAATGGCAGAACCCTTAAGTGCATCGACGGGCAGAGGAATCTGGGTGTACAGGTCCACAGGTCACTGAAAGTGGCAACGAAGGTGGATAAGGTAGACAGGAAGGCATATGGCGTGCTTGCCTTCATTGGCAGGGGTATTGAGTATAAAAGGTGGGAAGTCATGCTACAGCTGTATAGAACCTTGGTTAGGCCACACTTAGAATATTGCGTGCAATTCTGGTCACCACATTACCAGAAGGATATGGAGGCGTTGGAGAGGGTGCAGAGGAGGTTTACCAGGATGCTGCCTGGTCTGGAGGTTATTAGCTATGAGGAAAGGTTGGAGAGACTCGGATTGTTCTCACTAGAGCGACGGAGATTGAGGGGCGACTTGATAGAAGTTTACAAAATTATGAGTGGCATGGACAGAGTAGATAGTCAGAAGCTTTCTCCCAGGGTGGAAGAGTCAATTACTAGGGGACATAGATTTAAGGTGAGAGGAGAAAAGTATAGAGGAGGTGTGCGGGGCAAGTTTTTACGCAGAGGGTAGTGAGTGTCTGGAATTCGCTGCCAGAGGAGGTAGTGGAAGCAGGTACGATAGTGGTGTTTAAAAGGCAGCTTGACAAATACATGAATAGGATGGGAATAGATGGATACGGACCCCGGAAGTGCAAAATGTTTTAGTTGACGGGCAATATGATCGGCGCAGGCTTGGAGGGCCGAAGGGCCTGTTCCTGTGCTGTGCTTTTCTTTGTTCTTTGTTCTAAACTCCAATGAGTATAGGCCCAACCTGCTCAACCTTTCCTCATGAGGCAACCCTTTCATCCCAGGAAACAGACTAGTGAACCTTCTCTGTACTGCCTTCAGTGGGTGGAGGAACTAGAGAATGCTGATACTTCTGGAACTGCACACTTCTAGAGCCAGTGCCTTCGGTGTAGGAAGGGATGGAAACAGGGGCCTTGGCGTGCAGTGATCTTTCAGCCTGAGCCATCCTGTAGGGAAGCCTGCTCACCCGATGTCACAAATACTTAGTACCCCATCAAGGGTTATCATTTTTGGAACTGTGGTATTGGAAAATTCTTAGCATAATATGAGTTGTTGAATGTTGTCCAGGAGAGCGGCAGTTAGTTGCAACATGTTGTAACGGATTCAGTCATATGCATCTCATTTCAAATTAAACCTCTCTTCCCTTCAGGCTATTTTGGCAACTAAAGCCAAACAGTACTTGTCTCTCAACCAATGTACTGAACACTAAAGTAAATACATTCCAGATTCAAGCACCACACTCCAGTTAACCCAAATTTCTCCCATTCAGCCCCAACAGAATCCCAGTTAACTCAACCCTTCCCATTCAGCCCCCTTGCACAGAATCCCAGTTATCCCAACCCCTTCCCATTCAACTCAATTGCCCAGAATCCCAGTTAACCCAACCCCCTTCCCATCCATCGCCATTGCACAGAATCCCAGTTACCCCAACCCCTTCCCATTCAGCCTCCTTTCACAGAATCCCAGTTAATCCAACCCCTTCCCATTCATCCCCATTGCACAGAATCCCAGTTATCCCAACCCTTTCCCATTCAACTCAATTGCTCAGAATCCCAGTTAACCCAACCCCCTTCCCATCCATCGCCATTGCACAGAATCCCAGTTACCCCAACCCCTTCCCATTCAGCCTCCTTGCACAGAATCCCAGTTAATCCAACCCCTTCCCATTCATCTCCATTGCACAGAATCCCAGTTACCCCAACCCCTTCCCATTCAGCCTCCTTGCACAGAATCCCAGTTAATCCAACCCCTTCCCATTCATCTCCATTGCACAGAATCCCAGTTAACCCATCCCCTTCCCATTCAGCCCCCTTGCATAAAATCCCAGTTAACCCAACCCCTTCCCATTCAGCTCAATTGCACGGGATCCCAGTCCAATCCTTTCCTATTCATCCTCACTGCTCAGAATTCCAATCACCTTTCTACTCAGCCCTAATGCATAGAATCCCATTCATCCCAATTTGGTCCTATTTATCTCCATTGTACAGAATCCCAGTGGGATAAACCTCTTGACTTGCAATGTACGAGTCTCAATTGGATCCAAGCCTTTCTCATTGATGTCTGTCGCTTGTATTAACTGTGTTATTTATTGCCAGGATCTTGAGCCTCAGAATAAAAGATTAAGGATGTGAGGCGCATCAAAAAGGGAGATGCAGGTGATAGGGTTGCCATACAGGGAGCTGGCATGGATTCGATGGGCCGAATAGCCTCCTTGTGTGCCTTAATGACTCTGTCAGACATTGTGCAGTTTTGAGTACCGGCCTGTGCTCCATTGATTGTTCCTCAAGATTGTGTTCAGGTGCAGGAGCCCTGGCTGCACGAGGCTGTTAGCAATTTATTTACATCCTGATGCGGATTATTTCTTGGCAAACCCACCACATTCTTATTGTTACTCGACTGGCTGCAGCTCAAATCTGCCCCTGTGAGAACGTGCATGCACCAATCAGAGTATATGTGCCTCGTGGGATGGGGGAGGGGTGGGGGCAGGGGGAGGGAGACCTAGCACAGCAGAAGACCAGAATTAAAAAGATTCCGATAACTTTTCTCGAGAAGCTCATGTCAGAACGATCTTCAGTTCCATGGGTTAGTTATTTTCTGATTTCCCAACTCAAATGGTGGAAAAGGAATGCAAGAACTTGCATTTGTATTTCACCGCACCCCAAAGTGCTTTACGAGCTTCTTTGGAAGTGCAGTCACTGTTAAAAGGTAGGAAACGTGTCAGCCATTTTATGCACAGCAAGCTCCCACAAACAATGAGGTAATGACCTGATAATCTGCTTTGGTGATGTTGATCGAGGGGTAAATATTGGCTCCAGGACATTGGGGTGGGGAGCTTCCCTACTCTTGTTCAAAATAACGCCTTGGGATCCTTTATATCCATTTGAGAGGGCAGACCGGGGGCTATTGTTTAATGTCTCATCTGAAAGACGGCACTTCTGACAGCGCAGCACTCCCTCAGTACTGCCCTGGAGTGGCAGCCTTGATTTCTGCGCTCAAGCCCTGGAGTGAGACTTCAACACAGGAATTTCTGGCTCAAAAGAGAGAACTTATTGACACCCTGTGGTTTGAATTTTCTAAGAATTCCATTGGATAAACATTGCAATCAGTATCAAAATCATATCACGGTAAGAATCTCGAGATTCAGTGTCTAGTAATAAGGTTCTGCAGGACCATCTAAAGAGATTCACTCTGCTTTAAAGCAACTTTGAATCATTCCAAAGTACCAAAAGGTTTATCACTGAATGCTAACTTTCTGTAATTCAGACTAATAAATTAAGAAAAGCTCTATAAATCAGATCAAAGCCTCCTTTCAAATACTTTGAGTGCATCTTCACGAGACGGCAAGATGGTCACAGTTGTGGAAGCCCATTTGGCCCATCTTAATTAATTTTTCCAGAAGGATCTAAAAATTTGCAGCTGCTTAAATAACGCCAACAACAGCGCTTCTAAAACAGCGATTCACTGAAACGTTTTATATTTGATGCCTCTGAAGATGGGAAGGACACCAAAATAATGCGAGCTTGGTTGTGGCATTGTGGCTTGCACTCTGACCTCTGATCCAGAAGGCTGTGGGTTTGAATCCCACTCCAGAAACCCGAGCACAAAATCCAGGCTGACTCTCCCTGTGCAGTACCGACGGAGAGCTGCACTGTCAGCGGTACTACCCTTTGGATAAGATGTTAAAGTATGGGCCTGTCTGCCATCTCACATGCATGTAAAAAAAGATCCAATGGCACAACAGCAGAGTTTCTCCCGGTGTCCCGGATCTTGTATATTTTATATAACTCAGGGCAATGCTGAGACTAGTTTCCATGTGTGTAACAGATTCTATTCACAGTGCTTTAAAATGTCCACTCCATGCTTCACTCAAGCTTCCAGCTCTTCCTACAGATTTATTTACTTTTCTCTGAGTCCACATCCAGGCTTAACCAATCAAGCGCAGTGAGCATCCATAGTAAACAGACTCACATAATCAAACACAGAACAATTGAACACTACACCGGACATCACTTATCCTTCAGTCGACATCACTAAACAAAGACCACCTGGTTACTTATCTCATTGCTGTTTGTTGGATTTTGCTGCATTTTCTACATTAGGGGACGTGTAATCCACATGCCTGACACCGGACCCTCAAAACACCTGCTCCACTCGGAACTTGGTTGCTGCAGGAGATTCCCTAGGAGGACAGCGGAGATGCTTTTGGGATGTCCTCAATGCATCCCTCAACTGCCAAACATCCCTGCCGACTCATGGGTGCCTCTGGCTTGTGACCGACAAAACAGAAAAGGCTTATTCGGGAAGGCACCGAGCACGTTGAGAGACTTGGTCGGGAACGTGCAGAGGTGACGTCGAGGGGGTCGGAAAGAACGCACAAACCTCCAAACAACCCATCTACCCAACCCTTCCAGCACCACCTAACCCCCGCCACGTGGCAGAGTCTGCAGGTCACACATCGGGCTTATCAGTCATCTCAGAACCCATCGAACCAGAGTGGAAGCAGGTCATCCTCGATCCCGAGGGACTGCACGAGAAGAAGACATTACAAAATGAGTGCACGCCAAAAGTACTTCTTTGTCTGTAAAGTGCTTAGGAATGTCCTGAACTCTTGGAAGGCGCTAGATAAGTGCAAGTCTTTCTTTTTGTCACTTTATTCTTCCTTACAGGGACATTGCAGTAATTGTTGAGTGCAGCATATTAATTCAATTGTCCCTTGCGCCTGCTGTGAAGCCCCGCTAAACAGTGATGGAGCTGACACTAATTGAAAGGGGTTTTCATTAACATCCAGAATCCTGCGGATTCTGGCAATTAATTTCAGGCTAGTTGAGCCCTCCGAGGGCTAGAGACAGAATTCTTACTCAATCGCAGAAAAGAAAGACTTGTATTTATTCGGCCCCTTTCATGACATTAGGACGTCCCAAAGCGCTTTACAACCAATTTTTTGAAGTGTTTTCACCGCTGGAAAGATAGGAAAAGAAGCTCAGGAGGTTGGGGGGTTTTAAACCCCCTCCCTGCAGAAACTTAAACACATAACCTACGCTCGCACTAAGGGAGTTGAAGGCCTTAGAGAGGGTGCAGAAAAGATTCACGAGAATGGTTCCAGGGACGAGGAACATCAGTTACGTAGATAGATTGGAGAAGCTGGGACTGTTTTCCTCGGAGAAGAGAAGGTTGAGAGGACGTTTGATAGAGTTATTCAAAATTGTAAGGGGCCTGGACAGAGTGGGCAGGGAGAGACTGTTCCCATTAGTGGAAGGGTTGAGAATGAGAGATTTAAGGTGATAGATTTAAGGTAGTTGGCAAAAGAAGCAATGGAGACATGAGGAGAAACTTTTTCACGCAGCGAGCGGTTAGGATTGGGAATGTGCTGCCGGAGGGTGTGGTGGAGGCAGGTCCGATCGAGGCATTCGGGAGGGAATTGGGTTATTATCTGAAAAGGAAGAATGTGCAGGGTTACAGGGAGACGGTGGGGGAATAGCATTAGATGCATCACTCATTCGGAGAGCTGGCAGAGGCACGATGGGCCAAATGGCCTCTTCCTGTAACAATTGCCTCATTCCTTGGTTCTGAGTGCTGCACTGTCGGATGAGGCATTAAAACGAGGCCCTATCTGCTCTCTAATGACGTAAGCAAACCTGTGGCACTATACGAAGAAGAGCAAGGTACTTTTTCCCTGATGTCCTGGTCGACATTATCGCTCAATCAACATCACAAAAACAGATGATCTGGTCATTACCACATTGCTGTTTGTGGGAGCTTGCTGTGTGCAAATTGACTAGCACATTTCCTACATTACAACAGTGACTACACTTCAAACATACTTCATTAGCTGGAAAGCGCTTTGGGACGCTCAGTGGTCGTGAAAGGCGCTATATAAATACAAGTCTTTCTTTTAAACTGAGGCCCTGTTTGTCCTCTCAGGTAGATGTAAAAAGATCCTATTTCAAAGAAGAGCAAGGGAGTTCACCCTGGTGTCCTGGGCCAATATTTATCCCTCGAAGAGCAGTACTAAAAATAGATGATTTAGTCATTATGTTTGTTGGATCTTGCTATGCACAAATTACCTGTTGTGTTTCTTACATTAAACACCTCAAAGTACTTCGTTAGCTATGGCGTGCTTTGGGATGTCCTGAGGCTGTGAAAGGCGCTACAGAAATGCAAGTCTTTCTTTCGTCTGGCCAAGCCTAGTTAGAAACAGAATATAATGCTGAGGGTTTATCTATGAATCAGCCCATTTTCTGCTTTCTAAACACCCCAGGGTCGAAGGAGCAGATGTTGCAGGAAACGCAGAGAGCTGCTGTTTAGTGAAGCACTAAAGTCTTTCAGTTAGCCCAAGGAGGACAGATCTGAAATCAGTCCAAAGCCCTGAATCACCATCAAACATGGTGATATTGTTATATTGAACATTTATGGTTGTGTTTGGTTCTGGCCTGCGTTGTTGAAATACACACTTCCAATACTGCTTCCTTCCGTCATATTTATGGCCTGATGTCATACTCTCCAACCTGCAAGTCACTAACTACACAGGATTACATAGAATATACAGCACATAAAGAGGCCATTCAGCCCAACCAGTCCATTCTGATCTTTGAGCTCTACTTGAGCCTCCTCCTACAATCTTTTTCTAAATGCACCTTTGTAACCCTCTATCCCCTTCTCCCTCATATCCTTGTCTAGCTTCCACTTAAATTTATCTATACTATTCACTTCAGCCACTCCCTGTGGTAGTGAGTTCCACATTCTCACCACTCCCTGGGTAAAGGACGTACAAATTCGCAGCAGGAGTGGCTGCACTTCATAAGTAATTCCTTGTCTATGTGGTTTTGGGCCATCCTGGAGATGTGATAGGTGATGTGAACATACGAATTGGGAGCAGGAGTAGGCCATTTGGCCCCTTGAGCCTGCTCCACCATTGAATTTTCTTTTATTCATTGATGGGATGTGGGCGTCGCTGGCTGGGCCAGCATTTATTGCCCATCCCTAATTGCCCTTGAGAAGGTGGTGGTGAGCTGCCTTCTTGAACAACTACAGTCCACGTGGTGTAGGTACACCCACAGTGCTGTTAGGGAGGCAGTTCCAGGATTTCGACCCAGCGACAGTAAAGGAACGGCGATATATTTCCAAGTCAAGATGGTCAGTGGCTTGGAGGGGAACTTCCAGGTGGTAGTGTTCCAATCTATCTGCTGCCCTTGTCCTTCTAGATGGTAGCGGTCGTGGGTTTGGCAGGTGCTGCCTAAGGAGCCTTGGTGAGTTCCTGCAGTGCATCTTGTAAATGGTACACACTGCTGCCACTGTATGTTGGTGGTGGAGGGAGTGAATGTTTGTGGGCGGGGTGCCAATCAAATGGGCTGCTTTGTCCTGGATAGTGTCAAGCTTCTTGAGTATTGTGGGAGCTGCACTCATCCAGGCAAGTGGAGAGTATTCCATCACACTCCTGACTTGTGCCTAGTAGATGGTGGACAGGCTTTGGTGAGTCAGGAGGTGAGTCACTCACTGCAGGATTCCTATCTCTGATCTGCTCTTGTAGCCACTGTATTTAAATGGCTAGTCCAGTTCAGTTTCTGGTCAGTAGTAACCCCCAGGCTGTTGATAGTGAGGGATTCAATGATGATAATGCCATTGTATGTCATGGCTGATCTGATTGTGGCTTCAACGCTACTTTCCTCTCTACCCACCTATACCCTTTGGTCCCGTCATTAGTCAAGAAACTATCTAGCTCTGCCTTAAAAATATTCACTGACCCTGCCTGTACCACTTTCCAGGGAAGTGAGTTCCATTGACTCAAACCTCTCCTTTCTCCGTCTTAAATGTGAGACCCTTTATTTTTGAACGGTGTCCTCTAGTTCTGGTATATCCCACAAGGGGAAACATCCTTTCAGCATCCAATTTTCTTCAGAATTCCCGATTGGATTTCTTGGGGACTATCTTATACTGACGGCCTCTTGTTCTGCTCTTCCCCACAAGAGGAAACATTCTCTCTGTATCCACTTGATCAAAACCTTTCAGAATTTTAAAGACCTCGACCAGGTCACTCCTCAACCTTCATTGTTTTCAAAAGAGACCCAGTTTGTCAATCCTTTCCTGATATGTATACCCAAACCTTTCTGGTATCATCCTTGTATATCTTCTCTGCACCCTCTCCAATGCCTCTATATCCTTTTTATGACACGGTGACCAGAACTGGACACACAAACCAAGGTTTGACTAACTGCATTGCAAAATTAACCCATTCTTGTCTGATCAGCTGTCCTTGGGGGAGGGGCAGAATCACCATCAAAGACCCGCGCAAAGCAACAGTCGCTCTACGTTTGCAGAAGGAGCCTCAGCACCCTGTGCCCCCGCCCCCATTAAAGAGGGAATTTCACAGTCAGTGATGTCAGAAAACCTCGGATTTATATAGCGCCTTTCACCACCTCAGTACAACCCAAAACGATTTGCAGACAAATAAGTATTTATTGAAATGTGGTCGCTGTTGTAATGTAGGAAGCACAGTAACCAATTTGCACGCAGCAAGATCCCACAAGCAGCAATGAGATGAATGATCAGATGAGCTGTTTTACTGATATTGTTTGAGGGGTAAATATTGCCCCAGAGGATCTCTTCTGCAAAATAGCACCAGAGGGGCTTTTACTTCTGCCTTAGATGGCAGACGCGGCCTTGTTTTATGGTCTCATCCACCAATGCCGCACTCCGTCAGTACTGGTACCGAGAGTGCCAGCTTGGATAAGGTGTTGAAGAATCCAGAGCGGGATTTGAACACACAACCTTGCAATACAAGGAGCAAGAGTTTGAAATTACCGTGCCCTGAGGTTGACTGACACAAGTTGCAAATCTCTGGGGCTCCTCACCTCAATCAATTCTATAATCGACAGCCTGTTAAACCATAAACCTGCATCCTCCAACCAATACTTTCTGACAGTATCTCATCTACTTCCTTTCATTTCAATTGTTATCCTGCACTATAGACATCAGCCCCTTGGTAGCGGTGCCCCAGTATGAATCCCCTTCACCTATTACCCATGTGTTTCCTTGATTTACATTGGCTCTCGGTCCGGCAATGTCTCAATTTTAAAATTCTCATCCTTGTTTTCAAATCTCTCCACGGCCTTACCCCGCCTGTCTCTGTATCACCCTCCAGCCAAAAAAATCCTCCGGGATATCGGCCCTCCTACAAACCTGGCCTCTTACACAGCCTCGATTTTAATCATTCCACCATTGGCAGCCGTGCTCTGTCTGGGCCCAAAGCTCTGGAATTCCCTCCCTAAACCTCTCCATCTCTCTCTCTTTCTCTCTCCTCCTTTAAGATGCTCCTGAGAACCTACCCCTTTGATCGAGCTTTTGGTCACCGGTCCTAATATCTCCTTGGGCGGAATTTTACACCAGCAGGATTCTACGGTCCGGTCGAAGTCGATGGAGTTTAGAATGGCTGTCCGCATTTTACGGCCCTGTCCCCGAAATTCCGGCCCTTATGTGTCACGGTGTCAAATTTTATTTGGTAACGCTCCTGTGGTGTGCCTTGGGATGTTTTCCTCTGTTAAAGGTGCTATATAAATGCAGGTTGTTGTTGAAGTCGACGGTGTGGAGATGAGAAACGTAGAGGTAAACTGGGGAATATGCTAAGAATAGACGAGAAAATGCAGGTTTGTGTCTGCAGGGCAGAGCGTTTGGAGAGCAGGAAGAGAGTGCAAATCTCTTATCTAATCTCAAAGCTCAGGTGACATTTATAAATGATTTGAGCTTTTCTCGTGTAGCTTATGATGTCAGATGGAGCCCCCCTAATTAGATTGTAGACCCGGAACTCCCTCCAAGGCATCTATTAGTCTCAATTTATACAGGATATCCTGGTTAAACTCCACAGATTATTTACCATGAATCCAGGTCCCTCAGGGCAGTTTAAAAGCACAGCACAGGTGATATAACAGAGAATAATCTGGAGTGAGAGAGAGAGAGAAAGAGAGAGAGAGAGAGGCGCAGAGACAGCAAGAAGGAGAGTGAGAAAAAGAGATAGACTGGGAGAGAGTAAGAAGAGCAGAGAAAAGGCAAGAGAGTGATGGTGAGGGAGAAGCAATGAGAGACAGAAAGTCACATGACAGAGCAAGGGAGAATTACGTAGAATGCACAGTACAGAAACTGGTCACATAGAAACAAAAATTGGCTTAAAAAAACTCAGCAGGTCTGACAGCATCTGTGGAGAGGAAGACAGAGTTAATGTTTCGAGTCCGTATGACTCTTCATCGGAAACTGGTCATCTGGCCTCCCTTGTCCATGCCAACCTGTTCCACTTTTAAAAAATGTATTCATGGGATGTGACTGGTGAGGCCAGTACCCCATCCCTAATTGCCCTTGAGAGCGGTTAAAGTGTCAACCACATCGCTGTGGGTCTGGAATCACATGTAGGCCAGACTGGGCAAGGATGGCAGATTTCCTCCCCTAAAGGATACTAGTGAATCAGATAAGTTTTTACGACAATCGATGATGGCTTCATGGTCGCCGTTACTGAGACTAGCTTTCAATTCCAGATTTTTAATTAAATTTAAATTCCACCAGCTGCTATGGTGGGATTTGAACTTGTGCCCCCAAAATTAGCCTAGGCCGCTGGGTATTAGTCCAGTGGCATCATCACTATACCACCGTCTCTCACCATGAGCCTCCTTATCCCTTTTCATCCTTTCTCCCTCGATGGGACATCTTCACACGGACCTGATTGGTCTTCCTTTCAGTGCCCTGATTGGCTAATCGGAGACTTGGACGTGGGGAAGATGTTTCCATTAGTAGGAGAGACTAGGACCCGAGGGCACAGCCTCAGAGTAAAGGGAAGACCTTTTAGAACAGAGATGAGGAGAAACTTCTTTAGCCAGAGAGTGGTGAATCTATAGAATTCATTGCCACAGAAGGCTGTGGAAGCCAGGTCATTGAGTGTATTTAAGACCGAGATAGATAGGTTCTTGATTGGTAAGGGGATCAAAGGTTACGGGGAGAAGGCGGGAGAATGGGGTTGAGAAACTTATCATCCATGATTGAATGGCGGAGCAGACTCGATGGGCCGAATGGCCTAATTTCTGCTCCTATGTCTTATGGACTTCCTCGGATGCACTCGTAATGGAGGAGGTATTTTGGACCCCTGCAGTGGCGAATGGTGAAACAATCGTGGCTGAGGCTGCGTCACACGTGTGTGCACGAGTCTTAGCTCTGACGCCCCGTCAGACTCAATAAAACATACGTGGACAAAACCAGTTGGCCCACTCAACAAACTCCCCTGCCCAGTCATCAACTCCTCCCCCTGCTCAGCAACTCACCCCACCCCACACACACCCCCCCCACCTCCTCACCCCACCACCGCCTTGTCCGATAGCTCTCACCCCCGTCCCCTCGCCATCCCTACTCTCCGGGGTTGCCCCCATTTTGAAGCTGCCTGTATGAAAATGCGGATATGTATGAGGCCAGGCAGAGTCATCATCAGTCACTGCAACAACACCGAAGAATGTGGATGTCTGCACATTGTACGATAAGGTGTTTGTCGATCCATGGGGAAACTGGGCTGCTGCTTCTTTAACAGCTGGAGCAAGACAGCAACGTAAACAGCAACCCTGGAGAATTCCCAGGCAATTATCTCAGCTTCCCTCTCGCTTTCCCCATCCCCCACCCGCCAGAGCCTCATTGCCAGTCACCCATGACCCCAGCTGAGGGCCACCGACTTTAATCTCTGTCCGTACCCACCCGAGAGTCGTCTTCAGGCCTGCAGACCACCCAGGCCTGACTCTCAGTGCACTACTTTATCTGTGGCGGTCCCAGGGCCTTGCTCTGCCTGACAGGGAGGGCCCTCTCTTGTCAGCCTGTCGAGAGAGCTAAGGAGCTGGCTGTTTTGACTGGGCCAAAGAATGGAGATAGTCAAGGCAAGGAAGTCTTGCATTGATATAGTGCCTTTCATGACCACAAGACACCCCAAAGCGCTTTACAGCCAATTAAGTACTTATGACATGTCGTTACAGTCAAATGTAGGGGAATCCAGCAGCCAATTTGCGCACAGCAAGCTCCCACAAACAGTAATTAAGTAAAAGAACCCTGGATGACTTTTTAAATTCTTTCATGGGATATTTGCATCACTGGCAAGGCCAGCATTTGTTGCCCATCCCTAATTGCCCTTGAAACTAATTGTTAGGCCATTTCAGTTAAAAGTCAACCACATGGCTGTGCATCTGGAGCTACATGTAGGCCAGGCCGAGTAAGGAGGGCAGATTTCCTTCCTTAAAGGGCATTAGTGAACCAGATGGGTTTTTACAACAGTTGATGACAGTTTTTTTTTTCATTCATTCGTGGGATGTGGGTGTCGCTGGCTGGGCCAGCATTTATTGCCCATCCCTCACTGCCCTTGAGAAGGTGGTGGGTGAGCCGCCTTCTTGAACCGCTGCAGTCCATGTGGTGTAGGTACACCCACAGTGCTGTTAGGGAGGGAATTCCAGGATTTTGACCCTGATGTACTGACTAGCTTTCGATTCCAGATTTTTTTAATAATTTGAATTTAAATTCCACCAGCTACCATGGTGGGATTTGAGTTCATGCCCCCAGAGCATTAGTCTGAGCCCCTGGATTACTAGTCCAGTGACATTACAACTACATGAGTGTCCCCTCTTGTGTTTTAGTGATGTTAGCTAAGGGACAAATGTTTAGGCCAGGATTTATTGTTCTTCTTCAGAGCAGTGCTGTGGGATTTTTTTTACACCACCTCAGAAGTCTGACAGGACCTCAGTTTTACGTCTCATTGTCAATATGGCACCTCAATCTGGCAGTGCTGCATTCCCTCAGTACTGCACTGGGAGTGTCAGCCTGGGTGAATGGGTATGTCCAGGCTGGGGCTCAGGAACTTCCAACGGTTTCATATACATCTACCAACCGCTGGTTTATTGGCAGGAAGATGCTAAATTCAATTACCTGGGTCAACCCTAAATCTGCTCCTCAGGTGAATGTGTGCTACAAATGATATCTCCTCATCATTATCCAGTAATTACATACATTTTAAAAATTCATTTATGGGACGTTGATGTCGCTGGCTAGGCCAACATTTATTGCTTCTTCCTAATCGCCCTTGAGAAGGTGGTGGTGAGCTGCCTTCTTGAGCCGCTGCAGTCCATGTGGTGTAGGTACACCCACAGTGCTGTTAGGGAGGGAGTTCCAGGATTTTGACCCAGCGACAGTGAAGGAACGGCCGATATATTTCCAAGTCAGGATGGTGAGTGGCTTGGAGGGGAAATCCGGTTGGCGGTGTTCCCAGAATACATACATACAAATTAGGAGCAGGAGTAGGCCATTCGGCCCCTCGAGCCAGTTCCACCATTCAGTAAGATCGTGGTTGATCTGATTGTGGCCTCAACTCCACATTCGGCCTACCCCCAATAACCTTTGACTCCCTTGTTAGTCAAGAATCTATCTACCCCGGCCTTAAAAATAGTCAATGACCCTGCCTTCACCCCTTTCTGGGGAAGAGAGTTCCAAAGATTTTGGACCCTCCAAGAGAAAAAATTGCTTCCTATCTCTGTTCCCAAACATCTAACCAGCATACATTATCAGGGGCCAAATCTTGCTGGAAAATTAATGGTAAGTCACAGCACATGGTGTTATTATTGCCCCAATCAGCCAGGCAGTCCAGGAAAAGGGGAGATACGGTGTGAGGTATGAATCTCCAGAGCTTGTTGGTTGGGTTACTTTCTCCACAGTTTGCCTTGCACTAACGGCCTGGATAGGCACAGTAACTCTCGCACGTGCACGCTGGTTTTTAGAAAGGACTGGTTTATATGAAGTCAGAGACAGGAAGTAATTTTGTGAAGATGAAGGATGCGTTAACAAACAGAAAACTCAAGCTCACAACAAGTTGAAAACTCCTAAGGTGCCACATTCTATCCACTTTCCTGTCTACCTCGGTTTTATGCCTTGGGTAAATGAATTCGTTGGCCAAGCGAACTCCAACTGCACGCCTTCCTATGTTCTCATCAATTGCTGCTTGCAATCAATAACGGGGAGAGACTGATGTAAGAATAAACAGTGATGGTTTATTGGGACATAGGACAGAGCACCAGATCATATGTGCTCACTCAGAAACCTCCAGAACTAGACTTACAGTTCCCAGTTGCCCGTGTTGTACAGTGATTCGTCAGTGCTGTCACATGATCAGCACACTTGCATTCTCTTAAAGGGACAGGGTACCCCACTCTCCCACACTCAGAAACTACACAACACACGACAGAATCCTGGACAATAAATAAAGATCTGAAGAAGAAAGTAGGGACCTTTGAGATGTGAATGCTAAGACATATGCTAAAAATTCCATATACAGACCATAAAGCGAATGAAGAGGTGCTGGAAAGTGCAAAGAGCAAGGAGAACTCTTGAAAGTGACATTTGGGAAAGAGAGTGTCAGTATTTTGGCCATTTGATCAGAGCTGAAAAGCCACAGAGATCCCTGCTAGAGGGCAAAATGGAGGGCAGCAGAAAGAGGGGTCGGCCTAGTGTGGTTGGATGATGAACATCACAGAGCAGTTGCAGACAGGCTACAGTGGATGCGTGAGGTTGGCACAAGACAGACCAGCATGGCATAGCGTGGCAGCAGACATCTGGTAGGAGTAGCCACAGGCAGCAGCAGCTTGTGTGGTTTAAATGACCTGCCAAATCGTACTGGCTGTGCTCACTCTCATCTGCCCAGGCCAAAATCAGCCAATTCGGCACAGACCTAGCTCAGGAATCTGGTGCATAATAGAGGTGCCAACTCTGATTGGATGCATTCCTGATGGTTCCACCCCCAATCCAATTGCCTCGTCCAGCCAAACAGCCAATTTTCTTTCATCTCCACCATCTGTCTAATTAATAACCAAAGAAATGAAATAAAAAATTAAATTTTCTTTTTAATGTCTATTTATTGCCTGGCTTGTTTGCTGCAGTGTCCAGGAGATTAAGCTCCTCTCCATGGTCCCCCTCCCTCCCTATCTCTGTAATCTCCTCCAGCCCCACAACCCTCAGAGTTCCCTGCGCTCCCCCAACTCAGGCTTCTTGTGCATCCCCCCATTTTAATGGCTCCACCGTTGGCAGCCGGGCCTTCAGCTGCCTGGGCCCCGAGCTCTGGAATTCCCTCCCTAAACCTCTCCTCCTCCCTTTGTCTTTTGAAAAGCTCCTTGAAAAACCTACCTCTTTGACTAAGCTTTTGTTCCTCTGACCCTAATATCTCATTCCTTGACTTGGGCCAGGAATTTCAGGCCCTGTCGTCGCGGGACCTGTCGTGGGAGATTCAGTGGCCCAGCCAAAAGTCCATTGGCTTTCGGCGGCCCTGGATGATCCTGGCAGTGGAAGAGGCCGGAAAATCCGGCCCTTGGTGTCACATTTTGTTTTATAATGTTCCTGGGAAGTGTCTCGGGACATTTTTTTACAAATATAAGTTGTTGTTGTTTAACTCCCAAGCCTGGGGGATTGGCGTGTCGCTCTTTTGAGTCAACCAAATAAACTAAGTTAACAAAACCAGGGACAAAGTAAAAGGCAGCCCCTTAAAGGGAAACTGCAAAAAGCAATGACAAAATTTAAAGGAAACTTGCAAACATTAAACCAAAATGTGATTAACAAGGTCAATAAACCACCCCAGTCCCCGTGGGAAATCCTAGTGTGCGCTCCTTCTTTCTATTTGGCTTCAAGCTGTTCCCCCTGTTTAAGCGTAACATTAACATTAGAGCCGGGCTCTTCAGGGGTGACGTCAGGATGGTTTCTTTCACATTAAAGGGCAGCAGGAGGCTAGAATCCTCCCCGCCAGGAAATCTGCAGAGTTTGGGAGTTCATTGAAAATTTCAAAACTGAGATTGACAGATTTTTGTCAGGCACGGGATATGAAGGGATTACGGAGCCAGAGGTGGGGTAGACGGAGCTAATGATACAGAGCAGCCATGAATGACAGAACAGGCTCGAGGGACTGAATGGCCTCCCCCTGCCCCCATGTTCCTATGCTCCTTACTAATGGTGGGGCCTTACGACATCTCCGCTGGATGGAAATTCCCGGCATAGCTAGAATTCCGGGGGCGGCTTATTGATGGAATCGTTCAGGTATTCCGGCACTAGCTGCCCGCTGTGCCTTAGCGCTCCCTCATTGGCTTCTGCAACCCGCAGTCATTCACCTCGGAACGTAAATTGCAACCTCAACCTCCTCCAGAGGTAATCAAAGACTGACCTGGCACGGGCTGCATTCTAGGTTGATTCATTTACGACAAGCCAAGATCAGTTTAGACAGGAGGAATAACCTGGTTACACCTCCATTCACTGGAAACAATTTCTCCCTATTTTACGAGGGAGAGCTCCCCTGCTCTTCTTTGGAATGGTGCCACGGAATCTTATAAATTGACCTGAGAAAGCAACATTTAAAAAAAATCCTTTGATGGGATGCGGGCATCTCTGGCAATTCCAGCATTTATTAGCCACCCCTACACGTTCTTGAGAAGGTGGTGGTGAGCTGCCTTCTTGAACCGCTGCAGTCCCTGTGGTGTAGGTACCCCCACAGCGCTGTTAGGGAGGGAGTCCCAGGATTTTGACCCGGCGACAGTGAAGGAACGGCGATATATTTCCAAGTCAGGGTGGCGTGTGGCTTGGCGGGGAATTTGGAGGTGGTGGTGTTCCCATGCATCTGCTGCCCTTGTCCTTCTGGGTGGTAGAGGTCGTGGGTTTGGAAGGTGCTGTCAAAGGCAGATTAATGAGTTGCTGCAGTGCATCTTGTAGATGGTACACACTGCCGCTACTGTGCATCGGTGGTGGAGGTAGCAAAGTTTAAGGTGGTGAATGGGGTGCCAATAAAGCGGGCTGCTTTGTCCTGGATGGTGTCGAGCTTCTTCAGTGTTATAGGAGCCGTGGTTGAAGGTCTCATCCAAAAGACGGTACTTCTGACAGTGCTGCACTCCTTCATTTAGGGACTGGAGTGTCAGCCTAGAGTTTTTTTTGTGCTTAAGTCTCTAGAGTGGGACTTGAACCCATAACCTTCTGACTCAGAGGCATGAGGCTGACACCATGACACTTGAGCAAGGTACCAGAGCCATGCCAACTGGCAAGAGTTATTATCTTCATAGGAGCGCAGGACTTATACAAGATTGCGTTCAAGGTTTTGTAGTGAGTAAGTGGATTGGCAGCATTCATGGATCTTTTGATAATACCTTTTGGTCACCCTTGCAAACTCCTGACGTAGACTGATTTGTCAGTGAGGTTCACAATGACTGTACAGGAAGTGCAGAGACTCAGGTGAGAAGACACATTCCAAGACATGGGTGTCCAGGAGGGCTGAGGAAGAGAGGAATGAGACAGTTTTGAAAGAGGGCTAGAGAGGACGAGGTTGCAAGATGTGTGTCTGATGGTAGAAAAATGGGAACAGAGACTATAAAACCATAGACTTACAGGCAGAAAAGGAACCTATTAACCTATCGTGGAATGAACCGTGCATTCCTTACTCTTTCCTCAGACCCATCAAAATTCTTCCTTTCAAATATTTTTCCATTTCTCATTGAAAGTTGTTCTGGAATCTGGATCCCCACAGTTTCTGATGGAGAATCGCACGTCCTAACAGCCTTGTGAAGTGGAAAAAAAAATTCTCCCATCTGCTGCCTTTGATCTCTTGGCAATGATCTGACATCAATGTCTCTAGTTCTTTGCTCAGAACTGATCATGAGTTTTGAACACCTCCTCCAGATCTTCTTTAATCTTTCTCCCAAAGGGAATAGCCCCAGTTTCTCTAGTCTGTCTTTCCAACTAAAGCCTTTTATCCCTCATATTAAGAGAATCTCTTCTGCATCTTCTCTATGGCCTTGACATCCTTTATGACGTTATGAAGGATGTCAAGGCCATAGACGGGACATGATAATTCAACTATGGCCAATGCTTTGTGTTGGCTTGGTATTAACTGTTGGCTTTTTGTAATCAAAATCAATGGGCGGAATCTTATCAGCCACGTGGAGGGGGCTTTGGTGGCTGGAGGGCGAGGAAATTCCGACAGACGATAGTCAGGTTAGTTACTGAGCGACCTTGCCGAAGCCAGGGTCAAAGAGAATGCAGCTACCACCCTGGCAGTTCTGGCTATGCCAATGAGCCCCATTAATGGGCCCCGCTGGGGACAAGAATAAGGAGCTGCTGGGATCTTAGTGATGATGGACGGGCCCTCCCCCCACCCCATCCCCGCCCCCGATGAGGCTGGAGACAGGCAGGTACATGGAGACGGTTTCCCGGCTAAGGCCAGGGTTGCCATCAAAGCCTCCTTTAATTCCCCGCCTCCTGGAGCTGTTTTGAACATCGGGCCACACCTGCAGCCTCACGTCATTTAAAAAATTTTATAATTCATCAGAGGGCTTCTTACACCTTGAGGTGCCCTCGTGGTCTCCCGCATGACTTAGCGGCGCCCACCTTCATCAGCAGGAGGTCACTGCCGGCCCTCCCATTGGACCTCCCTGTTCCATGGTCCACCCACCTCCCTGAATTGGACGGCGCTCCTGACGACAGCTTCTTAATTAGCCGCCTCCGGGAAGATCTCCATGGCACTCCGGCTAGCCGACACCAGCGGGGTGCAGATTGTTCCCAACTGAAGCATAATTTCAAAGATGGTAAGATTCTGCCCGGTGTGACCAAGAGCTTTGAGACCTGGCTTTGGCCAACCACAAGGAGTGTCAGCTCTATTGTCCATCAGAACGGATGTGGCTGCTACCCCAACATCGCCACCTTGCAGCACCAACTGGAATTGCTGCACTACATTGGTTCCAATTGGCCAAAGTGTCCCTCTGTGCAGGAAGCAAAGAAAATGTGGCCAGAATGCCCATTCCTGATGATTATTAGGGCCAAGATCCCAGGAGGTGGGTAACACTCGCACCGTATATGGCACGGGTACAGTTTGGTATGGTACAGTACAGTATGGTCTGCTACAGTACCTCAGCAAGAGGCAGCATCTTCCTAGACATGAGGGGGTGGTGAACAAAATGATAATGTTACTGCCAGAGCTTGTGGTTGATTCCCTCTCGAGTCAATAACAACAACTTGTATTTATATAGCGCCTTTAATGGAATAAAACACCCCAAGAAGCTTCATAGGAGCATTATAAAACAACAATTGACACCGAGCCGCATTGGGAGATGACCAAGCACTCGGTTGAAGAAGTAGGTTTTACGGAGGAGAGCGAGGCAGAGAGGCGGAGAAGTGTTGACAGGGAATTCCAGAGCTTGGGGCCCAGGCAACTGAACGCACGGCCGCCAATGGTGCAGGGATTAAAATCGGGGATGCTCAAGAATTAGAGGAGCACAGAGATCTCGGAGGGTTGTAGGGTTGGAGGAGATGACAGAGATAGCTGGGGGGGGACGAGGCCATGGAGGGATTTGAAAACAAGGATGAGAATTTTAAAATAGAGGCTTGGTTTAACCGGGACCCAATGTAGGTCTGCGAGCACACAGGGTGATGGGGGAATGGGACTTGGCGCGAGTTAGGACAGGGGCAGCAGAGCTTTGGATGACCTCAAGTTTACAGAGGGTGGAATGTGGGGGACCAGAAGGAGAGCGCTGGAATAGCCAAGTCTGGAGGCAACAAAGGCATGGATGAGAGTTTCAACAGCAGAATGCTGGTCGTGTTATGATTTTAGTGATGGTGTGGATATGTGGCTGAACATGAGCAAAGATCGTTGCTGCTGCCTGGCTTAGCGGAACTGAGGCCATATCAAAGCCCCCCTGCACCCCCCCGCCAACCCCACCAGCCGACCATTGCCGTCGCTAAGATCAGTTAACCCAACAGTGAAGAGGATTGGGACCCCACATTCGCCCAGCCTGCGTAGCTCAGTCCCAGTTCCAAAAACTGACCTCTGAAGGGGTTAACATATTTAGTTTTTTTTTTCCCCCCCCACCTTCTCTCTTCATGTAAGAAGTGATTCATTTTGTCTGGCGGTGATGGCTTTGGCTGAGAGAATGGCTGACGTGATGCCAAAGCAGCAGATTTTTCCAGCATTGCTCTTCAGTGCCTCGGAGCCTCTGATTTCCGTATCTCCGGGTAAACAGATCACACTGAGGGAGGATAATGAGCGCCTGGAGCTCCCACAGCTTGTGTTTGCTCATTAAGTGGCGTGCACCAGTCTGCCGAAGGAGCCAAAAAGTGCGGCGGCTTAACAAAGCGCCCAACAGTGTGCAAACCTTCTCTCCTCCGACCTGACATCCGTCTCCGCAACGTGTAAGCACGTCTGGTCGACAGCTCCGTCCCGTGCCTCCTTTATCTGGGAATCTGTTAACCTGTTGATAGCAGAATATGCAGTTAGAAAGAAGAATCTGCTTTTTTTTTTTCCAGAGCCTTAACACATCCTCAAACTCCCCTAGTGAATACGCTAGCTTCACAAGATCATAAGAAATAGGAGCAGGAGTAGGCCATTCAGCCCTTCGAACCTATCATTCAATAAAATCATGGCTGATCTGATTGTGACCTTAACTCCACTTTCCTTTCTGGCCCCCATAACCCTTGACCCCCCCTCTTGTCAATCAAAAATCTGTCGAACTCGGCCTTGAATATATTCAACTTCTCTCTGGGGAAGAGGATTCCAAAAACTAACAACCCTGAGAGAAGAAATTCCTTCTCATCTCCATCTTAAATGGGAGACCCCTTATTTTTAAACTGTGCCCCCTAGTTCTAGATTCCCCCATGAGGGGAAACATCCTCTCAGCATCCACTCTGTCAAGTCCCCTCAGAACTGCAAGCACCCACAAAGACCAACTGGGCTTATTGAAGCCTCCATTGCAACAGTGACTAGGTGTCAAAAGTACTTCATTGAAATGCTTTGGGACATTGGAGCTCGTGAAAGGCGCTATATCATCGCAGATCCTTTCTTTGTTGTTGATTAAGGGAGTGATGTTGGCCAGGACATGGGGGAGAACTCCCACTGCTCTCCTTCCAATTGTCTCTTGGGGTTATTGCCTCTTGGGGGCAGGCGGGACCTCAACAACAACAACTTGCATTTACGTCGCTCCTTTTAATCTGGTAAAAAAGAGACTTAAACCCGACTCACATGAGGAGATACTCGGATGGGTGACCAGAAGCTTGGCCAAAGCAGTTGGCTTTAAGGAGTGTCGCAAGGGTGGAGAGGTTTAGGGAGGGAATACCAGAGCTTGGGGCCCAGGCAGCTGAAGGCACGGCCGCCAATGGTGGAGCGATGGAAATCGGGGATGGGCAAGAGGCCAGCTTTGGAGGAGCGCAGAGATCTCAGAAGGCTGGGGAGGGCTATTGAGACAGTGAACAGTGAGGCCACAGAGGGACAAGGCTGCGAATTTTTAATTCGTAGCATTGACAAACTGTGGAGGTCAATGAATACATGGGTGAAGGGCGAACAGGATGATGTTAAGTTAGGATACGGGCAGCAGAGTTTTGGATGAGCTCCAGTTTATGGAAGGTGCAAGACCATTGATTTCATCTCATAACCAGCCCCTCTGACTAGGCAGCATTCCCTCAGTGTTACACTGAGCAGCCAGGTTATAAACTTAAATATTCTAAGAAGCGGTTATGGCCAGCGGAAGCAGGAACATCAGAGGCAAACCCAATCCTTTTCTTCCCTGGATTTACACGCGCTCCTAGCTGGGGTTCTGGGAGACTGGTCAAATGAAGCATCTTCCACCAGAATGTCACACGGGCTCCAAGGTTGAGGAGAGATTAGATCTTGTCCGGATATCTTGTATTCCCTGGAATTTTGAAAGTTACAGGGCCTGATTTGATTGAGGTTTTTGGGAGAAATTGATAACGTCGATCATGGAAGAAATGGTTAAAACGCAGAAGGAGGCCATTCAGCCCATTGTGTCCTTGCTGGCTCTCTGCAAGGGCAACTCACTGAGTCCCGCTCCCCCACCCTATCCCCGGAGCCCTGCAAATCACTTCTCTTCAAATAATGATCCAATTCTTTTTTGAGGACCTTGACTGTATTGGCCCCCATACCCTCTCAGGCAGCGCATTCCAAATCCTAATCACTCTCACCAGGAGAAAAAAAGATTTTCTTCATGTCACTTTTGCTTTTTCCGTTCATCACCTTAAATTAGTGTCCTCTGCTTCTCTCGATCCTTCTGCCAATGGGAACAGTTTCTCCCTAACTGCTCTGTTCTGACCCCTCATGATTTTGAACACCTCTATCAAATCTCCTCTTCACCTTCTCTCCCCCAAGGAGAACAGCTCCAACTTCTCCAATCTATCTATGTAATTGAAGTTCCTCATCTCTGGAACCATTCTTGTAAATCTTTTCCGCACACTAATGCCTTCACGTCCAAATATTTTTTTATTTGTTCATGGGATATGGGCATCACTATAGGCCAGAATTTATTGCTAATTCCTAATTGCCCTTGAGAAGGTGGCTGTGAGCTGCCTTCTTGAATCGCTGCAGTCCATGTGGTGTAGGTACAACTACAGTGCTGTTAGGGAAGGAGTTCTGGCATTTTGACCCAGCGACAGTGAAGGAACGGCGATATATTTCCAAGTCAGGATGGTGAGTGGTTTGGAGAGAAACCTCCAGGTGGTGGTGTTCCCATCTATCTGCTACCCTTGTCCTTTTAGATGGCAGTGGTTATGGGTTTGAAAGGTGCTGTCTAAGGAGGCTTGGTGAATTGCTGCAGTGCACCTTGTAGATGATGCACACTGCTGTCATTGTGTCAGTGGTGGAGGGAGTGAATGTTTGTGGATGAGGTGCCAATCAAGTGGGCTGTTTTGTCCTGGATGGTGTCAAGCTTCTTGAGTGTTCTGGGAGCTGCGCTCATCCAGGCAAGTGGGGAGTATTCCATCAAACTCCTGACTTGTGCCTTGTAGATGGTGGACAGGTTTTGGGGAGTCAGGGGGTGAGTTACTCGCCACAGGATTCCCAGCCTCTGACCTGCTCTTGTAGCCACAGTGTTTATATGGCAATAGGTAATGAGAAACTTTTTAAGATACATATCGGGCCACGATATCATTGATTGGTGACTAGGTTCGAGGGGCTCAATGGCCTCCTCCTGTTCTTCGACTGATATCTGAGATGGGGGTGGGGTTATCTTCTGAGAAGAGGTTGGACAGGCTGGGCCTGTATCCATTGGAATTTAGGTAAGATCCTGAGGGGGCTTGACAGGGTGGATGCTGAGAGGATGTTTCCCCTTGTGGGACAATCTAGGACCAGGGGGCACAGTTTAAAAATAAGGGGTCTCCCATTTGAGACAGAGATGAGGAGAAAGGTTTTCTTCAGGGTCGTGAGCCTTTGGACCTACACCAAATCTCTTCACCAGAGAGCGGTGGAGGCAGGGCCATTGAATATTTTTAAGGCAGAGGTAGATTGATTCTTGACTAACAAGGGGGTGAAGGGTTATTGGGGGATAGGTGGGAGTGTGGAGTTGAGGCCTTAATCAGATCAGCCATGATCTTTTGAAGGTGGAGCCGGCTTAAAGGTCCGAATGGCCTACTCCTAATTCGTACGTTCGTATGTATGCTCAAATGATCTTGCCAACCAACTGGGGATTAAGCCTGCAACCTCCATTGGCTGGATTGGGTTTCCGATCCTCCAGGAGTCTCCAGGAATTAAACGTTTAATTCCCGGACACTGCTGCAAATGACATGGGAGAAAAAGCATAGGAAGAGTGTAAAAAAACAATGTATTCTCATTTTCTTTTATTCGTTATAAAAAATATTGGCGGTGGCAGAGAGTGGAGAAATGGCTGTTTGACAGACAGTCAGCTGCCATCCAAGTGTGTGGCAAAGAGCCCATTCGCTTGCCAATAGATTGTGGGATTGGCGGTGCCCCATGGCGATGAGGATTTCAGTCCACCAATGGCAGGGGGTTTGCGGGGGAGGGCGCGGGGTGAAAGGTCATGTGATGAAACCTCCTGGAATATGTCCAACCAGGGTTGGCAACCCGAGGTGTCTCGGGGAAGGCCCCAACCTCTAACCTTGGAGTGTCTGACACAGACACTGGGCGATAGGAAAATGGACTGTTCCCTATTGCTGGCATTCCTTAACTTGTCAAGCGCAAAACATAACCCCCAAAAAGTCCAGATTAATGTGAACAACCAGTATAATATAATGTTTTGTTGATTAACACAATGCAATACTGTATTGTATTAATCCAGCACAAAGTGTTACACTGCTTGGTATAACAGGGTGTTCCAGAACATAAACATTTTTAGGACTAGGCAAAGATCATTAAGCCCAATAAAAGCCCATTTCCTTTTAAAGGGATTTTCTCCACATCTGTTCTCTTGACAGAAACACGTCCCATTAATCCGTCAATCATGGCTCAGTGGGTCACTCTGAACTTAAGGGTTCAGGCCCCTCGCCAGGATCCAAAATCTACACTGGCTTGCTCAATGCAGTCCAAAGCGGGTGCTGTACTGTCAGAGATGCCACCTTCTGGATGCGATGTTAAACTGAGGCCCTCGGGCAGAAGTAAAGGGTCCCTTAGCACCACTCTGAAAAGCAGGGGAGCTCTTCTGGTTATCCCTCAACCTCACACCAAAAAGCAATTACCTAGCCAATTATCACATGGATGTTTGTTGGAACAACATAATCTATTGGTAGGTCATTTGAATATCATTGCACTTTCTGTAATGTTTTTGAAATGTCTGTGATGTTCCTTTTGTATTGCTGAAAAAAAGAGATGTGTCGAAGTTTTTTGTCTTACACTCGTCAGGACACTTCACAAGAATACCAATGTAAGGCGCAAACAACAATTCATACTGTATGAAAAGAGAGTGCCGATTGGTTGGCAACTGGACCCTGATTGGTCAAGGTGTTGTCATGGAGAAGGCACCAGTGATGGTGACTGGCAGGTAACTGCCAAGCGTCATGTCTCTTCAACATGTCCCCTTTTTCAGCAATACTCAAGTTCTGTACCACCAAATGGCTAAGCGTTCCTTTTATTGCATTGAAGCACCTCAGAGCGCAACAATGATCTATGTAACTAATTTGAATATCATTGTAATTTCTGTGATGGCCATTTTGAAATGTTCTGTGGTGTTCTTTGAGATATTTTATGAATAAAATATATTTTTGCAAAAGCAAAGTTTGTTGGAGTTTGGCTGTGTGCAAGTAGGCCGCCAGATTCCCTCAGGTGGTGACTGCACCTCAGGAGGAAGTTGTTGGTGGTGGGATGTCTTGAGGTGGTGGAAAGGTGCTATATAAACGCAAAAGTCTTACTTTAACTTTAAATTTACCTTGGGGGAGGGAGAGGGGTGTAACCCAGTGACAATCCTTGCCAGATTTCCAAATGACACAACACGGAGAAATAATTTTAAACAGTTCTGGCTCTGTTTCGGGATTGTGCTATCAACATCTGACAGGAGTTTTCATCACACTGCTTGTCAACACCCTGCCTTTTGCTAAGGTATTAATTATAATTGTCCTATGTGTTTTTGAAGGAAATAACATGCAGTTGCCAAAGCCAAATGATAGGTTTCCTGAGGCGGTGGGATTAGCATAATGATGTTAATGAGACTCAGCGATCAATAGATTACTGTAGTGACACTGTCTGCCCTGCACTTGGTGCCTGTATCTGAGCCACTGTGTCTCTCCCTTTCTCTTTTGAAGATGCTCACTGGAGTTGAGCTTCCATTGGTGTTGGTCTCTCCTGTGGTTACTCTCCATGTGTGGTTCTGGACAGTGAGCTTGGGCAGACTATTCTACTGTAGGCAGGCCCTGATCCTATTCCTCGCACGCACCCAGGGGATGGAAAGAAAGAACTTACACTTATATAGCGCCTTTCACATCCCAAAGCGCTTTACTGCCAATGAAGTACTCCTTGAAGTGTAGCCTCTGTTGTAATGCGGGACAGCGTCGATCGGGAGAAACCGCTCCCATTGACGGAGAGATCGAGAGCCAGAGGGCACCGATTTAAGGTGATTGGCAAAAGAATCAAAGGCAACATGAGGAGAAACCTTCCTACAGAGCAGGTGGTTAGGATCTGGAATGCGCTGCCTGAGAGCATGGTGGAGGCAGGTTCAATCGTGGCTTTCAAAAGAGAGTTGGATAAGAGCCTGAAGGGAAAAAAAAATTTGGAGGGCAACGAGGGGTAGATCAAGGGAGCGGGACTAACTGAGTTGCTCTTGCAGAGAGCTGACACAAACACTGCGGGCCGAATGGCCTCCTTCTGTGCCATAACCATTACATATTACCAGGAAATGCAGTAGCGAATTTGCTCGTGGAAAACTCCCACAAAGAGCAATGAGATAAATGGCCAGAAAATCCTGCATTTTTAGTGATTTTAGTTGAGGGATAACTAGGGCCAGTATGCCAGGGATAACTTACCTGCCCTTCTTCAAAGCCTGCCATGTTCACCTGAGAGGCGAGATGGGGCCTAGGTTTAACGTCTCATTTGAAGGGCGGCACCTCTGACAGTGCAGCACACCCTCAGTAAGGCACTGGGTTTTTTTAAATTCTTCTACAGGACCTCGCTGGCTGGGCCAGTATTCATTGTCCATCCCTAATTGCTCCTTGAGAAGGTGGCGATGAGCTGCCTTCTTGAGCCGCTGCAGTCCATGTGGTGTAGGTACATCCACAGTGCTGTTAGGGAGGGAGTTCCAGGATTTTGACTCAGCGACAAGGAATGGTGATATATTCCCAAGTCAGGATTTTGAGTGGCTTGGAGGGGAACTTCCAGGTGGTGGTGTTCCCATCTAGCTGCTGCCCTTGTCCTTCTAGGTGGTAGTGGCCGCGGGTTTGGAAGGAGCTGTGGATGGAGCCTTGGTGAGTTAATGCAGGGCATCTTGTAGATGGTATACACTGCTGCTACTGTGCGTCAGTGGTGGTGGACTGCTTTGTCTTGGATGGTGCCGGGCTTCTTGAGTGTTGTTGGAGCCACACTCATCCAGACAAGTGGAGATAATTCCATCACACTTCTGACTTGTGCCTTGTAGATGGTGGACAGGCTTTGGGGAGTCAGGAGATGAGTTACTCACCGCACAATTCCCAGCCTCTGACCTGCTCTTGTAGTTATATGGCTGGTCCAGTTCGGTTTCTGGATGGGTGTCAGTCTGTATTAGGTGCTCAAGTCTCTGGAGTGGGACAAGTGCTCTTTACTCATGCTTGGGCCAAGACAGTGAGTGGCTGCTGGCTGTTCAACTGTGCGGGCATCACAGAGGAGCCCAATTCTGTCCTCACACTATGTCCAAAGCATGGACTATGAGGTGTTTCTTCCGAGGGCAATGAAGCCAATTAACGGGTCCAAGATGGGACCCCAGTGGCTGTAAACTAACTCAGTTGACTGAGGCAGAAGGTGGACTGTTAGGCCGAAGCTTTTCAAGCACTCTTTCTGCTTTTAAGGCCTCGAGAGGTCTCTTGGGCTTGTCACTAATGGTTACTGTGTGTGCGCGTGTGTGTGTGTGTTAAGTCCTGTACTCAAGTAGAGAACATCAAGTTTACTAAAGTACTGACCTTGTCCCTCAGTCCAGCCTTCCTCCTGTGAGTTCCTGCACTGTATCCAAACCTGACCTCCTGTTCCAGCGCAGAACAAAGAGACAACTTGGCCCCTGGAATGATGGTGGTGAGCCACCTTCTTAAACCAGTGCCCTGTCAGCCGGATGGCCAGCGGCAGAGAGGCTATTAGAGGCAATAATCCAGCATAAAATGGATTGTGACTCGGGGAAGTTCTGAGGTGGCAGCCGCGGGGTGGGGGGGAGGAGGGGGGGGGAGAGGTCAGTGGACAGGTATAGTGGCCAGTACATTGGGGCGTAAGGTAGTAGGATTGCCAATACTCCCAGGACTGTGGGATCCTGCTGTGCGCAAGTTGCTGCTGCGTTTCCGACATTGCAACAGTGACTAGGCTTCAAAAAGTACTTCGTTGGCTGTAAAGTGCCAGACCTGCTGAGTTTTTCCAGGTAATTCTGTTTTTGTCAACCCTTCAGGGTTGACCTGGAGTTTCCAGCAGGCACGAATATTAATTTCCAGGACACTGAGGGGAGAGGTGAGAATGGCGGGGGGGGAGGTGGTGATGGTGGGGAACCCATCGACAAAAATCGCAGGAGATTTAAATGATTATGCTTTTTTTTTCAAACACTTTCATTTCATTTATAAACATATCGGAGAAAAGGCTCTTTTTAGTGGGTGGGAGCGGCTGGAAGGAGAAGGTCATGCGACAAAGGGCAGGGCTTTGCCCGCTCCGACCCTGGCAGGCATCATCGCAGGCAGGACAGGAACATTTGGAAACCCGTTCAAAGTCAATGGCTCTCCAGATTTTGCCGTCTGGGTCGGAGGTAGAAAATCCTGGCTGAAATCTCCAGGAACGCGACCAGAGTTGATAAACTCCGTTGGGCTGTGAGTGGGGATATTTTGGGATAAGGTGTTGCAACACATTCACACACAACGCCCGTCTGCTGTAGTGAGATTTGAACCCAGGCTGCCAGAGCATTACGCTGGGTCTGTGGAATACCAGTCCGGTGACAATGCCACTATGATACCACCTCCCCATGAATGCTTTTACAATTCTGCTGCTCTCTGAGGCAGCCTCTCGCATTTCACACACTGTAAATTATCGGCCGCAGTGGCTTCAGCTGCCAGGGCCCTAACATCTGGAATTCCCTCCCTAAACCTCTCCCCCTCTCTACCACCCTCTCCGCCTCTTTGACCATGACTTTGGTCGTCTCTCCTAATGTCTCCTTACGTGGTTCAGCGTCTGATTTCTGTCCGATTACGCTCCTCCTCCTGCCACATTGAGGGGTCAAGTGCCCTCCTTCAGTGATTGAAGGCGCTATACAGTTCTTAAAAAAACGGATGTGGGCTTCGCTGGCTGGGCCAGCATTTATTGCCCATCCCTAATTGCCCTTGAGAAGGTGGTGCTGAGCTGCTGCAGTCCATGTGGTGTAGGTACATCCACAGTGCTGTTAGGGAGGGAGTTCCAGGATTTTGACCCAGCGGCAGTGAAGGTGTCTAAGTTGGTGCCGGGTGGTCTGTCTGGTTTCATTTCCTTTTTGTGTCTTTGTAGCAGTTTGTTACAACTGAATGGCTCGCTAGGCCATTTCAGAGGGCACTTGGTTGTTGGTCTGGAGTCACATGCAGGCCAGACCAGGTAAGGACGACAGATTTCCCTCCCTAAAGGGCACTAGTGAACCAGATGGGTTTTTACAACAATCAACAGTTTCATGGTCACCGTTACACTTTTAACTCCAGGTTTTTGAACCCCGGTCCCCAAAGCATTACCCTGGGGCTCTGGATTACTAGCCCAGCGACCATACCACTACACCATCACCTGTTGCTGCTTTTAAAAGGGAAGTGGATAAATATTTGAAAGAGAAAGATGTGAAGGTAATCGGGGAAAGAGCAGAAGTGTGGAATTCATTGGATAGAACTATCAGAAAGCACTCAGTCACAATGGGCAAGACAATCTCATTCTGCAGAGATTGAGGATCTTCTGATTCTAGACTGAGAGCATTAGCTATTCTGCTCCACCATGCTCTCCTCACCACTTTGGTAGTGAGAATGGAAAGGTGAGAGACTAATAAATGTTGGCGTTGAGAGGCATTTGGGAATCCTTGTAAATGAGTCACAGAAAGTTAGCATGCAGTCATAGCGGGAAAAAAAAAGGAAGGGGGCATAGGTTTAAGGTAAGAGGGGAGTTGAGGTGATATTTTTTCACCCAGAGGGTGGTGGGAGTCTGGAACTCGCTGCCTGAGAGGGTGGTGGAGTCAGAAACTCTCATAACATTTAAGAAGTATTTAGATATTCACTTGCATTGCCATAGCCTCCAGGGCTATGGGCCAAGCGCTGGAAAATGGGATTAGTGCAGTCAGATCTTTGTCGACCGGCGTGGACACGATGGGCCGAATGGCCTCCCTCTGTGCTGTAAACATCTATGACTCTATGAGCAAGGCAAATGGTATGTTAGCCTTTATTGCAAGGGGATTGGAATAGAGTAAGAAAGTCTTTTTTTAAATTCATTCATGGGATCTGGGCATCGCTGACTGGGCCAGCATTTATTGCCCATCCCTAGTTGTCCTTGCGAAGGTGGTGTTGAGCTGCCTTCTTGAGCCACTGCAGTCCCGTGTGATGTAGGTACACCCACAGCGCTGTTAGGGAGGGAGTTCCAGGATTTTGACCCAGCGACAGTGAAAGAACGGCCGATATATTTCCAAGTCAGGATGGTGAGTGACTTGGAGGGGAACTTGCAGGTGGTGGTGTTCCCATGCATCTGCTGCCCTTGTCCTTCTAGATGGTAGTGGTCGTGTCAGGATAGGGGGTCTCAGGGTAAGGGGTCAGCCATTTAGGACTGAAATGAAGAGAAATTTCTTCATTCAGAGGGTTGTGAATCTTGGGAATTCTCTACCCTAAAGCACTGCTCTCACTGGGGTACAGGTTCCATGGGCACGGACTCTCACTGGTGAACAGAATTCATGGGCACGGACTCTCATTGCGGAACGGGTTCTACAGGCACTGGCTCTCACTGGGGTACGGGTTCCCTGGGCACGGACTCTCACTGGTGAACAGAATTATGGGCACGGACTCTCATTGCGGAACAGGTTCTACAGGCACTGGCTCTCACTGGGGTACGGGTTCTAGAGGCACTGCCTCTCACTGAGGTACAGGTGGATTCTACATGCACTGACTCTCACTGGGGTACAGAATTCATAAGCACTTACTGTCACTAGGGTACGGGTTCCACTGGCACTGGCTCTTACTGGGGTATAGAATTCATGGATGCTGACTCTCACTGGGTTACGGGTGTGTTCTACGTGCACTGACGCTCACTGGGGTACAGAATTCATAGGCACTTACTCTCATCGGGGTATGGGTTCCACTGGCACTGACTCTCACTGGGGTACAGGATTCATGGGCAATTACCCTCACTGGGGTACGGGAACCATGGGCACTGACCTTCACTGGGCTATGGGTTGCATGCGTGTTTTCCTATATTTACAACAGTGACTGCACTTCAAAAGTACATCATTGGCTGTAAAGCACTTTGAGATGTCCTGAGGTGGTACAGGCACTATATAAATGTAGGTCATTCGTATTTACCATATTTCTTTGCCCCCATATGCAGCTACTTAACTTTAAGTGGTCGCTATGCTTTAGATGTACCCGTGGTGCCATTTTGGCTGCATATGTGTGATGTCCCATTCCCTGTAGAGGACTCGCAGATCCTGGGGAAATATGAGCTGGAAGCTGGCCCACACGAAGCACATGAAGCACAGGAAGAGGCAAAATTAGCAAAGGTCGGCAACATAATAATATGTGACTCAACTGACGCTCAATCGCAAAATCTATGCATGAGAATTCAAAACTGTATAAGGGAAGGTGCCCAAGGTCACATGAGGCCCCTCTAGCTTGCCTTCCAAATCCGTGACCTCTACCATCTAGAAGGACAAGGGCCGCAGACACATGGGAACACAACCGCCTGCAAGTTCCCCTCCAAGTCGCTCACCATCCTGACTTGGAAATATATCACCGTTCCTTCACTGTCGCTGGGTCAAAATCCTGGAACTCCCTCCCTAACAGCACTGTGGGTGTACCTACACCACATGGACTGCAGCGGTTCAAGAAGGCAGCTCACCACCACCTTCTCAAGGGGCAATTGGACAACAAGTGCCACTCGAAGTGTTTTACAGCCAGACTTGTACTTTTGAACAGTAGTCACTGTTGTAATGTAGGAAATATATGGTTGCTAATGGTGCACAGCAAGATCCCACGTGAGATAAATGACCAGATCATCTGCTTTAGGTGTTGATTTTGGGATAAACATTGCATAACTGTCCTGCTCGTCTTCAAGTAGTGCCATGGATTTATTACATCCACCTGAGAGGGCAAGGCAGGGGCCTCGGTTAAACGTCTAATCCGGGAAACGGTACCCCTGACAGGGCGGCACTGCCTCAGTACTGCGCTGGAGTTTCGGCCAGCTCAAACGTCCGGAGTGGGATTTGAACCCAGCGCCTTAATTCTGACTGAGATGTGAGAGAAAACTCGAGATTTCATTTTTTAAACGGGAAGCCTCGGCTTGACTGCAAGTGGCTTTGGCAGCTGTTTGAGAAGGATGCTTCTGTCTGTTCCCGATAGGTGGGCCTCACAGTCTGAACAGCAAACCAGTACAAACTGGCCAGATTTGCTAAGACCGCACCCCCTTGGGAGGCCTAAATGGGTCTTTTCAAAATCTGACCTTAGAAAATTCACCAATTAGGGGCGAGGGCACTTAGCTATGTTGAGGGTCTAAAGAAGCTGGAGCAGTTTTCTTTAGAACAGAGAAGGTTCAGGGGAGATTGACTAGGCATATTCAAAATTCTGAGGGATTTTTCCAGAGTAAGTAGGGAGAAACTGTTTCCATTGCTAGCAGGCTCAGTAGCAGAAATTTGAGATAATGGTCAAAGAGGGGGCGAAGAGGAAAAGTTATTTTTATGCAGCGAGTTGTTGTGATCTGGAGTGTGCTGCCTGAAAGGGGGTTGGAGGCAGGTTCAATAGTAGCTCTCAAAAGGGATTTGGATAAATACTTTATAGGGTAGCGGGGGAAAGTGCAGAGGGAGTGGGAACTGATTGGATAGCTGTAACAAAGGGCTGGCAGAGGCCTGATGGGCCAAATGGCCTCCTGCGCTGTCTATGCGATTTTATGTTGTGCGCAGAGTCAACGTATCAGGAGCTGAAAGCACGGTCTCTCTACTGTCTCAAACACAGGTTAAGACGTAAAACTGCACACATATCAGACAGCTCTGGGACTCTGGGACATGACATCTGTGTTAGAAGAGTGATAAACTGAGAGAATGCCGACTGCACCATTACAGTAGCTGTTTTCGACACAAGTACTTATTCCCTAATTGAGAATTCCGACGGAATTTTCCACGACTCAGCTGAACAGACCAGGAAACTGCTTTCCAGCCTTTTCTGCTGTGAAAGGAGGAACGTAGCGTTCATATTCTCAGGACTTCCCGAAGCACTTTACAGGCAATGAGCACCTTTTGAAGAGTCATCACTGTTGATTTTCCAGGGTGAAAAGGCAGCATCCAATCTGCATACACAGCAAGATCCCACAAACAGCAACAACCTGCATTTATATGGCACCTTTAACATAGTGAAACAGCCCAGGTTGCCTCACGGGGGGTGATAATGGAACAAAATTTGACACTGAGCCATGTAAGGTGATATTGCGGCCCGTGGCTAAGTCAAAGTGGGAGGTTCTAAGCTGTGCCTCAAAGGAGAGAGGGGGGTAGAGAGGTGGAGAGATTTAGGGAGAGAATTCATTTCAGGTCAGTGATTTCACTTGATCGCTATTAGATGTCAAACGATGGCTGAAAGATCGCATCAGAACGCAGATCATCGCAAGTGAACACTGTTGCACGCAGAATAATGTCAAAATTCTTAGGTAAGCAGCATCCAGAAATCAGGACACCCAGCCACCGATAGTGGAGCAATTCGAATAGCAACAAGGAGAGCACTGGAATAGTCAAGTCTAGAGGCAACAACAGCAATGAGATAATGACCAGAGCTGTTTTAATGCTAAGATAAAAGCAAAATACTGCGGATGCTGGAAATCTGAAACAAAAACAAAAATTGCTGGAAAAACTCAGCAGGTCTGACAGCATCTGTGGAGAGATAGACAGAGTTAACATTGCGAGTCCATATGACTCTTCTGAAGACGTTAACTCTGTCTATCTCTCCACAGATGCTGTCAGACCTGCTGAGGTTTTCCAGCAATTTTTATTTTTGTTGCTGTTTTAATGCTGTTGGTTAAGTGAAAAATATTGGCCATGACACTTCCCCAGCTCTTCTTCAAAATATAGTGCCATTGGACCTCCTATTACCACCTGAGAGGCTACTGTTCGATGTCTCATCTGAAAGACAGGGCATCTCCAATAAGAGTGAATCTAATCATCACCCCTTGACATTCAGTGGTACTACCATCACTGAATCCCCCACTATCAACATCCTGGAGGTTACCATTGACCAGAAACTGAACTGGACCAGACATATAAATACAATGGCTACAAGAGCAGGACAGAGGCTGGGAATCCTGCGGTGACTAACTCACCTCCTGACTCCACAAAGCCTGTCCACCATCTACAAGGCACAAGTCAGGAGTGTGATGGAATACTCTCCACTTGCCTGGATGAGTGCAGCTCCAACAACACTCAAGAAGCTCAACACCATCCAGGACAGAGCAGCCTGCTTGATCAGCACCCTATCCATCACCTTAAACATTCACTCCCTCCACCAGCGACACACAGTAACAGCAGTGTGTGTACCATCTACCAGATGCCCTGCAGCAACTCACCAAGGCTCCTTTGATGTCACCTTCCAAACCCACAATCTATACTACTTAGAAGGACAAGGGCAGGAGATACATGGGAACACCACCACCTCCAAGTTCCCCTCCAAGTCACTCACCATCCTGACTTGGAACCAAATCACCAGTACTTCATTGTCACTGGATCAAAATCCTGGAACTCCCTCCCTACCAGCACGGTGGGTGTACCTACACCACATGGACTGCAGCGGTTCAAGAAGGCAGCTCACCACCACCTTCTCAAGGGCAACTAGGGATGGGCAACAAATGCTGGCCCAGCCAGCGACACCCACATCCTATGAAAATATTTAAAGTGGCACTCCCTCAATACTGCACTGGGAGTGTCAAAATGGAGATTATATGCTGATTGAGAGGTCAGAGTGCAGCCACAGAGTCATGGTTGAGAGAATTCTGCCAGGGCCTAGGAGGATAGGTGCTACAATTGGCTTGAGTACCATTGGCTCAGGAGAGGAATGCCAAAGTGCAATGAGGTTGTGCTAGTGGGACTGACCCCAGTAACTGTGATACAGTGGCAGCTCAAGGCTGACGCTCCAGTGCAGTACTGAGGGAGTGCTGCAGTGTCAGAGATGCTGTCTTTTGGATGAAGTGTTAAGCCAAAGCCCTATCTGCCCTCTCAGGTGGACATAAAAGATCCCATGGCTCGATTTCAATGAAGAGCAGGGGAGTTTGCCCACTGTCCTGGCCAATATTTAGCTTGCAACCAATATCACAGAAGTCGATTATCTGGTCATTACCTCACTGCTGTTTGTGGGAGCTTGCTGTGTGCAAATTGGCTGCTGCAGTTCCTACATAACAACAGTAACCACATTTCAAAAAGTACTTCACTGGTTGTAAAGCAGTTTGGGACGTCCTGAGGTCGTGAAAGGCGCTATGTAAATGCGATGTCTTTTGACTTCCTCAAGAGTTAGAAAGTGGTGGGGGGGGGGAAACACTAGCTAAATGTTGGAGGAAAGGTGAAGGGACATTAATGGCTAGCTCAACAAAAACAGTTCTGTTGAAGAGTCATGCGGACTCGAGACATTGACTGTGTTCCTTTCCGCCAATGCTGCCAGACCTGCTGAGTTTTTCCAGGTATTTTTGTTTTTGTTTTCGATTTCCAGCATCCGCAGTTTTTTGCTTTTATCTTAATGGCTGGCTCAACTGACACAAAGACGATGAAAGGGAAATAACAAAGCAAACGCCAGTTCCTGAAGAGGTCAGTTTGTGTTCTTTCCCCTCGGCTCCCTCCTCCTAACAAGTCTCAGGCTCTCTTTTCCCAGCCCCAGTGATCAAAAGCTTCAATGGCCCTCTAAACCTGTCTTTGTTCAGGAACCTAAGCACCACTAGGTCGAAACAATACCACTTAATCTGTCACACAAAACACTAAAACACTTACTGACTCTTTTTCTCACAGTCCTGCTCAGTATGTGGGACAATCTCACAGGCAGCTTTCAGCCTGGTGGGGCCTGCTCCACTTAAAGGGACAGTGACAGCCTAACCACCGCCCCCCTCCCCCTCCCCGCCAACCCCCTCGCCTCCCCCATCCTTCAAAATTAAAGCAACTCTGGCATTTATAAGACGTCTTTCTGAACAGGGAATTGGATGAGCACCTGATGGGGAAAACAGTTGTAGGCCTTCAAGGCAAAGGTCACGGAGTGGGACGAGCTCTTATAGAGAGCAAGCACGTACACAATGGGCCGAATGGCCGCCTTCTGTGCTCTCTGATTCTATGTTTGCAAACATTGGAAACCAATTTGCGCACAGTAATCTCCCACAAACCATAAGATGACACTGACCAAATCAAAAACAGAAACAGAAATACCTGGAAAAACTCAGCAGGTCTGGCAGCATCGGCGGAGAAGAGCACAGTTGACGTTTCGAGTCCTCATGACCCTTCAACAGAACTAAGTAAAATTAGGAAAGGGGTGAAATATAAGCTGGTTTAAGGGGGGTGGCGGGGGGGTGGTTTTGTTGGGACAAGCAGCCAGTGATAGGTGGAGATAACCAAAAGCTGTCACGGACAAAAGAACAAAGAGGTGTTGAAGGTGGTGATATTATCTAAAGGAATGTGCTAATTAAGAGTATAAGACAGGACAGATAAGGTACAGATAGCTCTAGTGGGGGTGGGGGAATACTAAAAGGTAGAAATAAATCATTTGATCAAATCATTTGTTTTTAGGGGTGTTTTCGGTGCAGGGCTGTCACTGGGGCGATCTCCCCCCAACTTCTTTTAAATACGAATGTACGAATTAAGAGCAGGAGTAGGCCACTCGGCCCCTCGAGCCTGCTCTGCCATTCAATAAGATCATGGTTGTTCAACCCCCAATAACCTTTCACCACACCCCCCCTTGCTTATCAAGAAGTTATCTAGCTCTGCCTTAAAAATATTCAAAGACTCTACTTCCACTCTCTTTTGAGGAAGAGAGCTCCAAAGACTCATAAACCTCTGAGAGAAAAAAAAATTCCTCTCATCAAAGAGTGGTCTTTTTCCCACATGACAGCACCGGCAAACCTTGGTTCATTGCCTGATCTGAAAGACGGCACCTCCAGCAGTGCAGCACTCCCTCAGTACCACACTGGGGGCATCAAGCTGGATTAATTGCTCAAGGCTCTGGAGTGGGGTTTGAACCCACAACCTTTTGACCCAAAGGCTCTACAAAGGGTTGCCAACTGTGATCAAATGTATTCCTGGAGGTTTCATCACATGACTTGCCCCCACGTTCCAGCCATTAGTCGGCCAACACATCCATCCTTGTGACAGACTCCTACGCAAAATGGAAATTGTTTGACTGGCCTTTTTCCCCCCCATTTTCAATATTTTTATATCTGGTAAAGAGAAACGTTCAAAGAAAATGACAAAAAAACCCAATCTTTTTTAATGTCCTGATGATTTTTCTCCAGGGTTGCACACAGCAGTGTTCCGGAGATTGATCTTCAATTCCTGCAGACTCCAGGCCAATCCTGTAGTTCTGCACCTTGATCTAAAGCTGATGTAAGTAGCCAGCCAAAGTGAGATGAGTTTTGTCACCACTTTTCTATTCTTCTGCCCTGACTGACAGTTCACCAGAGTTCCTGTTCAGTGGTCTTTTGCTGCTTTCAGACACTTTATTCAATGCCCATCATTCAGCCGAACGTCAGCATTAAGTGTTACAAGGCAATTGGGGAATCGTTAAGTGTCTCTCTTATCTTCCCTTGTGGCCTTTCCAAGTTCATCTTGTCCCTGACACCTGGGTCCCTCTCCCCTGATCCTATTCCCAATAAACTGCTGACCACCCAACATCCCTTCCAGGTGTCTATGCGATCTGACATTGAGAATGGTTCCCTTCTTTATCAGCCGTGACTTACAAGAGCAGAGAGAGAGAGACGGGGAGGCTTTGAGGGTAAATTTCTGAGCTTGGGGCCTAGGCAGCTGAAGGCACAGCTGCCAATGGTAGAGCGATTAAAAGCAGGCAAGGGGCCAGAATCGGATGAGTGCAGCGATCATGGAGGGTCATGGGGTTGGAGGAGGTTACAGAGATAGGGAGGGTTAAGGCCAGTGGCGAGTTTTGAAAACAAGGTTGAGAATCTTAAAATCGAAGCATTGCCAGACTGGGTGCCAATGTAGGTCAGTGAGCACAGGGGTGAAGGGTGAAGGGGACAAGGCGAGAATGTTGTTGTAAGAGCAAAAGTGTCCCTTTAATTCTGCCTGAGCTACTGCCCGCTGACCAGGCTAATCTCCTTCCATTAAACAGCGCTAATATTTGCTCAATTATCTGCGAGGGCCTCATTTTGTAGTTTGCTTTCCGATTGCCACCCACTTATCAGCAGACTTCAGAGGTTGACACCGCAGCTGGTGTTTAGGTGAGGCTGTCAGGTCTCAAACACATCCAAAGGTCAGTGCCAAATCAGAATGGGAGGAAGCCATTCAGCCCTTTGAACCTGTTCTGCCACTCATTGAGATCATGGCTGATCTGTGACCTAACTCCACATTCCTGCCTCTGACCCATGCCTTTGGTTAACATAAGTCTCTCAATCACAGATTTTAAAATTCACAATTGATCTCACGTCAGTTGTTATCTGAGTTCCAAGCTCCTACCACCCTTTGTGTGTAGAAGCATTTTCTAATTTCACTCCTAAAATGCCTGGCTCTAATTTTTAAACTGTGCCTGCTAGTCCTAGACTCTCCAACCAGCAGACATAGTTACTCCCAATCTCCTCCTACCCTGCCCTAAGAGGCCATTGGATTGGTCCATGATTATGCTTGACAAAGTACCACAGTAGTTTTCCATTACCTTCTGCAGAATGGCTGACCAGGAAACTCTCCCCTCTTACCACCTGCCATCAGGTGTATTGGAAGGATTTGCAGGCTGATAATCAACCCGATTGTCCACTTTATGAACACACCTTGCATGGCCATCAAGTCCTGAAGTGGTACTTGAACCCAAAGCTTCTGACCCAGAGGCAGACACACTACCACTGCACTACAAGATCTCCCTTCACCCAACCATCCCTATCTGCTCCCCTTAATATCTCAAAATGATGGCAGCCATTAAGGCCCCCTCAGGCTGTTGCCCATGGGCACAATGGGCCATGGAAGAATGGGATGGAGCCTGTTCTCTGCAGCCAACTCATCCTAACGTTTAGGCCTCTACACTCACACCTTCCCCACGCTCCCGATGACATGCCATCCTTGCAGCTTCCCTTCCTCCCACGCGACAGTATCGGCCTATTTCGAAGAAGAGGACAGGAGTTACCCCTATGTTCTGGCCAACAGTTATTCCTCAAGCAACAACACCACCGAAAAACAGACGACCGGTCCATTTATCTCATTGCTGTTTTGCGGGATCTTGCTGTGCACAAACTGACTGCCCTGGTTCCTACATGACAACAGTGACTACACTGAAATAAGTGCTCCATTGGGAATGAGGCATTTTGGGACATCCTGCGGTTGTGAAAGGCGCTATTTAAAAGCAAGTCTTTTTTCCTTCTGAAAGTGCTGGGGCACAAGACTTTTTAAATTCATTCTGGGGATGTGGGCGTCACTGGCATGGCCAGCATTTATTGCCCATCCGTAGTTGCCCTGAGAAGGCAGACCACCTAGAACCGCTGAGCGATTTGAAGCAACCAAGGGGCTGGTAAACATCCACTCCCTCCACCACCAACGTACAGTGGCAGCAGCGTGTGTACCATCTACAAGATGCACTGCAGCAACTCACCAAGGCTCCTTCGACAGCACCTTCCAAACCTGTGACCTCTACCACCCATTGGTACCTTCAGATAGCTTGGCCCTAAACTCTGGAATACCCTTGAACCTTCACATCACTTTCCTCCTTTAAGGCATTCCTTAGAACCTCCCTCTTTGATCAAGCTTTTAGACATCTGATCTACTATCTCACTATGGAGGGTTGCCAACTGTGATTAGATGTATTCCTGGAGTTTTTGTCACATGACTTGCCCCATTAGTCAGCCAACACATCCATCCTTGTGACGTATGGCCTTCCTGTGCTAATTGGAAAGCAAGAAGACTCATTACCCAATTGGATGATGCTTGACCGTCAGCCAAATAGCCTTTCCCCCATTTTCAATATTTTTATACTTGGTAAAGAGAAATGCTCAAAGAAAACAACAAACAAAATGTCCCGGTGATTTTTCTCCAGGGTCACGCAAAGCAGTGTCCCAGAGATTGATCCTCAATTCCTGGAGACTCCAGGCCGATCCTGGAGGGTGGGCAACTCTATCCTTATGTGGCTCGGTGCCAAATTTTGTTTAATAATGCCCCAATGTTTTATGACATTAAAGGCATTATGTACATGCGCGTTGTGGCTGTTGTTGTCCCTGGAAGATCTGTCAAGATGACAAGACGCCTGGAAAGGCACAGATAGCGGAATTGCTCCATTGGCCCTGAACTTTGAAACCCTGAGATAAGGAAGGTTCTTTGAAATGGCTCCCTGGGGAAAAGGTCGCCTGTTTGAGGGCAGGGGTCTGCTCCAGGTAGTTCCAAGTAAAGGTTAAAGTACCACAAGAGAGGAGATAGTAGAAAGATAATCCACGCTCTGCTCAGCCTGCCCCGAATCGAGATAAGTAGATTTCTACAGGTCAGATGAAAAGAGGCCGTGGTTCAGGAGCAAAGCGGAAGATTAAGGCCTTTGATCTCACACGCGGTCAGTGGTCTGTCAATCGATCCTTTTTCATCTGTGATTCACGGGGCTGAAGTTTCCCCCCAATTTTCTTTGATTTATTTTTTGTCCTCATCAATTCGAGCAACGTCAGGGTTGAAAGGTTAACTCTTCACTCTTTCAGCCTCTATTCATGAGGGTCAAATGCTCCCAGGTCTGGCTTAGATAGATAAACCTGCCAGTGCCGGAAATCTGAATTTAAAATAGAAGATTCCGGAAACACACAGCAGAGGATCAGCATCTGTTGTTGAGTGTAAACTGTCAACCAGCAACACCAACTTTTCCCTTTGCTGATACTGCTGGTGTATTTTTGGAATGTTTTTGTCTGATTGCGATGCAGAGTAAAGCTCCTTACTTAGCTAGATGGTTGCACTCTCGCCCCTGAGTTAGCAGTTGTGGGTTCAAGTCCTGCACCAGAAAATTGAGCACCAAAATCTAGGCTGACACTCCCCAGTGCAGTACAGAGGGAGTGCTGCACTGTTGGAGGTGATGTCTTTCAGTTGAGATGTTAAACTGAGGTTCTGTTTGGCCTCTCAGGTGGAAGTAAAAGATCTGACGACCACTATTTGAAGATGAGCAGGAGCGCCCAAGGTTTGTACAGCATGGGTTTGATAGAAGAAAGCTCCCTCTACACTGTCCCCATCAAACACTCCCAGGACAGATACAGCATGGGGTTAGATACAGAGTAAAACTCCCTCTACACTGTCCCCATCAAACACTCCCAGGACAGGTACAGCACGGGGTTAGATACAGAGTAAAGCTCCCTCTACACTGTCCCCATCAAACACTCCCAGGACAGGTACAGCACGGGGTTACATACAGAGTAAAGCTCCCTCTACACCGTCCCCATCAAACACACCCAGGACAGGTACAGCACGGGGTTAGATACAGAGTAAAGCTCCCTCTACACCGTCCCCATCAAACACTCCCAGGACAGGTACAGCACGGGGTTAGATACAGAGTAAAGCTTCCTCTACACTGTCCCCATCAAACACTCCCAGGACAGGTACAGTACAGGGTTAGAGACAGAGTAAAGCTCCCTCTACACCGTCCCCATCAAACACTCCCAGGACAGGTACAGCATGGGGTTAGATACAGAGTAAAGCTCCCTCTACACTGTCCCCATCAAACACTCCCAGGGCAGGTACAGCACGGAGTTAGATACAGAGTAAAGCTCCCTCTACACTGTCTCCATCAAACACTCCCAGGGCAGGTACAGCACAGGGTTAGATACAGAGTAAAGCTCCCTCTACACTGTCCCCATCAAACACTCCCAGGGCAGGTACAGCACGGGGTTAGATACAGAGTAAAGCTCCCTCTACACTGTCCCCATCTAACACTCACAGGACAGGTACAGTAAGACTTAGAGAGTGCTTCACTGTTTGAGTTGCTGTTTTTCGGGTGAGAAGTTAGCCCAAGACCCCCACCTGTCCTCTCAAGTGGAATTAGAAGATCCCACTGCAAAATTTTGAAGAAGAGCAGGTGTGTTCTCCCTGGTGTCCTGGCCAATATTTACACCTCGATCAATATCATAAAACCTGATGTACTGGTCATTAATGTTTGTGGGATCTTGCTTGGCTGCCACAATCACTACACTATAACAGTGACTGCACTTTAAAAATACTTCATTGGCTGTAAAGCAATTTGGCGCATCCAGAGGTTGGGAAAGACGCTATACAAATGCAAGTCTTTGTTTTCTTCCATCCAGAGGTTTCAAAGGCTGATGTGTTAACATGCAGCCATCAGTGTCTCTCTTTCATTCAGTGCTCAATGTAAAGTCTAGATTAGACAGAGATGTGTACACTTTCATTCTGGTCTGGTGCAATCTCTTGACTCAGATCGACAGCCTGGCGTCCTTAATCAGCTGCAGATTCTCATTGACCTTGACAATGTTTGACGCTCCCAACAGCAACCCTGAAAAGAACAGCGCGTCACAAACACAGCTTTTATTACGTATACAGTTGGAACTTAAAACAGAACAGACACTTTGAAACATGATCTGGGTTCAGGATAAAGATTACAGATAGTAACAATGAGGGGTGTGAGATATATCAGAGTGTTACAGTGAGGGGGTGTGGGGTATATCAGAGTGTTACAGTGAGGGGTGTGGGGTATATCAGAGTGTTACAGTGAGGGGTGTGGGGTATATCAGAGTGTTACAGTGAGGGGTGTGGGGTATATCAGAGTGTTACAGTGAGGGGTGTGGGATATATCAGAGTGTTACAGTGAGGGGAGTGGGGTATATCAGAGTGTTACAGTGAGGGGTGTGGTGTATATCAGAGTGTTACAGTGAGGGATGTGGGATATACCAGAGTGTTACAGTGAGGGGTGTGGGGTATATCAGAGTGTTAATACCACTGAGCGGGCTGTGAGTAGGAGAGAATGGTTGGAGCATGGGTGCAGCGGGGATTTATTCATGGAAGAAGAGCTTCAATTCTTGTGGGTAACGGAAGTTGTGACTGACTGCAAAATTTATTCAACTCCGGTTCTGCAGCTTTAAGAGATGTGATTGCTTTTAAAATTTGCTGACTCACTTATTCAGTAATGGGAGCCAAAGCTCTGCACTAATCGATAATAAAATCTACAACCGTTCACCACCGTCTCCGTCTCCCGGATACAAGCCTGCTTTAATGTCTGACAGGGCACTCTCGGTTTCAACAGCCGCTGCTCTGTTGCTAAGCCACGAACACTGCTCACTGGCCAATAAGCAGCTTCGCTGCCAAGAACCTGTCTATCTACCAGAGAGCAAGCTCTTGGGCTAAAGTCCAGCTCTCATTAAATGGAGACACGGTCACGAGATGTCATGAGGATTGGGGTTCAAACCTTTCTCTGCCCCACCATTGCCCCTAACCACTACACAAGTCACAGTGCCATGGATCCCCCTCTGGGCCCCTTTGCTCTTCCAACATGGGTTGCTAATTTTGCCGAATAATCCACTTTCCATTTTAAACACCCAGGGCTTGATTTTAACTCCGTGCTTCCCCAGTCTGGCGTTCAGGGCAAGCGGGTGCTGGGAGGGTGCCAGTTCATTAGAGCTATGGCACTCACCTACTCATGTCCCGCACCTCGCACCCCCCAACAAAATGATAGACAGCAACTTTAAAGGTGGCATCTCTCTGAGCAGTTTGATACCATCCATTCAACCTGCCTGAACAGCCTCTAAGCGCTCTGTAGGCACGTACAACAACAACTTGCATTTATGTAGAACCTTCAACATGGCAAAATGTCCCAAGGTGCTTTGCAGGAGCATTATCAAACGAAATCTGACGCCAAAACACATTAGGAGTGACGACCCAGTTTGGTCAAAGAGGTAGGTTTTAAGGAGTGCCTTAAAAAAGGAGGTAGAGTGCCGGAGGGTGGTTAGGAAGGTAGTTCCAGAGCTTGGGGCCCAGGCAGCTAAAGGCATGGCCGCCAATGGTGGAGAAATGGAAATCGGGTAGTCGCAAGAGGCCTCTGGTGGCCACTGTATTAATCGGACATGTTAAACATCAAAGTTGTTGATGGAGGTTGACGAAGGTGTCACTTAAGACATATTCCTGGAGAGCAACCTGGACACTCCCTTAGAGACGTGAGAGAAAATTGGAGGGAAAATGATCGTTGGAGCAGAAGACAGGTATTTTATCGAACTTTGGATATTGGCGTAGAAATGATTGAACCGGAGATCACCACAAATTAAAAATATCACAGGAGTACGCAAATACTCATTTTCCTACAACCCTCTGTGATCTCGGCGCTCCTCCAATTCTGGTCTCTTGCATTACCCAATTTCAATCGTTCCACCATTGGCAGCCATGCCTTGACTTGGTCCTAAGCTTGGAACTCCCTCCCTAAGCCCCTCTCTTTCCTCCTTTAAGACACTCCTTGAATCATACCTCTTGGACTAGGCTTTTGGTCGCTTGTCCTACTGTCTCCTTCTATCGTTCGTTGTCAAATTTAGTTTGCTAACACTCTTGCAAAGCACCTTGGGACGTTTTTACCGGCAGGCACCACATAAATGCAAGTCTTTGTTGTGCTGGCCTGGTGCCTCATACACGAGTGCGCACAGGTGGTTAGAGAAAGCTAAAGCTGCTAGGCTGCAGCTGGAGTGACATGTATGGACAGAGGAAAGTTGAAGGTAGCTTGTAAAAGATGCTGTTCTAGGAAACCAACTGTTTATATAAAGCTTGTTTTTTTAAAAATTATTTGATGTAAGTTTTAAACATGTTGAAACATTCTTTTCTGAGGTGTGTTCCTTCCAGATGCTGGTTAAACGACTGACTACTGTTGAATAGGGCATGCCACTGTGCTGTTTCTCCACCTCAATGTCCTCCATTTCCCCAAGACTTTGAGGCCTGCTGGGGTGGGGGCCAGCTCGATCCCTCGCGCCCCCTGACCAGTGCTTCCCAACACATTGGGATTGCCTTGGTCGCCAAGCTGTCAGTAAGCGTATGTGTGTGCGCTGCAGGATTTGCCTACCCCTTCAGGGCCCTGGGGTCTCCTGGAGTTAAAGGTGCATCGGCAATTAAGGGGAAGAGAAAAACGATCGAGGCAGCAAAAAGAAAATTGTGTGGGTTTTAAGTTTCATTTTCTTTCAACGCTTCTGTTTGTTGTAACGTTATTGGAAATGGTGTCGCACTTTGAACAGGTAGGGAGGTTGGAAGGGAGGCTTATAAGGGAACCTCCAGGAAAACGTTTGACCAGGGTTGGCAACCCCCCCCAATGCCCGTCCCACCTGTAAGAGCCCACACGGTGAAGCCGAGACATTCTTGCCAATGTTACCTCACTAGTGCCCTTACAGCATTCAAAATAAGTGGGTCAATGACCTGGAAAGTCTGAGTTTGAGCTCTTTGGCCATGGGGGATGGGAGGAAGGGTGGGGGCGCTCACAGTCAAGCATCCTCCTGTCGTCACACACCCAGACTTTCAACTAGGGGTCATGTAATTAAAGAACTTGCAATTATACAGTGCCTTTCCAAATCTCAGGATGTCCCAAAGAACATCCATAAGACCATAAGACATAGGAGCAGACGAAGGCCATTCGGCCCATCGTGTCTGTTCTGCCATTCAATGAGATCATGGCTGATCTGATAATCCTCAACTCCACTTTCCTGCCTTTTCCCCATAACCTTACTGATTAAAAATTTGTCTATCTCAGCCTTGAATATACTTAACAACCCAGCCTCTACAGCTCTCTGTGGTAAAGAATTCCATAGATTCACTACCCTCAGAGAGAAGAAATTCCTCCTCATCTCCGTCTCAAATGGGCACTCCCTTACACTGAGATTATGCCCTCTTGTCCTAGACTCTCCTCTCAGCATCTACCCTGTCAAGCCCCCTGTTTCAATAAGGTCGCCTCTCATTCTTCTAAACTCCCAATGAGTACAGGCCTAATCTACTCAACCTTTCCTCATAAGAAAATCCCTCCATACCCGGGATCAACCCAATGAACCTTCTCTGGACTGCCTCCAATGTAAATATATTTTTCCTTAGATAATGGGACCAAAATTGTTCACAGTATTCTAGGTATGGTCTAACCAGTGCCTTGTTTAGTTTTAGCAAGACTTCCCTATTTTTATACTCCATTCCCTTTGAAATAAAGGCCAACATTCAATTTGCCTTCCCTGTTACCTGCTGAACTTGTATGTTAGCTTTTTGGGATTCGTGCAAGAGGAGTCCCAAATCCCTCTATGCTGCAGCTTTTTCCATGTAAATAATAGTCGGCTCCTCTATTCTTCCTGCCAAAATGCTCATCACGGACAATTTTAAGTGAAGTATACTCACCGTTTGCAATGTGCAATTTGGACCTTGCCATTTGCACACAGCATGCTCCCACAGACAGCAATGAAATAATGACTGAGATCATCTGTTTTTGAAGATGTTGATTCAGAGATAAATATTGGTTCAGGATGGCCAAGGTAAATGAATGCATAGTGCAGCCAACAGATTATCAATTTGCAAATTCTTCCAACACACGCTAGTGGCAAGGGGTAAGAGCTGGAGAGATTGCTGCTCAGGCATATTGGAGCTTCTACCATCAATATCCATAGCTCCGGACTAGGACATGTAAAAGCGCCACAGCAACCTGGGCTCCTTGTTGGGCTGCTTGGCTCAGTTAGCTGGACAGTTGGTGTGGATCAGATTGGTGCTAGTGACAGGGGATTCAATCCCCTTTCTAGCCGGGGTGGATTCAGTACCTGCCTCCTTGTCCTGGTGCTATGGGTTGGACCTGCCTTCGGACAGAGAACTGAAGAAGAATCGTCCAGGACACCAAGGCAGGACTCCCCGGCTCTTGTTTGAAAAACTGCTGCAGGATCTTTTATGACCACCTGAGACGAAAGATTATCATTTTATCTAGACCCCTGTATGCCTTTTGGAGATAGATCATTGCTGCCCATGTCCTAACTTGCACTAAGACCCCTCTCCCATCACCCCTGTGCCCTTTGATCTACATTGGTTTCCTAGTCCACAACTGCACTCCTCCAATTCCGGGCACTTGAGTATCCTGATTTCCTTTGGCCCACCATTGGCGGCCATGTCTTCAGCTGCCTGGGCCCTAAACTCTGGAATTCCCTCCCTTAAACATCTCTCTCCTCCTTTAAGAAGCTGCTTAGGACCAGCTTCTTGCTATCATTATATTTCCTTATGTGACTCAGTATCAAATTTGGTTTGATAACGGTCCTGCGAAGCACTTTGGGATGTTTTTAACTATGTTGAAGGCACTTTATAAATACAAATTGTTGTTGGCTTGGCCCAATGGGAGCCAGATTTCAGCACCAACAGGGAATCTTAGGGCAGTGTTAAGGCAGCTGATCACCAGGGCTCACAATGTCATTGGTGAGGCTAGGCCTTTGCGCTCCTCATTGGAATTCCATTGCTCAGCCAATCCCGTATCCCTGAGGAGCTCAGTGGCAGCTGAGGTGTGGGAACATAGCCATGCCTTTCTGGGAAAGGAGGCCCAAGGCATTCGAGAAAGAAACAAGCCGAGGATCTGTCACCAAAACAAAACTCAGCCACTTCAAAAGGCCTCATAGTCACCCAATCTGTGCTTTGTTGCTCCACACACACACACACACACACACACACCTGCTCTGACTGCAGCTCAGCCTGTCCTGACCTGCCAGGATTTAAACCGCCTTCTGCCTTTTTTTTGATCTGAGCTCCAAGCCTCTCAGAGAGATCAAATGTACTGAGGACATTGTCTGCATGCAGTGGCATGCCCTCGCTCAAGCTTTAACCCTTTCCTGGTGTCCGTAAAGCATACTGACCTCCCCTCAAAGGGAATTGGCAGTGTGGTGTTTTGCTGTGATAAAGGCCTCTATTTGTAAAAAATGTTCTTCTTCTTCCAGCTTCCCCCACTTTACTTCTTCACCCTTCCCCACCTCCTCCTGTTAGTCATCTATTTCTCTTCCAATCCCACTGCGTTTAAGTCTCTCGCCACCGTACCTTTCCATCTTAGCTCTTCCTCTCTTCCTTAATCCTGGCAGTCCCACCTCCATCACTCACCTCACCACATATATAAAAACAAAAAAACTGTGGATGCTGGAAATCCAAAACAAAAAATAAAAAATACCTGGAAAAACTCAGCAGGTCTGGCAGCATCGGCAGAGAAGAGTACAGTTGACGTTTCGAGTCCTCATGACCCATGTTGACTCACCTCACCACATTTCCTTGCTCTCTCTCTCTCTCCACAACAGATGTCCATACCATTTCCGTCTCTTCTCAGCTACTTCCTTTGATGGCTGCCACAATCTTCACTGACGCTCCGATGGGGGGGTTCCTGATTTTGTCCTTTCTCAAAATCAGGAACCCGCCCATCCATCTTGGCATCCACACATCCATCTCAGCAACTGCATCTCATTCGTATTCAGTCGCTGTTCCCCTCATCTTGATGTTGCCCAAGTTCCTGCACAACTGTCTTGTAGATTCTTGCTCAGTTTCAGCAATACTTTTCTATCATGTAACACTCCACCGCACTTCTTCCAATTTCTCCAACCAGAGAAGACCCATTGCTTGATTTTCGTTCCCATACTTCTATCTTCTACCACCAGTGACCCCGGGTACTTGAAGCTGCTCATTTTCTTCACGTCTTCACCTATAGTCTTTACACCTTCACTCTGATCCTCTTCCCTAGGCTCAAGCATCAATTGGGTCTTTGGTCTACTGATCTTCACACCCCTCGATATGTATACAGCTTTAAAAAAAAGTCAAGCTCAGGGATTGGGCATTACTGGCAAGGCTGACAACTTTTTGCCCAAAATTTTACTTTAGTCATTAAATTCATAAAGGCGCAAAACAGTTCAAACTAATCATTACATGAAGCCCAATACAGTTCAGTTTCTTCCAATACAGTGTGCGGCACTACACTTACAATTACATTTATATTCACAATAATCATTTCATGTTGAACATACAGCCCGAGGAGTTTTACATGGGTTCCAGCCCCTTGATATACTGTGGTGGAAGGGCCTTAGAAAATGGCCTTTCCCCTTTGAGCCTTTGCAGCCGCTGCCCCAAGCTTTAGTGTGTCAGCGAGCTTGTAGTCCTGAACCGTGGAATGTGCCAGTCTGCAAGACTTGGTCATTGACTGCTCTTTGCACTGGAAGACCAGCAAGTTTCAGACAGACCGAAGAGCATCTTTCAACCGAGTTGACGGTCCTCCAGCAGCAATGCAATGCCAACATTTGTTGCCCAAACCTAATTACCCTTGAGAAGATGGTGAAGAGTCACCTTCATGAACCGCTGCAGTCTGTGTGGTGAAGGTGCTCCTAAAGTGATGCCATCTTAACACATTCACCCATTACCCCTGCACTCACTGACCTATGTTGGCTCCCGGTCCGGTAGAGCCTCAAATTTTTAAATTCTCATCGAATGGTCACAGGGCAGAAGGAGGCCATTCAGCCTGTCATGTCCATGCTGGTCCTCTGCAAGTTACTCAGCTAGTCACAGTCCCCTATCTTTTCCCCGTAGCCCTGCAAATTTTTTCTCTTCAGAAAATGATCCAATTCCCTTTTAAAAGCCGTGATTGAATCTGCCTTCACTACCCTCTCACCACTTGTGTCCAACCCCTTGAGTTCAAATCTTGCCCCCTTCCTATTTTGAATATCCCTTTCCTCCGATTCCTTCACTAGTGCTGGGGCGATTAATGCACGAGAGGAAGAGCTCAGAGATCTGGGGCTGGACGAGGTTAGAGATAGGGAAGGGGTGAGGCCATGGAGGCATTTGAAAAGAAGGATGAGGATTTTAAAGTTGAGGCGTTGTTGGATTGGGAGCCAGCAAACACTGGGTGACGGGTTAAATAAAACTCAGACACCCAACAACATTTTGGATGCCATTGAAGGTGGAAAATGTTTAGAGGTAAGAAAGCATGGGCGAGGGTTTCAGCAGCAGATGAGCTGTGACAGAGGCATCACGGCACTATCTTGAGGAAGAGCAATGGGGTCCTTCTCACTGCCCTGGCCTATATTTATCTCTCAGCCAACGCCACTAAAAAAACCCCCCAGAACATCTGGCCATTATCACGCTGCTGTTTGTGGGAGCTTGCTGTGCGCAAATTGGCTGCCACGTTTCTTACATTAACAACAGTCACCACACTTCAAAGAAGTGCTTCATTGGCTGCAAAGTGCTTTAAAATGTCCCATGGTTGTGAAAGGCGCTATATAAATGCAAGCTCTTCCTTACTGAACAGTCCAGATCAGGGATGTCCCAAACCCCCTTGCCTGGCCTGTACTGATGTAGCAGATCCCAGGCCAGGACGCTGGGGAATGCTGCTGGACACCTCTGTGTCCCTGTTGGATTTTTTTTTCTTTTATCATGGGATGTGGGCATCACTGGCAAGGCCAGCATTTCTTGCCCATCCCTAATTGCCCTTGAATGGTTTGCTATGGCATTTTAGAGGCCATTTAAGAGCCAGCCATATTGCTATGAGTTTGGAGTCACATGTCAGCCAAACTGGGTAAAGACGACAGATTTCCTTTCCTAAAGGAGATTAGTGAACCAGATGGGTTTTTACAACAGCCGGTGATAGTTTCGCGGTCACCATGACTGAGACTAGCTTTCAATTCCAGATTTTATTAATTGAATTTAAATTTCCCCAGCTGCCGTGGTGGGATTTGAACCCATGTCCCCTAAAGCTTGGGGCAGTGGCCGCAAAGGCTCAATGGGGAAAGGCCATTGTCTAAGGCCCTTCCGCCGCAGTATATCAAGGGGCTGGAACCCGTGTAAAACTCCTCTGGTTGTATGTTCAACATGAAATGATTATTGTAAATAACCTGTAAATTAACCTGGGCCTCTGGATTACTAGGCCAACCCCTTCGTCCCAGGAATCAGCCTAATGAACCTTCTCTGAACTGCTTCCAATGCAAGTATATCCCTCCTTAAGTAAGGAGAACTGTACACAGCACCCAGGTGCGGTCTCAGATGGATTCACACAATTGGCAGATTGTGATGAATGATCTTACTGAATGGCAGGACAGGCTCGAGGGCCTGAAAGATCTACTCCTATTTCTTATGATCTTATTGTGTCAGCTTTGATAAACAGATCTGTTTTGGTCCTCCCCAGGATTCATGAGGAAGTGTTCGCATTCCTGATGTCCTTCCTCCAATGACACTGGGAAAGTGTCCGCATGTGGACCCCAGGCGGGATGCACCCTGTAGTCAAATAGCCTGGCTCACGCCTGCCGCCTTGGCCCCTGGGCATGCAGGAGAGACACTTTGTTGATTTTGGGTGACCCGGTGAGAGTACACACCCCTTGATAATGGAGGAAGGGGAATACACGCACTTCTTAATACAGCTTAAACTGGAGCCTTTCTCCTTTCTTCTTGTACAGCAACGGAGACAACAGCTAGCAGACAGTAATTTAGTAAACGGCCTTGTTGCTTCATTGCCACCACCCTCCACCCTGCCTCCCCCCCACCCCCACTTTGCCCTCCAAAGAGGGTAATCGTAGGGCTTCATCCATATTTATTAATGAGCACTTAAGCTGACTGAAAACTCTGGTTGGGACCCGCCACAGCCCCACAGAGTGCAAAGGTTACACTCTGTGCTCACATGTGGTGTAACCATGTAAACATAACCAGTGCTGAAGGTTACTTAATGAGGGCAGGATCGCTGGAGAGTTTAGCAAATAATGGAAACAATAAAACAGCAGAAGCCAGTAACGGTGTTCAAAAGGAAGACTGTCATCCTAACCTGTACTACAGCACACAATGGAAACACAAGCGGTTTGTCTTAAGTCTTTCAGAGCAAACAGATATATCTTTCTTGCTGTGGTTGCGTGGAAGGGCTAAATGATGAAATCGGCAAGTGAAGGCATGCATTTATTAGAATGTGTGTGTTTGGAAGGGGGTTGGGGCTGTGAAGCTTAAGAAATTGCCCTTACTTCATTTATATAGCGTCTTTCGCAACCTCCAGTCATCCCAAACCCTTCACAGCCAATGCAGTACTTTCTTTGAAGTGCCATCAGCTGTTGCAATGCTGCAGTCAATTTGTGCACAGCAAGCTCCCACATATCCAGGTAGTCTGTTTTTAATAGAAACATAGAAAAATTGAACAGGAGTAGGTCATTCGGCCCTTCGAGCCTGCTCCGACATTCAATATGATTATGGCTGATCCTCTATCTCAACACCATACTCCCACTCTCTCCCCATACCTCTTGATGCCTTTAGAGTCTAGAAATCTATCTATTTCTTTCTTAAATATATTCAATGACTTGTCCTCCGCAGCCTTCTGTGGTAGAGAATTCCACAGATTCACCACCCTTTGAGTGAAGAAGTTTCTCCTCATCTCAGTGCTAAATGGCTTACCCTGTATCCTGAGATTGTGACCCCTTGTTCTAGACTCTCCAGCCAGAGGAAACATCCAGTTTGCATCCAGTCTGTCCAGCCCTGTTAGAATTTCATACATTTCAATGAGATCCCCTCTTATTCTTCTAAACTCCAGTGAATACAGGCCTAGTCCGCCCAGTTTCTCCTCATACGACAATCCTGCCATCCCATGAATCAGTCTGGTGAACCTTCGCTGCACCTCCTCTATGGCCAGTATATCCTTTCTTAAGTAAGGAGGCAAAAACTGAACACAATACTCCAGGTGTGGTCTCACCAAGGCTCTGTATATCTGCAGCAAGACATCCTTGCTCCTGCACTCAAGAACCCTTGTAATGAAGGCCAATATACCATTTGCCTTAACTGTTTGCTGCACCTGCATGCTTGCTCTCAGTGATTGGTGTACAAGGTCACCCAGGCCCCTTTGTACATCAACATTTCCCAATCTATCACCATTTAAATAATGATCTCGGTTGTGGGTTAAATATTAAGCCCAGCTGCTCTTCTTAAAATAGTGGGTGCGGGATGTTATGCATCCATCTGAGAGGTCAGTGTGGCCTCGGTTTAACGTCACAATTGAAAGATGGCACCAAACTCTGACAGTACAGTGCTCCCTCAGTACTGGCACTGGGAGCGTCAACGTGGATTATGTGTGTGATCAAATCTCTGAAGTCGGACTTGAACCCATGAAACACATATGGACAAGGCAGGTCAGGATACACACACAGCAATGCCATACTGACCCACACTATGGGTGAGGTATCAGAGGACAGTGGAGCACCACCAATCTCAGTGCCTTCGAGAGAGGGTGGCAGTGTGCAGGGAATCCCAGATCATATGTGCAGGAGTAGGCCATTCAGCCCCTCGAGCCTGCCCTGCCATTCAATAAGGTCGTGGTTGATCTGTCTGTGGCCTTAATTCCACTTTCCTGTCTGTCCCCCCATAACCCTTGTCAATCAAAAATTTGTCTAACTCGGCCTTGAATATATTCAGTGACCCAGCTTCCACTTCTCTCTGTAGAAGAGAATTCCAAAGATTAACGACCCTCTGAAAGAAGAAATTCCTCTTCATCTCCGTCTTAAATGCGGAACCCCTTATTTTTAAACTGTGCCTCCTAGTTCTAGATCCTCCCTTGAGAGGAAAAATCTTCTCAGCATCCACCCCATCAAGCACCACCAACCCCCTACCACCTCAGGATCACCTCTCATTCTTCTAAACTCCAATGGGTATAGGGCCCAACCTGCTCAACCTTTCCTCACAAAACAACTCCTTCATCCCAGGAATCAGCCTAGTGAACCTTCTCTGAACTGCTTCCAATGCAAGTATATCCCTCCTTACGTAAGGAGAACTGTACACAGCACCCCAGGTGCAGTCTCAGATGGCTTCACACAATTGGCAGATTGTGATGAATGAGCCTATTGCATGGCAGAACAGGCTTGAGGGGCCGAGAAACCCCCTCCTGCTCCCATTTCTTGCGATCTTATTGTGCCAGCTTTGATAAACAGATCTGTTTTGGACTCTGATCCACTCCCCTATTTTTCGTGAAGGTCAAAGGTCAAATATCCCTCCCATCAGAAAAGGCAGTGGACCTTTTGATCGGCTCTCCGCTCACTCCTTCAGCAGTTGGCTTTGTGCAGCCACAGGAGGGAATGGCCTGGAGGAGATTGCTTTCCCAGCTCTTGCTATCTCTCATCATATTTATCTTCCCTTCCTTTCCTGCTCTCCTCCCCTTCTCTCCTTCTAAGCCTTCTGGCTTCAGGGGTGCCAAAAGGCTGTTCTCCACATTTGGGCCTAGACGTGACCCGTCGTGACCCTCAGTTGGCTTTTTAACCATGTGAGGCATCACAAGGGGCCCAATCCAGGCCTGAGTCCCTGCGCCCGCTAGGGTCGCCGACTCCAGATGGATATATTCCTGGAGCTTTCTTCACAAATCTCTCGCCCTGACAAACAGGCATATTCTGCCCCCACCGTCTCGCAACAAATCTTCAATATTTTTCTAACAAAAGAAAAGTGAAAAAAGGCCACATTTTTTTAAGGCCCCTATGCTTTTTCCCAATGTTGGCTTGTAGCCTCGAACCGGAGGCTAATCTTTAATTCCTTGAGACTCCAGGGCAATCCAGGAGGAGTTGGGAATCCTTGTGAGAGACAGCGTTTGGGTGGGAGAGCAATCATGAGAGGCAATGCCAGCTGATTTTTCTGTTCCTTTAGAGGAAGGGTATCGAGGCCTATTTGCCACAGTATCCTGGCTTAGATTGGCCAAGAGACAGAACCCTGGAAGGTTTCCTAATCTGTGTGGCTTGCTGAGAATTAATTTTAAAACTGATTTCAGAAGTTGCTCTTTAGTCAAGAGCGTCGAAATAGACAGTCTGTTCGAACATCTGATGACTCGATCGAGTTCTCGACAGACTGTATGGTGTTATTTACTAAAATGCTATAACAGATAACGATGTTTGCCTTGTATCTGGACTGGGATCGTCAGTTCGGTTTGTTTTGCTCTCCTTGTCTTATTTGAGCTCATCCAAAACTCAGCCGCCTATATCCTAACTCACATCAAGTCCTGCTCACCCTCTGTGCTCGCTGGCCTACATTGGCTCCAGGTCTGGCAACGCCTCAATTTTAAAATTTTCATCCTTAAGTTCAGACCCCTCCCTATCCCTTAAATCTCCTCTAGCCCTCAAACCCTCCAAGATCTCTGCGCTCCTCCAATTCCGCCCTCTTATGCGTCCCTGATTTCCATCGCTCCACTGGCCATGCTTTCAGCTGCCTGGGTCTGAAGTTCTGGATTTCCCTCCCTAAACTTCTCTGCTTCTCTCTCTCCTCCTTTAAGACGCTCCTTAAAACCTGCCTCTTTGAATGGGCTTTTGTTCACCTGCTAAAAGTGGCTCTGTGTCAAATTTGTTTGACAACACTTCTGTGAAGCAGTTTGGGAGGTTTAAAGCTAAAGGTGTTCAATGCAGAAGGTGCTATAAAAATGCAAGTTGTTGCCGCAATCATCTGGATCTTGCGGAGCACTAGTGAACGGTCGTTTCTGAAGCCCCCGCCTCCCCAAATTAAGATTCAAGATTTTGTCCTTGATCCTTGCGACTGAACATAAGAAATAGGAGCAGGAGTAGGCCATTCGGCCCCTCGGGCCTGCTGCACCATTCAATAAGGTCATGGCTGATTTTTGACCTCAATTCCGTTTCCCACGCCCAATTTCCTTATCCCTTAAATAACGGAATCTATCTACTTTAGCCTTGAATATTCTCAATGACTGACCATATCTAGCATTGATGTTCCTGAGTTTTACACACCGGGAGATTTCCAGCCTCCATTTCTCGGAGTTTCTCCCCTCTCCCACACTTTAGTAAGGCTGTCAGAGTCCTTGAGAGGGTGCAGGGGAGATTTACCAGAATCCCCACCAGGGATGATTACCTAACGAGCAATGAGGGGGTTTTAGCTACGGTTGGGTTGGAGAAGCTAGGATTGTTGTTCTCCTTGTGGAGGAGATTGAGGGGAGAACTGATGGAGGTGTACAAGATTATGACAGATTTAGATAAGGTAGACAAAGAAAAACTGTTCTCATTCGCTGATGGTACAAGTACTAGGGGACATAGATTGAAGGTTTTGGCAAGAGGTACAGGAGGAATGTGAGGAAGAACTTTTTTTGTGCAGTGAGTGGTAATGGCCTGGAACTCGCTGCCCATGAGGGTGGTGGAAGCGGAGACGATGAATGATTTCAAAAGGAAATTGGATAGGCACTTGAGGGAAATAAAATTGCAGGGCTATGGGGAGACAGATTGGGGGAATGGGACTGACTAGATTGCTCTACAGAGAGCCGGCATGGACTCAATGGGCTGAATTTCTCTTCTACTGACTTTATAAAAACTTGCATTTGTATAGCACCTTTCACAACCCCAGAATGGATCAAAGCGTTTTGCAGCTAGCCAATAAACTACTTTTTTGAAGTGTAGTCGCTGCCGTAATGTCGGAAACATGGAACCCGATTTGCGCACAGCAAGCTCCCACAAACAACAATGAGATAATGGCCAGATAATTTATTTTTTTAGTGGTGTTGCTTGAGGGATAAATATTGGGCCAGGACATTGGGGAGAACTGCCCTGATCTTCTTCGAAACAGTGGATGGGGTCATTTACTTCCATTGAGAGAGCATTCACCCAATGGGCTACTGAGAGGTAAACTGTGCCGTTTACATGACTACCCTCTTACTATGCTTGCCCCTGTCTGTTGTTTCCTTATTATTGTGGGACAACCAACAACACATTTCACTGATATTGCACCTTTAATGTAGTAAAACACCCCAGGAGTATTATCAAATAAAATTTGACACTGAGCCACATAAGGAGATATTCGGTCAGGTCAACAAAAACTTGCTTAAAGGGTTAGGTTCTAAAGAGCTTCTTAAAGGAGGAGACAGAGAGGCAGAGATGTTTAGGGAGGGAACTCTAGTGCTTAGGACCCAGGCAACTGAAGGCACAGCCACCAGTGGCAGAGAGGTTGAAACTGGGGATGTGCAAGAGATCTCAGTGGATTGTAGGTCTGGAGGCTGGCACTGAGATAGGGAGGGCAGTGTGAAGCCATGGAGGGATTTTAACACAAGGTTGAAAAATTTAAAACTGAGTTTTTTTTTATTCATTCATGGGACGTGGGCATCACTGGCAAGGCCAACATCCGTTGCCCATTCCTAATTACCCTTGAACTGAGTGTCTTGTTAGGCCATTTCAGAGGCATTTAAGAGTCAACTACATTGCTGTGGGTCTTGAGTCAGTGTAGGCTAGACTAGATAAGGATGGAAGATTTCCTTCCTTAAAGAGGCATTAGTGAACAATCTGGGTAGGTACACCCACAGTGCTGTTAGGAAGAGTTCCAGGATTTTGACCCAGTGACACTGAAGGAACGGTGATATATTTCCAAGTCAGGATGGTGAGTGACTCAGAGGTGTTCCCATCTATCTGCTGTCCTTGTCCTTCTAGATGGTAGGTGCTGTCTGAGGAGCTTTGGTGAATTCCTGGAGTGCATCTTGTAGATGGTACACACACTGCTCCCACTGTGCGTCGGTGGTGGAGGGAGCGAATGTTTGTCGATGTGGTGCCAATCAAGCGGGCCGCTTTGTCCTGGGCGGTGTCGAGCTTCTCGAGTGTTGTGGGAGCTGCACTCATCCAGGCAAGTGGGGAGTATTCCATCACACTCCTGACTTGTGCCTTGTAGATGGTGGACAGGCTTTGGAGGAGTCAGGAGCTGAGTTACTCATTGCAGGATTCCCAGCCTCTGACCTGCTCTTGTAGCTGCAGTATTTATATGGCTAGTCCAGTTCAGTTTCTGGTCAAAGGTAACCCCCAGGCTGTTGACAGAGGGGGATTCAGCGATGTTAATGCCATTGAATGTCAAGGGGCGATGGTTAGATTCTCCCTTGTTGGAGGTGATCATTGCCTGGCACTTGTGTGGCGCAAATGTTACTTGCCACTTGTGAACCCAAGCCTGGATATTGTCCAGGTCTTGCTACATTTGGACATGGACTGCTGGAGAGGGTGACACAGATAGGGAGGGACAATTAGACACCGCTCCGCGGCCTCCCCTGTTGTGAACACCTTCCGCAGCTTCTTTTTGTATGGGGGGGGGGGGAAGAAAACCGTCAAATTTTGAAATCCGCGCACGCGCGAACTTTTATTGCCGCCGGCACGCCCTCGTGCGCAGCCACGCGATTGGCGCATGCGCAAAGCGGGGCCGGCCGGCCCCGGTGGGGGTGGGTGGAGGAGCCCGCAGCACTGGAGGCCTGCGCATGGGCGGAGCCGGGCGCCGGCGGCCGGCATAAGATGTGGTCACCCTGATGCCTTTGGCGCGCAAATGGTCTGAGGAGAGAGGCACAACAGGAGCCTGGTAATAGCATCTTTGGCTTCTCCACAGTTTATTAGACGTTGGAAATGTACCAACCTCTCCAGAAACTGGGTTCATTTTTGTGCAGTGTTTCATGGGTGCAAGAGAGTTGCCAGGCTTGTCCACTATCCCTGGTCAGTGACCAGCCCCACGACGGAGCAAAGTGGGGCAAGAAGGGATCAGGTGAAGAAGCCTTTGCCCCGAGAGACAACCCCCACCCCCCCCCCCCCCCACCAGTATCGTCATTGAAAAGAACAGGGGCGAGAAGCACTGGAGTTTGGGCTGGAATTAAATAACAAAAGCCCGTGTTTGTTTAAAGATAAAAACAGGGAGCCATAAATTAAACAGATAACGTGTGTCAGGCAGGGTGAGTCATTCGCTCCAGAGTGGCTTAACCCGTAAACCAAGGTTGATTTGCGAGTTTCCAGGGTGGACCCAGGGCTGGGAGCCTGCACTCTGTCACTGCCCTGTGCTGTCAGCTGCAGTGAGGGAGGCCAAGAGAGGCTCAGCCTTAAATTCTGACCAACAACTAACTCCCTATGTAAATCCTCTATTTCGAACACCACCCCTTCCACCCAAATTCATGGCCTGGCTTGTTAACGTCCCTTGCAAGTGGCAACTGCACTCCCAGAACCCCCACCTTGTTGCAACCCCCTTGACAGAGGCAAGTTCTTTCAGCGAAAAAAAAAATAACACTGCGAAAGGAGCATTTGTATAGCCCCAAACAAAAACAGAAAATGCTGGAAAAACTCAGCAGGTCTGACAGCATCTGTGGAGAGGGAAAAACAAAGTTAACGTTTCGAGTCCGTGTGATCCTTCTTCAGAGCTGAATATAGCCCCTTTCACAACCTCAGGACGCCCCCAAAGTACTTTGCAGTCATGAGATATGCTGGAGGAACAGCACCTCATCTTCCGACTAGGCACTTTACAGTCTTTCGGACTGAATATTGAGTTCAACAATTTTAGATCTTGAACTCCATCCCCACCCCCTTTCCATTTCTTCCCACTCCTTTTTGTTTTTTCCAATAATTTATATAGATTTTTCTTTTCCCACCTATTTCCATTATTTTTAAATGTATTCCACCCATCGTTTATTTCAACCTACCCCCACTAGAGCTACCTTGCTTGTCCTGCTCACCACTCTTAATTAGCACATTCTTTTAGATAACATCACCACCTTCAACACCTCTTTGTTCTTTTGTCTGTGACATCTTTTGGTTATCTTCTATCACTGCTTGCTTGTCCCAACATCCCCCCCCCCTCCCTAAACCAGCTTATATTTCACCCCCTTCCCTATTTTTACTTAGTTCTGTTGAAGGGTCATGAGGACTCGAAACGTCAACTTTGCTCTTCTCTGCCGATGCTGCCAGACCTGCTGAGTTTTTCCAGGTATTTCTGTTTTTGTTTTACAGTCATGAGGTTTGTTTTGGAATGTAGCTACTATCGTTATATTGGAAATGCAGCTGCCAATTTGCATACAACAAACTCGCACAAGCAACAACAAGATAATAGCCAGATAACCTGTTTTTGTGATGTTGGTTTAGGGACAAATATTGACAAGGACATCACCCTTCTTGGAATAGTGCGGTAGGATCTTTCATGTTCAATTGAGAGAGCAGATAGGGACTTAATTGTTTTAACATCTCTGCTGAAAAGGGCAGTGCACCCTCAGGAGTGCACCGGCCTAGATTACATGCTGAAGTGTGTGGAGTGGGATTTGAACCTGTAGTCTTTTGACTTGATCAGAGGTGAGAGTGCAACCCACTGAGCCACAGCTGACTTCACACCCAGCCGTGATACCTCCCCTCCTTGAAATCTGGCCAGTTCGGTCGCACCACTGTCACCTTGGTGATGCCATGGTTTAGGAAGAGGTAGGGGCATGATTGTGAGCCTGGGTGGGTTGTGGGTTCGGGGGCAGGGTGGGGCTTCAAAATCCATACTGAAAATGGAATGGGGCCTCTGGTGTGCTGTTAGCTTGAATCTTCCTCATACAGTGTATAAATCACACAGGCCTGAGTGTTCCCGATGATCGTACTCAGCACTGATGTGGTAATTTTCCTGTCTACAGATCAAATGTAAAAGGTTGAGTATATCCATGGTGGAAAAGGTCACTGCTTTCCTTCGAGGTCACGGAAAATAAATTTGGGGAAGTGCAGGGGTTAACAGCTTGTGTTCACTATGAGTCAATCATGCTTAGCTAAGTTGTCCCCTGAAGCAATGGAACTTTGGCTGACTGGAGCAGGCCTGATGATGTAATGCTCTGGCAGAGTAAATGGCCCTTGTACCAGGAGGAGAGGTAACTGCAGCTGATTGGCTGATGAGACTTTGAGTGTCCGTGGCTGTTAACCCTTTAAGAGGGAGTCGCGCTATCACGACTCTTTTGAACATTGCCAAGTTTCTCGCTTCAGGCCTACGTCTGAGATTTACAGTTTCACAGACAAGAACTTTAATTAAGTGTTAGCTGTAGCTCAGTGTTATGAACATACGAACAAACGAAATAGGAGCAGCAGGCCATTCAGCCCCTTGAACCTGCCACGCCATTCAATAAGATCATGGTTAATTTGTTTGTGTTTTGAATTCCACTTTCCCATCTACCTCCAATAACCTTTGATTCCCTTGCCTAACAAGAGTCTATGTACCCCGGCCTTAAAAATATTCAATGACCCTGTCTCCATCGCCTTCTGAGGCAGACAGTTCCAAAGTCACATGACCCTCAGAGAAAAACATTCTCATTTCTGTCCTAAAAGGGCAACCCCTAATTTTAAAACAGTGCCCTCTAGATCTGGACTCACCCACAGGTGGAAATATCCTTCCCAATCCACCTTGTCAAGACCGTTCAGAATTTTACATGCTCAATCAAGTCACCCTTCACTCTTCTAAACTCCAGTGGAAACAAGCCCAGTCTGTCCAACCTTTCCTAATAAGACAACCCACTCATTCCAGGTATCAAAATAATAAACCTTCTCTGAACCGCCTCCAATGCATTTACAGCCTTCCTTAAATAAGGAGACCAAGACTGTACACAGCATTTGAGGTGTCTCTCACCAGTATCCTGTATAACTGAAGTATAACATCCTTACTTTTAAGTTCAATCCCTCTCGTAATGAAGGATAGCATTCCATTACCCTTCTTAATTATTTGCTGTAGCTACATACCAACTTTTTGTGACTCATGCACTAGAACACCTAGATCCCTCTGCACCTTGGAATTCTGCAGTCGTTCTCGTTTAAGTAACACTCTGCTTTTTTATTCATTGTTGCCTCTGAGACAGAAGTTGGTGGGCTCACTGCACACAAAACCCCATGCTGAAACTCCATCGCAGCGTTGAGGGAGTGCTGCACTGTCGAAGATGTGGTCGTTCGGGTTAAGTGATCACCCCCACCTGCCCTCTCAGGTGAATGCAACATAACCTGAGTCACTATTTCAAGGCAGTGCAGGGAACTGTCCTTGGATCCCTAGCCAATATTTAGCCTTCAATCAAAAGTATCTCATTGCTGTTTGTGGGATCTTGCTGTGCACAAATTGGCTGCTACCGTTCCTATGCTGCAACAACCCCCACTTCACAAAGTGCTTTCTTTGCTGCAAAGCGTTTGGGATGTTCTGAGGCCATGACAGGTGCAAGTTTTAATTTCTTAGTGTGCGTCGCTGGGCTATTTGGTAAGAAAAGACACTGCAACAAAGTACAAATTTTCTCATTTCAAGGTCTGCATATGACATGATCTGGCTGTGACAGTACTGCCCCCCTTGGCCAAATAGCCTGGTAATCCCTAATGATTTCATCTCACAAGGGAACAGTGGCTGCTAGGGTGAGGTTAGGGGAGGGTGCTGAGTACAGTGACAGGTAGCTGCTTCAGGAACAGAGAGATGGAGGGGAGTAAGAAAGACCTTTATGTTGAGAAGTACAAGCAGATTACTTAGTGAGTGACTTGTTATTTCGCTTCTCGCAGGTCCTGGAGTAAGCCTGAAATTCCCCAAAAATAAGTACAAACGCTCTCAAGAGCTGCGTCTGGGGTGTTTGCCCAGTGCTAAATGGAGTGTTTGGTAATATTTGGTCTCATGGGATCCAGTCCATTTCTGCACCTTCCCCATCAAGAAAATGTTGACAATGTTCTGGTGTAGGGCCCTCGACCTGAGACATTAACTATGTTTCTCTCTCTCCAAACACTGCCAGACCTGCCGAGTGTTTCCAGCATTTGCTGTTTCTTTTTAAGAAAATGTTAATTTTTGGCCCCTGTCCCACTTTTGACACACCTGCCCAGAAACATGATTCCTATCAACTCTCTCCCCCCACCCTGCTGAAGTGCTGACTGTATACAGGCCCCAGTCACTCTTGTGCCCACTGGGTGAGCCTAGGTAGCATTGGCAAATTGCTTGACGATTGGAAGGGGACAGGAGTGGAATTACCCACCAAACCCACTCCTGTGCTCATGGGCACAGGCCACACGCCATACAACAATCAGGAGCAGGAACTACGGTTGCAATTCCTTTTGAATTGCCCCACCCTGGAGTCTCCTGGGGCGAACCAACCAATCTCCTGGGCGTGCCTGCAAGCCAAAGCCAGAATCGAAAACCTCCAGGGCATCAAAAAAAGAATACTTTTGAACACTTTAGTTTCTTGGTTATAAAAATATTAGAAATGGGCTATTTATAGGAGTGGGGAAGTCATGAGCAAAACCTCCAGGAATACATGTCCATCAGAGTCGGCAACCCTGGCCAATTTCTTTTTTTCACCTTCCTTAATCCTGTCACCTACAGACATTAGCTAACTCAGTCCAGACTAGGGTTAACCCTAGAAAAGGGTTAACTTTTTAAAATTTGCTTCCGAAAGGCTCAGAATGAATCTCGCCTTGCTCTCTGCACTGGCAAAGTTGTTCCCGCACCCCCATCACTGGTCACAGCTGTGAGGAACCAGTAGGGCCAGCATCAGAAAAGGAACTCTTTACTGCAGTGCTAAACTTCTCCAGGTGACTTAACGAGTTTATGGCACTAAGCCCAATAAACCAGCAATGTCTTCAGGTCCCGAGCTGAGTTGGTAGTAGGGAGGGTGCTGCAACAGGTCTTAGCATTAACGAGGGAGGGAGACAAACATCTGAACATTACCTGCTCCCTCACTGGTGTGCATGGTTGGGTTGGACTTAACCATGATGCCCCTGTGGTCAAATAGCCCACCATACTGCTCGCATATCTGGGACTGTTTGGGTAGGGTTTCTGAGGCAAATCAGTGACTGTGGAAACTCAGACCAGTAAGAGTTCGCATCTTTGGGGGATTGGGACGGAAGAGAACCTTGGGAAAGTACAAAGTCACGCGTCCACACAGGAGAGGATGTATGCGCACATGCACAGGTGCACATGCACACACACAACATACACATGCTCAGATGCCTGCACATAAAATGCACAGATGCCTATGCATTTAACACAGACACACACATTCACACAGACACATGCACACGCATACATGTACACAAGTGTGCCCACACACACAACACACATCAGTTAAGTGTGCTGGCACTGTGCCAGGTGTGGCTCAGTTGGTAGCACTCTCAGCTCTGAATCAGAAGGTCCGTGGGCTTAAGTTCCACTACCGGGGAATTGAGTGCAAAAATCCTGATACCCCCAGTGCAGTACTGAGGGAGTGCTGCACTGTTGGAGACACTGCCTTTCGGATGTGATGACAAACCAAGGCCCCCTCAGACGTTACGACAGTCATTACACTTCCAAAAGAACCTAATTGGTTGTAAACATTTTGGGACACCCACAGGCAGTTAGGAAGCAAGCACAAAATGCATCCACCTGTAACCGCAAATCTCTGAAACCATCAGCACATTTCAAAAAAAGAAAATCATTTTCACTACAAGTTCTGTGCAGCTCCCAATGGGAGAAAGCAATCCTCAATTTGACCTGTCAGTCCTGATACTCTGAGTTGATCCTGAAAACCTCCAAGTGCAGGAGCATGAGGATGTTTCTGGAGAAATGCTAAGCAGACACATGGAATCAAATATTGATTTAGTGTGTATATTCACATCCGTCAGTTGCGAGTAATCAGTGAGATTCTCACCGTCAAAATTCCATCCAAATGAGTTAATTTTTTTTTAACTACAAGACATTTTGCTGCAATTTATAAAGTGAGAGAATGGCATCGATGGAACAGAAGAGAGAAGCAAGTTGACAAAGAGAAAAGAAATATAATGAGAACAAAAAGGGGGCAGACTGAGGGAGGGAGGCAAAGAGTGAGATAGATACACCCACACACACGGAGGGAGAAAGTGAGTAAGAGAGGGAGCTCAAGAGAGCAAGACAGACATGTCCAGCTCAAATGTTGATACGAGTGCCCAGCAGTACCCATGGGGAACCTTGTGCCCTAGTCTGCTCAGTCATCTGACAACAGGGACTACAATTCAAAAGTACTTAATTTGCTGCAAAAGACTGAGACACCTCTGGTGGTGTTGGTGAAGGGAGATATACAAATGCAAGTTTTGTTTTTGTCTTTTAAAGATGTACACTGGGTGAACAGTGACACTCTCGCTGCAAGAACAAGTGTATTTGTGACATGAAAACAGACAGGACAGGTGAAAGAATTTCTCTTTTCCAAAACACAAATATTTTTATTTCCTTTTGTCTTAATCATACCGCAACCACTGGGATCAACAGCTTATGAAGCAGTGCTCTGCACGGAACAACACAGTCTCCTGAACAATGACAGCTCCAGCACAGAGTTAATGTTTTCATAGAAGCAGCTGTGGGCTGATTCAAGACAGTCATTCTGTACAATTGACAACATTCTCACTACTAAATGCATTTTTAATATATATATATTTATATAGAGCAAAAATTGGCTTCTGCAAAAAAGAAGCACCTTATAATATTTTACACATCTCCTGCGTTCCCAGTCAAAAGAGACCCGAAGTAATTTTTTGCCCCTTTTCTCCCCACAATCTCAGATTTTCTCTTTTTAACCCATTAGATGCCCAGGCGGTAAGGACCGTGTCTCATCTTTATCCCTTTCTCCGAAATGCCACCCCACTCCTCCCATCCCAGTATCACCAGAAATAGGAGGTCTCCCCATTGTTGCTACTCAGACCTCACTGCCCCCACTTTCACTTCACCTCATCTCCCAGCCCCCACTGTGGACACTGCTTCAGTGCCCAGACTGTGTGACCGCTGAGCTAAATTACAACCACAGGCCTCTTCATGTAGAGGCACGATGAGTGTGAAACGCAAAGTAAAAAAGGCCCTGGCAGCCCAGCTGATGGCATTCCTGCCAAATGGCATCTAATCACTTAACACAGGCGGGCAGAGTATGCCCTATGCAGGCCAGCCAGTGGTCTAAATCCCACCCTCCCTTTACAAGATCAGGGTGCTGAGCAATTTGGAAATGGGGCTCTTTGACAGCAATGGGAATTTGGTGAGGATCTACTTTGATATTTGAAAAGGCCAACAGAGAGAAACTGAAATAATCACAGGAAATTAATGAAACTGTGTAAACTCAGCCAGCGCGATATCTAGCAGCCAAAGAAAGTGCCCTAAAGGGTCCTTCTTTTCAAACACTTTAATTTAGCCTGGCTGTGGCTTTCTTGTAGGCCTCTTCCAATTATTTGTTGGTTGGCGGTCACAGTTGCCATTGGTTACAGCACTGCTGGTTTCTTCTCACTTACGTATTCCAGTCATTAAATGTTAAATTATCCGAGGCGATTTATTATTCCAGCTTCTTTACAGCAGAGTTATTAACTTGCTGGGGCGGGCTGGGGCAGGCTGGGGGGGGTGGGGGGAAAAAAGAGGGAAGGAGACAGTGTGTGTTAACCACATAACTGCATTTTCACCCAGCCAAATCTCAAGATTTGGGCCACCTGCCTTGTTGTTAACAATGGGCTTTCTTTTTAAATCTGGAAAGACATCGTTACATAAAAAGCAGAGTGTTTGGAACCCAGTACGACTCTGACATTTGCGATTTTGCACCAGAGTGGCTTCAGATGCCTATTCTTTGCAAGAGCCTTCCCCCTTTCTAGGTCAACTCAGGTCGGCGGGGTTGGGGGTGGGGGTGGTGGGGCAGAGGGAGTGTATTTGTTCTCAAGCTGTTCACAAAGTCTGAGGCAAATGTAAACGATGGCAAATCCAGTCTCACACACGTGGAGTGGCCATTTTGAATAGACAAAAATAGCTGTTGCCCAGGGCAACAGCGGTCAGGCACCAAGAGAATTGAAAGCCCCTCGTCATCAGTAATGCTAACTACTGTCTGTGTCTGAGAGCCAGCAAAAGGAGTCTGCGTTGCTACATTCAAGGAATAATTCAAGAACAATTGAGGCACTGAAATCAGATTGTCAAAGAGTTTTAGATGTTTACCAAAAAAAAAATCATAATATTTCTCCCAATGGCTTCTCCGAGTATGCTCCCAACGGTCGCTAAATTAGGCAGATTTAGAAGATCCCAAGGCCACTATGTTGAAGAAAAGCTGGGGAGTTCTCCCCAGTGCCTTAGCCAATATTTCTCTCTCATCCGACATCATTAAGAACAGATGCTCTGGTCATTATCACCTTGTTTGTGGGAGCTTGCAGTGCATAAATTGGCCTGCCCAGTTTCCCTACATCGCAAGGGTGACTACACTTCTAAAAAGTATTTCATTGGCTGTAAAGCACTTTTCAGTGTCCCGAGGTCATGAAAGATGCTTTATAAATGCAGGGTTTTTAAAAAAAAACATTTAGTAAAATGAAGGTGGTGGTGGGGAAGAGAAATGATAAGAGTTCAGAGATTTGCTGAAATCCTCTTTTCCCCACTCCAAATTTCTTCATGAAGATAGATTAAGGTGTGGGAATGGGTCAGGGGGAGTCTGGGGCTTTCCGACTGCCCATACTCACATGTGACAGGCAATTCTGTCATGGCAGGCATCACTTCCCCATTCTGTCCTCATTCTTTTGTCCACACTGGGAAGCCCAATTTCCAGAGAACAGTGATCAGGAATTAAGAATCCTGGATGTTATTCCCTCCAGGCACCCACCCCCCACCTTGCAATACTGAGGATAGTTAGAGGATTCACCCTTCCCCCAACCCCATGAGTCTGACTTTCAAAAATTGGGGACAGAGATAGCAATCTAACCATTGGTAAAATCAATCGATCATTCTTGCATTATCAAATTACAACTAAGACAAAACTGGGAAAGGTTTATCCTTTCCCAAAGAGAGCGTCTCCCATTCCTCTTTCATGAAAGTCTGATGTTTCTCGCTCCCAATTCTCATACAATACAGACATACTTTTTCCACCAGGATTTCGATAAGGTCCTCATTTTGTTGGCAGTCAACATTTTCATTTTGCGCTCGCTGCTTGCCTGACTGTCAGCATAGCGCAGGCCACACAAGATGGCCTTGTCAAAGACCTCCTTCAGGTTCTTCTGCGTCAACGAGGAGCACTCCACGTACGCCACGGCGCCGATCTTCTCCACCAGAGCCCGGGCGGCCTCTGGGGGCACTGGCTTTTCCTTGTACTTGGCCAGCTCGATGAGGACCTTCACGTCGCCGCGGAGGTCACACTGGGTGCCCACCAGGACCACGGGGGCAGCGGGGCAGTGATGGCGGATCTCGGGCATCCACTTCTCCATCACATTCTGGAAGGACGAGGGGCTAACCACACTGAAGCAGAGCAAGAACGCATCGGTCTTATGGTAGCAGAAGTGTCGGAGTTTGTCAAATTCATCCTGCAAAGAAAGGAAGAGGAAAGACAGAAGGTTTAACATTAATAAACAGATAAATAACCTTTCCTGATGTGATACTAAAATCAACATGATCCCATCTGTACCGAGTTAACAGATTAAATGGTAGTAATGAGCAGGGTTACAATTGACCTCAATATTGTTGAGACAATATTGTAGGGAATTGGGGCAGGAGAAGGCCATTTAAAAAAATTATTTCACAGGACGTGGGCGTCACTGGCAAGGCCACCATTTATTGCCCATTCCTAATTGCCCTCAAGAAGGTGGCGGTGAGCTGCCTTCTTGAACCACTGCAGTCCATGTGTTGTAGGTACACCCACAGTGCTGTTAGGGAGGGAGTTCCAGGATTTTGACCCAGTGTCAGTGAAGAAATGGCTGTATAGTTCCAAGTCAGGACGGTGAGTGACTTGGAGGGGAACTTGCAGGTGGTGGTGTTCCCATGTATCTGCTGCCCTTGTCCTTCTAGGTGGTAGAGGTCATAGGTTTAAAAAGGTGCTGTTGAAGGAGCCTTGGTGAGTTGCAGGAGTGCATGTAGATAGTATATACTGCCGCCATTGTGTGTCAGTGGTGGAGGGGGTGAATGTTTAAGTTGGTGGATAGGGTGCCAATCAAGTGGGCTGCTTTGTCCTGGACGGTGTTGAGCTTCTTGTGTTGTGGGAGCTGCACTCATCCAGGCAAGTGGGGAGTATTCCATCACACTCCTGACTTGTGTCTTGTAGATGGTGGACAGGTTTTGGGGAGTCAGGAGGTGGGTTATCGCCACAGAATTCCCAGCATCTGACCTGTTCTTGTAGCTGCAAGTTCTGGAGCACAAGTAGCCATTCGGCCCCTCGAACGTGCTCCGCCCTTCAACTTGATCATGGCTGATGATTCATCAGATTCCCAGTCCTGATCACTATTATCTAACTGACTGACTCACTTACTATTTGGCTTAAAAAGACTTCCTGTTTACTTCCCACAATACTGAAGAACTACAGCTGTGTGCACGTGTGCGAGACCGAGCGCAAGAATGTATGCACAACAGCGAAAGCGCGGCTTGGAATCAGAAGGTTGAGAGTTCAGGCCCCACTCCCTAGACTTTTAACACTAAAATCTCAGCTTCTGCAGTGAAAGGAATGTTGCACTGCCTTTCAGAAACTGGATATTAAAACTAAGACCTTGCCTGCCTTTTCAGGTGGGCATAAAAGATCTCATGACACTATTGAGAGAGTGTAGTGGGGAGTTCTCCTCAGTGTCCTGGCCAATATTTATGCCTCAAATCAACATCACCAAAACAAATGGATGGCTGGATCCAAAAACAAAGCGCTGGAAAAACTCCACAACTCTGGCAGCATCCGTGGAGAGAGAAACAGTTAATGTTTCGAGTCCGTATGAGTCCTTACAGACTCGAAACGTTAACTCAGTTTCTCTCTCCACAGATGCTGCCAGACCTGTGGAGTTTTTTTTCTCTCTGTTTTTATTTCAGATTTCCAGCATCTGCAGTTATTTTGTTTTTATCCTTAGATGACTGGATCTTCTGTCCCAGTTGCTGCTTGTGGGAAGTTGGCTGTTGTGCTTCCTGACATAACAGTAACATGCACTTCAGAAACAAATCTGTTGACTGAGGATGAGGATTAGTAAAAAAGTGAGAGCTCACTATATAACAAGTTACTCACTTGGCCAGCAGTGTCACACAGCTGCAGTCTAATTGGGGTCCCGTCAACTTGAACGACAGCTACAACATAAAAAGAGAACAGCTGTTTTTAGAATAATCCTCCTGGGTGCAGAGTATTCCTGCCACTAGAATCAGTTTAACTCCGCGCCGACAACCTGGATTTCAGAATTGGAACATCTGACGGAGTTGTCGTTGGGCTTCTGGGAGGGCCAAAACCCAACGCTATCCCTGTGTTGTGTGTCAGCTGTGCCCCAGTGGGAGTGCCTCTCACCTCTGAGGCAGCTGGTTTGGGGGTTCAGGTCCCACTCCAGAGACTTCAGCACAAAATCTAGGCTGAGACTCCCCGCGCAGTACTGAGGGAGTGCTACACTGTCAGAGGTGCTGCCTTTCTGAAGGGATGTTAAATGGAGGCTATGGCTGCCCTCTTGGGTGGATGTACAAGATTCCAGGACCACTATTTAAAGAACAGCAGGGGAGCCATGGTCGTGATTTATCCCTCGACCAACGTCATGAGAAAACAGATAATCTGGTCATTTTCACATTGCTGTTTGTGGGAGCTTGCTGTGTGTAAATTGGCTGCCATATTTCCTGCATTACAAATAGTGACACCACTTCAAGATTACTTCACTGGTTGCAAGTGCCTTAGGATGTCCCGAGAATGAAAAAGGTGTGAAATAGATTAAAATATTAGTTAATTAATCTTCACATGAATTTCTGTGTAGAAAGTTTCAGTTACAGCAATTTAATGTTAATATGAATTGTCCTGATGAGTGAAAGACGAAAAACTTCAACAAAAAAAAGTATGTTTTTTTAATCTTTCATGGGATGTGGGCGTCGCTGGCAAGGCCAGCATTTGTTGCCCATCCCTAATTACCCTTGAACTGAGTGGCTTGCTTGGCCATTTCAGAAGGCAGTTAAGAGTCAATCACATTGCTGTCGGCCTGGAGTCACAAGTAGGCAAGACCAGATTTCCTTCCCTAAAGGGCATTAGTGAACCAGATGGCTTTTTATGACAATCGATAGTTGTCATGGTTACTATCACAGACTAGCTTTCAATTACAGATTTTATTAATTGAATTTAAATTCCACCAGCCACTGGTGTGGGATTTGAACCTATGACACTGGAGCATTAGCCTGGGCCTCTGGATTACCAGCCCAGTGACATTAATCACTACGCCACCATCTCCCTGAATGTTTATTAAAGTACGAAAAAATATTTTTAAATTGGCTGTCAAGTGCTTTGGGGTGTTCGGAGGTCGCTAGTAAATGTAAATTCCTTGCTTTCTTTGCTGGGGATGTCAGGACAATCCAGGAGGGCCGGTGTGACCTGTAACTGAACCTGGGAAGGTTTTTGAGTGAAGGCAGTGGACTGACACTCCTCATCTAAAGCCTCTGGCAATCAGCACCTTGACACAAATCATGAACATGTCCACTTGGCCCTGAGTGAAAGCCAACAGCAAGGGCGGAGACAGTGCCTTGCCCTTTGCTGGGGGGATGGGGGTGTGGTGCAGTGAAGAGGAACAAAACTGATACAAAATCTTGAAAAGAACTGAGGGGGGAAGGAGAGAGAAAAAACACGCATACACACACACACACACAATAAGAACGGATGTGGATTGTTCCCCTGAATAGCTTTTGAAATATCAGATGCAAACAAAGACTTTAGACTTGGTATCACAGGGGCAGACTAGGGCAGGAGCAAATATACCTTAACGAGAGATCAAAGGCAACAGGCCCCAGGCGATAGCAGCAGAGCAAAGATAGAGGGAGTCAAGGTCCAGCAGTCTTAGATCGAGGATTGGGAGGAAGGAGGTCAAATGTATTGTGCAGATCGAGTTAAACTGGTGCTGTTCTCCCTCTCTCTATACTTATGGAAATATAGATCTGTGACTCACAAGAACAAACACACCTTTTGATGTACCAGAGCAGGGAAGTCCCAAGCTTGACCTTGGGTTTCTGTTGAGTTAATTGATCTCAGCTCACAATGAGATTGCAAACACACCCAGTGTTCTTCAGACTAGTTCCAACAAGATATCATTTGCAACAACTTGCATTTATAGAGAGCCTTTAATATAGTAAAGTGAACTCTTTGCAGGGGCGTTAGCGAGAAAAACCTAACACCAAGGCACATAGAGCGATATTAGGACAGGTGACCAAAAGCTTGGTTAGCAGAGGTAGGTTTCCAAATTGCATCTTAAAGGAGGACAGGGGGCAGGTGGGGTGTTGCAGAGGAATGGACTCAGCCAGAGTCTTCACTTCTGATCGGTGAGGCTGCCTGGAACTGGATGCTGCCCTCCTTGGTTGGAGTGCCTGCCCAGACAGTGGGCGTAGCAGCTTGGCCATGAGGAACAGATGGGCTACCCAGGTACTGCAGCCCCAAGTGCGAGTCAGCAGCTGCTGGAAGGGCAAGGATTGAGGAGAGAAGGGTTGACCTAGGCACTGGTAACAAATTTACCAGCCACAGGAGTTCTACCCACATACCATTAGCAAGCACCAACAACTTGCATTTATATAGAGCCTTTAAAATGTAGCAAAACATCACGGGAGCATTAGCCAGAAAAATTTGACATCAAGGCACATAAGGAAATATTAGGACAAGAGACCAAAAGCTTGGGCAAAGAGGTAGTGGAATGGCGGAGGGGCTTAAAGAAAGAAGATTTGTATTTGCATAGCGCTTTTCATGACCACCAGACATGTTAAAATGCTTTATGAAGTGTAGTCACTGTTGTAATGTAAGAAACATGGCAGCTAATGTGTTCACAGCAAGCTCCCACAAACAGTAATGTGATAATGACCAAATAATCTGTTTTTTGCAATGTGAATCGAGAGATAAACATTGGCTAGGACACCAGGGAGAACTCCCCAGCGCTTCTTCGAAATAGTGCCACAGGATCTTTCACATTCACTGAGCAGGCAGATGGGGCCTGGGTTTAATGTCTCGTCCGAATGACAGCACCCCCGACAGTGCAGCACTCCCTCAGTACTGCACTGGAGTGTCAGCCTTGATTTTTACACTCAAGCCCCGGAGTGGGACTTGAAAAAGAACCTTGTGATTCAGAAGCGTGTGTGCTACCAACTGAGCCACAGCCGACACCCAAAAGGGTGGGGATTCTATAGCTTGGGGCTCAGACAGCTGAAGGCACACCCACCAATGGTGGAGCGATTTATAAAAAAAAAGAGAATGCACAAGAGGCCAGAATTGGATTATCTCCACCCTTAAAGCAAAACAAGGCAGAATAATTCAGCGAGAATATAGACAGCCAGAGGGCAACTCCCTTTTTAGTATCAGTATTTGCTCCACTCTTCTAAAGGTCTCCACATCCTGGGTTCCAGCCTCACCTAATTGCTCATTGTCCAGAGTGAACATGACCTTCCTGCTCCGTTCTCAGCTATTCGACCTCTAACTGCATAAACCTCCAGGGGGACCGAAATCTAAACAATGGATGACACTGCACTCAAACCAAACATCCATGTGCAAAAACATTAAAATTCTCATCCACATTTTCAAAGGCCTTGTGGCCTTTCCTCTCCCCATCTCTGTGGCCTCCGCCAGCCCCACAACCCTCTAAGATCTCTGCGCTCTGCCAGTTCTGCCGTCTTGTGCATCCCCCCCTCCCTCCCCCACAGTTCCCTTCACTCCACCATTGGTGGCCCTGCCCTCAGCAGCCTAACACCACCTCAACAGGGTCCAGTGTCGATACCTGATAGCGCTCTGGTAAAACGCCTTGGGATGTTTTATTACATCAAAAGTGCTACATAAATGCAAGGTAGTGTTGTTATAGATGAAACCACACAACAGTGACATTCTAGCATTTGATGTCAGTGGGTGTACATTCCCAGGTAGTACATTATGTTCCAGGCTCTGTCCTCGTGTAGTGTCTCAACATGTCAGTCTTCATAGGAAAGCTACAGAAACCGTGAAAAGACTAGGAGTTTCCCACATTTGCAACCCCCTCAGGATTTATACTGATTTTAACTTCACTTGATTCCAACACTGGGACTGCATAAAGCAGGAGGGATTACCTAATTTCAGAATCCCAACGCACACTGCAGGTGATTAATGAAGGCCATTTTACTCCCCAACAGAAACCAAAGTTACCTGAGCCTGTCTGAGGGTATTGATTCAGAACCGCAGCTGTATTACTTAGGCAGTGGATTCAGTACTGAACCATTCCCTGGCAGCTCTCTCCCCCTTACAAGCAAACCCCCTCTCCTTGGCCTTCCATTCTCCAAATTGACACCAGAACATGTAGTTAATAACTCTTGCTCAAAAGGGCCCTACACTCAGTGAATCTGCCAGAGGTTTCAATATTAAAGACTGAAATAAATCAGTGGGATTAAAATCAATCTCAGACTAAATGACCCTGCACACCATCACTGTGCAACACTGGGGTACAGCACTGGTGGGGACAGGTCTGTCCCTGTGCAACACTGGGGTACATTTTAAACAAGGAAGACTAGTCTTCATCCAGCTGTAAACCTATGAGGACTGAATGAATGAACACTGTTGTTATAGGGGAATCACTGGGTATTGAAGTGCCATCTGCTTCCCCTGTACAATGTTGGCACCAAGACAGGAAACAAGCTCAGTGACCATACTCATTTAGAGTTTGATATTTTTCAAAAGTATCTTTTTGTTTGAAAAGAAAGGATTCAAACAATTAGACAGTTACAGTCTCTGTTTCCTATTGTTAAAAGCTGGACACTTGAGCTGCATAAACAATAGATAACAAAAAATAAAACACATACAAGGTCATACTGGAAAGTGAAACATTGAACAGACGACAAACATCCCCCCTGCACCATCTCCAGGGACCCCCAGGTCATAAACAGGAAAACCTCTATTTAAAAACACTGTTTTTCCCCCTCTCTCCCAGAAGTGTTGACTCCAGTGCAAGATGAATAGCCCTGAGTTGTGGCGCAGTTGGCAGCACGCACGCCCAAGGTTTAGGGTTCAAGTCCCGCACCAGGGCTATGACCAACAATCAAGATGGATGCTCCAGTGCAGTACTGAGAGAGTGCGGCACTGTCGGAGGTGCCAACTTTTCGATGAGACATTAAACCAAGGCTCCGGATCCATTAGCTTGCTTGGGTGGATGTAAAAGATCCGATTCTACTTCGAAGAAGGGGAGTTCTCCCAATATTTATCTGTCAACCAACATCACAGAAGTACAGATTGCATGGTCATTATCACATTGCTGTTCGTGAGAGCTTACTGTGTGCAAATTATAGTTGGTGTTTCCTGCATTACAACAATGATTGCACTTCAAAAAGTATTTAATTGGCTGTAAAGTGACGTTCAGTGGTGGTGGAAGTTTCTATAGAAATGCATGTGTGAGACAGAGAGAGAGAGAATAAATTCTACCTGGCTATTCGACTGACGGGGACCTCATGCCCAATTATGCCAACTCCCTAGCCAACCGAATGCCCCATTCCTGCATGAACCAGAGGGGCTCAGCTGACTTACTCTGCTGCCTACCGAGCTACAGAGATTGATGGTAGTGAAGGTGTCCCTCCTTTCTGTTCCTTTCCCATCTATAATCTGCTACCTCAGCACTTGCGATCAACCCTATTATCTTGCCATCCCTGTGACTAATACCACCTGGTGAATGATCACAGCAGCTCCAGCCTAACTACATTTACCACACACACCCACATTGCCACATCTTCCGTCAATTTAGCAAAATTGCCCATTCTTTCCGGTTCCCCTCAGGCTTCAAATGATTTGCTCCAAATGCTCTTCCTGCTTCCCCTTCCTGTATCTATTAAATTTCCACAACCAAATCCAGCCCCATCGTACAATTCAGAAATCGTGCAACATAGAAGGCAGCCATTCAGCCCATCCTGCCTGTGCTAGATCTTTGAAAGAGCTCTCCAATTCATCCCCACTCCGATCATTCCCCATCATCTCCTTTTCAGATATTTATCCAATTTCCTTTTTGAAAGTTACTGAGTCAGAGGTCTACAGCACAGAAAAAGGCCCTTCGGCCCATCGAGTCTGCGCTGGTCGAACAAGTACCTAACTATTCTAATCCCATTTTCCAGCACTGGGCCCATAGCCTTGTATGCCATGGCATCGCAAGTGCACATCCAAATACTTCTTAAATATTATGAGGGTTTCTGCCTCTACCACCCTTTCGGGCAGTGAGTTCCAGATTCCCACCACCCTCTGGGTGAAAAAATCCTTCCTCACATCCTCTCTAAACCTCCTGCCCCTTACCTTAAATCTATGCCCCCTGGTTATTGATCCCTCCACCAAGGGGAAAAGTTCCTTCCTGTCTACCCTATCTATGCCCTTCAATTTTATACACCTCAATCATGTCCTCCCTCAATCTCCTCTGCTCCAGGGAAAATAACCCCAGTCTATCCAATCTCTCCTCATAACTAAAACTCTCCAGCCCAGGCAACATCCTGGTAAATCTCCTCTGCATTATTACTATTGAATCTGCTCCCTTTTAGGTAGCACATTCACAACTCACTTACGTAAGAAAAAAATTTCATCTCTGCTCCAATTCTTGTGTGTTCTCTAAAGCTCCCGTTAAAACTGCAGAAGTCCTCACCTTCAGGCTATCATTGCTCCAAGCTCCAGGTTTTTTCAAAGCTGAGCTAATATCACCGGTAGTCTACTTCCTGATCCATCTTCCCCATCCTCCACTCACCTGGATGCTGTCCTGTACTATATGTTCTTTATAAGTAAAACATTCATAGCAATTTTCTAATTATAAATTCACCCTCATGGTTATCAGTTCCCTTTTAAAGGCCACACAGGTTCCCATTCCAAACTAAGATCTACTGCCCCAGGACTTTATCCCCAATTCATTATCCCTGACTGGAGGAGGGAAATGGGATTTGCTGGATTGCTTGAGAGATAACCAGCACAGGCTCAATGGGCCAAATGGCCTCCTTCTGTGCTGTAATGACTCCAACCCAAGGGTCAAGATGAAACAGCCAGAAAATAAAATGTGCCATGGCTGCAGGGATGTGGATTCAACTGTCATGAAGTGGCACAGCACTGAATGATGTACAGGCATTCAAAGTTGAGGAATAAGACAGATAAGGAACACAGCGAGAGCTTTACTCTGTATCTAACCCCGTGCTGTTCCTGCCCTGGGACTGTTTGATGGGGTCAGTGTAGAGGGAGCTTTACTCTGTATCTAACCCCGTGCTGTACCTGCCCTGGGAGTGTCAGCCTTGATTTTTGTGGTCAGGGACTTTTGCATTCTGTTGATATTTAAAATTCAAGTTTAAAAAAAAAGAATTTCAAACAGGAATCAAAGAAACAAAAAAGGAACACAAAGACTGACCAACACAGGCACATTTCCGAGTTACAACGCTGGCTGCTAAAACCTCATGGGTTGTGGGGCATCAACAGAAGATATGATATGAATGCAAGTTCCCCTTACGTAACTACAATCATTCAAACACCTGAATTTCTCCCTTAGATCAATGCCGAGCTTGACTCAGTGCTCAAACTCGCACCTCCAAAATCAGAGGGCATCGCCCCACAATCGAGGCGGGCACCCCATTGCAGTACTGAGGCGGTGCTGCACTGTCGGAGGGGCAACCTTTGAACTGTGAGCGCCATTAAACCGGAGACCCAAAATACAATTATTCCAAGTTGATTTTAAAACTCCCCAAATGCAAAAAAAAAACCTGACGCTAGAAACCTGAAATAAACACATTTTCTGTTTATAACTTCCCACATACACCCCCAAAGTGCCTAACAACGTAAAAAAAAACTATTTAAATGGTTTCTGTGCAACTTTGTAACTTCAAATTGCAGTAACTGAAAATGAAGCCACATATTTTGGGATATTTGAAATGAACATGTTATATATACACACTCAACGTATATATATATATATATATATACACATGCACACATTAAACACACGTATACAAATATATACAAACATACACAACATATACATGGACACATTAAACACACGTATACAAATATATACAAACATACACATAACATATACATGTACACATTAAACACACGTATACAAATAAATACAAACATACACAACATATACATGGACACATTAAACACACGTATACAAATATATACAAACATACACAACATATACATGGACACATTAAACACACGTATACAAATATATACAAACATACACATAACATATACATGCACACATTAAACACACGTATACAAATAAATACAAACATACACAACATATACATGGACACATTAAACACACGTATACAAATAAATACAAACATACTTATATTCTTCCAGTATTAAAGACGCAAATGTCATTTTTAAAGCACTGTACACCGCCTGAAATTAACTTGTAGTAGATCTGAAAAGGATGTGTTATACATATTAACTTTTAGTAACATATGTTTAAATACCTACCAGAGAAGTCATCGAAGGCGGTGGGGACATACTTAGTTGGGTAACCATTCGTGCTGTAACTGACAACCAGGCTGGTTTTGCCAACCGCTCCGTCCCCCAGTAAAACGCATTTGAGGAACCTCTCCTGCAGGTACCCGCTCCGGCCGCTCCGTTTGGGCTTGTGCGGCGGGACCGGGGGAGCGAAACCCGCTCGATAATCAAGTAAATCCTGGGGAGGCATGACTCGCTTTAAACAGATCTAGTTTTTAAAAAAAAAACTTTGCTTTCACCCGAAAGATAGAGAAAAACCGGGAAAAGTAGCTCAAAACTCTTGTAATAAAAAATAATAATGAGAAAAAAAACTTTTGCAAAAGTTTTGGCAAAACTTTTTGCGTCTTGTCAATTTCACTGAAACAGACGCGGTGAAGGGAACCGGGTGGATCAAGTTCTGGCAACTGAGTGACCTCCTATAATCTGATCCTTTCCCCCTCCCCTCTGAAAGTTCAAACACTCAATCGAATCGCTGCTTTGTTGGTTTATAAACCCAAGCCGCTTGTCTCCACCTCCCCCCGCCGTAACTGTAGCACTGTGCAACAAATCTCGACACGATGCGCTACTTCCCACTCTTAAAGGGACAGGACAAGCTCAAGTGCTGCCTTAAAGAGGCGCGGAGGAGGAAGGAATGAAGGAGGACTGGGATAAGATCACATTAAATATAGGGAAATTACACCCCTCCCCCCCCATTCGCCATTCCCATCGAAATGGGAGGAGATATTAAACTGTCTTTCCTTATTCATTAACCTGCTGTCTCACAGATTAACATGCTTTCCCACTTATTAACCCGCTGTTTCTTACATTAACAGTCTCACTCATTAGCCTACTCTCTCTTACATTAACCTGCTCTCTGACTCATTGACCTGGTCTCTCACTCATTAACCTGCTCTTTCACGCATTAACCCACTCTGACTCACTAACCTCCCTTTTTTACACATTAACCTGCTCTCTCAATCATTAACCTGCTCTTTTACACATTAACCCGCTCTCTCACTCATTAACCTGCTTTCTCATTCATTAACCTGTTCTCTCACTCATTAACCTGCTCTCTCACACATTATCATGCTCTCCCTCTCACCTTAACCTGTTTTTTACCTCATTAACCTATTTTTTTTTCACACAGTAACTTGTTCTCTCACTCAGTAACCTGCTCTCTCACACTCATTAAGCTACTCTCTCACACATTAACCTACACTGTCACACACTAACCTGCTATCTCACATTTGATGTCTTATCTCACATACAGATTCCACTCTCAGATTCCCTGCTATCAAATTAGCCATGATTCCACCCTTAGTTTCCTCTCAATGATTCTACTCAAATATACTCTATATACCTATAAGTATGTATAACTATAAGCATGTATATATATACACACACACAATATTAACACACTCTGTGATTTAACTGTGTTAGTCTATTCTGAGGTTCTATTCTTTGATTCTGTTCCCTGATCTCATGATGCCATCCCCCCCTCCTTTTAATCTCAGATAAAAAGGCAAGGAATTTTCCTGTGGATGAAACCCCTGCCACATAATTTGTTTATTTCGGGCCAAGTTTATTCCAAATGTTGGGAGAATATGAATTTCCAGAAAAACACAGTCCCACCTAGTTCATTCTACCATTCTGGAAGTTGTTGATCAATTGTCACAAACAATCCCTTTCAATTAATGACTGGCTATAGAAAAACCCTGGGAGAGAATCGCTAGCAGTTTACTATTGTTAAATGTTGTCAAGGCTGAAAGTTTGAGAGAAAACATTTTGTGTCAGTTTCATTGATATGCCAACATCAATTTGTCATTGAGTCATTTACAGCAAAGAAGGAGCTCATTCGGCCCATCGAGTCCATGGCGGCTTTCTGTAGAGCGATCCAGTCAGTCCCATTCCCCCGTTCTGTCCCCATATCCCTGCAAGTTTATTTCCTTCAAGTCCCCATCCAATTTCCTTTTGAAATCATTCATTGTCTCCGCTTCCACTACCCCCGTGGGCAGTGAGTTCCAGGTCATGACCACTCGCTGTGTAAAAAAATTCTTCCTCACATTCCCCCCGCAACACTTGCCCAAAACCTTAAATCTCTGTCTCTCCGTCAGCTAATAGGGAGAGTTTTTCCTTATCTAATCGGTCCAGACCCCTCATGATTTTGAAAGCCTCTATCAAATCTCCTCTCAATCTTCTCTACTCGGGAAACAGTCCCAAATTTCTCCAATCTATCTACATAAGTGAAGTTCCTCATCCCTGGAACCATTCTCATGAGTCTTTTCTGCACCCTTGCTAATGCTTTCACATCCTTCCCAAAGTTCCCAGTTTGGGATGGCTTATTGCATCTTGACACAATGTGTAGCTCTGCCTTATCACAGTTGTTTGCAGTGTTACTTTCTAAGACACAACCTCTGAGCCTGGTGTGGAGCAAAGTGCCATATTGTGTGGTTATCGTCTTGATTTTTCTCCTGTCTTCCCCTGAAGGTGCTAACTCATGCTGAGGTATTGGCCGCCCGTTGGTCTCTCACTCAAGTACAGTACCCATTCCTAAGGTAGTACCGGCATAATAAATGTTGATGGGCCACCCATGCCCTCATCTGATGCCCATTGATGCACTAGCTGCTGGGAGTCACTGGACAAGGACCAAAATCAAGAACACGGGAAGATTTTCCCCCTCAACCCTACATACCCTTCCCCATCTCAGTGGCACTGAGGCCAATTGCAGAACTGCAACTGCATTTTGTTGATGACACCTAAATTGGTTTGGGTCAATGTGGCAGCGGGCAGTGGTTTGGGTGGGTCTCAAACCTGGAAAAGGAAAATGCATTATCATTTTTTATTATTCATCATGGAATATAGAAGGACAAGGGCAGCAGATGCATGGGAACAGCACCACTTGGAAGTTCCTCTCCAAGTCACTCACCATCCTGGCTTGGAAATATATTGCTGTTCCTTCACTGTCACTGGGTCAAAATCCTGGAACTCCCTCCCTAACACAGGGTGTACCTACACCACAGGGACTGCAGCGGTTCAAGAAAGCAGCTCATTACCATCTTCTCAAGGGCAACAAGGGATGGGCAATAAATGCTGGCCCAGCCAGCGAAACCCACATCCCACAAATGAATAAATAAATCTATATTACCTATGTAACTAATAAAGGAAAGTGACAAAATTTGTAAAGTGCACCTCATTTTTTTCAACACTCCTATGATTTTTCTCGATTTTACAGACAGCAATGCCCAGAAGGATATGCCTTTAATTCCAGGAGACTCCAGGACAATCCAGGGGTGGCAATCCTGGCTGACACAAGTGAAAATTCTGCCTTATTAAGGTGAATTGCCTCTTTTGCTTGTGTTTCAACATGTTTTACAAGCTTGCAGAATATTTGTGTTTAAACAGCACTACCTAGTGGAATTTAGCATCATTGTCCTTTGTGTGAATTTAAAGATAATCCTTGACAGAAGAGGACTTTAAGCTAAATAGTGAGGGGGAGGGTTCACGTGAGGGGAGATTTGGAAAGTTAAAGAGAAAGCACAAGGCAATAGTGCAGGGTAGTGATGCGGGTAATGGTAACCAGAGTGTGACAGCAAGGGACAGAGCATACAAACATAAGAGTGCATCAGAAAATAAGCTCAGAGTGGGTAAAAATGGTAAAAAGATACAATTAAAGGTTCTTTAGCTCAATGCACGCAGCATTCATAACAAGGAGGACGAATTGATAGCACAAATAGAAATAAATGAGTATGATATGATAGCCATTGCAGAGACATGGTTGCAAAGCGACCACAGCTGGGACCTGAAATTCAAGGGAATTCGACATTTCGGAAGGACAGAAAGAAAGATAAAGGAGATGGGGTAGCTCTGTTATTAAAGGAGAACATCAGTATAGTAGTGAGAAATGACCTTGGCTTGGAGGATCAAAATATAGAATCAGTTTAGGTGGAGATAAGAAATAGCAAAGGAAAGAGGTCACTGTTGGGAATTGTTTATAGGCCCCTGACAGTATCTACACTAAGGGATATAGTATAAGTCAAGATATAATGGGGGTTTGGAAGAAAGGTACTGCAATAATCATGGGAGATTTTAATCTTCCAATAGATTTGATGGATAAAATTGGCAAAAGTAGCCTGGAGGATGAATTCATAAGAGTGTATTCCAGACCGTTTCTTAGAACAATATCTTCTTGAAGCAAACAGGGAACAGGCTATTTTAGACTAGGTAATGTGTAATGAGACAGGAATAATTAATAACCTTATGGTAAAGGATCCTCTAGGTAAGAGTGATCATAACATGATGGAATTTCACATTCAGTTTGAGGGTGAGAAAGTTGGGTCTGAAACTAGTGTCTTAAACTTAAGTAAAGGCCACTTCAAAGGTATGAAGACAGAGTTGGCTAAAGTGGACTGGGAAAATAAGTTGAAAGGTAAGAAGCAGTGGCAGATATTTAAGAAGGTATTTCATAACTCTTAACAAAGATATATTCCATTGAGAAAGAAAGCTGCTACGAGAAGTGTGCACCATCTGTGGCTAACAATGGAAGTTAAAGATGGTATCAAATTGTAAGCAAATATGTACAATGCTGCAGAAGATTGGGAAAATTTTAGAAATCAGCAAAGGATGACTAAAAATAATAATGAGGGAGAAATTAGAGTGTGAGAGGAAACTAGTGAGAAATATAAAAGCAGACAGTACAAGCTTCTACAAGTAAATAAAAAGGAAGGGAGTAGCTAAAATAAGTGTTGGCCTCTTCGTGGGTGAGACTAGGGAATTAATAATGGGAAACAAGAAATAGCAGAGACTTTGAACAAATATTTTGTATCTGTCTTCACAGTAGAAGACACAGGAAGCATCCCAAGAATAGTAGAAAATCAAGAGGGAGGGTAACTTAAAACAATCACGATCACTATAGAAAAAGTACCAGGAAAACTAATGGGACTAAAGGCTGACAAGTCCCCTGGGCCTGATGGTCTGCATCCTAGGGTCTTAAAAGAAGTGGCTGCAGAGATAGTGGATGCATTGGTTGTAAACTTCCAAAATCCCCTTGATTCTGGAAAGGTCCCAGCAAATTGGAAAATCACAAATGTAACACCTCTTTTCAAGAAAGGAGGGAGACATAAAGCAGGAAACTACAGACCGGCTAGTTTTACATCTGTTGTTGGGAAAATCCTAGAATCCATTATTAAGGAGGTAGGAGCAAGACATTTAGAAAATCATAACACAATCAGGCAGAGTCAACACGGTTTTGTGAAAGGGAAATTATGTTTGACAAATTTATTAGAGTTCTTTGAGGGTGTTACAAGCAAAGTGAATAAAGGGGAACCAGTAGATGTAGTGTATTTGGATTTCCAAAAGGCATTCAATAAGGTACAATCATGGGGTTGGAGGTTATATATTAACATGGATAGACGATTGGCTAATGAACAGAAGAAAGAGAGTCAGGATAAATAGGTCATTTTCAGGTAGGCAGACTGTAACTAGTGGAGTGGTGCCGGGATCAGTGCTGAGGCCTCAACTATTTACGATTTATATTAATGACTTGGATGAAGGGAAGGACTGTATTGTAGCAAGATTTGCTGATGATACAGAGGCAGGTAGGAAAGCGAGTTGTGAGGAGGATACAAAGAGTCTGCAAAGGGATATAGAAAGAATAAGTGATTGGGCAAAAAATTTGGCAGATGGAGTATAACGTGATGAAATGAGAGGTTGGCCACTTTGGCAGGAAGAATAGAAAAGCAGAATATTGTTTAAATAGAGAAAAAGGGAAAAGCTGAGCAGGTTGGGCCCGTACTTATTGGAGCTCTGAAGAATGAGAGGTGATCTTACTGAAACATAATCAAACATGTTCATTGATTCTGAGGGGGCTTGACAAGGTAGAGGCTGAGAGAATGCTTCCTCTCAAGGGGGAATCTAGAATTAGGGGGCACAGTTTAAAAATAAAGGGTCTCTCATTTAAGGTGGAGATGAGGAGGAAAGTCTTCTCTCAGAGGGTCGTTAGTCTTTGGAATTCTGTTCCAAAGAGAGCAGTGGAGGCTGGGTCATTGAATATACTCAAGGCTGAGTTAGATAGATTTTTGATCCAGAAGGAAGTTAAGGATTATGGGAGACAGGCAGGAAAAGGGAGTTGAGACCACAATCAGATCAGCCACGATCTTATTGAATGACAGGTCAGACTTGATGGGCTGAATGGCATACTCTTGCTTCTATTCCTTATGATCTTATGAAATCTTTAAAAGCACTGCCTCTACTTTTAACACAGAGAAGTTTTTACTTTATTTTATGAGTTTGGCTCCCAGTCCATCTGTGAGAGCTTGGTGGATGAAAGTATCATAAAGAAGGAAAGACTTGCATTTCTATAGTGCCTTTCACAACCTCAGGATGTCCCAAATCGCTTAACAGCCAATGAAATAGTTTTTGAAGTGTGGTCACTGTCGTCATGATGGAAACACGACAGCTGTTTTGCACACAGCAAGATCCCACAAATGACCTGCTTTAGTGATATTAGTTGTGGGGTAAATAGTGGCCAGGACACTGAGGAGAAGTCCCCTGCTCTCCTGTGAACTGTGTTAGCTTAATTTTTACATTAATCAGAGAGGGATTGTTGTGTGTCATTCAAAAGACCACACTGAAGTGTCAGCTTAGATTATACGCTCAAATCTCTAGGGGGGAGTGGCATCCATGTGGGTCTTTGTACGACCCACAGATCAATTACCCCATCTCCCTCACACACAGAAAGGGGGCCACACAGATGTACATCAATCTTTACCTTAGGCTGGAGGAACTAGGACCTGTACTGACACAATCAGCCACCAGATGGCATCATAGGCAGGTTGCTGGGAGGATGATTTCGACAAGAAAACTTCTCCGAGTTTAACTACTCCTAGTTAGCTAGTTAATGACTTCTAGTCATAAAATGCTCAAAGTGTTTGCCCACAATTTGCGTGGATCGATTTTCAGCATCTCACTGAGACCTACAGACCGGGTTTGCCCCCAAGTCTGTGGCAAGTTAGTCACTCAGCCATGGAAGCATTAGAATCATAAAATGAAATAGCACAGGAAGAGGCCCTTCGGCCTGTCCGGCATGTGCTGGCCCTATTGCAGAGCCATCCAATTCATCCCACCTCCTTTGCTCTTTTGCCATAGTCTTGTAATTTTTTTTTTCACCCTCAGTATCTCTGCTCCTTCTTATGCTGAACAATCTTTCATATTTGGAGAATGCTTTGTGGGCCATGGCTATTCGAGCTCTGATTTCTTTCACGGCAGTAACCATCTTCTGACAAGATGATTCACAAGTACTTAATTGGTGATAGCCTGTTCCAGTCGTTGACAATTTATCTTGACCTCTCTCTCCCCTAGTATTATTTCTTCCAATCTTCATTAACTTCCGACCTTTTTACATTAAGTTTCAATCTGTGGTTTCCGCCATTCATTCATTCATTCATTCTATTCATTAATATCTGTCAATCTTCTGCTGTGTGAGGGACCAGGGCCTGGTCACCTGCAAATCTCGCTCCGTTCACCAGTTGACCTTCCACTTGGACACCTTTCAAGCTCCATCTTATGCTTCCGCATAGATGTTAAAGGATACGGTGTAGGCCATTTAGGACTGCGATGAGGAGAAACTTCTTCACTCAGGGAGTGGTTGAATTGTGGAATTCTCTACCACAGAAGGCTGTGGAGGCCAAGTCACTGAATATATTTAAGAAGGAAATAGATTCTAGATTCTAAAGGTGTCAAGGGGTATGGGGAGAGAGCGGGTTTATGGCGCTGAGATAGAGCATCAGCCATGATCATATTGAATGGCAGAGCAGGTTCGAAGGGCCGAATGGCCTACTCCTGCTCCTATTTACTGTGGCCTGAATTTTTCCTGCGTTGGGCGGGCTTGGCAGGAGTGGGCAGGGTGGTTGGCCAGCTGCCCGCCGCCCGCGATTGGCTCCACACCACGATTTCACACAGGTGGGCCAATTAAGGCCCGCCCTGCGTGGATCGCGAGCGGCAGTGCTGAGCGCTACCTATGCGGGCGGGGGTGGGGAGGAGGAAGGAGAGTCGAGTCTAACGCACAGTTCGCGCATGCAAGTGAAAGAGCGCTTCAATCTCCCCGAGGCACGGAGCTGCCTCAGGGAGATTGAAGCGCTTTCTAAAAAAATAAACAATGACATTAAAAGTTCAATGAAACACGTCCGCTCATGTGACTGTGTCAAAAGAAAGTTTTGATTTAATTTGTAATAGCTTTAGGAAACCTCACCCCTCTCGTGGATGAGGTTTCCTAAAAAATGTAAAGGCCGCTTGGCCTTTTCGCCTGCCCGTCAACCATTAGGTTGGACGGGCAGCTTAATTTTGAAGTTAATTAGTTCGTTAATGGCCTTAATAGTCCCTTCAGTTATTGGCGGGCACGCAGTCGACTCCGGCTGCGTGCCTGCCGAACGGAATATCGGGAGATAGCGCGATGACGTTGGGATGCCGCCCGACACCATATTACATTCGGGCGCGTCTGGGTGCCGAAGGTAAAATCCTGGCCTATGTTTCTAAAGCAGATTCAGCAGCATCTTTGCGAAAGGTTGCCGGGATAATACTTGGCGATCTGCCCAAGAGCGGGTCCTCAACCCCTTTCTCTGCGCCACACTCTCCTTTTCACTTGCTTGTAGGAGACTCTGATCTTGAACTTCAATGTGCAGTATGATCAGGGAAAAGATTACGTGAAGGGCCTTCCCTTTGCTTTGCTCGTGTGAGCGTAAAGTAAATACCAGTCCTCATCCTGAAGGATCTTCCGCCTGTAACTAGCTTTTCTGTCACCACCACCAAAACTTTGCTGGTCCTGCCATTGGCCATTGGCTTGTCACTCTGAGCATGGGACCCTGACCTCGGCTTCAACATCCTTCCTAAAATGTGGTGCCCAGAATTGGCCACAATGCTCCAGCAGAGACCTAACTAATATTTTGTAAAGGTTTAGCTAACTTCCTTGCTTTCATACTCTATTTTGAATGTCAAGGATCCCGTGTGCTGTGTTAACAGGGGTTAGGGTTGCCAACCCTCCAGGATTGGCCTGGAGTCTTTCAGGAATTGAAGATCAATCCCCAGGACACGGCTGTTGTGCAACCCTGAAGAAAAATCACTGGGCCATAAAAAAAAAATTGATTTTTTCTGTCATTTTCTTTGAACCTTTCTCTTTACCACATATAAAAATATTGAAAATGGGGGGGAAAAAAAGGCTGTTTGGCCGGCAGTCAAGCATCATCCAATTGGGTAATGAGTCATTTTGCTTTACAATCCATTTGACTGGGTGGCTGATTTGTGAGGCTGAGTGACGCCAACAGCGTGGGTTCAATTCCCGTCCTGGCTCAGGTCACCCATGAAGGCCTCGTCCCCTCAACCCGGCCCCTCACCTGAGCCGCGGTGACCCTCGGTTTAAACTCACCACCAGGTCATCTCCCCCTAATGAAAGCTCCTCTGGGACTGCGGCGACTTGCACTTTTTCCAACGCCGTACGTCACAAGGATGGATGTGTGGGCTGACTAATGGCTGGAGTATGGGGGCGAGTCATGTGATGAAACCCCCAGGAATACATTGACTCACAGTTGGTAACCCTACCAGGGATTCCAGAACTAGCATCAGGGCCCCTGCGCTAAAGAGAAGAGCAAGCCAGACAGGCCTGGGGAGCCTGATCACTGTCTAGTGACCCCTGTTGGAAGCTGCATGTGAGTGCACATCAGATTCTATTTTATTTTTTCATGGGATGTGGGCGTCGCTGGCTGGGCCAGCATTTATTGCCCATCCCTAACTGCCCTTGAGAAGGTGGTGGTGGTGGTGAGCCACCTTCTTGAACCGCTGCAGTCCATGTGGTGTAGGTACACCCACAGTGCTATTAGGGAGGGAATTCCAGGATTTTGACCCAGCGACAGTGAAGGAACGGCCGATATATTTCCAAGTCAGGATATTGAGTGACTTGGAGGGGAGCTTGCAGGTGGTGGTGTTCCCATGTGTCTGCTGCCCTTGTCCTTTTCTAGTTGGTAGAGGTTGTGGGTTTGGAAGGTGTTTTTGAAGGAGCCTTAGTGAGTTGCTGCAGTAACTTGTAGGTGGTACACACACTGCTGCCACTGTGCGTCGGTGGCGGAGGGAGTGAATGTTTAAGGTATACTGCCTAAGGCACAGGCTACCTGGATTTTTTTCTGTTCCTATGTTTAAATGTTCCCACTTAAACCTTTACTTTAACTGTGTCCCACCTCCCTCCCATAGGTTTTCCCTCTTCCCGCCACACCCACCCGACGCCCACCACACGTCCCCCACCCCCCAAACCTTCCTGTTCAGGAGCGTCCATTCTACCTCTGACACTCTATTGTACAGTTGTGCATTGTAACACGGTCATGAGGATGGGATTGGTTATGCCTGCGATGCCTCCTACAGTCGCACAGTTGCAACCTCTCGCTGACTAGCCTCCTGCAGGCAGAGAATGACCACTAGGGTGTTGTCGCAGACAGTAAATGAGCCCCCAGCATTTTCGCAAGAGAAGGAGGAAGATGGGAAAAGAACAGGGAAGAAAAATGAGAGCCAGGAACCATTCCATTGTCAAAGCAAAGATTAATGAACATTGGAGGAAATATTTGTCTGTTTAATAAAAGATTTAACCTCTGAATAGTTCATATTAGTTTACACACGGTGACTCCTAACCCAATTTATATTAAAATAACATTGTAATGTAACCTGACAGTCTCTCTATGGAAGCATTGGCTACAGTTTGTCCAGGAATATTTGATGGTGAGGCAGTGATCACTGGGCTGAGTTTACACAGAACAGGATCCCTTTAAATCCCCTTCACAATCATCTCCACCCCCTGCACTTACCATTCAAGTCCATCACAGAGTAACGACCAATGAGACTGACTATCATCCTACGGCCCCTCAACGTTAGAGAGACTCTGGGCTTCTTAGTTGAGATTTAAATCTCTCTGAGGCTGTGAGAGTCTGCGTGTCTCAGCATCACTCTGTCCTCTTTAAGCTTGGAGCATCCAGGGAGCAGCAACAAGGGAGCAGCGAACACCTGGTGTAGAGGGGCATCGGGCAACAGGAGCAAGAGGGGCATCGGGAACAGGAGCAAGAGGGGCATCGGGAACAGGAGTGAGAGGGGCATCGGGAACAGGAGCGAGAGGGGCATCGGGAACAGGAGCGAGAGGGGCATCGGGAACAGGAGCGAGAGGGGCATCGGGAACAGGAGCGAGAGGGGCATCGGGAACAGGAGTGAGAGGGGCATCGGGAACAGGAGCAAGAGGGGCATCGGGAACAGGAGCAAGAGGGGCATTGGGAACAGGAGTGAGAGGGGCATCGGGAACAGGAGCAAGAGGGGCATCGGGAACAGGAGCAAGAGGGGCATCGGGAACAGGAGCAAGAGGGGCATCGGGAACAGGAGTGAGAGGGCGTCGGGCATCAGGAGCGGGAGAGTCATCAGGAATAGTAGGTGGGTATCGGGAATAGGAGCAAAAGGGGTATTGGGACTAGGAGCGAGAGGGGCATCAGAAACAGGAGCGAGAGGGGCATCGGGAACAGGAGCAAGAGGGGCATCGGGAACAGGAGCAAGGGGACATTGGGAACAGGAGCAAGGGGACATTGGGAACAGGAGCAAGGGGACATTGGGAACAGGAGCAAGAGGGGCAGTGGGACCAGGAGCAACAGGGGCATCAGGAATAGGAACAAGAGGGGCATCAGGACCAGGAGCAACAGGGGCATTCAGGAATAGGAGTGAGGGGGCACCGGAAGTGGTTCCCAGAATTACCCTCAAAGGGCATTTCAGCAGCGACTGACAATCTGTACGAGCTTCAGAGGTGAGTCTGTGGTCAAACAATGATTTATAATTCAATTCCTTTTGTTACAAGTATTGTCATCCTGCAGATTAAAGCCTGATTCAAAAGATTATCTGTTTGGTCTGAATGGTGAATGATTCAGAATTAGAAGATGTTGGTATGACAATAAAGAGTGATTTTAAATATTCCCCTGAGTTAGTGTGTGTGAAGCGGGTTGCTAAGATTTAATTACAAAGCACGATCTACTCCAGTGTCTGTTGAGCTTCTCGGGAGTAGGGGTGGATTAGTGCGAAGATTGCCTTTTGTCCAGGGACCCCCTAGTTTGTAAACATAAGACCCAGGATTTTGACCCAGCGACAGTGAAGGAACGGCGATATATTTCCAAATCAGGGTGATGAGTGGCCTGGAGGGGAACTTCCAGATGGTGGTGTTCCCATATATCTGCTGCCCTTGTCCTTCACAATGGTAGCAGTCGTGGGATTGGGCAAGTCAACCTGGGTCTTTGCAGCTCATCACTAGGGGAATGAATGTAGAGTGGTCATGGTTGAGGATTGGTGGAATGTTAACTGTTGGGCTCATCAACATTTGGGTGAATGTGGTTACAGAAAATGAGGTAAAAATGAGGGTGAGTGGTGTGGTGGTGGTGCACAGGCAAGGTGGAAAGAGTAGAAAGCACCAGGGAATCCAAAACTTATTATAACTTCATCAACGGCCAAAGGTTAGGGGAATCACAATCTTTGATAGGGGAAGGGCTAAAGGGAATGGGCAGGAGAATGTGACGAATTGGATAGAACTTTCAAAAGAGCCACCAGAGGCACAATGGGCTGAATCGCCTTCTTTAGCCATCATAAAACATTGTGTTTTATTTGAAGGGTGAATATTGAAGGTTCTTGTGCAAGAAACTATGGAAACCAAGACTCTGGACAATAGTAGCTTTTTCAATGCCAGCTCCCCGATGAACTTTCCCGACACTGATCTACTCCAACAGTACAAATCCTTCTTCATCCTGCTATACTGCGCCCTGGTGGCCGTGGCCTGCATTGGCAACGTCTTCCTGATTGTCTGCATCGCGATGGACAAGAAGCTCCACAACACCACCAACTTCTTCATTGGCAACCTCTCGGTCGCCGACCTCCTCATGTGCCTGACCTGCGTCCCCCTGACTGTGTCCTCCACCCTGGAATTGCGTGGCTGGCTCTTCGGGAGGTTCATGTGCCATTTTGTCTCGCTCATGCAATCTGCCACGGTCTATGTCTCTGTCCTTTCACTGACGGCCATCGCGGTGGACCGCTACATTGTGGTGGCCTACCCCATCCGCCGAAGGATAACCTTCCACTGGTTTGGTTTCATCATAGCCACCATATGGGTAATATCTCTTGCCCTGGCTTGTCCAGCCACCATTCACACCAGATACCAGGAGCTTAATGTGGTCGACTTTAATGTTTGCGGAGAGTCTTGGCCGAGCTTAGAGGTGCAGAGGCTGGCATATTCCTGCATCATCCTTCTGTTGTCCTACATGGTCCCATTATCTGCCATGACCATCTCCTACTGCGCTATCAACACCCATCTCAAGAAGAGAAGCAAGGTCGGGAGGAGTCACGGCAAGTGGAGCAAAGATAAAAGAAAGACCTTCATCCTCCTAGTCATCTCTGTGGTGGCCTTTGCCACCTGCTGGCTACCCCTGCAGATCCTGAACCTGATCATCGACCTGGACATCGACCTGACCATCCTCAACTACAAATACATCAAGATCCTCCATCTGTCCTGCCACTGGGTGGCGATGAGCTCCTCATGTTACAACCCCTTCATCTACGCCTCGCTGCATCAGAAGTTCCGACTCCATCTCCAAGGGTACATCCACCATCGGAAGAGGAATAGCAGCTTCCTGTCCAGCATTTCATCCCCACTACACACCACGTCAGCTGAGATGGGTAACCAGCCTTGCAGCCAATGAACTTTGAGCCTGTGGGGTTGCTACGTGTTGAACTTTGGGATTGACATTGCAGAATCGGCAATTGTTGTGCACTACGGTACCCCCATGGTGTCAATGCCTGTCCTTGGACTAAGTCACACTAACCTTAAGGCCCCGCATTTGATCCCTGCTCTCTGCTGATTTGTGCTGGGAGAGTGATGAGAACAACGATCCTGGGCTACAGGAGAGAACTCACTCCTATTCACCGGCCTGTCGAATGGTGCAAAGGGTACATGTGCAGATATTGTGGCGAACACAAGATGGAACTTGACTGTGATGTCCACCATGCTCATGGGCATAAGGAATGTAGGGATGAAGGTGAGGGTGTAGAGCACAACTGAGAGAACTGTGCCATTGATAGCTCAGCATGTTCAGGAGAGGAGGGGAAAATATTGGGGGAGTAGGACAAGCAACCATGTAGTGTATCGAAAATTGCATTGTGCATTTTGTCCACTTAAGGCATATACACACATATACCAGCAGAAGGAGTCTAGAAGGAAATAAAGGGAATCTATGTTTTAACAGCACATGCAGCTCTGATTCTGAATGCTTCATACTGAATATTAATTTTCTTCCTAAGAACTTTAGAACCCACAGGTTCAAATGAGTCAAATGATGTTGATAACTGCTCCCTGAAGATTCTTCATCATCACATTGAGAGTGGTGACACTTGGAATGGACTCTCAGTAGGTGGCAGAGGCAGAAACCCTGGACTCATTTAAGAAATAACTAGATACACCAGTGGGGGCCACGAGCTGGGGAGGGGAGGGGGCAGCATTTAATGCTGTTCTAGATTAATCATTAAAATAGGCCAAATATCTTTCCATTAATATCTTGTGAAGTGATGTTATGAACATATGAAATAGGAGCCATTTGGCCCCTCGAACCTGCTCTGCCATTCAATAAGATCATGGCTGATCTGTTTGTGTTTTGAGTTCTACATTCTCATCTACCTCCGATAACCTTTGATTCCCTTATCTAACAAGAATCTCAGTAATGACGGCCATGAAACAATCATCAATTGTCATAAAAACCCATCTGGTTCACTAATGCCCTTTAGGGAAGGAAATCTGCCATCCTTACCCAGTCTGGCCTACATGTGACTCTAGACCCACAGCAATGTGGTTGACTCTTAACTGCCCCTCTGAAATGGCCTAGCAAGACACTCAGTTGTATACCCATTACAGAGAAGTGCTGGTGTACCTACACCACTGGGACTGCAGCATGTTCAAGAAGGTGGCTCATTTGATGCTTGTAATGGATCAATAGGGTTTATCATTGTGACGCACAGTGTGTAGGATTCAAGGAATCTTAGTAGACTTGCCTGTTCAGCTGCATCCCTACGTGTTTGAAGCTTTCCCCTCCTTTAACCAGGGGCCAACAAGGTCAGTCACTGCTGCCTCAGACAAGATCAGTTGACTTGATCAGAGTAGGAACTAACATGGATCTGCCCCGGTCAGCTTCAGGCAGGGGTCTCATCGAGCCATGGCGGAAGCTTTCGGACCTTAATTCTGTCAGAATAACGCAAGTTTCTCTTCCTTGACCACGTGCCCTTTGTACTCTTACTCGCCCCTGAGGCCCGTTCCCTCCTCGTGTCCGATGAGACCATCTCATCATAAGGATGCTGTCAGCTTCTCTCTGACGTGCCCAAGCAAGCCCTTTGAATGATGTTAGCCAGCAGAGGCTGACTGAATGAATCATTTCTGATAGTTTATGAAATAGATAACAGCGCAGCGTTAATTAAAGATAAACAGAAGCCTCAAAAGGTAATGGAGGTGCTTAAATGCTTTTTGAAAACCTTGCACAAGATAACGCTTACACAGAAGGACAGGGTGGGTGAAGAAGCCTTCAGCTGAAAGGGGTGTTTTGTGCCTTGATGGGGTGAGGGAAACCCTCCTTTGCTAGCTTGCCCTGTAGCTGAGAGTAGAAGGGGCAAGAGATTCTGACGCCCTCAAACACCACTTGATGCAAGAGGGAGTAGGATTTATGTAAACCTGTCCCCTCACCCGGCCCAATATTGATGTAAAAATGACAGGATTATTTTAAAAATTAGCAGATCTTCCATGGCATTGCTGATGGTGAGAGGATACGCTAAGTTGTTACAGGGAATCAGTGTGATGGTGTAATTGTGACAGGAAGTGAGTGTGACAGTGTAAGTTGTGACAGGAAACGAGTGTGACAGTTTAAGTTGTGACAGGAAGTTCATTCAACAGTTTTAGTTGTGACAGGAAGTGAGTGTGACAGTGTAAGTTGTGACAGGAACTAAGTGTGACAGTTTAAGTTGTGATTGGAAGTTCATTCGACAGTGTTAGTTGTGACAGGAAGTGAGTGTGACAGTTTAAATTGTGACAGGAAGTGAGTGTGACAGTTTAAGTTGTGATTGGAAGTTCATTCGACAGTGTTAGTTGTGACAGGAAGTGAGTGTGACAGTGTTAGTTGTGACAGGAAGTGAGTGTGACAGCATAAGTTGTGACAGGAAATGCATGCAGTGGTGCCAATTGTGACAGGAAGTGAGTGTGATAGTGACAGGAAGTACATCATGGACCCAAGACTTTTAGTATATTGTCGATTTGTTGTTATTTTCTCTTTCCAAAAGCGCTGAATATTCTGGATTCATTGACATCAGCCATTTTGGACCTGCTTTGCTTCAGCCAACTCCGATGGGTTTACAATGTTGAACTGGTACTAGAAGCTGATGGTTAAGAGCCAAGAAGTTCTCCTGGGATGTTCTGGAGTTACAACCACTGTTAAAGTGCTTCAGGGCACAAGGAATTCTGATCAGAACATCATTGTGGGGGGAGCCTTAAGAGGCTCTCCCTCACCCCCATCTACCCAATCCAATAATTATTTTCAATACCTCAATAGGATCATTCTTAATTTTTTTAATTCTTTCCTGGGATGTGGGTATCACTGGCATGGCCAGCATTTGTTCCCCATCCCTAATTGCCCTTGAACTGAGTGGCTTGCTAAGCTACTTCAGAGGGCAGTTAAGAGTCAACCACATTGCTGTGAGTCTGGAGTCATATACACGCCAGACCAGGCATTGATAGCAGATATCCTTCCCTAAAAGGGCATTAGTGAACCAGTTGGGTTTTTATAATAGTTGCCATGGTCACCATTATTGAGACTAGCTTTATATTTCAGGTTTATTAATTGAATTTAAATTCCAGCTGCCATGGTAGGATTTGAGTCCATGTCCCCAGAGCATTTAGAGTGGCTCTCTGGACTTTCCTAACCCTTTAAGGTAAGTAGGGAGGGGAGGGTATGGGCAAGATGAATGCAAGTTGGCTTGCATCAATCACGGAGTTGAGCCAAGCGACCGGTCTCAGAGGGAAAATTGGAGATAGCGGAGAGAACATAAACAGATCAGCAGCTCTGTCGAGGAAGGATAGTGAGCCAAGAAATGCACAGCTTGTTTGCCAAAATGTGATGCATCAAGATTTGTGTTGGAGCAAGAGTTTTATAAAAAAATGACAAAGAAACCAGCCAATTATAAATCTTAAAAACAAAGACTGTTGGAAATACTCAGTAGGTCAGCAGCATCGGTGGAGAAAAACAGAGTTAAGGCTCCAGGTCAAGATGACCACTTGTCCGAACAATTGGCTTGTTGGTACACACATCCAAAGGTTGAACTGCAGACTGGTATTACTGCAGTGTGGGCGTTTTTTCTTCACAGGCACATCGTGATCTCATTGCTTATTAGGGATCTGAACATGTCCCACCATAACAAGATGCATTCCTTACATAGGCCGCCGATTCCACGCATTATCGATTGATCACTTCATCCCAACCAAGCGTTGACATTTTTTTTTTCATTATTCTTTCCTGGGATGTGGGCGTCGCTGGCAAGGTCAGCACTTGTTGCCCATCCCTAATTGCCCTTGAACTGAGTGTCTTGCTCGGCCATTTCAGAGGGCAGTTAAGAGTCAACCACATTGCTGTGGGTCTGGAGTCACATGTAGGCCAGACCAGGTAAGGCCAGCAGATTTCCTTCCCTAAAGGGGATTAGTGAACCAGATGGGTTTTTTTACAACAAAAATTGATAGTTATCATGGTTGCCATCACTGAGATTAATTGAATTCAAATTCCACCAGCTGTTATAGTGGGATTTGAACCCATAGAAGATGAGCCTGGACCCTCAGAATTGCTAGCCAGCAACATTATCACTAAACCGCCATCTCCACATGATGGGCACCCACAGAAACCCCTGCAGGGAACTTGATGTTCCCCGCGGTTTTATGTTTGACAATATCATAGACTTTCATTTCATTCCATTGGCCATGCAGGCTAGTCTCACATCAATCTTGTTCCCTCATGGCCTGTGGTTTTAACTAGAACTGTTTTTGAACATTTCCACTCCACAGTTTGTTTGCTTGGCATTTTGAAATTCATGGGCGTTTCATGTTGCTGGTGTGCCTTATGCTGACATGTGGGGGAGATGGTGGCATATTGGTAATGGGGGCGTAGCAGGGCATGGGTTCAAATCCCACATGATAGCTGGTAGAACTTGAATTTGGTTAATAAAACTAGAATTGAAACTATCACTGATTGTTGTAAAAACGCATCTGGTTCACCAATGCCCTTTAGGGAAGGAAATCTGCCATTCTTACCCGGCCTGGCCTACATGTGACTCCAGACCCACAGCAATGTGGTTGACTCTTAGCTGCCCCCTGAAATGCTGAGCAAGCTGCACATTTCAAGGGCAATTAAAGATGGGCAACAAATGCTGGCCTTGCCAGTGATGCTCACATCCCATGAAAGAACAAACAGACATAATAGATACATGTGGCCTTGCTGCTGTCTGTTGATGAATTGCTGGAAACTGCTAACTTTGGTGTCAAGTCCTCTTGGTAGTTGCTTGATGGACTTCTGCCGCAACACTAGAGATTGTCATTCCATAAAGCATCTACGCCAACCAGCTGCTGCTCTGAACTCTTTGTTTGACTCGGCCAATTTAAGCGTGTATGTTTGCATTTCTGGTGATGGTGCAACGATGCTGACGATTTTTGAGGAGCTATTCTGACACGTGCTTCTTGAGATCAGGAGAGTGGGGCCGGCCCCTGTTCTCGTGGCGCATTTGGCCTTGGCCATCATCTTCAGGACAAATTCCTTCTTCCAGTCACACACCAGCTTTTCACCGAAACCGAATCCCCTCACCGCAGCAGTTATTTGACGCGTTAGCAAATGTTACGGCTTTTAGCTTGAAAGCGGCTCTGTACTTCATTCTTTTTGCTGGAGGACTTATTTTGGTTCGTCACTTGCCATGCCGTGCATGCTCAGCTCTGTGTGGGTCTGACTTAAACTTCCGTGCATCTTCGTCACAGCACAGCCTGTATCGCCTGCTGGATCCCATGCACCAAGTTACAGGATAAGGCTAAATAAAACATGCACTTCTTGGATGAAAAGAGGCTTGACACATGCATCGAGTACATGCAAAAGCCCTGATTTTTGGTGCTGAAAAGATGGGGTCATCTTATAGGATGGGTCAACTTATTTGCTGCGATCTGCGGTAGGTGTTGCGGAGTGTCTTAAAGGAGGAGAGGGTAAGGAAGTGAATTTCACAACCTAGGGCTCAGATAGCTGAGCTGCCAATGATGGAGTGATTAAAATCGGGGATACTCAAGAGGCCAGAATTGGAGCAACGCAGGGATCTCGGAAGGTTGTGGGGCTGGAGGAGGTTACGGAGACGGGGAGAGGGTGAGGTGATTTGAAAAGAAGGGTGAGAATTTGAAAACTGTAGCGTTGCCGGACCAGGAGCCAATATAAGTCAGCCAGCACAGAGAGTGATAGGGGAAACGAGACACCAGCTTTGTAAGATCCACAGGGGCCAAGTGGCTGACTCACGTCACTCGAGATGTTTGTTCAAACCACACTTACAGCCACCAAGTTTAGTTTGTTTTAAGTCTCCGAACATATACATAAATGCACATGAGTTATGGGCTATTTACAGAAAGATATGACAAATATTTACATTGTTTCTAAGAAAAGGCAAGTTGTCTAATTTACAGGGGGTTTGTGGTTATCATGGGGCAGGCGAAATGTTTCTGCATCGCTAACTTGACACTAATTAAAGAAGCCTGCAGACATAACAAAGAAAGAAAACGTTTTTCCTTTCCCACTGCCAGCTCATCTCCTTGATCGCACAGGTGGTGTTACCTTGTGCCACTCGAGTGGTTACGGGCAAGTGGAAGTGAGTATTGGTGGACTGATCAACCCTGGGGAGCTTCACAGCTAAGCCTGACCCCTCCCCTGCCTCCACATCCAAGCATACGCACTTTCCAAGCAGGGGTCATGGGGATCGCGATCAGCAGAATCCTGGCTGATCCCTCCATCTTTGATCCAAACAATATTTTAATCCGCCTGGATTGCACCCTCTCCTGCAACTGAGATCCAGTGAGTTGGCAGAGGGGGTAGTTCAGAGGGCTGCACTCCCACCCCTGAGCTGGAAGGTTGCAATCCCACTCCAGAGACCTGAGTGCATAAGCTAGGCTGAAACGAGGCAGTACAGAGGGAGTGCTGCACTGTCAGAGGCGCCATCTTTGGGATGCGACATTAAACCAGGTCCTGCCTACTCAGTCAAGCGGATGTAAAAGATCCAGTGGCACTGTTTCAAGGAAAAGCAGGGGAGTTCTTCCCTGTGTCTTAGCCAATATTTATCAACATTGCAAAAATACAGATAATCTGCTCATTATCACATTGCTGCTTGTGGGGGCTTGCTGTGCACAAAATGGCTGCCATATTCGCTACATCACAGCTTCCAAAATTACTTCATTGTGCAGCTGATGAACTGGGTGAAGACTTGGAGTTTGGTGACAGGGGAGTTTGGTGAGGGTGGGGGGCGCGGTGGAGAAGGAGTTGTTAATTTCCTCTTTCCATCTTTCTCATCCCATTGAAATTGGTTCTTGCTCGACTAAAGGGAAGGGAGCAAACTGTTTGGTGAGTATCTGGTAAGTGGGTAAGTTTTATTCTATCCCTAAGGTTTAAAACAGTACTAAATTTGGCAGTAAAAATAATAAAATATATAAGAAAGCAACATAATTAAGTGATTAATATAATTATTTAAAACACATTAACGGGACAGGCGATGTAATCCAGGGAAAACACGTTTGCCGGGAGTGCTTGAGGCTTAAGGAACTTTGGCTCAGAGTCATTGAGCTGGAGGCTGAGCTGCAGACACTGTGACTCATCAGGGAAGGGGGAAAGTTACCTGGATGCTTCATACCAAGAAGCAGTCACACCGCTTTGGATAGGGTCTTCTGCTTTGGTCAGTGGCCAGGGACAGGAGGGCATGACTGGGAGCGCAGCAGGTAAGAGGACCCAGAGGGCAGGAGTGCAGGAGTGTCAGCCTCTGCAATTGCCCAATAGGTTTGAGGTTCTCTCAGCTTGTTTGGATGAGAGTGGGGGCTGCAGGGTGGATAAGCAGACTGACCATGGCAACTTGGTACAGGAAGCCATCCAAGTGAGGGGAACAAAAAGGAATGTAGTGATAGTAGGGGACAGTATAATAAGGGGGATTGACACTGTTCTCTGTAGCAAAGAGCGAGAGTCCAGGTGGCTTTGTTGCCTGCCCGGTGCTAGGGTTCGGGACGTCTGCTCAGGGCTGGAGAGGAACTTGCAGTGGGAGGGGAAGGATCCAGTGGTCATGGTCCACGTTGGTACCAACAACATAGGCAGGATGAGGAAGGAGGCTCTGCACAGTCAGTATGAGGAGCTAGGCACCAAATTAAGGAGCAGAACCTCAAAGGTAATAATTTCTGGATTATTACTTGAGCCACGTGCAAATTGGCATAGGACAAATAGATTAGAGAAATGAATGCGCGGCTCAAAGGCTGGTGTGGGAGAAGCGGGTTCCGGTTTGTGGGGCACTGGCACCAGCATTGGGGAAAGTGGGGTCTGTACTGTTGGGACGGTCTATACCTGAACCGTACTGGGGCTGGTGCCCTCAAGAGCTGCATAACTAGGGAAATAGATAGGGTTTGAATAATGGGGGCAAGGGATCAAATTTGGAAAGATGTGGTAAAGCAAAGAGTAGCGACAAGGCAAGAGAGACAGGTATTAATATGGAAAATGATAAACAGACAGTGACAGGAAGGGACAGAGCATACAAATCAAAGAGTAAATCAGCAGATAAGGCTAGACACTACAAAAATAATAAAAGGACAATACTAAAGGCTCTGTATATAAATGCACGTAGCATTCAAAACAAAACAGATGAACTGATAGTGCAAATAGAAATAAATATGATCTGATAGCCATTACGGAGACATGGCTACAGGATGACATAGATTGGGACTTGAATATTGGATATTACGTGACATTTAGGAAGGACAGGAAGTTAGAAAAAGGTGGAGGGGTGGCTCTGTTAATTAATGCTGGTATTAGTACATTAGAGGGGGATGACCTAAGTTCAGAAAACCAGGAGCAGTGGTTTGGGTTGAGATGAGGAATGATAAAGGCAAGAAGTGACTTGTGGGAGTGGTGTACAGGCCCCGTAATTGTAACTACACAGTAGGACAGAGAATAACAGAAGAGATAATGGGAACTTGCCAGGAAAGGTACAGCAATAATCATGGGGGATTTTAATCTACATATAGACTGGAAAAATCAGATGGGCAAAGGTAGCGTAGATGAGGAGTTCATAGAATGTTTTTGGGATAGTTTCTTAGAACAACACGTTCTGGAGCCAAGCAGACAGCAGGCTACACTAGACCTGGTATTGAGCAACGAGATAGGATTGATTGATAACCTCCTAGTGAAGGCACCCCTAGGTAGCAGCAATCATGATATGATTGAATTTTACATTCATTTTGAAGGAGGAACCAGTGTGCCCCAGGCTAGTATTTTAAACTTAAATAAGGGCAATTTTGAGGGCATGAAAGCTAGCTAAAGTGAACTGACAAATGAGGTTAAGGGATAGGTCAATAGAAGTTCAGTGGCAGACATTTAAAGGGATATTTGAATACACAGAATATATACATTTCAATGAGAAATAAAAATTCCAACCACCATCTGTGGTTAACTAAAAAAGTTAAAGACAGTCTCAAACCTAAAGAAAAAGCATATAATTACGCAAAGACGTTGGCAGGTCAGAAGATTGGAAACAATATAAAGAACAGCAAAGAATGACAAAAAGATTAGTAAGGAGGGAAAAATTAGAGTATGAGAGAAAGCTAGTTAGTAATATAAAGGCAGGCAGTAAGAGTTTCTATAGATATTTAAATAAGAAAAGAGTTAACAAAGTGAGTGCTGGTCCTGTAGAAAGTGCATCTGGGGAATTGATAATGGAAAATATGAGATGACAGATGAATTAAACAGGTATTTTGCTTCAGTCTTCACTATAGAGGACACAAATAACATCCTGGAAGTAGCTGTAAATCATGAAATGGAAGGGAGGGAGGAACTCGGGACAATTACTATCACCAGGGAAGTGGCATTGAGCAGATTGTTGGGGCTCCGGGCTGACAAATCCCCAGGTCCGGATGGTCTTCACCCTAAGGCCTTGAAAAAAGTACCGAGTGAGATAGTTGATATGGTTTTAATTTTACAAAATTCCCTAGATTTGGGGAAGGTTCCCTTAGAATGGAAAATAGCAAATATAACTCCTTTATTCAAAAAGGGAGGGAGACAGAAAGCAGGAAACTATAGGCCAGTTTAGCCTAACATCTGTCATAGGGAAAATGTTAGAAGCAATTGTTAAAAATGTTATAGCAGGACACTTAGAAAATTTCAAGGCAATTAGGCAGAGTCAACATGGTTTTGTAAAAGGGAAACCATGTTTAACCAATTTATTGGAGTTATTTGAAGGAGTCACATGTGCTATGGATAAAGGGAAACCAGTGGATGTACAATACTTAGATTTCCAGAAGGCATTTGATTAAGTGCCACATCAAAGGTTATTGCAGAAAATAAAAGCTCATGGTGTAGGGGTAACATATTGACGTGGTAGAAGATTGGCTAGCTAACAGGAAGCAGAGAGTTGGCATAAATGGGTCTTTTTCCGGTTGGCAGGATGTGATGCGTGGTGTGCCACAGGGATCAGTGCTGGGATCTCAACTTTTTATAATTTATATAAATGACGTGGATGAAGGGACTGATGGTGTGGTTACTAAATTCGCTGATGACACAAAGGTAGGTAGGAAAGTAAATTGTGAAGAGGATGTAAGGAGGCTACAAAGGGACATAGATAGGTTAAGTGAGTGGGCAAAGACCTGCAAATAGAGTATAATGTGGGCAAATGTGAAATCGTTCATTTTGGCAGGAAGAATAAAAGAGAAGCTTATTATCTAAATGGTGAGAGATTGCAGAGCTCGGAGATTCAGAGGGATCTGGGCGTCCCAGTGCATGAATCACAAGAGGTTAGTGTGCAATTGCAGCAGGTAATTAGGAAAGCTAGTAGAATGCTATAATTTATTGTGAGGGGAATTGATTACAAAAGTAGTGAGGTTATGCTTCAGTTGTACAGGGCATTGATGAGACCACATCTGGAGTATTGTATACAGTACTGTTCTCCATATTTAAAGAAAGATGTAAATGCATTAGAAGCAGTTCAGGGAAGGTTTATTAGATAATACCAGGAATGGGCGGGTTGTCTTATGGGGAAAGGCTGGACAGGTTTGGCTTGTATCCATTGGAATTTAGAAGAGTAAGAGGCGACTTAATTGAAACCTTTAAAATCCTGAGGGGTCTTGACAAGGTGGATATGGTGAGGATGTTTCCTCTTGTGGGAGAATCGAGAATTAGGGGTCACCGTTTAAAAATAAGGGGTCACTCATTTAAGACAGAGATGAAGAGAATTTTTTCTCTCTGAGGGTTGTGTGTCTTTGGAATTCTCTTCCTCAAAAGGTGGTGGAAGCAGAGACTTTGAATATTTTTAAGGCAGAGCTAGATAGATTCTTGATTAACAAGCGGGTGAAAGGTTATCAGGGGTAGGTAGGAATGTGGGATTGAGGTTACATTCAGATCAGCCATGATCTTCTTGAATGGCGGAGCAGGCTCGAGGGGTCCAGTGGCCTACTCCTGCTCCTAATTCGTATGTTCGTATGAAATGCTTTGGACCACGAAAGGTGCTATATAAATGCACCATCTTTCTTTTCAGGGTCACTGAGTCCAGTTGTAGTTGTTGTCCCAGCAGAGGCCAGCGATGGAGTCTGAGATCTCCCTGGTCAGTATGGAAAAGCTTGCATTTATATAGAACGTTTCACAACTGCCAAATGTCTCAAAGCACTTCAAGGACTTATTGAAGTATAGTCGCTGTTATAATGTAGGAATTGCAGCAGCCAATTTGTATACAGCAAGCTCCCACAAACAGCAATATGCGAGTGGCCAGTTAATCTGTCTTTGTGACGTTGGTGGAGGGAATATTGACAGGGGGAGAACTCCCCTGCTCTTCTTTGAAATTGTGCCATAGGATCTCTAACATCTATCCAAGCAGGTAGTTTACCATCTCATCTGAAACCACCACCAACAGCCTAGCCCTCCCTCAGTACTGCATAGGAGTGTCAGCCTTGATTTTTGTACTCCAGCCCTGGAGTGGGATTTGCCCCCAGAACCTTGTAACTCAGTGGTAAGCACGCTACCCATTGACCCACTGCCAACACTCCAGAGCCAGTGGCTCAGTGTGGCTCAGTAATACACTGGTTAGTGCATTTTTCTCAAGAAGCCATCAGATCGCCTTAAAATGTTAATGGGTGGGATTTGAAGCATTTCCAGAAAACTCCAATCGGCCTCCTCACTCTCTGGCGTCCTCCTTCCTTATCGGACCTTAAGTGGAAACTCTGGCATTTGTTTATGAATCAGGGTTCCACCTTGTTGTGGATGGGCGTTCCATCTGCTTCCCCCTCTGTCCCCTGGCACTTCCCTCTTTGCCACTCTCTTGCCCATTACTGGGATTGGAACAGCACACACTGTTACCCTAGCAGCCACAGCAAAAATCCAATTATTTACACAGGAGCAAAACAAATCGCTTTCTGGAAGATTCCGTGATCCAGCGCAAGCATTGTTTTTCCTAAAACAATAAACAAATTTATTTGGTGGCGACACTCAAGCTGCGATATTCAAATTGCCAATTAATCACCCAGTCCCACTGGCAGCCGCTAGAATCTCACAGCATAGAAAGAGGCCATTTGACCCAACATGACTGTGCTGGCTCTTTGAAAGAGCTATCCAATTACGTAGTCCCCCTCCTACTGCTCTTTCCTCATTGCCTTGAAGAATATTCACTTTCAAGTATAGGCCCAACCATTTTCAACTGTTTAATTAATGGCCTCCCTTCTATCATAAGGTCAGAAATGGAGATGTTCGTTGATGATTGCACAATGTTCAGCACCATTCGGGACTCCTCAGATACCAAAGCAGTCCATGTCCAAATGCAGCAAGACCTGGACAATGTCCAAGCTTGGGCTGACAAGTGGCAAGTAACGTTCGTACCACACAAGTGCCAGGCAATGACCATCTCCAACAAGAGAGAATCTGATCATTGCCCCATGGCATTCAATGGCATTACCATCACTGAATCCCCCACTATCAACATCCTGGGGGTTACCATTGACCAGAAACTGAACTGGACTAGCCATATAAATACAGTGGCCACAAGATCAGGTCAGAGACAAGGAATCCTGCGGTGAGTAACTCACCTCCTGACTCCCCAAATCCTGTCCACCACCTCCAAGGCACAGGTCAGGAGTGTGATGGAATACTCTCCACTTGCCTGGATGAGTGTAGCTCCAACAACACTCAAGAAGCTTGACACCATCCAGGACAAAGCAACCTGCTTGATTGGCACCCCATCCACAAACATTCACACCCTCCACCACCAACGCACAGTGGTAGCAGTGTGTACTATCTACAAGATGCACTGCAGCAACTCACCAAGGCTCCTTGGACCGTACCTTCCAAACCCCAACAGTGTCCATCTAGAAGGACAAAGGCAGCAGGCACACGGGAACACCACCACCTGGAATTTCCCCTCCAAGTCACTCACCACCTTGACTTGGAAATATACCGTCGTTCCTTCACTGTTGCTGGGTCAAAATCCAGGAACTCCCTCCCTAACAGCACTGTGGATATACCTACACCACATGGACTGCAGCGGTTCAAGAAGGCAGCTCACCACCACCTTCTCAAGGGCAATTATGGATCGGCAATAAATTCTGACCCAGCCAGTGACGCCCACATTCCATGAGTGAATTTTTTATAAATCTAATTCCTTTTTAAAAGTTACTGGTGAATCTGCTTCTGCCACCCTTTGAAAGGCAGCGCGTTCCAGATCACAACAACTCGCTGTGGAAAAAAAAAATTCTCCTCATCTCTCCCTCTGTTTTTCCAATTCTCTTATGTCTGTGCCCTCCAGTTCCCGACCCTTCTGCCTGTGGAAACAGTTTCTCCTTATTTACTCTAACAAATCCCTTCATGATTTTGAACGCTCCTTTCGAATCTCCCCCTAACCTGATCTGCTCCAAGGAGATGAACCCCTAGCGTTGATTGTCCTCCATCAATGCCTGGGGTACGATGCCTCAATAGCCCATCCCTCTGCCACCGCTGCGTGCTGTCATGCGTGAAGAGTGGTCACGGGCATGAGGCGTTGGCGAGAGGCGGGAGGAGGCCTGGTTTGCGGGATGTGTGTTGTTGGATAAAAATGCAAAGGAATGAGTGGGTTAATGAGCCATTCTGCTGTCTGCACAGGCACAGCACGGCAACACAGCTACAGAGAATCCATCAGAGATGAGAGGCATTCAGCATCACAGAGCTTGGGATGCAAGTGAGAAGCAGACACCCAGGGGACGAGAGCTGAACACGAAATGGTTTCACTGTGAGGACCTTTGAAGCAATTTTCCTGGCAGTTTCTCTTGAAGTCTCCCTGGCTGGGGGAGGGGGCGGGTGAGGGAGTGACCTTTCCACATCTCTGCGTTGTCTTTTTAAACACGCTTACAATGTTAAGCCTAGTAAATTTGGCCAAAAGGCCTGTCATTCTCATGGAAGGATCGGCTAGGTAGCGCCTGAATTCTGGGCGATCGCGTGTGCCGTGGGCTGCCTTTGTGGCCAAGCCAAGCTGGTGGAAAGGTCAGAGGGCGGCGGGAGGGTGCCAAGATTCAATCCAAACCCAAAACTCGAAGGTGAATGTTCAGAGCCCAAATCCCCTCCCAACTCAGTCATGTAGTTTTAAGCTAATATTGTCACTAAGGTTTTGTCTTTCGGAATTCATTAACTGTACAGCATCGAGATTTACAGCACAGAAACAGGCCATTCAGCCCAATTGGTCCGTGCTGGTGTTTATGCTCCGCATGAGCCTCCTCCCACCCTTCATCATCTCACCCTATCAAGATATCCTTCCATTCCTCCTTTCCCCCTCGTGTTTATCTAGCTTCCCCTTAACCGAATCTGACACTCTCTGTGGCAGTGCATTCCACATTCTCACCACTCTCTTGGAAAAGAAATTTATCCTGAATTCCCAGTTGGATTTATAAGTGACTATCTTGTGTTTATGAACCCTAATTTTGGTCTCCCCCACAAGTGAAAACATCTTCCCTACATTTAGCCTGTCAAACCCTTCCAAAATCCCATCGTTTAAATTCCAAACGATGCTGGGCAGTTAACTGTCAGTCACCATCAGTGGTGCATTCTCCATGGCAACGCCTCTACCAATCAGAGTCCACTTGCCAACCATTGAGAACTCTCTTTACATTCAGTATAAATTGTTGTTTTCCCCTTATATTGGTATTCTTGTGAAGTGTCCTGATGAGTGCAAGGTGAAAAGCTTTGACATGTCTCTTTTTTTCAGCAATATGTTTTTTTCTTGGGGCATGGGCAAAGCCAGCATGTAAGGCCCATCTCTAAATGCCCTTGAACTGAGTGACTCGTTAGGCCATTTCAGAGGGCACTTAAGAGTCAACCACATTGCTGTGAGTCTGTAGTCACATGTAGGCCAGACCAGGTAAGGACGGCAGATTTCCTTCCCCAAAGGGAGATTAGTGAACCAGATGGGTTTTTCCAACAACCCAACAGTTTTATGATTACTAGTAATAAAACTAGCACTGTATTTCAGATGTATTAATTGGTTGAATTTAAACATTTCCAGCAGCCATGGTGGGACTCGAACTCACAAACCCAGAGCATCAGTCCAGGCTTTTACTTAGATAAAAGCAAAATACTGCGGATGCTGGAAATCTGAAACAAAAACAAAAATAACTGGAAAAGCTCAGCAGGTCTGACAGCATCTGCGGAGAGGGATACAATTAACATTTCGAGTCCGTATGACTCTGAAGAGTCATACGGACTCGAAATGTTAATTGTATCCCTCTCCGCAGATGCTGTCAGACCTGCTGAGTTTTTTCCGCTATTTTTGTTTTTTGTTTCAGGCTTTTACTTACTAGTCCAGTAAAGTTACCACTATGCCACCACCCTCTATTGAATCAAATACGCTATTCTAGTCTTGTTTAAATGAGCAGCACTGTAGACTCCATCTGAGTCACTTTCCATTGTCAAGCTCTGAGAGCTTAACTGCTTTAGTAATTATCTGATGCAGCCTCTGTTGTTTGTTGCCACTGCCTGTATGGGACAAAAATCCCGCCCCCGTGCCCCCACACCTCCCACGCCCACCCCAACCCTCCCACCCCGTCTCCTCAGGCCCCGCAAATGCACTAACTCTTGGTGGATTCAGGGCTTCCAGTGGCGCTGAACGAGCTCTGGTACCTCACCCAAGGGGCTACTCCCCACCCGCAAGTCCCAGAACAATGAGTTGCACTGGGCTATTCAACTATGCAGGGCATCGCATTTCAACTGACCTTTGAAATGGCAGTTTCCATCAAAGTTGGAAGGACACTGGGGTGGGGGTGGGGTTGGGGGTGGGGGTTGGGGTGTGGGGGGTCTCATTAGATGATGGTCAGGTTACCCCCACTTCACGAGCTCGAGGGCGCTGAGGTCAACTGTGGCACACCTCCCTCCTCCACACGGCACCCACCACCCCCCCCAACAACCCCGCCAGCTCCACTCCCCACCCTAACTTCTGCCCTGAGCCGTGATCAAGTAACTCAACAGGGGTTAAGGATAGGATTAGGGACCCAAACTAACACGCCAGGCACTTGACAGTCACCACCAACCTCCTCTGCAGGTGATGTCTGTTAGAGCTGGGAAGGCTGGATGGGACAGCACAGCATGCAGGAGAAATAAGACATTGGAGAGCAGGTTCCATGTTAAAAGTCTTTATTCAAACAGCAATCCCTGAAGGCAACATGGCGTAGGAGGGTGTGGGGGAGGGGGAGGGGGAGGTGACAATTATATTTAATGGCCACAAAAGCCAGACCATCAACTCAATACATAACACACTGAAATGATTCCAGACAGCTGGGAGAAAATGAGGATACACAATTTGATATTAAACACGAGATGACCTCAAAATCCAACCAAGCCCTGCTGGCAAACCAACTGAGAGTGCCCATCCTTTCACATGCCAGTCTAGACAATCCACCTCTCTGGGAGGGCTTTGCAGCTGAGCTTGACCCTGTTGTCCTAAACAAGACTGGTTAATCAAGTGTGGGATCCCTGGTGGATGTATGGCCCCTCCCCCCACCTACAGCAGCACCCTCCCCCCCACCCACCATCCAATCCTGGGCACTAATTCGACCACATTGCCTGAAACAAGCTTAACCCAACATTGCCCAGGGATTGGACCCAGTACCATTCTGATTCACAGAGATTAATGCCATTCTCGCTGGCATGTTTTGCACCGCTCCCTGGATTCCCTTTCTTTCTCATCGATTCATAAAATGGCTACAGGAGGCGGTCATTCGGTCCATCATGTCCATGCTGGCTCTATGAAAGAGTACTCAGTTAGCGCCCCCCTCCCCTGCCTTTCCCCCCCGCAGCCCTGCACACTTTCACTCTTCAGTTAATGATCCAATTCCCTTTTGAAAGCCATCAGTGAATGTGCCTCCATCGCACTCCCAGGCAGCGCATTCCAGACCCTAACCACCTGCTGCGTGAGAAAAGTTTTTCCTCACGTCGCCATTGCTTCTTTTGCTAATCACCTTAAATTTGTGCCCTCCAGTTCTCGATCCTTCCACCAATGGGAAGAGTTTCTCCCTATCCAATTGTCCAGACCCCTCACCATTTTGAATACCTCTTTGATCTCCCCTTAATCTTCTTCCCTCCGAGGAGAACAACCACAGCTTCTCCCAGTCTATCTCTGTAACCGAAGTTCCTCATCCCGGGAACCATTCTCGTGAATCTTTTCTGCACTCTCTCTAATCCCTTTGTTAAAATACCCAACCCCTTTCTTCCCCAGCTCCCCAGGTCCACATATCTGCTTTTTCTCATGTGCCCTCTTGCAGGAGGGGGACGGCTGTCTGGCCTGAGTCTCGTATCATCCCAGACTCTAGTTGATCATTCCAGAAATGTCTGACGGTAATCAGAAAAAGGTCTTTGCCTGATTGAGATTTATAGCTGTGGGAGAGAGTAAAAGTGTTGCTTTGCACCACTCTCCTGCTCTGCACAATACTTGGCACCGGACAGAATAAACATTCAGACACACATTACATAATAAATATTTGCACAGTGAGGCTAAACAGCAAGTCGCTTCATGCAAAAATGAAGAATAAATTATTCAGAACATGTTTACCATTAAGTTTAGAATTGACCAGTACAGTTGTTTCCTCCTCTCTCACCTACAAGGTTCTCCTTCCTGGCTTGACAATGCTGACTCTTGTCCGGCTTCACATAGCTCTCTTGTAACTTAAAGTGGGCTCTTTGACCTTGGAGTGCATCACAGCTGGGTCCGATCTTGTTCAGACTCAATGTCCAACTACGAGCTCTTCTCAACAGCCGAGGTGGGGGTTAGTGGGGTGGGGATGGGAAGGGGGCTCCCCAGACAGTGACCAGGAGCAGGACCCCATTCAAATTTGCCTCTCCCCTAACATGGCGGTGCTGAGGCCAATTGTAACAGCCCATCTGCTTCCACCGTCCACCCATCCAACTAACTCAGCCCAGAATGGAAGCTAATGCTAGGAGCTTCAGAATGGATGTCCCAGGCTGTAGACCTAATCCAAATGGTTCTGGGAAGAACTGAAGGCCTTTCGAACTTAGTGGTAAATTTTTTACCTACTTGATTCACTTAAAATCATTGTGATCCCAGGAGAGAAGGAGACAATTCAGCCCATCAAGCCTGTGCTAGCTTATTAACTGGAGCCGCCCAATCCCATTCCTCCAGCCTTTCCCTGTACTCCCCCACCAACCGGATTTTTTTTTTACATTTTTCCTTTACAAACACTTTAGAGTTTGAGCTCATAATTTAATTGGACATTTCAACCCAGTACTGAGGGTATAATGTGTTATACTTAAAAAAAAATTTTTGTGGGGTGTGGGCATCGCTGGCAAGGTCAGCATTTGTTGCCCATCCCTAATTGCCCTTGAACTGAGTAGCTTGCTAGGTCATTTCAGGGGGCAATTAAAGAGTTAACTACATTGCTGTGGGTCTGGAGACACATGGAGGCCAGAACAAGGAAGGACGGCAGATTTCCTCTCCAGAAGGACATTAGCGAACCAGATGGGTTTTTCTTACAATAATTACTGATCACAGTCACCATCACTGAGACTAGTTTATATTCCAGATTTTTTAATCTGAGGTGGTGGTAGAGGAGTTTGAACTCATGTCCTACACAACATTAGCCTCTGGCTTACTAAGCCCAGCAACATGACCACTGGACCGCCAACCCCACGTGCTTCACATGAGACATTTAGCTGTCAAACTTTCCCTGGCGCCTGGGCCAATATTCCGCTCAAGTATTTACCAGGAAAGAGTCCCACAGGCCATGGTCACATTGTTGTCTGTGGGATCTTGCTGTGTGCAAATTGTGCCCCACGGATTTCCTACGTTACGACTGTGACTCCGCTTCCAAATCACTTAGTTGGCTGTAAGGTGTTTTGCGACATCCTGAGGTCGTGACGGGTGCCATAGAAATGCAGGCGTTTCCTTATTTTGCAAAACCCCCCCTTTGAATCCTGTGGATGCCTCTGCCCCAGTTGCCACTTACGGTGAAGCATTCCACGGAGCGATGTACGGAGTCCCCTCGGGATGAGGATACATTATTAGTTTTGTTTCCCAAGAGTTTTCATAAGCATCAGAACGTCACAGCACCAACCACAACCTCGCTCTGCACTGAACTTAAAATAAATGGTATTGTTTCTACACTCCCCAAGGGGAGATGTGGTGATGTAGTGGTAATGTCACTGCACTAGCATTCCCAGCTAATGCTCTGGGAACATTTGCGTTCTGGGAATGTGTGTTCAAGTCCCAACATGGCAGCTCGATTAAAACCTGGAATAAAAAGCTAGTCTCAGTAATGATGATCATGCAGCTATCATTGATTGTTGTAAAAACCCGTCTGCTTCACTAATGCTCTCTCGGGAAGGAAATCTGTAATCTTTACCTGCTCTGGCCTATATGCGCCTAGTTAACTCTTTAACTGCCCTCTGAAATGGCCTAGCCAGTTCAAGGGCAATTAGGGATGGGAAACAAATGCTGGCCTTGCCGGCAACAACTACAACCCATTAAAGAAAAAAAAAAGACTTGCATTTATATAGCCACCTTTCTCAACTTCAGGACATTCCAAAGCAGAAATCCATACTTCTGCAATGTAGGAAACACAACAGTCAGTTTGTGCATAGCAAGCTCCCAAAGACAGCCAGACAATTACTTCAGTGATGCTGATGGAGGGAGGGCTATCAATTAGCCTGGACCCCAGGGACAACACTCCAGCTCTCCTTCAAATCGTAGCCACAGGTTCCTCTGTGTCCACTGGAGAAGGCTTCAGTTTAACTAATGCCCTTCAATTTAACATCTGTTTAACACCAATGCCTCGGTTTAACATCTCATCTGAAAGTTGGCACCTCTGACAGTGTAGCACTTCCTCAGTGCTACATTGGAGTGTCAGCCTGGACCAAAGTGGGACTTGAACCCATGACCTTCTGACTCAGAAGTGAATGTTACTTACTGAGTTAAGGCTGACACATAAGTGATTATGAACGAGAAAGTTCACATCAGTCCATATTAATTCACCCTTCTGCAGAGCTCCTAATGTCCTAATTGTAATGGCTGACTGTTTCTTAAACGATTCCAGGCTTTATACCCCCCACTTTCTACTGGAAGGTATTTCCGAAATGTCATTCGTTCTTTGAGTGAAGAAGAATTTCCTGATGTTTGCACAAACATTACCGCCTTGGGTTTGAACATGTGTCCCCTAGTTCTATTCCCAAAGTTTACTTTAAAATAATATTGACCACTTGGTCATCATCCCATCCACCACCTTAAACATTCGCTCCCACCGACGCACAGTGCCATCTACATCATCTACAGGATGCACTGCAGCAACTCACCAAGGCTCCTATAGGACCTTCCAGACTCACAACCTCTACCAACCTAGGACAAGGGCAGCACCACCTGCAAGTTCCCCTCCCAAGCCACTCACCATCCTGACTTGGAAATATATTGGCCGTTCCTTCACTGTCGCTGGGTCAAAACCCTGGAACTCCCTCCCTAACAGCACGGTGGGTGTACACCAGATGGATTGCAGTGGTTCAAAGAGACCACTCACCACCACCTTCTCAAGGGCAACTAGGGATGGGTAACAAATGCTGGCCTAGCCAGCGATGCCCACATTCGTGAAGGAATAATAAAAATAATTAATTTAAAGTGATTTGTTTTTATTCATTTACGGGATGTGGGTGTGATTTTCTGGGTTAACGTTTTCTGCAACCTTAACAATTTTGGATCTCTCTCTCTTGGACCCTTCAGTGAAGGTTGAAAAGTTCCCTGATACTGGGGAACATCCTTGTGTTTCTTTCCTGCTTTGGCCCCAGTCTCTGCACCTGAATGAGCTTCCAGAACTCAGTGTCACTGTTTCAAAATAAGGGGTCACCCATTTAGGACAGAGATGAAGACATTTTTTTTTCTCTGAGAGTTGTGAGATTTTGGAATTCTCTTCCTCAAAAGGTGGTTGAGGCAGAGCGCTTGAATATCTGTAAGGCAGAGGTAGATAGATCCTTGATAAGCAAGGGGGTGAAAGGTTATCAGGAGTAGGCAGGAATATGAGGTTAAAATCAGATCAGCCACAATCTTATTGAATGGGGGAGCAGGCTTGAGGGGCCGAGTGGCCTACTCCTGCTCCTAATTCGTACATTCGTACGTGTGTTAATGATCAGAACTGGAAGTCAACTCTCAGACTGGGCAAAGCTTCATGCAGCACCTCCTCTGAATTATAATCAGCGCTTTGGCTGCAGGGTTAAGCATCGTACTGTAAAATTGGACAACCAAAGAGATTAGCGCTAACTCATTCAGTTGATGTTAACGCATTTCACAGAATCACAGAATTTTAACGGCACAGAAGGAGGCCATTCGGCCCATCGTGTCTGCACTGGCTCTCCAAATGAGCATCATGACCTAGTGCCACTGCCCTGCCTTTTCCCCGTAACCATGTACATTGTTTCTATTCAAATTATCATCCAATGCCCTCTTGAATGCCTCAATTGAACCTGCCTCCACCACACTTCCAGGCAGCGCATTCCAGACCCGAACCGCTCGTTGTGTGAAAAAGCTTTTTCTCACGTCACATTTGCTTCTTTTGCAAACCACTCTAAATCTGTGCCCTCTCTTTCCTTATCCTTTTACGAGCCGGAGCAGCTTCTCCCTATCTGCCCTGTCCAGCCTCCTCATGATTTTGAACACCTCTATCAAATCTCCTCTTAGCCTTCTTCTCTCCAAGGAGACTCATTTATTTTTGTCTCAGTTAAAAGTTGGAGGGGTTTGATCCGAACATTACTAATGAAAGCCCAGTAGATAATGTGTTATTGGCCCTCGGGGGCAGCTTCATCCCCGTTCACCAGAAAATGGATTAAGAGGGTTCAATTCTTGACAGGGCCTAACAGCCAACATGTATTGAGATGTATCGGGATTAAAACCGGCTAATATCAACTACATTTAATCAACATTGCTGACAAATTCCTCCATGGCCTGTCCTTTCCTGATCATACCTCCAGACCTCGCAATGTCTGTCCTTCTAACTCTGGTGGTAGGGTTGCCAACCCCTCCAGGATTGGCCTGGAGTCTCCAGGAATTGAAGATCAAACTCCAGGACACTGCTGTGGGCCACCCTGGAGAAAAATCATCGAGACATTAAAAAAGATTGCTTTTTTTTTGTCATTTTCTATGAACATTTCTCTTTACCAGATATAAAAATATTGAAAATAGGATATAAAAAAAAAGGCTGGCTGACAGTCAAGCATCATCCAAATGGGTCATGAGTCTTTTTGCTTTCCAACTCGTGTAGGAAGGCCGTACATCACAAGGGTGGATGTGTTGGCCGACTAATGGCTGGAGTGTGGGGGCGAGTCATGTGATGAAACCTCTAGGAATGCATTTAATCAGTTGGCAACCCTATCTGGTGGAGGGTTTAGGCCCTGCATCGACAACAAGGCCATCAGACCCATTGCTCTCTCTTTCCGAAATATTCTTCCCAGACCTCTTAGTAACACCACATTATTTCTTAATTCTCACAACATGGACAAGGCTGACCTTTATTGCCTGTCCTCGCCTGCGGTGAGCCCAGCTCAGGGTCAACCACATGGCTGTGGGCCTGGAGTCACATATAGGCCAGACCAGGTAAGGACGGCAGATTTCCTTCCCCAAAGGGAGATTAGTGAACCAGATGGGTTTTTTTAACAACAATCAATGATAGTTTCATGGTCACCATTACTGGTTTTACATTTCTCTGTGTTAAATTTCACCAGCCTGTCTAAGTTCTCTTGAAGTTTATCATCGTTATCCTACAGTTCACAATACTTTCAAGAATTTTTTTTAAAATAATTTTTTCATGGGATGTGGGCGTCACTGGCAAGGCCGGCATTTGTTGTCCATCCCTAATTGCCCTTGAACTGAGTGTCTTGCTAGTCCATTTCAGAGGGCAGCTAAGAGTCAACCACATTCCTGTGGGTCTGCAGTCACACGTAGGCCAGACCAGGTAAGGATGGCAGATTTCCTTCCCTCAAGGGCATTAGTGAATCAGATGGGTTTTTACGACAATTGATGATAGTTTCATGGTCAAGTAGATTTCAATTCCACATCCCCGTGTTGTCGCCAGAGCATTCGACCGAACTTCTGGATTACCAGTCCAGAGATATTACTGCTACATCACCGTCTCCCTTGATCACACCGCACTCTGGATACCTAGCCCAGTAACACAGGAACACTTATCGCACAGAAGGAGGCCATCCAGCCCATCGTACCTCTGCCAGCTAAGGAAGAACTATCCAGTCTAATCCCAGTTTCCAGCTCTTGGTCCATAGCCCTGTAGGTTATGGCACCTCAAGTGCTTATCTGAGTGTTTTTTAAATGTAACAAGGGATTTCTGCCTGTAGGCAGTGAGTTCCAAATCCCTACCACCCTCTGGGTGAAAAAAAACTCCTTAACTCCCCTCTAACCCTTCTACCAATTCATTTAAATCTCTTTGATTTGGTGATTGACCTCTCAGCTAAGGGAATAGGTTCTTCCTGTCCACCCTATCCAGGCTCCTCATAATTTTATACATCTCAATTAATTCCCCCCTCAGCCTCCTCCATGCCTAAGAAAACAATCCTAGCCTATCCAGTCTTTCCTCATTGTTAAAATCCCCCAGTCCTGGCAACATCCTTGTAAATCTTCTTCGTACCCCTCTCTAGTACGATCGTACCCTTCTTGTAAAGCGGTGACCAGCACTGTACACAGTACTTTGTGATCTAACTAATGTTTTATACAGTTATAGTGTAACCTCTCTACCCTTATACTGTGTGCTTAAACTAATAAAGGACAACATCCTCTATGTTGTCTTAACTACCTTACCAACCTATCCAGGTACCTTCAGGGATCTGTGGATATGGACTCCATCCCAGTTCCACTGCTCCCCCCTCCACCAGCATCAACCAGAGGAATGCCCTTGGTGATGTTTGGTTGCTGTTGAGGCCAATGTGACATTTGGACTAGTTTTGCCAGCCCACAATTGAAGCTGGAGAGCTCCCTCTTGTGGCTTGGTGAGTAACTGCACCCTGTGGAATGGTCCTGAGTCACGCAGTTGGGTCCTGGCTCCGAGCTGAGGAGGCTGCTCCTCACCTAATGGCTGCACTTCAGCCCTGCCTCCGTGATCTTTGGCCGCCCGGTAGGGTGGGGGGGCATGGTTGAGGGGGTGTGGTTAGGTCAGTGGACCTCCTCGTGGGTCTTCAACTGGCTGGGATGGGCAGCACCTATAGGTGTAGTCGCCCTGGGTGTCTGCCCCCTTCTATGGTATTGTCCATGCTCGGGTGGCCTTGGAGAGGGAGCAAACAGTGTTCACTGGCACAGTTAAAGCTTCCCGCAACCAGTGGGCATTGCCGGGTATATAGAGTGTCTTAAAGACACTGATATCAGGCAATGGTTGGTGAGGGTGCTTTGGTTCAGTCGCCTTACTTTGAACCCCTTTGGTTTAATTGGACCACTTGTCCTGTTATTAGGTCAGTGGCGCTCTTAAAGGGACAGTCACAGTGCTGATTCCTGACAGGTGGCACTTTGGCAACTCTGCGTTGCTCCTTTAAACATGGGCCCAGATTCAATCAGGTTTAACCTGATTTCAGCTGGGGCAGTATTTAGCTGGGCACTTTAACCCTTGGCGCCCCTAAGAAGGGTACGAAATATCAGGATTCCCTGTCCTGCTCACTCGCCAGTGCCTGGAGTCTAGTTACAGTCACAATTGGGAGCACTTCTGATGCCCGCCATGTTCTAATGGCCCGCTGCCACTCATTGTTTAGACACACGTATGACGGAGGACCCACTTTGGGTTGAGGTGGGAGACGGCTGCTGGTGCCATCAGGAAGGGGGGTGGGGGTGAGGTGGTGGTTGATGGAGAAAGAATGGGCAATGAGAATTGAAAGAAGCCACGACAGTGACCAGAGTGGAGGACAGTACTGAAAACCCCTGTGGAACTCCCGACGGTGTGAGTGGGACAATCGGAGCTCACAGCGCGTTGACCACGTCGGAGCTGTTGTCAGTCCCAGCCTTTGGGACCTCGGACACCAGGCTGATGCTGGTGTGGAAGGGCGACAACCGGGCCGAGGGGAAACTGCTTGACCTCTTCCACCGGCGGAAGTAGCCCCGGAGCTGGAGGCGGAACTTGTGGTGCAGTGAGGCGTAGATGAAGGGGTTGTAACAGGAGGAGCTCATGGCCACCCAGTGGCAAGAGACCTGCACCACGTTAATGTACCTGGTGTCGATGATCAGGAAGTCGACGTCCAGGTCTCGGAGCAGGTTCAGGATCTGGAGGGGCATCCAGCAGATGGCGAAGGTCACCACCGAGACAACCAGGAGGAAGAACGTCTTCCACTTCTTCTTGTTCCACCGGACCTGATTTTCCTCCACGGCCCCCGGCACGTTCCTCCTCCTGAGGTGGATGGTGATGGCGCAGTAGGAGATGGTGACGGCGGAGAGCGGGATCATGTAGGACACCAGGATCACAATGCAGGAGTAAGCCAGCCTCTCTTTCTCCATGCCTCTCCAGAACTCCTCGCAGATGTTCATGTCATTGCCGGTCACCTTGAGCTCCACGTAGGTGATGTAGATGGAAGCCGGGCTCGCCAGGGCCAGCGAGAGGGCCCAGATTCCCCCAACGATGAGGCCGCAGCAGCCCAGCGTCACCCTCTGCCGGATGGGGTAGGCCACCACGATGTAGCGGTCCACCGCGATGGCCGTCAGCGAGAGGACGGAGACGTAGACCATGGCGGACTGCATGAGCGAGACAAAATGGCACATGAACCTCCCGAAGAGCCAGCCGCGCAACTCGAAGGCGTAGGACAGGGTCAGGGGGACGCAGGTCAGGCACATGAGGAGGTCAGTGACTGAGAGGTTGCCGATGAAGAAGTTGGTGGCGTTGTGGAGCTTCTTGTCCACGATGATGCTGCCAACCAGGAAGATGTTGCCCACGCAGGCCACGGCCACCAGGGCGCAGTATAGCAGGATGAAGAAGGACTTGTACTGTTGGAGCAGGATGGTGCCAGCAAAGTTCATGAGAGAGCTGCCATTGAAGGAACTACTGTTGTCCATGGTTTCGTTTTCCATATTTTCCTCCTCATCAGCTCTCAATATTGACCTTTTAATAAAACACATCACATCATCAACGAGCGGGTGACAGGTCATCACGATAAAGAGCAGCCTCTTAACCTCTTTACTGTGTTAAGCCCCCTCTGTTGACCCGGTGGGTTGTTGGTTCAGTGCCACACTGGATGGTGTGGGTACCCACTGAGACTTGCAGCTATCTAGGACTTTCACCGTCTCAGAAGCACTTTACAGCCAATAAAATACTTTCGCAGTGTAGCCACTGTTGTAACGTAGGATTGTGGCAGCCGATTTGTGCACAGCAAGCTCCCACACACACACATGCTCCCACACACACACACAAACCAATGGGATAATGACCAGATCATCTGTGTTTTTTTAGTGATATTGGGCCAGTGCTCTGCACTCGACTTTTCTTCTTCTTGTCCACTCGGCAAATGGGGTTAAGTTCTGATCCAAAAAGGGCTTGTCCGCTGGTGCGGCACCGAAATACAGCTGAGATTTTTGTGGCAAAGTCTCTGTGGAGAGGCGTTTGGCCCCAGGGCTCTGGACGAAGCAGAATTAATGGTTCAGGTGGGCGGCCAACGACTAGGCCTCCATGACCTGTTCAGTATTTACTGGCATTGTCATGTGGTACCGCAGATTGAGAATGCTGTGAAAGTACAACATGGGCATGTCTTCATTTTACTGATCTCCATTCTCAGTTCTTTCAAGTTGAAAGCAAATCTGTCCTACTCTGTGATAAATGCCCCATATGCAAGTGTCGGTGTGGCTGCAACCTCCATTATCTTATTTTAATTTTGGAAACACTAATCCACTAAAATGACTGGAATGTTAGCTAAAATGTTCACTCCTTCTGACCTTGGCTGCTCTTCTCTAGTCACTATCTGAAGGCACTAATTCATGTAGCATTACTGCTCCAAGGAGTCAGTCCAGATGGCTATCCTTCACTGTGTGAGTCTAGTGAATGTCAACAGCTGTTCAACCACGGGAGGTATCGCAGTTGAGCCCAATCTTGTCCTCACCCTTTGTCGACACAGCCACGTTTCCTAGCAAGAGGGTCACTGCACAGCACAAATGTCTCCCTCACTAGCCCAGGGAGGGTAAACGCCCTAGGGGTTGAGATCAATCAACAAAGGCCAGGCTATGTGACTGAGTCCAACACTCGCAGACTGTTTTGCAGGGAAGCTCTCGGCCATGACAGGCTGGGAGCCTGAAACTTTGGGACCATCAAGTGTCTCCACATCCTCTGTCCCCTGTTCTCCCTGTCCTCCTATCCTCCTCCTCCATATCTTCCCCCTCCCCTATCCTTCCCCTCTCCGGTACTTGGTTTGGAATGCACTGCCTGGCAGGTTCAATTGAAGCATTCAAGAGGGCATTGGAAGATTATCTAAATAGAAACAATGTGCAGGGTTACAGGGAAAAGGCAGCAGATTGGCACTAAGTTAAAACGCTCAGAGAGCCGGTGCAGAAATGATGGGCCAAATGGCCTCCTTCTACACCATAACAATTCTGTGATTCCCCCCTTCCTAACTTCCTTTTCCCCAACCTCCCCTCCCCAATCCCCACCTCCCTATCCTCCCACCTCCCCCAAACTCCCCCTCCCTTTCCTCCCACCTCTTCTATCCCCACCTCTCCTATCCCCTTCCCCTTTCCCCCCCCCTTCGCACCTTCGCTATCCTCCTGCCCCTATCCCTCCCCACTCCCCTCTCCACCCCACCACCTACCTCCCTTTTCCTCGCCCTCGTCCTGGTCCTTTCTCACCCTTTCAACATTGCAACAGTGACTCATAAACAGAAAGTACCTCATTGGTTGCAAAACGCTTTGGGACGTCCTCAGGTTGGGTAAAGATCTATATAAATGTAAGTCTGTCTTTCAGGGGAAAATTAGTGGGGAAAATAGATTTGATTAATTTAAAGTGCACATCTTGTCTTATTCCATTGTTACTTCAGTAACTGTGAGCAGAACAGCAACATTTGAATTATGGTATATTGTACCTGGCATACAATTCCAAACAATCTTTTTCAATCTATCGTACAGAAAACAATGTGTTATCCATAATTTATTGTTTCAGAGCTCCCTGCAAAGTGTAACTGGAGAATAGGTTCTGGTTACTTTGATTTTTAGATCTAATATCAGTCTCGTGGGGAATTTATACTTTTAGAGTGGATTCGTTCCAGTGTGGAATATGCAGCACATGTACAGGGTTTGGAAAGCAGTGGCCAAGTAGATTTGAATACAAATTGTTCCGGCTTTTATTGCAACCTGCCCTCTCGCCACTCCGAATTTCAGCAGAACGAGCAGAGAATTTTGAGTAAGGTGCAAACAGCAGGGGGAGGGGGCAAAAACAATCAGAAAAAATAGAGAGAGCAGGAAAATATAAAAAAGGAAAGTCATTGAGAACCGAGAGAGAAAATACAATGAATGGTAAGGAGGAAAGAATAAATCGAAGGGAGCAGAGAAGGAGGTTTAGAGAGAGAGAGACGGAGAGGAGGGCAGGAGAGAGGGATAGACAGGAGTAGGGGAAGTGGGCAGAGAGAGAGAGAAATAGGATAGAGAGGGAAGAAGGGCAGATGTGGAGGAGAGAGGACAGAGCAGGAGGACAGGCTGAGGACAAATGGAGAGCAGGAGGGAGGAAAAGGACAGACAGCGAAGAAAAGGAGAGAGAGCAACACAGGGAGAGAAAGAGCAACAGAGAGAGAGAGAAAGAGAAGCAGGACAGGAGACAGTGAAGGGCAGAAAGAGAGAGGGATAAGACAGAGGAGAATAGAAAGGAGGGAGGAAGGAGTAGGAGAGATAGAGAGAGAGAGAACGAACAGAGAAAGAAAACCAAGACAAAGGAGCAGGAGCAGGAGAGAGAGAGAGAGAGGACAGGAGAGAGGACCGAGGGAGGAGGACAGAGAGAGAGGACACAGAGACAGAATGGGTTACCGCAGTGACCCCCGTTCGGTCGCATGGTCAGGTCTCCCTGTGAAAGTCTTTTATCGAACATGAACGATTTTGAATCCCGGGTTCTTAGTCAGTAACAGGTGCCAGAGATCTGAATGATCAGCATCAGAGAGTCGTAAATATAGGAATTTTAATGAAAAATTCGGTGGCTCTTCACGGTATTTTTAAACAAGCAGCTCTCCACCAACCCAAAATAATTAGATTAGACGACACCTAGGATCATTTGAACAACATTTCACCAGTCTATTAAAACCTTCTAAATCTCAGTCATTCGCCATACAGAACAAACCGATTAACTTTGAATTAGACTTTAATCTGTACAGGGTATCCGGAACAAATTAGACTGAAATATAAATCATTGTTTGATCAGCGACTCACCTCTGGATCTCTTACAAATGTCTTTTTGAAGGTATTTCTGGGGACCCTGGCACTTCCAAATGACCCTCTCACCCCTGGTGCTGGTGCTCCTGGTCTCCTGGTCTCAATGCCCCCTTGCACCTTGTTGCCCAATGCCTTCTCTCTCCTGTTCCCAATGCCCTCTTGCTGTTCACCCCAATGCCCCTTTCACTCCTGATCTCGATGCCCTCTTCCTCGAATTGCCCATATGCCCTCTTTCACTTGCTCCAGATGCCCCTTTCACTCCTGATCCCAATGCCCCTCTTGCTCCTGTTCCCGATGCCCCCTCACTCCTGTTCCCGATGTCCCTTTCACTCCTGTTCCCGATGTCCCTCTCACTCCTGTTCCTGATGTCCCTTTCACTCCTGTTCCCGATGTCCCTCTCACTCCTGTTCCCGATGTCCCTTTCACTCCTGTTGCCCAATGCCCCTCTCGCTCCTGTTCCCGATGCCCCTCTCACTCCTGTTCCCGATGTCCCTCTCACTCCTGTTCCCGATGTCCCTCTCACTCCTGTTGCCCTTCTTGCTCCTGTTCCTGATGCCTCTCTCACTCCTGTTCCTGATGTCCCTCTCGCTCCTGTTGCCCGATGCCCCTCTTGCTCCTGTTCCCGATGCTCCTCTCGCTCCTGTTGCCCGATGCCCCTCTTGCTCCTGTTCCCAATGCCCCTCTTGCTCCTGTTGCCCGATGCCCTTCTACACCAGATGTCCGCTGCTCCCTGGATGCTCCAGGTTTAAAGAGGACAGAGTGATGCTGAGACACGCAGACTCCCACAGCCTCAGAGAGATTTAAATCTCAACGAAAAAGCCCAGAGCCTCTCTAACGTTGAGGGGCTGTGGGACGATAGTCAGTCTCATTGGTCCATACTCTTTGATGGACTTGAATGGTAAATGCAGGGGGTGGAGCGGGATGTAGAGGGGATTTAAAGGGATCCCGCCCTGTGTAAACTCAGCCCATTGATCACTCACTCACTATCAAATATTCTTGGACAAATTGCAATCAATACATATCAAGTGTCAAATTTATCATCACTGTTGCAGGATGGATTTTATCACAGTTTTCCAGATAAGTCTGTGAGGGAAATTAAAATACCATTGATTTCAGTATAACTTTAAGCAGCTGCCATTGTTGCGATAATGCTTGAATTCATTCACCATGGTTACAGACAGTGACATCATCACACCTATATTACTGTCTGGCCCACTTAATATATAGAATCAGAGATTAATACAGCACAGAAGGAGGCCATTCAGCCCATTGTTCATATGCTGGCTCTTTATTCACTGCTCTTTCCCACGCCCCTGAAAAAAAATCCTCTTTCAATTATTTATTCAATATCTTTTTGAAAGTTATTCTCTATAACCTTCCAGGCAGAAAGTTCCAGGTCATGGCAACTTGCTATGTACATTCATTTTCTTCAAATTGCCTCTGGTTGTTTTGCAGCTCACCTAGTTTCTCTTTTACCATCTTCTTCAATTAATTAATTTGTTTTTAGACGATAGCTTTCTCAGTGAATTGATGGTACAGAGTGTGATCAGTGCAGACAGAACGGTGAGGCACTGGTAGGGTTGCCAACTGTGATTAAATGTATTCCTGGAGGTTCCAGCACATGACTTGCCCCCACGCTCCAGCCATTAGTCGGCCAACACGTCCGTCCTTGTGATGTACGGCCTTCCTACGCCAACTGGAAAGGACTCATTACCCAATTGGATGATGCTTGACTGTCAACCAAATAGCCTTCCCCGCCATTTTCAATATTTATATATCTGCTAAAGAGAAATGTCCAAAGAAAATGACAAAAAAGAAAATTATTTTTAATGTCCCAATGATATTTCTCCAGGGTGGCACACAGCCAGTGTCCTGGAGATTGATCTTTAATTCCTGGAGACTCCAGGCCAATCCTGGAGGGTTGGCATCCCTAGGTTCTGGCATTGATTGCTGGGGACTGTGCTGACTTGGCAGGTTTCAATTTCGGGGTCTGAGAACTGGCCCTGTCAATCAGGGCTTCTCAAATCCAGCAATGGCCCACCCCATTGTCCCATTGGAAGTGTGGGTGTCATGAGGAGATATCTTGTGGAGTATTAACTTGAGGTGGTCATTGGGTAACGTTGCTGCCTCTGGGTTTCAGGTTTTTTTCCCCTCCATTCACAGGGCATGGCCAGTGTTTATTGCCCATGCCTAATTGCCCTTGAGAAACTGGGTGGCTTGCTAGGCCATTTCAGAGGGCATGTAAGAGTCAGCCACATTGCTGTGGATCTGGAGTCACATGTGGGCCAGACCAGGTAAGGACGGCAGATTTCCTTCCCTAAGGGGACATTAGTGAACCAGATGGGTTTTTACGACAATGGTTTCATGGTCATCATTAGATTCAGTTCGAATTCCACCATCTGCTGTGGTGGGATTTGAACCTGGGACCCAGAGCAATACTCTGGGTCTCTAGATTAGTAGTCCAGTGACAATACCACTACCTCCCCTGCCTCCCTCCCTCTCTTAGCCCCACTCCAGTACTTGATGGCCAAAGAAGGTATGTTCATAATGTGGCCAAACAGGTTGATTATCAGCCTTCCAACACATGCCAAAGGCAGGCGGTAAGGGTCGGAGGGGTTCCTGGTCAGTGATGTGATGGAAAGAATGTTGGAGCCTCTAACATCACCATCCATAGCTCCAGACTACAGCATGTATTAAACGTGCATGTTGCCACAGCAACCCGGACTCCCTGGGTAAACTGTAACACACCGCTACTTAACTTGGGATTGATTTTAACCTAATGCGATCCTGTGAGAAGTTGACAGGTCCATCAGGTATCAGGATGGTACTGATAATGAAATCTTGCAAAACCCAACTTTCAGTAGAAGAAATAAAGATTTGCACTTCTATAGCGCCTTTTATGCCCTCAGGACATTCCAAAGCGCTTTACAGCCATTGAAGTACTTTCTGAAGTTTAGTCACTGTTATAATTTTGGAAACGTGGCAGCCAATTTGTGCACAGCAAGCTCTCACAAACAGCGTTGAGATAAATGGCTAGTTAATCTTTTTAGTGATGTTGGTTAAGAGATAAATATTGGCCCCAGGACACTGCTGTTCTTCTTCCAATGGAGCCACAACAACCTGAGGAGACTGGCAGGATCTCAGTTAGAGATCTCATCTGAAAGAAGGCACCTCCGACAATGTAGCACTCCCTCAGTACAGCATTGAATTTTGTGCTCAAGTCTCTGGAGTGGGACTTAAACTCACAATCTTCTGGTGCAAAGGTCAGAGTGTAACTCGCTGAGCCAAGCGGACATGATCCATGCCTGTAAACTGGGTGACACGTTTTTGTGATGTTGGATGAGGGTTAAATGCTGAGCCCAGGACACCGGCAGAAAGGATTCATGAGAATGGTTCCAGAGATGAGGGACTTCAGTTATGTGGACAGACTGGAGAGGCTGGGGCTGATCACCTTGGAGAAGGCTAAGAGGAGATTTAATTGAAGAGTTCAAAATCATGGAAGGGAGGCCTTGACAGGGTAGATAGGGAGAAACTGTTCCTGTGGGCAGGAGAGTTGAGAACCAGAGGAAATTGATTTAAGGAGATTGTGAAAGAAGCAATGGAGACATGAGGAAAAACGTTTTTTACACATCGAGTGGTTAGGATCGGGAATACGCTGCCTGAGAGTGTGGTGGAGGCAGATTCAATTGTGGCTTTCAAAAAGGAATTGGATCATTATCTGAAGAGGAAAGATTTGAAGGGCTACAGAGAAAAGGCTGAAGAGTGGGACTAGCTGAGTTGCTTTTGCAGAGAGCCGGCACAGACATGGTGGGCTGAATGGCCTCCTTCTTTGCCCTAACAATTCTATGACTCTATTCTATAACTCCCTTGTTTGTCTTTGAAATAGTGCCAAGAAATCTTTGACATCCACCTGAGAGGGCAGATGAGGCCTCGGTTTAACATCTTATCTGGAAGATGGCACCTCCGACAGTGCAGCACTCTCTCAGTACTGCACTGGGAGTTTCAGAGACCAGGGCATTACCCAACGAGCCATGGGCGACACCATAACCCATCAGGGCAGTAGGAGCATGTTTGTGATATAGACCCAAAGGCACATTGTTGGGGAGCATGGAGCGCGATCCACAGACTACCCTGATAAATTAATCTGATTTATAATGTTTCTCACAAGAAATACAGTTCTTCCATTGACCAAGAGCTGGGCCTCCCAGAGGGCTGGCAGGTCGTTTATCAAAAACTAATCACCTTTTATGGATTTTGTATTCCAATTATCTGAATCATGAACCAAGGGAGCACAACAAGGCTGTCTTCATTTCACAAGGGAAATTTTAATTGAAAATGCCCTTTGGAAATAAGGCTACGTTTGTTCTGATACCCGTGTGCAGGTGTATCTATATATTAAGATCTTGCCTTTAACAGGTGTCCATCATATTCCAGATGCCAAACTCTTGCTATCACACATTGCCGTAGATGCATAACCATTTTTAAACAAATTTGCAAGCTGTTGCAATTGCACTCTGGCTGACCTCAACAGTTTTTTCAGGAGTTACAATTACCTTGGCTTTACCTAGCTGCATGATGAGCCTTAAAACCCAAGGCCAGGTTACCAGTAAACATCACAACCAAGCTACCGAGGCTGGACCATCTATGAGTAATTCCATGGGAGACCCCGTTGCTGATATATAATGAACTACAACATGAGAAGCTAGATTAAAAATACCTTGGGTCTGAGGACTGTTTAATAGTGTGGAGGTGAATTCCTATGAGGATTGTCCTGACCGTGTCCTATAAGACTCTCAGTAAGCCTAGAAAAGTAATGTCCATGGTGTTAATGCTATTTTTCCAGATTTTCAGCGAGTCTTCCACTGAAGTTAAAGGATTTGACCACAAGACCCTCCATGCACCTCACCATTTATCCTGAAGTTCAGTTACTAATAGTAGTGATCTAAAAATAGAGTGCAGTCACTGGTATTTTGAATTCACTCCATTTATTGTCTTTACTACACAATCTAAATGTATCTAATTACCTCAGCAAGAAGGTTACTTTCTTTCCTGGTAAGTGGCTGAGGTTGACTTTGCGCACGTGGTTTGTATTATGAATCTATCCTCCACTCACTATATTTTCCTGGAGAAATCATGGGGAGACGTTGCTATAATTTCAGTCATGAGCTCAATTTGCTGTAATTCATTGAGACTCTTTTAAGTAGGCTGTTTGCTGTGGTGCACTCTCTAAACAGACTTGCTGACTAAATAGACTTCTGCTCACTCTAAAGTGGGCTGTTGAGGTCAGCCAGAGTGCAATTGCAACAGTTTGCAAATTTCTTCAAAAATGGTTTTGCATCTATGGCAAAATGTGATAGCTGGAATGTGACATCTGGAATATGATGGACACCTGCTAAAGGCAAGATCTTAATATATAGATATGTGAGACCTGTCATAAATCCCGCCCTGCCTTCAACTCCTTGCCTGACACAGTGTAATCGATGTTCTTTTGGTGAGAGGAGATATATTTGTGGATTCAGAAGCTAGTGGCTACAACACACATGCACTGACGTTCAGGAATTGGTATGTGACTGAATGGTTCTTGCTACAAGCTTCTTGTCATGGATGGAGGACAGGATTGTTTGAAACTGATCACTGGTTAAGAAAATGACCCTAAGTTATACACTTTGTGTAATGGGAATAGTACTGGACTGGCAACTCAAAGATTGCGTGTTCAGTGCCTGATTTGGCAAATTGCAAGATTAACTGCAATGAAATCACCATAAAAAGCTCCTGATAAGGGTGCAAAAACTCAACTGGGCCCCTACTGTCACTTCAGGGAAGGGGATCTGACATCATTCCCCCCCGTCTGAACGTACACACAACTCCTGTCCAACGCTACAGAGTTGTCGCAGTGTCCTCTGGTCTTCTCTTCATTGTAAAGTCGATTATGATAAGGCAAGCAGACCCAACACTACCTGCCTTGGGCAGATATCAAAGGTGGACTAGTGACCACCACCTGCATCCCGCGATCAAGAATGAATTGGCGAAAGAACCAGAGACGACATGAAGAAAACACATCTTAACACAGCAAGTTATTATGATCTGGTATGTGTTGCCTGAAAGGGCAGTGAAAGCAGATCCACCAGTAATAATAGTATTCCAAAAGGGAATTGGATAACTACTTGAAGAGGAAAACATTTCAAGTGAAATGGGGAAAGTGTAGGGGGAGTGGAATACTTAAATAGCTCTATCAAAGGATGGAACTGCCCTGCAGCCATAAAGCGCTGCGAAACTGGTTAACGAGGACTGAGTGGGACTTCTGCCATTCATCGAGCGGAAGACCGGCTCTCTGGAGCTGCTGGTCAATTGGATTGGCTGGCAGCTCCATCAGTCTCGGCAGCACCAGGAAGGCGTCAGTGGCTGCTGCCGGGACTGCTGATGAAGAAAGTACCCCAAGGTCTTGGCTCCCTGGAGCAGGTATGTCTGGGGTCTTGGGCTGGGAGGGTTTGGAAAGGTTAGGAAGAGGGGCAGTGGAGGGGGGTGGGTGGGTTTAAGGAAGGGGGCGGGTAGGAAAGAAAAGGGGGTGGGTGTTCAGTCTGAGGGGGGCCGCCGTGTGATTGGCAAAAGGGCAGCCCTTGAAGAGCGATCTGCCCCTTCCTTCATGCCCTTTAAACATTTCCGTTTAAAACTAGGCCTACCTGCTCCTGCCCTGCTGCCCACGCCAAGCGTATTATCAGGGTCAATTGGCTTGATAAAGAGCCTAATTGACTCTTAATTGTTCATTTAAGTATGGCAGGCAGGCTGCCAATTTCGGCACCCGCCCACCTCCCGTATTATGAGGGGATGGGCAAGAAGGTGGTGGGATGGGCACCCAGCCCATTTTATGTGCCTGTACCCCCCTGGGGGCAACACGCCCACCAGAGCCTATGAAAGCAAAGTACGTTAGTCTGCCTGTGAGATGAATAAAATTGGCAGCTCTGACAACAGATGCTTCTGGAAGCATTGATCAGAATCACCTCATTTGCACTGCCTCCAATAATGGTCACCTCAGAGGTAGGAACTCAGGATAAACACATAAGATTTATTGGGTCTGGAATTGTCAGCAGTGTGTGAGTAATGGGTCTGTTTGCATGAAAGATTAAATGGAAATTCTCCTTAATTATCTAGGGTCTACTTTGAGCTAGAAAGGAGACAACAACCAACATTTTTGTAATGCTCCCGAGGATATGCTGTTGACTCTGAATTTATATAGCACTTCTCACAACCTCAGCAACGAGGGTGGTGGAAATGGAGATGATGAATGATTTCAAATGGAAATTGATGGGGATATGAGGGAGATAAACTTGCATAGCTGCGGGATAGAGTGGGGGAATGGGACTGATTGGATTGCTTTGCAGAGAGCCAGCATGGAGTCAATGAGCCAAATGGCCTCCTTCCGTCACCTAATAATAATGACCCTAATGGCTCTAAACTGACTTTACAGCCAATGAAGTACTTTTTTGAAGTGTAGTCACTGTTGTAATGTAGGAAACATAGCAGCCAATTTGCACAGATACAACATCGAACAACAATGTGACAATGACCAGGGCATCTGTTTTTTAGTGATGTTGATTGTCAGATAAATATTGGCCCTGGGACATCAGGGGAGAACTCCCCTGCTCTCCTTCGATATGGTGGCCATGGGAGGCCTTACGTCCATCTGAAAGGACAGGCGGGGTCTCGGTTTAACCTCTCGTCCAAATCAAGTATAAACAGTCTACAAGAGAGAGAGGGAAGTTAGTGACATGACAGAAAAAAAAATTAATCGCAGTACTCACGCACCCTCCATCAGCCGAAATGAGAAAGGATTTGCAGAAATTAAACTCAATTACAGTGCGAGGTGTGTAATCATTCTTTTTTTTTAATCAAGGGACTGGGGAAATGGCGGTGGCTCAGATTGCAGGGCAGTGCTGAGCAGTATAGAAGTTAGAGAGAAGATGAAGCAAATCAAAATGCTGCGATTAGATGTTGGCACATCTCTGCGTTTGAAAAAACCTGAAGATTGTAGGTACAGAGTGAAAAAAAATACTTCTATCACTTTGAATTGATATTGATCTCTTGCTGCACTTAATGTGTCCAAATCCATTTATCTTATTGCTTCAGCAACACTTTTGCTAAGTTTAATTAAATTTTTTTTGTCTTATTTCACTGGTGACCCTATAAAGCCAGCTTTGGGTCATTAAATTCTCATAATCACCTGTGTTTTTGCTTCTTTTTAAAAATCTTTCACGGGATGTGGGTGTCACTGGGCAAGGCCAGCACTTGTTGCCCATTCCTAATTGCCCTTCGATCTAAGTGGCTTGCTAGACCACTGCAGAGGGCATTTTAAGAGTCAAGCACATTCCTGTAGGTCTGGACATTAGTGAACCAGATGGGTTTTTACAACAATCGATGATAGTTTCCTGGTCACTGTTACTGAGGCTGGGGCTGGGATTTTCCACCCCTGTCAGGACGGCACTCGCCAAAAGTCCATTGACTTCCGGCAGGACCAGGTGATCCCAGCAGGGTTGGGAAATTCCACCTTAGCTTTTTATTAATTGAGTGTAAATTCCATCAGCTGCCATGGTGGGATTTGAACTCATGTCCCCCAAAGTGTTAGCCTGGGTCTCTTGAATAGCAGTCTAGTAACAATGCCATTACACCATTGCTGCCCACCTAGTAATGCATAGGTGTGGTTTGGTCAATTGAAATGTTCAGTTATTAAGCTGGAGCTGTGTTTAACTATAAAGAATCTACAGCACGTTCAGCCCAACTAGTGCATGCTGGTGTTTATGCTGTGCATAAACCTCCTTCCACCCTCCATCATTTCACCCTTTCTGTGTGATCTTTTATTCCTTATGCGTTCATCTGGTTTCTCCTTAATAAATACATAAATTGTTGGCAGAGTCTGAACATCTCTACATGAGAAACTGCCAGGTTCATAGTGTCAATGAAACAATTTGCCAAGGGTGGTTTACCTCATAAGAGACTGTTCCCCTTGGAGAAGAGAAGGTTGAGAGGAAATTTGATAGAGGTATTCAAAATCACGAGGGGTCTAGACAGAGCAGATAGGGAGAAACTGTTCCCATTGTCGGGAGGATCGAGAACCTGGGGGACGCCGATTCCAGGTGACTGGCTAGAGAAGCATTGGCGACATGAGGAAAAGCTTTTTTTTTACGCAGCGAGCGGTTAGGATCTGGAATGCGCTGTCTGAGAATTTGCAGGGCTACAGGGAAAAGGTTGGGGGAGGGCACAAAGGAGAATTGCCCTTGCAGAGGGCCGGTGCAGACATGATGGGCGAATGGCCTCCTCCTGCGCTGTAAACATTCTGTGATTCTAATCTATTCTATATCAGGGTAAAGAATATCTGAAATGAGTAGGAACTGTTCTGTGCGGACACCGAGAACTTTGAACCCTGAGGAGTGATCTCAATGAACATGTTTTTATCAATGATTCACTCAAATGGCTTGATTGTAACACTCATGGCCACTTCCCAAACAATTAGAGCTATCTTGCAACATCAAGATCGGTCGCCCCTGAGGGAATTAGCTCAAGAAATCTTTATTAAGCAAAATGTAATTAAGTCATGCTTTGGGCTAAATAATTGCTTTTCTAATAAACCTGGTGGAATAAGCATATGCATGCTCTCGTACTTGGCACAGTGTTGTGGGTACAGTGTTACAATGCTTCCACTGGGATTGTGCTTTCTGCTGTCCGTAGACAGTGTCAATCATAAATCCTAGATTAGCGCTAAAATTTGTTTAACCCTAACATGGCTGGCTGCAAGAGAGAGCTGGGAGGTTTGCTTTGTGGATTGAGGTTGGATGCAGCAGTGATGCCAACACCCCCCACCCCTTGTGGTTTAATATCCCATCAGTTAAAATGTTGTTGGCAGCCTTCCATCCACAACAGATGATGGACTTCCACAACCTCAGGACATTGAAAAGAGCTTTACAACCAATTAAGTACTTTTGAAGTGTAGGCACTATTGTAACATAGGAAATACAGCAGCCAAATTGTGCACAGCAAGCTCCCATGATCAGCAATATCACGATGACCAGATCATCTGTTTTTGTAATGTTGAATGAGGAATAACTATTGACCAGGAAACTGGGGAGAAGCCCCAGCTCTTCTTTGGAATCATGCCAAGGCGTCTTTTACATCTACCTGAGTGAGCCAAAGTGGTTTTGGTTTAATGTCTCTGCTGAAAGATGGCACCTCCAACAGCGCTGCACTCCTTTGGTGCTGCACTGGGAGGGCCAGACGTGATTTTTGTGCTCAGGTCTCAGGACTGAGACTTGAACCCCCAACCTTTTGATTCCGTGGGATGTTTTACACCCACCTGAGGGGACAGTTTAACGTCTCACCTGAAAGACAGCGCAGGACTCCCTCAGTGCATTATAGCAACATACAGCTAACTTTCCCCAGAGGCATTGAGACCAATTATAGCTGCTGCACAAGTTGAGACCAGTTCATTCCAGAGTGGGGCATTTATATAGCACCTTTAACACAGGACAACATCTCAAGACACTTCACAGTAGTGCACAATGCACAATTTGATACTGAGTCACATAAGGAGACATTGGAGAAGAGAGTAAACAGTTGGTCAAACAGGCAGGTTTAAAGGAGCATCTTAATAGAGGTGGAGAAACGGAGATATGTATGGAGGGAATTCCAGAGTTTAGGGCCCAGGCAGCTAAAGGCATGGCCTGCCAATGGTGGAGCGAAGGAAATCGAGGATGCTCAGAAGGCCAGAATTGGAAGAATGCAACACCCATTTTATCATGTTGTTATAATGATACAAGCACCAATCGCTCATAAGGGATTGGGTAGACAAGTTGTGGATACATTTGTAAGACTCGGCACATGGGAACAGTTATACATTGGTAGAAAGCTTAAAGACATCAGCAGCAGATCTGTGTGCTGTGTGCTCTGCTCAAAAGCAAAAGTGAAACTAAGGGCGGAATTTTACGGCCAAGTTGTGGCTGGGGGGTGGGGAAGTTGGGGGATGGGGGGTGGGGGGGTGCATAAAATGTGGCGAGCCTTTCAAAAGTTCATTGACTTCGGCGGGACTGTAAAATCCCCCCGGCGTAAAATTCCACCCTAAGACTGGATCGCATGACACACTTCCCTTCTAGTGATGTCATGCTGCTATCCCTTAAAGGCATATTACAACAATTTGTAGGTGCTGGAAGAGTTTATAGAGATGGGGAGGGGCAAGGCCATTGAAGAATTAGAATACAAGTATGAGCATTTTAAATTTACCATGTATAAATGTCAGTCATATTAGTGAGGGACACAGGGCAAAGAGTTTGGGCCCTGGCATCACTTCTGAATAGCAGAAAGTAAAGAGCACAAGGGGCGGAATCTTGTGGAGGTGATGGGAGCTTGCCCACCAGCCAGAGAGCTGGCGAGACCCCCAGGACATCTCTTTACAGGGAAGGCCTGCGGCATCTTGTGCCACCTTGGCACTTAACAGGCCAGTGGTGAGCCAAGGACCCCAGGGGCGGAACCCTGTCTGCTATCAGCTGCCAGCCAATTAGAAGCCAGCAGCTCTCCTATACTCAGCAGAGCCAGCAGAGGGCCTGTGGCTGCTGCTGGTACGACACCCACCTGAGGCCTCGGCTCAAGGAGGGGCCCAGGCCACAGGTGAGTGATGGCGGGAAGGGGGGGTCACGGAGTGGGACCCGTGAGGGAGGGAGGTGCAGGGGGCTTGACAGCAAGGGCATGGGGGTGGCCCCCAGGGGTCTTCCCTTCCCAGTGCCGGGTTCCTCAATCAGGCAATGAGTGCCTTTGAATGAGATAACCCCCTGGCCCCTGGGAGCCCTAAAGCAAACATGCCAGGGTTTTCTTGTCGTTCTCCCTGCATGGTGAGCCCACCGCCTGTGGCTGGGTTAATATCAGTGGTGGCGGGATGAGGCTTTTAAGTGGGCATTCTTAATTGCCCACTTAAGGACCTCAATTGGCAACGGGGTGGGAAGGGCATCCATGGGCCCCCAGACTTAATCGGGGTGGAGGCAGGAAGGTGATGAGGTCCCCACCCGATTAAATTCCCCACCACCACCAAACCCACCATGGGGGAGGGCACAAGATTCTACCCAAGGTGACAATTTGGGTATCAGCCCCAATCCTAATACATGGGGAAACTCTTGGAGAAGCAGCCACAGCAAAAGGCGAACTTACAGATTACGCAACGATCAGGAGAGCAAGAAACTTCATTTCTCGTGATTTATATCCTAAAGTGAGAAACCCAGTTCTCTGTGATTAACGACTCGCAAACCATATTTGACTAATATCCCACAGTCAGCATTTCTACCGCATTGTGTTCTCGCTGGAGTGATATTCCTCAGCCGCTGCCCTTGTTCCCAATCAAGCAGTAAGTGTAACAACAGAAGACCGAGCACTCTGCAGATTGCCTGAAGCTGTGTGATACCTGAGATTGACCACTTGTGGGATGGAAGGGTAGAGTCAGGTTGATTATTTTGGAAGCTTTTTACTCAGTTACCTCCAGTGGGTGGGCAAGGCTGAGAATTCAGTCTCTGACTTTCACAAGGCAGAATGCAGCGTGAGTATATGCCGGCTTCCTGCCTATGCTCAACAAATTTTAAATTATATAATTAAGTGGGAATGTCGTTTTAGGGGCTGATAATGCACTCCAGCCCCTGTGGTGTCCACTGGTCATGGAGGGGAGAACTCAGTCTCAGTTCATATTCAATGTTCAGTCGGTAAGCATAGTGGTAATGATACTGGACTTGTAATCCAGATAATTCCTTGGAGACATGAGTTCAGATATGACCTTGGCAACCGGAAGGAATTTAAATTCAATTAATAAATCTGGATAAAATGCACGCCTTCTTCAAATCCGTGACCTCTACCACCTAGAAGGACAAGGGAAGCAGACTCATGGGTACACCGCCACCAGCAAGTTCCCCTCCGAGCCACACACCATGCTGACTTGGAAATATATCGCCATTCCTTCACTGTCGCTGGGTCAAAATCCTGGAGCTCCATCCCTAACAGCACTGTGGGTGTACCTACACCACATGGACTGCAGCGGTTCAAGAAGACAGCTCACCACCACCTTCCCAAGGGCAATTAGGGTTGGGCAATAAATGCTGTTGTGGCAAGCGACGCCCACTTCCCATAAATGAATTTTAAAAATAATGATCCTGAAACTACCGATTGTCATAACAACACATCTGGTTCACTAATGACCTTTAGGGAAGGAAATCTACTGTCCTTACCTGGTCTGACTCATTTGTGTCTCCAGACCTACAGCAACGTGGTCGACTCTTAACTGCCCCCTGGCAAGCTACTCAGTTGTATCAAACTGCTACAGACATGCACAGTGGGTGTACCTACACCACATGACTACAACGGCTCGAGAAGGAGGCTCACCACCAACTTCCCAAGAGGCAGAATCTTCAGGTTGGCGAGTGGGGTCGGGCCCCGCTCGCCGATGCGTAAAATGACGCGTGGTGACGTCAGGCGTGTGTCCCAATGTCACTGCGCGTAATTCAGATCTTCAGTTTGGTGGGCATGCAGTGGAGTTGGCCATTTAAAAACTAATTAAAAGAATTAAATGAGCTGCCCATCCAACCTTAAGGTTGGGGGGCAGGTGAAGAGCCCAGGCGGCTTTCGCATTTATCATGAAACCTCATCCACGGGCGGGACGAGGTTTCATGAAGGCTTTTAAAGTTTAATAAAAATGTGACGCTGTCACATGAGGGGACATATCTTAAAATTTTTTTTTTTCTTTATTAAAATTTTCCAAAATCAAGCTAATCTCCCTGAGGCAGCTCTGTGCCTCAGGGAGATTTCTGAACTCTTTTGCGCAAAAGAGTTCAGGCCCCAACTCAGCCCACTCCCCACCCCTGCCCGCACAGGGAGTGCACAGCGCTTCTGGGTGCACGTCACGCTGGGTGGGCTTTAATTGGCCCGCCCACGCAAAATGGCGGCTACGTGCCTGCCCGCGCCCACTCCAATCCAACCTCCCCCACCCCCCGTCGGGGAGAACATTCTCCCCAGGGGTAACTAGGGATGGGCAACCAATGCTGGGTTTGTCGGTGATACTCACATCCCAAGAACAAATAAACAAATGCTTGACTGGGAGCCAGTGAGGGTCAGCGAGCACAGGGATTGATAGGGAAACGAGACTTGGGTTCTGTTACTCATCTCTGTGACTTGCCACCTCTGAATCATTCCTCTTTGACAAATAGGTCACCTGCATCAGTGCTAGACGGTTGATAGCTTTCATCTCTGATTCAGCAGTGTGATGAACCAGGAGTCTGTTATACATGTCGGTCCCATTATCCCCTGATTTCTTCATGTGATTTGTCAGTGTCTGCGCTGATTTTGTAACAAGTTCATTCGACTGTGGGTACTTGAGAATGTATGAATGAATTCTGCACAGAACGATCTAGACTCAGAATTTACAAACTGTTTTGCATGCTTCATGCAATTTGTTAATTTACGAGCATTGGCCAGGTTCATGACATTCAGGGATAATATGCGACTGCACATTAACATTTCTCAATGGCTTCGTGCTCCTTCTGCAGAAGTTTCTTGCGGGGGTGGGGGAAGGGGGGTTGGGGGTGCCATTTTTCACGCATTACAGCCTCACTCCCTCTGTACCGCATTCCCATCAGGCTGAGGTAAGACATTCCCATGGCATTATTTTGCAGAAGAGCGGGAGCGTTCTCCACGGTGCCCTGGCCAATATTGACTCCTCATTTCTATGGAATTATCTGGTCACAATCACGTTGCTGTTTGTGGGATCTTTCTGTCCACAAATTGGCAGCCGCTTTTCCTGTGTTGCAACAGTGACTACACAACAACTTGTATTTATATAGCATCTTTCACGTGGTGAAATGACCCAAGCCGCTATATAAATCACAGGAGCGCTATGAAACAAATATTTGGCCCGCAGCCATGTGAGGAGGTATGCTGAGCAGATGTTTGCTCAACAAATAGATTACCGTCTTAAAGGAGGAGAGAGCGGTGGAGAGATGGACAGGTTTTACGGAGGGTGTTCCAGGGCTCAGGCAGCTGGAGGCACGAGCCACAATGGAACAAAGAAAATTAAGGGTGCCAGAGAAGCTAGAATTAAAGGACCTTGGAGGGTTGTGGGGCTGGAGGAGATTAGAGAGATAGGGAGGGGGCGACGCCATGGAAGGATTTGAAAATAAGTCTGAAAGTTTTAAACTTGAGGTATTCCAAGACTCTGCTGCCCACGTCCTAACTCGCTCCACATCCCGTTTCCCTATCAATCCCTGCGCTCGCTGACCATCACTGGCTCCCAGTCAAGCAACGGCTTGATCTTAAAATTCCCACCCTTGTTTTCAAATCCCTCCATGGCCTCACTCCCTTCTTATCTCTGTAACCTCCCCTAGTCCCACAACCCTCCGAGGTCACTGCATTCCTCTAATTCTGGCCTCTTGAGCAACCCCGATTTCAAATGCCCCACCATTGGGGGAGTTGCCTGGGCCCTTAATCCCTGGAATTCCCGGGTCTCCCCACCTCTTGGCCTCACTTTCCTCCTTTAAGACACTCCTTAAAACTTACCTCTTTGACCAAGCTTTTGGTCATCTCACCTGATATCTCCTCATCTGTCTCAATTTTCACTTGGAAAAACTCAGCAAGTCTGGCAGCATCTGCGGAGAGGAACACAGTTAACGCTTCGAGTCCGAATGACCCTTCAACAGAACTAAGTAAAAATAGAAGAGAGGTGAAATATAAGCTGGTTTAAGGGAGGGGTGGGACAAGTAGAGCCAGTAATAGGTGGAGATAACCAAAAGATGTCACAGGCAAAAGGACAAAGAGGTGTTGAAGGTGGTGATATTATCTAAGGAATGTGCTAATTAAGGGTAGAAAGCAGGACAAGCAAGGTACAGATAGCCCTAGTGGGGGTGGGGTGAAGGAATCAAAAAAGGCTAAAAGATAGAGGTAAAACAATGGATGGAAATACATTTAAAAATAATGGAAATAGGTGGGAAAAGTAAAATCTATATAAATTATTGGAAAAAAAGGGGGGGGATCGGAAAGGGGGTGGGGATGGAGGAGAGAGTTCATGATCTAAAATTGTTGAACTCAATATTCAGTCCGGAAGGCTGTAAATGCCTAGTCGGAAGATGAGGTGCTGTTCCTCCAGTTTGCGTTGAGCTTCACTGGAACAATGCAGCAGGCCAAGGACGGACATGTAGGCATGAGAGCAGGGTGGGGTGTTGAAATGGCAAGCGACAGGGAGGTCTGGGTAATGCTTGTGGACAGATGTGATTGTGACCAGATAATTCCATAGAAATGAGGAGTCAATATTGGCCAGGGCACCGTGGAGAACGCTCCCGCTCTTCTGTGAAATAATGCCATGGGAATGTCTTACCTTCGCCTGATGGGAATGCGGTACGGAGGGAGAGAGGCTGTAATGCGTGAAAAATGGCACCCCTCCCCCCACTCCCACAAGAAAATTCTGCAGAAGGAGCATGAAGCCATTGAGAAACGTTAATGTGCAGTCGCATATTATCCCTGAATGTCATGAGCCTGGCCAATGCTCGTAAATTAACAAATTGCATGAAGCATGCAAAACAGTTTGTAAATTCTGAGACTAGATAGTTCTGTGTAGAATTCATTCATACATTCTCAAGTACCCACAGTCGAATGAACTTGTTACAAAATCAGCACAGACACTGAAAAATCACATGAAGAAATCAGGTATTTTTGTTTTTGTTTTGGATTTCCAGCATCCGCAGTTTTTTGCTTTTATCAATTTTCACTTTGGTAACTATCCTGTGAAGCGCCTTGGGGCATTTTATTATGTTAAAAGCTTGAATTATATAAATTCAAGAGGTTGTTGTGTGTCAGCTCTTTGCTGATCCTACTGCTCTGTTTTCTCCTCACAAACATTTAAAGTGCAAAGGATAATCAGTGAAAGGTTTCACAAAGCATAAAGCACCTCGTAGTCTGGTTCCTCACTAACAGTATGGCCATACACGAGCTTACTGAACCCTGCATGAGCAAATCTAAAACTGAACAGGTCCTTCTCTGTTATGTATGCCTCAGTCAATGAGAGTCTAGTGAAAGCAATAGCCCAGCTTCAAATCACTATTTTGATAGGAGTCAGTCCCCTAATCTTGAGATTCACTGGCTGAAATTTTAAATTGCTTTTCTAGGATAGCAGAATTCGATTAACTGGCTCCTCCATTAACCCTTCCATTAAGTTCTCCTGATGTGGCTCAATTGATTGGCACTCTTGTCTCTGAATCACAAGGTACTGAGTTCTAAGCACCTCCTCTGAGGCTTAATTGACCATAAAAATCAAGTACCGAGGGAATGTTGCACTGTCAGAGGTGCTGTCTCTCAGATGAGACATCTGCCTGCATGTGCTAATGTAAAGGACCCCAGGACAGTATTTCAAAGGAGAGCAGGGGTGTGCTCCTGGCAATATTTACCTCTTAATCAATATCCACAGGAAATTGATTATACCCATTGCTGTTTGTGGGAGCTTGCTGTGCACATATTGGTTGGTGTGTTTCCTCCAACAGTGACCCCACTTCACAAGTTCTTCACTGGAATAGTATTCAATGCACCCACATAGATTATAATGTGAAAGAGTGTTTTAAAGCACTTTGAGACTTCTGGAGGCTGTGAAAATTGCTACCTAAACGCAAGTTTTTCTTCCTTTTTATTCCTCCCCCCTTCACGACTCTCATTAGATTGTACTGCCTCTTGTAACCACTTTCGCTTCCACTGAGAGGCTTGACAGGAATTTAGCCAAGTAATTAACCAACCCTCTGCAGATCTTGTGTTGTGCTGACATGGCCTTGGGAGCTGAGAACTTCACTTTGTCAGGTTTAATGTCCTCATTAATGATAAATCTAGCACCAAGTGCCAATTCAGCGCTGCAAAGTCCACATTTATCTTTGCTATGTTTCAGCTGGAATCTTGCAGCAATTTCGAGTACACAGGAATTACCAGATGACGAAAGATTAAGGTTCGTTGAGCTCGCCTTCGACCGAGCAGCACGTTTTCCAATAATGATGGAGTTGTCGACTCATCCTAGTGATCAGTCACTATCAATTAGTCCAGTGCACCTCAAACTGAGGTTTGCAGCTCCTCGGGTGATTCATAGGGACTTATTACGGGGCCTGAAAAACAATGTGAAATGCGCAGTAGGATTTTTAGCCACGGGCACGGGCCTGGAACAGAGATGGATAAGGGCAAAAATAGCACCGCCAGCTGACGTATTGGTTCCTCATCTCCATTCCCGCCCCGGGGGCACTTTCCCAGAGGTGGGATGCGGGGGGTTGTGGTTGATGGGGTGCAGGAGGCCAGACTATTCGCCTGCAAGTCTGGGTATAATCAACTGAACTAATTAAAGGCCCGCTGTTGAGAGGCCCAGTGCTGGGATTTTCCAGAGGGTGTCCCTGGATCGCCGCAGGCACAGTAGGGGACAGTTTTGCTGCCTGGAGGCCACCCTCTCACCCGCCCTCCCTCCCGACAGCAGAGTTGGGGGGAGAGGAGGGGGGATGTTTGGACAGCTGCTTCAGGCAGGCAGGCTTACAGGGCCTGACTGGGTCACTCTGTGGAATCTGCCCCCTCAACCCGACAGACTGCAAAGGCCTTCTTTCAAATTTAAAAAGGTTGGAAAGAGTGCATCTCCATCTTGTAGCACCATCATCCTCAGTTATCTGCCATGTGTCATGAAACTATTAATGTATATAATATTATTGAAAAATATTTTTCTTCTAAAATAGATGTTTAGTCTGTGGGTGTGTCTTAATTGGATTAAACCCAGCTAGTCTGGGTACTTTGATGTATGCTAGTTTTGAGATGTAAGAGAGGTAGAGTGCATTTGCATTTTTTGAATAGAGCATTCAAGAAGTGGGGTGAAATCTGGCACCCATCGAGCAGAGGCCAAGCAATATGTTTATATTGCTAATAAAATTGGTACTATGAAAGGGGTTTTATTGTTAGAAGAGGTGGGTTCAAAGAGGCTGGCGATACAATAAGAATTTACATTCAATGAGCTGTGCTAGGTATAACTTCAGCAATTTTGTGTGTGCAGAGGACAGGCAATGTCAGGTCAAAGTAGCTGTAAGCCTACAACTGTCTCCACAGGAACCAAAGCGAACTGAACCTCATTTTGAATTCATAAGGTGAAAATGCTTTGCCTGGTGTCTGGTTAAGTCTCTGCGTTGCTGTTGCCTTAATGGAGATTAGTTTGGGAATTTGTTAAAAGTTATGATTGTAGTAATTTGCAGCCATGTGTATGCGTGTTTAATGTGTTGCAACTTAATAAAATGTTTCATTTAGTTTAATATAAAACCTTCCGAGAACTAATCGTCTGATTCCTGAATTTAGAGTTGCATCTCAAACAGTGCATATGAGTTGGTTCCTGAAGCAAGTAGGCAGGAATTTAGGAATATGAGAAAACAGCCTGGGCAAACTTACATTGAGTTTGAAAAAGTAAAACAAAGTAATTTTGACAGGTGGAAACAGGCATTAAAAATAGAGCCAACCTATGTAGCTCTTAGGGAAGTCATTCTTTTGGAAGAATTTAAAGATTCAATCCCTTCAGTAGTGAGAGCTCATGTGGAGGAACAGAGGGTTGATTCTGTAAGACAAGCAGCAGGGATAGCTGATGATTACGAGTTAGTTCATAGAGCTAAACCTTTTTTCATCACCCTTTCAAATTGGAAAAGGATAAAAAGAGAGAAAGTGAAAGGAAGGCAGGTAGTCAGCGAAGAGAATGAATAGCTGGAAGTTCCCAGGAAGTTTTTTTCTCAGAATAAAAAGGAAGGTGCTGAAGGTAGAGGTGACATTCGAAAATTGAGGTGTTTTCATTGTAATAAAGTGGGGCACATGAAATCTGTGTGCTGGAGATTGCAGGAAAAATCTGTTGGAATGGTTGGGGTACAGAAAAACTCTGAAAGCAAAGGTACTGTGGGTTCTGAGGTTCAGGTTCAGGGGAAACCTGATAAGAATGCTAAAACTCGCAGTTTTGTTTCTGGAGAGAAAATACTAGCTTTGTTACCAGTATTAGGTGATTCATTAAATGCAAGATTTAGTGGGGCTTACAGGGTTGAAAAGAAATTGAGTGAAGTAAATTATTTAATAAATACTCCAGATAGAAGAAAGAAGCATGTAAATATGCTTAAAAAACACTTTGACAGGAAAGAGGAACAAAAAAAGATATTAGTGATGGTGGATAATGAGAAAGAACTCTGAAATTGATTTTCCTCTAATCAAATTGGTTAATGTGGAGGTGCTTGAAAATTTAACTGAAATATTGAGTTACTTTCCAAGCAAGTGTCAAAGTGATTTGGAAAAGTTATTGCAGTCACACAAAACTATTTGTGGTAATAAGCTGGGAAAGACACATTTAACTGATACAAATACAGATGATGTATGTATCGAAATATCATCTTCAATCTTCAACAACCTTATAGAGTAAATCCAGCAAGGTTATCACAAGTGCAAAAAGAAATTGATTTCATGCTTCAAAATGATATCATTGAGTCTTGTTGCAGTAATTGGGGTTCGCCTATTGTACTGTTACCGAAACCAGATGGAACACAAAGACTGTGTGTGGACCATCGAAAGGTGAATGCAGTGACAAAAGTGGATTCATATCCCATACCACGGTTGGAAGATTGCATTGAGAAAGTGGGACAATTGAAATTTGTTACAAAGATTAACTTGCTAAAAGGATATTGGCAGGTACCGTTATCGGACAGAGCAAAGGGGATATCAGCTTTTGTAACGTCAAGTGGATTATATCAGTTTAAAGGCATGCCATTTGGTATGAAGAATGTACCTGCGACATTTCAAAGACAGACAAACAAAGTAATTGCAGGTCTAAGAAATTGTGCTGTTCAGATTGATGATCTAATCGTTTTCAGTCAGACGTGGGAGGAGCATTTACAGCATCTAGACGAATTATTTACTCAACTACAAGAAGCTAATTTGGTGATGAGCTTGGCTAAAAGTGAATTTGCAAAAGTGCAAGTTGCGTAACTAGGCCATACCACTGGACATGGTAAGGTGGCTCCAAGAGATGTGAAAGTCAAGGCTATCGTGGATTTCCCAGTGCCTACAACAAAACGAGAAGTTTTGAGGTTTCTGGGCATGAGTGGGTTTTACCGGAACTTTGTACCAAATTTTAGCCAAGTGGTTGCTCCACTGACTGAACTATTGAAAAAGAACAAGAAGTTTCAATGGACACAGGAGCGTCAGATGTCATTCGATAGTTTGAAAACTGTATTAACTACAACACCAGTTTTGGCAGTACCCAATTATGCCAAGCAATTCAAGTTAGCCATTGTCGGTAAGCGATATAGACACTGGGGCTGCACTGTTACAAGAAGATGACACTGGAATTGAAAGACCAATAGGGTTTTTTTCATGGAAACTGAATGTCCAACAGAGAAGATATTCAACGATCGAAAAAGAGACTTTGGGTTCGGTGTTAGCATTGCAGCATTTTGAAATTTATGTTGCAAACAATTCATCAGAAACAGTTGTTTATACAGACCATAATCCTTTGAGGTTTTTGGACAAATTTCGAGACAGAAGTGCAAGGCTTTTCAGAGGTTTAGTCTATGGGTGTATCTTAAATGGATTAAAGCCAGCTAGTCTGGGTGCTTTGAATGTGTGCTAGTTTTAAGGTGTAAGAGAGGTAGAGTGCATTTGCATTTTTTGAATAGAGCATTCAAGAAGTGGGGTGAAATCTGGTACCCAGCGAGCAGAGACCAAGCAATATGTTTATATTGTTAATAAAATTGGTACTATGAAAGGGGTTTTATTGTTAGAAGAGATGGGTTCAAAGAGGCTGGTGATACAATGAGAATTTACATTCAATGAGCTGTGCTAGGTATAACTTCAGCAGTTTTGTGTGCGCGGAGGACAGGCAATGTAAGATCAAAGTAGCTGTAAGCCTCCAACTGCCTCCACAGGAACCAAAGTGAAAGGAACCTCATTTTGAATTTGTAAGGTGAAAATGCTTTGCCTGGTGTCTGGTTAAGTCTATGGGCTGCTGTTGCCTTAATGGAGATTAGTTTAGGAATTTGTTAAAAGTTATTATAGTAGTAATTTATAGCCATGTATGTATTTAATGTGTTGTAACTTAATAAAATGTTTCATTTAGTTTAATATAAAACCTTTCGAGAACTGGTGGTCTGATTCCTGAATTTAGAGTTGCATCTCAAAAATTTCCCTCTGGGATTTTTACATAATTCAGCTTTACCGAAAGGCTGTCTCATAACACATGATATCCTGCTTCTACTTTCAAGCTGGAGGGCTCCTGTTGGTCCTTCAGCTATGAGAGCCCTGAAGCACAGGGAGTCTGGCCTCTGTCCATTAATTGGCTGCAATGTTGGCAGGAAAATAATACTGCGTGCCCTGGCCAATATTTATCCCTCAGACAACATCGATAAAGCAAATGTTCTCATTTATGGGAGCTTGCTGTGCATTTCCTACATTCTAGAGGCGACTTCACTTCAAAATCTACTTCATTAGCTGTAAAGCACTTTGGGAAGCCCTGAGGTTGTGGATGGTGCTATATAAATACAAGTTTGTTCATTCTTCATTCATTCAGCTTAAGGGAAAGGAGGACAGACATTTCAGAACTTTTCCTACAGTCATTTGATAGTACAGAACTTGAGTATTGCTGAAAAAAGAGACAGGCTATAGAAGCTTTTCATCTTGCACTCATCAGGACAGCTCGCAAGATAGACCGATAGTAAAGGGAACAACAAGTTACGCCATCTTTGATGAACAGTGCTACCCCTCCACCTTTACTTAGCTTCCTATTCTTCTTGAAAAGAGAGTGCTGATTGGTTGGCAAGTGGACTCTGAGTGGCAGAGGCATATGAATATATGAATATGTGGTGTATGAATTTCAATGCTGGTGTAATGCCAGATACGTGGGCTGTATGTCCCAATGACTGGCGGATCATATCAAACAGCACTTCCCTTCGGCTGTTTGCCGAAGTACAGGCAAAGTACAGACTGTACACAACCAGCCCGTGCTTGCAAAACTCAAAACACAGTTCCAACATTAGAAGCAATTCTGCAATTGGACAGCACTTGCTAAACAATCCTGAGTGTACTAAGACACACTGAAAATCAATTTAAGATTATCAGTGTGGATCGCTTACACATGCTAGAAGCCAAATGTATTCACACACAAGGCCCAGTAGCATCTATAACAAAATAAACAAATTGATAGTGCACATTGAAGTAAATAAATATGATCTGGTAGCCATTATGGAGACAAGGCTGCAGAGTGACAAGGATTGGGTCCTGAATATTGAGGGATATATGACATTCAAGAAGAATAGGAAGCTAGGTAAAGGTGGAGGGGTAGCACTGTTCATCAAGGATGGCATTTGTGCTTGCGATAAAGGGAAGGCAATAATCATGGGTGACTTTAATCTACATAAAAACTGGAAAAATCAGATTGGCAGTAGTAGCGTAGATGAAGAGTTCACAGAATGCTTTTGAGATAGTTTCTTACAGCAGCATGTCCTGGAACCAACCAGAGGACTGGTTATATTAGACCTGGTATTGTGTAATGTGACAGGATTAATTAATGACCTCAGAGTGAAAGCACCATTAGGTAGCAGCGACCACAATATGATTGAATTTTACATCCAGTTTGAAAGGGAGAAGAGTGGATCTAAGTCTAGTATCTTAAACTTAAATAAGGGCAACTACGTGGGCAAGAAAACTGAGCTAACTGAAGTGAACTGGGATACTAGGGTAGGGGATAGATCAATAGAGAAGCAGTGGCAGACATTTAAGGGGATATTCCAGAATACTCAGAATAATTTTTTACTACTATAAAGAAAAATTCTAAAGGGAGGACCCACCATCTGTGGTCAACTAAAGAAGTTAGTGAAAGCATCAAACTTAAGGAAAAAGCATATAACTGCGCAAAGATGAGTGGCAGGTCAGATGATTGTGCAGAATATAAAGAATCGCAGAGAATGACGAAGAGGTTAACTAGGAGAAATAAATTAGAGTATGAGAGGAAGCTAGCTGGAAATGTGAAAATGAATAGCAAGAGTTTCTACAGGTATTTAAACAGGAAAAGAGTAAGTAAAGTGAGTGTTGATTCTCTAGAGAGTGAGAATTAGGGTTAGGGTTAGAAGATTCAAATAACTTTGCATTAGTAGCTGTAAATCAGGAGGTGGAAGGGAGAAAGGAACTTGGTGAAATTACAATCACTAGGGAAACGGTGCTTAGAAAACTGATGGAGCTGCGAGCTGACAAGTCTCCAGGTCGAGATGGACTTCATCCGAATGTTTTAAAAGAGATGGCTAATGAGGTAGTAGCGTTGGTGTTGTGGCGTCAACTTTTTACAGTTTACATCAATGACCTAGATGAGGGGAGCAAAGGCATAGTAGCTAAATTTGCAGATGTCACAAATATAGGTAGGAAAGTATGTTGTGAAGAAGACATAAGGAGTTTGCAGAATGATATTGATAAGTTGAGCGAGTGGGCAAAAATCTGGCAGATGGAGTATAATGTGGGAAAATGTGAAGTTGTTCACTTTGGCAGGAAGAATAAAAAAGCAGAGTATTACTTAAACGGAGAATGGCTGCAGAACTCTGAGGTGCAGAGGGATCTAGGTGTTCTAGTGCATGAGTCACAAAAAGTTAGTATGCAGGTACAGTGAGTAATCAGGAAAGCTAATGAAGGCTATTCTTTATTATGAGAGGAATTGAATATAAAAGTAAGGATGTTATGCTTCAGTTAGACAGGGCATTGGTGAGACCACATCTCGAATACTTTGTGCAGTTTTGGTCTCCTTATTCAAGGAAGGATATAAATGCATTGGAGGAAGTTCAGAGGAGGCTTACTAGATTGATACCTGGAATGAGTGGGTTGTCTTATGATGATAGATTGGACAGGCTGGAGTTGTTTCCACTGGAGTTTAGAAGAGTGAGGGGTGACTTGATTGAAGTATACAAGATCCTGAATGGTCTTGACAAGGTGGACATGGAAAGCACGTTTCCTCTTGTGGGTGAGTCCAAAACTAGGGGGCGCTGTTTTAAAATTAGGGGTCGCCCTTATAGGACAAAGATGAGGAGAATTTTTTTCTCTCAGAGGGTTGTGCGAATTTGGAACTCTCTACCTCAGAAGGCAGTGGAGGCGGGGTCATTGAATATTTTTAAGGCAGAGGTAGATATGTCCTTGATAGGCAAGGGAACCAAAGGTTATCGGGGGTAGATGGGAATGTGGAACTCGAAACACAAGCAGGTCAGCCATGATCTTATTGAATAGCAGAGCAGCTTGAGGGGTCGAATGGCCTACTTCTGCTCCTATTTTGTATGTTCATATGTATGTATGTTTGTATGTCCTTTGCAGACAAAAGGGGCATGTCCACGCATTGTATCTTTTCCTACTAAACAAAAGCTTGGGGGACAGCCATTCCCTGGTTCATTCCCCATGGCAATGCCTTGACCAATCAGAGTTGACACGCCTGGTTTGAATTTGAACAAAAGCTGGGCAGTTAATTGTTCTCTGCTGCCTTCTCCATGGCAACGCCTCTACCAATTAGAATCAAATTTTCCTATCTTGAGAGCAGAATTGCCAGATGGGTTTCCCCAATCCCTCACTCCAGTGGTGGCTCGATTGAGATCAGTTAACTTGGAATCTTCTGTCCTATTGACTCAGCATCACAGCAGGTGAGACATTTAGTCACTGAACCATGAGTGTGGCCGGGGGAACAAACTACTGAAGGATGTCAGCAGCAGAGGGGTTAGTAATTTGGGAGGAAAATAAACAAAAAAAGCAGAATATTCTTTCAATGATGAGAGAGTGGGAAATGTTTATGAACATAAACACCTGGATGTCCTTGTATGCTACTCGCAGAAATCTAACACACAAGAGCAGCAAGCAATTGGGAAAGCAAATGGTGTGTTAGCTTTTGTTGCAAAGGGAGTGGAACATTAGAGTAACGAAGTCTTACTACAATTATACAGGGTATTAGTGAGGCCACATCTGGAGTACTGTGTGGAGTTTTGGTCTCGTTACCTAAGGAAGGACATATTTGCCCTAGGGGGAGATTAGTGAAGGTTCACTAGACTTGTTTTTGGGATGAGGGGACTGTCACACGTGGAGAGATTGAAGAGATTAAGCCTATATTCCATGGAGTTTAGAAAGAGCTGGTATAATGGAAACATATAAAATTCTTAAGGGGCTTTATAGAGTAGCTGCTGAGAAAGTGCTCACCCTGGCTGGGGAATGTAGAACACGAGTCAAAGTTTCACAATGAAGAGACGGCCATTTAGGACTAAGATGAGGAGAAATGTCTTCACCCGATGGGTTGTGAATCCTTGAAATTCTCTAACCCAGAGAACAATGGATGCTCAGTCATTGAACACATTCAAGGTATGGATTGATAGATTTTTAGGTACTACAGGAATTAAGGGATCGGGGGTTAGTAGTGTGAGAAGATGAAAGTAGAAGATCATCCATGACATTGCTGACTCCTATTTCTTATTTCTGGGGGGAGGGGCTTTCACTGGAATAATCTGAACTATTGGCCCTGAAATTGCTGTCAAAATAATGATAAGGGCGCTCACTATTATTTATGCAGTTTTGGTCTCCTTATCTGAGGAAGGATGTTCTTGCTGTAGATGGAGTGCAGCGAAGGTTTACCCAACTGATTCCTGGGATGGTGGGGCTGACAAATGAGGAGAGGTTGAGTCACTTAGGATTTTATTCACTGGAGTTCAGAAGAATGAGGGGGGATCTCATAGAAACTTATAAAATTCTAACAGGACTAGACAGGGTAGATGCAGGAAAGATGTTCCTGATGGTGGGGGAGTCCAGAACCAAGGGTCACAGTCTGAGGATACGGGGTACACCATTTAGGACTGAGATGAGGAGAAATTTCTTCACCCAGAGAGTGGTGAGCCTGTGGAATTCACTACCACAAAAAGTAGTTGAGGCCAAAACATTGTATGTTTTCGAGAAGGAGTTAGATATAGCTCTTGGGATGAAAGGGATCAAAGGATATGGGGAGAAAGCGGGAGCAGGCTATTGAGTTGGATGATCAGCCATGATCATAATGAATGGTGGAGGAGGCTTGAAGGGCCAAATGGCCTACTCCTGCTTTTATTTTCTATGTTTCTATGTGCAAATGCCACAACAAGGGCAGAAGTGCAATTAAACGCAAAAATTGGGAAGCTGATGTCAGAGTTGCGCTGCTCCATAGTTAGCTTTGCAAAAATGGCATCTTGCTGGCTGATTCCCCATTTAAATACAATGAATGGTGGGTAGTCGCTGTACCTGTGCATTAGATATAAAACAAACATATGACAGGAAGGTAGGGCAAGTCATTTCAAGTTTACTTAAATGTTAAATACTGCCAGTCAACCTATCTGGCACTGAAAATTAACTACCACAAGTCTCATTCCTTCAGGTTTTAATTGTTGTTGGAGAATATTTGTAACAATTACAATTTTAATTTTTAAAAATTCAATTTTTAAAACTCTTTACAGCAGTCTCTTTTCTTTCTTTCTTTCTTTATCCAATCTTTCCCTCCATTTCTCTTTCTGGATCTACTTTGACATTGAATTCACACACTCTAGTTTAACATTTCCTTATGCTGATCTGGCACTGGCTATTTCGCGATCCTTTAATCTGATTGGTTAAAGTGGTGCACACTTACTTGCCCTGCCCACTCATATCGCAGATGTTCCAAGGGGGCAGGGGTGGGTGTGGTTTGGAGGGGGGGGCATGCGCCATTTCCATCTCACCTTTCCAGAAATGCAAACTATCCTGAAGATAGTAGACTCTGAAGAAGAGTCATACTGACTTGAAACGTTAACTCTGTTTCTCTCTCCATTGATGCTTCCAGACTTGCTGAGTTTTTCCAGCATTTTCTGTTTTTGTTTCCAATTTCCAGCATCCACAGTATTTTGCTTTTATCCTGGAGATTAAATGGACAAGGTTCTAATTAATGGCAGACAATGCTCATTGACTGGTTGCTGGGATTTCTTTGGGTTGATGAATTCTATTGGATGCCACTTTTTTGTGTCTGTTGTTTATTGGCAATGAGCTGCATGCATCCATACCACCTTGTTAGTGACATACTGAGTAGGCTGTTTGCTGTTTAAGGAATCCTTTATTGAGTCTGCCACGCTAAAGCTGTCTCTCTGCTTTTAATTGTTTTGATTAATACTGAATAGAAGGGACTTCAAGCTTCTAATCCGCTAATTATGGACCGGTGTTTTCATTAAGGCAAGTGCTAAAATTGCGCCGCTCTGTAAACAAAACACTTAAGTATAATTTACAAAGCATTAACGGTTCTGCTAAGAACTTGAGGTGTTGGCAGGCTGGTGTGGCATTGCTCAAGAGGAAGTGGGTGACGATTCCGCTGGGCTAGGTCTTGGTTGGGGCAAATGTCAGCTTTGCTAAGAGGTGGCCGCTGAGTTACAAAAATCACAGGTGCAAGCCCCACAACTAGACCTGAATCCATTATCTCGGCTGATGCTCTGGTTCAATACTGGGGGTGCAGTCTTATAACCCTCCGAGACCTCTGCGTCCCCAAATTCTGACTCCTTGGGAATCTCCTTTGCTCCACCATTACTGATCATACCTTAAGCCAGTTAGGTAATTCCCTCCCTTAACCTCTCTGCCTTTCTTTCATCCTTAAAGACAGTCCTTATAAAACCTATCTCTTTGACCAGTCCCAATATAGAGCTTGGTGTCAAATTTTGTACGGTGACAGCTCCTGTGATGCTGCTAAGAAGGTTTTACTGCGTGATAGGCACTACATAAATGCAGTTGCAGTTGTTGAGCACTAATGCCTTTCCAGTGCAACTAAGGCCAGAATCTTTCGTCGATCGGGCGGGCGTGCACCCGACCCGAACGCAGGTGCAATTGTGCGAAATGAAGCTGGGCATGCGTCCCGATGTCATCGCGCACACAAGCCACATTGAGGTCGCTAGGCACACGCGGGAGTTGGAGACACGCCCACCGACAATTAAAGGGCCAATTAAGGCCATTAAAAACCATTTTGCCCATGATTTTACGTTGCCCGTGCGATTTTGCACTCGTTGCATGGGCAAAATGGGCAGCCCGTTTTTAACGAAACCTCATCCAAGGGCGGGATGAAATATCCAGGGTGAAATATAATGAAAACTGATAACTGGGGATTGATGTTTGATGAATTGTCTTGTTAGGTGCATGAATGTGTTGCATAGACACAGTTTGGTGCATATTTGTCATGTCATTTAACCTGTCCAGGTCTGCAGCTCCCTGAGGCAGCTCTGCAGCAGCTGCCTGCCTTCAGGGAGCTCACTAGAGGCGCCCACCCGCACCCTCACTTTTGTCAGCACCCGCCCTCTTCCCGTCACCCCCCCCTCTCGGCCGCGCTGAGGTTTTCTCAGCACGTGTTTCATGCTGGCTGGCCATTAATTGCTCTCGGGGGCCGATTGCGGGTGGAAGTGCATTTCGCGTCCACTTCTGGGCCCCCTGACTTGGTGCCCACGCCAAGTGTGAAATTCAGGCCTAAAACCCGTCTGACTGCTCAGATCTTTTCATCCGCTTGTGAGATGTGGACTTCGCTGACTGGGCCAGCATTTATTGCCCATCCCTAATTGCCCTTGAGAAGGTGGTGGTGAGCTGCCTTCTTGAACCGCTGCAGCCCATGTGGTGTAGGTACATCCACAGTGCTGTTAGGGAGGGAGTCCCAGGATTTTCCAGCGACAGTGAAGGAACGGCGATATATTTCCAAGTCAGGATGGTGCGTGGCTTGGAGGGGAACTTCCAGGTGCTGGTATTTCATTGCCACCCAAGCACTTGCGCAATGATTGTATCTTGATACAGTTCCCACATTTATTATTCTGATACCCCTTGGGCAGGAGTGTGACTCGTGACTGAAAATTGACACCCAGGTTGGGAAATTCCTCAGAGCTGCTCCTGTTCTGCCGCTATTGCTTCATCAGACATGGGACAGAATTTCCACCTTGTCATGTAAATTGGGTCGGGTGAAATGGGAACGGCGCAGAGAAATTTCCTGACCCAAGAGTCTGCCCTAAGTTGTCACCTTCAGGAATCACAGATGTAAAATGTGGCCTAAGATTAACGTGTGCCTTGTCAAATTTAGAACTCACCTTCGACAAAGTTAATTTCAGCGCTTGCACTTACGCTGCCTTTTATCACTTTGAAACCTCTCAGAAAGTCCAACTGACCATCTAAGCTTTTATTTATCGATTCTTTCACGGAATGTGGGCATCGCTGGCTGGGCCAGCAGTTGTTGCCCTTCCTTAATTGCCCTTGAGAAGATGGTGGTGAGCTTTGACATATATCAGTCATTCCTTCTTCGTCGCTGGGTCAAAATACGAACATATGAACGTCCGAATTAGGAGCAAGAGGTCACTCAGCCCCGCTGAGCCTGTCCCGCCATTCAATAAGATCATGGCTGATCTGACTGTAACCTCAATCCCACACTCCCTCCTAGCCCCAATAACCTTTCACCCCCTTGCTTATCAAGAATCTATTTAGCTCTGCCTTAAAAATATTCAAAGACTGTGGCTGGGACTTGCCGTGTTTGCCAGCGTCAGGTGTGTTTGGTGAGGTGAGCGGACAATATGGCACGAAACCAGTTCGCAATCGTCCGCTCAGCCTGCTGATGGCAGGCAGTGTATCCCGCCATCGGACGTCGGGAACCTCATTGTAATACACCTGTACATCATTATTAGGCCAACCCCCTGGACCCATCCCCCACCACCGTGTCGGCAGGGAAACACGCTGACATGTTTCACAACTGCAAATAAGTGGCGTGCACCTGGTGGGCTGCACTTCACTCGGGACTTCAAGGTTTGTTTGGCTACCTTGCTTCAGTCAGCACTCGCAGTCCTCAGCGCCAGGCTTCGCAAACAGTACCACATCACTTTTAGGGGGACTCACAGCAGGTGTCCCTACCAGATCAGCCATATGTGGGTCGCTTTTCACTGGCTGCAGGGCTAGGGGAAGGGAGAGAAGTGGCCTCAGGCAAAGGGAGAGGCTGCAGGACAAGAGCCTATACTGGGGAAGGAGGGTATCACAGGGTATGTGTGGGGGGCACATGTTGATCTGTGCAAGTGGCCTCAAGATGTTGAGGGCTGAGGAGGCAGTCTCCAGAGGAGCTGAGGCCAGATGGACACGTGAGGGTATGTGTATGAGAATGAGTGGCGATAGCCATTGAGTTGGCAGTGAGTGAGATGTCAGTGACTGTGTGATAGGCTTGTGAGTGTGTGAGTTTAGAGTGATGAGATGGTTGCCTTACCCTGGCTGCATGGATGAGATCATTCATCCTGTCTGTGCATTGGATAGCCAACCTCTTCTGTGCAGCATTGGCATTGATCACCACTGCTACTGCCTCCCAAGCCAGGTTTGTCATGCCACTGCCCATCCTGTGGCCATAGTGGGTTGGAGGACATCACTGTGGGCCTCCACAGCATCCAAAAGGCTTTCCAGTGGTGCGTCACTAAACCTGGGGACTGCAGTCTTTTTGCTTTTCATGGACATCTTCCTTGCAGTAGTCCTGGGCTGGAAGCACTGAGATGTGTGCGCGTGCTGGACTTTAAATATGGTGCCAGGCGTGATAAAGTGGTGAGATGATGGCGTGGCGGGTGAATGAGAGCCTGCCTGTCATGGAAACGGCGGGTTTCCCGGGAATGCATAACTAATGCGGCGGGTTTGGGATGATACGGCGTGAAAACCCACCATTGCGGCCGGCGGGTAAAATGTCGTTTCACCCACCCACTACCGCACTTAGTGTGAATCTGAGACGATTCCGCCCTCTGCTTCCACCCTCTTTTGAGGAAGAGAATTCCAAAGACTAGGACAAAAACAACGTGAGTTCCAAATGCTGGAACTCCCTCCCTAACCGCACTGTGGGTGTACCTACACCACATGGACTGCAGCGGTTCAAGAAGGCAGCTCACCGCCACCTTCTCAAGGGGCAATTAGGGATGGGCAATAAATGCCAACCTTGTCTGTGACGCCCACATCCTGCGAATGAATTTTCACAAAAATTGCACAATTAATTACTTTGAAAGGGCAGTGACTCTTCTTTTTGACACTGGACCTCAAGGTTTAATCGGTCCTTCCTGCCTTTTCCAATTATTAACATGTTCTAATAATGATTAACCTTTTTATTCTAGTGTGTCAACAATCACCTTATTCGCATGGTAATACCAGCAGAGGATGGGGATGTATGTTGTATCCATGGTGACACTGAATCTTCGCAAATACTTTCGAGATGTAATGAGTGAGTCACCTTGTAGTCTAATCCATAGCCTCTTATCAGCAACCTGCAGAGCGGGCCTGCCAATTGCCATGTCAAAGTGGATCCATGGGCTACCCCAACAGGCTTTAATTGACTGCCAAAGTATACAGCAGTTCTTTATTCTTGAAAGTAAAATTGCTTTTTCTGATAATGTATTTTCTAAGTAGAGATATGTCTGCTGTTCATTGATGTGCGAAATGAAAAGGGTCACTCAAATATTTAGTATTAAGAAACTCATTGTGAAAAAGAGTCCTGCTTGTAATTCCTACACTCTGGGGTTGGAGTAAATTATAAAGTAGACAAGTTATTTAAATGTGGTATGTTTATACATTTACAAGATCTTAGCTCCGAACCGTATTCCCCCCCCTCCCCCCAACCCCACCCCACCCCCAAACCCACTATTCTCAGCAGGCTGACTAAAGGACAGCATTCAGACAGAAGTTAGCGCTTTGGCCTCCAGGAGCTGAAGATTTTCCTCCAAGACCCAACTGGGAGCAAAACACTGGGGGAAAATTGTTTTCCTTTAACTCTTTTGTTTGCCAGCTATTAATTAAAATGGGGGCGTTTTGTGGAAGAAAATGTTTGACCGACAGTTGAGAATCATTCAACCACTTTACAGTTGGCCACGGAAAAGCCAAGCATATAAGAACGTAAGAAATAGGAGCAGGAGTAGGCCATTCGGCCCTTCAAGACTTCTCCGCCATTCAATAAGGTCATGGATAATTTGATTGTGGCCTCAACTCCACTTTCCTGCCTGTTCCCCATAACTCTTGACTCCCTCATCAATCAAAAATCCGTCCAACTCAACCTTGAATACATGAAATGGCCTACTCTTCATTGCTCTATGGGGTAGAGAATTCCAAAGATTAATGGCCCCCCGAGAGATGAAATTCCTCCACATCTCCATCTTAAATGGGAAACCTTTTATTTTTAAACTTTCCCCACTAGTTCTGATTCCCTCATGAGAGGAAACATCACCAGAGCATTTACCCTGTCAAGCCCCCTCAGAATCTTATACATTTCAATAAGATCACCTCTCATTCTTCTAAACTCCAATGAGTATAGGCCCAGCCAGCCCAACCTTTCCTCATAAGACAACTCCTTCATCCCAGGAATCGAACCTTCTCTGAACCTCCCCCATTGCAAGTATTTCCGTCCCCAAATACGAAGATGAAAACTATATGCAGTGCTCTTGGTGTGGTCTCACCAATGCCCTGTACAGTTGTAGCAAGACTTCCCTACTTTCATACTCCATTCCCCTTGCAGCAAAGGCATGGTGAAAATGGACATGTTGGGTGACCAATGGGTGAGAGCTAGGGGCGGAATAATTGCCGAGAGGAGATCATGTGATCAAATCTTCAGGCATACATGCAGCCATAGTGGAATGCTCTCCACTTGCCCGGATGAGTGCAGTTCTAGCAGCATTCATGAAGCTCGACACCATCCAGAACAAAGCAGCCTGCTTGATTGGCACCCCATCCACCGCCTTTAACATTCACTCCCTCCATACCCAATGCACAGTGACAAGTGTGCACCATCTACAAGATGCGCTGCAGCAACTCACCAAGGCTCCTTCAACTGCACCTTCCAAACCCACGACCTGTACCACCTAGAAGGACAAGGGCAGCAGGTGCATGGGAACACCACCACCTGGAAATTCTCCTCCAAGTCACTTACCATCCTGTCTTGGAATGTATCACCATTCCTTAAGTGTCGCTGGGTCAAAATCCTGGGACTCCCTAACAGCACTGTGGGTGTACCTATACCACATGGACTGCAGGGGCTCAAAAAGGTGGCTCACCACCACCTTCTCAAGGAGCAATTAGGGATGGGCAACAAATGCTGGCCTAGCCAGCGACGCCCACATCCTGTAAAAGGATTTTTAAAAGTCTCATCTCAAAGACAGCACATCTGACAGTGTAGTACTTCCTCAGTGTTACACTGGGCCTGATATCCTGAATCATATAATCAAGTAGCTGGGGCAAGGCTTGAACCCATAAACCTGAGTCAGGGGGAAAGAGTGCTACCCACCGAGCCATGATCTAAACAAGGGACCTAATTGTGATTAGAATCGCCTTGTTGGTACGTGTGGGAAATGGCACCATTAGCCCAGTTGATTAGCAGGTTTCAGCAACTGATTGCACAATTTGACAGTTCAATCTGTTTGAGTAAAGGAACACTGAGTGTAACAAGTGAAGTTGCTATAAACATTATCAGGCGGTCTCCTCTCACAGTGGAAGGTCCTATACTGCTGCTGGAAAAATGCCAGTGGTGGTGGGAAGAGGCCCTTAAATGGCCCTTAATTGATCACTAAAGGAGCCTCAATTGGCCCTTGCATGGGAAGGCTGCCATCCCCCGCACCCCCCACCCCTTCTCCCCCGTCCCCACCAGGCCTTCCCTGCCATTTATAGAATCCCAAGGCAATAGGAGGGTGAAGGGCACTCCACTGCCATTTTATGGCCACCTCTCCAACTTCCAGCCCGCTTCCAACGACCCCATTAAATTCCACCCCAAGTGTGGTCTCCCCAAGACCCCATGCAATTGCAGTGAGACTTCTTTACTCTTATCCTCCAGTCCCTTTCCTCTAATAAAGACTAACATAAAACTTGTTTCGCTAAATTGCTTTCTAAATTCCCCCTTTAAGGGCCTCCTCCCGCAACCATTGGCATTTTACCAGTGGCGGGGGATAGGGCCTCTCCGTTGTGAGGGGAGACTGCCTGGTGAAACCATGTTTATAGCAAGTTTACTCGTTACGCGCAGTGTTCCTTTATTTAAACAGATTGAACTGGGCTAATGGCGCCATTTCCCACGTGTGCCAATGAGGTGATTCTATTCACGATTAGGTCACTTTTCGGCATGCTAACTTTCTGTGATTCATGCACAAGAACACTCAGATCCCTCTGAATACAAATATTTCAGTCTCTGGCCAAATCTTTGCTACAACCATTACCATTAAAATGTACCATGAAATCCATGTGGTGTAGGTACACCCACAGTGCTGTTAGGGAGGGAGTTCCAGGATTTTGACCCTGCGACTGTGAAGGAACGGCGATATATTTCCAAGTGGAGTGGCTTGGAGGGGAAATTCCAGGTGGTAGTGTTCCCATGTGTCTGCTGCTCTTGTCCTTCTAGATAGTAGTGGTCATGGGTTTGGAAGGTGCTGTCTAAGGAGTCTTGTTAGTTGCCTCAGTTTATCTTGTAGATGGTACAGACTGCTGCCACTGTGCGTCAGTGGTGGAGGCACTGAATGTTTGTGGACGGGGTGCCAATCAAGTGAACTGCTTTGTCCTGGATGTTGTCGAGCTTCATGAGTGTTGCTGGAGTTGCACTCATCCAGGCAAGTGGGGAGTATTCCATCACACTCCTGACTTGTGCCTTGTAGATGTTGGACAGGCTCTTGGGAGTCAGGAGGTGAGTTACTCGCCACAGGATTCTGAGCCTCTGACCTGCTCTTGTAGCCACAGTATTTATATGGCTGGTCCAGTTCAGTTTCTGATCAATGGTAATGCCCAGGATGTTGATAATCTGCAAACACCTCTTGTGTGGCACCTTATTGAACCTTTTTGAAAATCTAAAGACATGACATCCACTGGTTCCCCCTTATCCATCTACTTATTGCATCCTCAAAAAACTCTAAACAGATTTCCGTTCACAAATCTAAGTTGATTCTGCTTAATCATATTATGATTTTCAAAGTGCTTTGTTAAAACCTCCTTACTAATAGATTTTGGAAGATCAAGGCATCCACTATCTCTGTAGCCATCTCTTTTGAAACCTTAGGGTGTGGACCATCAGGCCCATGGGATTTGATGGCTTTCAGCCCCATTAATTTCTCCTATGCTATTTTTTTGCTAGGGAGTCTTGTGCCACTATAGATAGCATCCCTACCTCTGTACCAGATTCTGCAGGTTCGAGTCACACCCATGGCTTGAAGGCTGTGGAAGGCACATTCATGACACAGCCAAACAGGCTGAGTATCAACCTGCAAATCCTTCCAACACACTTAGGGTTACCAACTGTGGTTAAATGTATTCCTGGAGGTTTCATCACATGACTTGCCCCCATGCTCCAGCCATTAGTCGGCCAACACATCCATCCTTGTGATGTACGGCCTTCCTACGCCAATCGGAAAGCAAAAAGACTCATTATCCAATTGGAATGCTAGACTGTCAGCCAAACAGCCTTTTCCCCCCATTTTCAATACTTTTATATCTGGTAAAGATAAATGTTCAAAGAAAAATGAAAAAAAAACTATCCTTTTTTTAATGTCCCGCTGATTTTTCTCCAGGGTTGCACGCAGCAGGGTCCTGGAGATTGATCTTCAATGCCTGGAGACTCCAGGCCAATCCTAGAGGGTTGGCAACCCCAATATAAGCCAATGGTAGGTGGTAAGAGTGGGAGAGATTCCTGGTCAGCCATGTGATGGAAAGAATGTGGGAGCCTCTACCATCACTGTCCATAGCTCCACACTACAACACTCACATTGCCCCGGCAACCCAGACTTCCTGAGTGCACTGTAACATGCGACCTCCGTTCCTTTACAAATATTAATATCCTTAAGTCTCTCGTTTTCACTGGCCATCCCCCGGTTCTCATTACTTCTAGAATTTTTTTTTGCATTTTCTACTGTAAAGGCAGGCGCAGAGCCTCCTGTGTAAAAACTCAATGGGCAGAGTCTCAGGACACAGGCTGGGCCCTGTGTGGCATCGGTAATTAACATCACCCGTGTGCAATTGAGAGCATTTCTTTGAATGGGACTTTCAGCCCCAACACCAGCGGGCGATGTCGCAGGTGATGAGAAAATTTGGAGAGCCCGTTGACTTTTACAGCTCTCCAAATTTTCCCGTCCCACTTGCAACGATGGCTGCCACTGGCAGGACCAGAAAATCCCGGCCAAAGTATTTATTTAATGTCTCTGCCATTTCTTTACTCTCCATTATAATTTCTCCTATCTCTGCTCTCAAGGGACCAATGTATATTCTTGCTAATCTTTTCCTTTGTACATTCTTCTTGAAGAATTTACAATCTTTTTTTTATACCTCCAGCTGGTTTAAGTTCCTATCCTATTTTCCCTTTCTTTATCATTTTCTTTGCCATCCTTTGTTGAGTTTTAAAATCCCCTCAATCCCCGCGCATACTACATTACAAGCGTCTTCCTTTAATCTAACACTATCTTTAACTTCTCTTGATTGCTGCAGTTGAACCACTTTTCTTGTGGGTTGTTTATTCCTTAAGGGAATATATAATCGTTGCAAATGATGAATTAATTCTTCAAATGTTTGCCACCAGGGTATGAGGGAAATATATGCTAAGCCAAAGTAGCATGTAGTTATATACTAAGTCAAAGTAGGATTTTTGATCAAAGAGGTGAGTCTTGAATGAAATCTTCAAGGAGGACTTGCTTAACACTATGCCTTGATACGTACCTGTTTTATGGGTTAAGTAACTAAGGTGGGTAGGTGGAGTTATGATATAGATCAATCAACTTCTAATACGCATTGGACTTTAGAAGAATGAGCGGTGATCTTATTGAAACGGATAAGATTCTGAGGGGGGCTTGACAGGGTGGATGCTGAGAGGATGTTTCCCCGTGTGGGGGAATCGAGAAATCGCAGTTTAAAAATAAAGGGTCTCCCATTTAAGTTGGAGATGAGGAGAAATTTCTTCTCTCAAAGGGTCATTGGTCTTTGGAATTCTCTTCCCCAGAGAGCAGTGGAGGCCGGGTCATTGACTATATTCAAGGCTGAGTTAGACAGATTTTCGATTGACAGGGGAGTCGAGCCTTATGGGAGGCAGGCAGGAAAGTGGAGTTAAGGTCACAATCAGATCAGCCATGCTCTTACTGAATGGTGGAGAAGGCTTGAAAGGCAAGATGGCTTATTCCTGCTCCTATTTCTTATAGTCACTCGTACTTGCCATCTTTGGCCCACCATATACAGCCAGAGGCAGGCTGCTGGATAACAAGTGATACCCTGTACACATGGCTCACGACTTCTCTCTGCCACCTGGACAGCGCGCCTACTGCCAGCACCATGCAGTCAGTGGGAATGCTGTGGAGCAAACCATCATTATCTTGAAACAATGGGCAGAATGTCACAGGGGTGCGGATGACTCGCCGGCACACCCCGCGTGTTGCGCGCTGCAGGCGGGCTGAGTCGGGGCAGTGTGGGACTTCCACTCTCACTGGGGAGGAAGTCCCACCTTCGGGAACTGCCAGCCAATCTGATTGGCCGCCAGCCCCATCAGTCCCACAGCGCCAACAGCACATTACTCGGCACTGCCGGAACTGCAGCAAGGAAGCAGAACGCCCAATCGACACCAGAAACAGCTAAGCCTGAGGTCCTGGGCAGGTTAGGAAGGAAGGTACGGGGGAGTGGGGGTGGTGGGAATTGACCTCCCTGGCCACCAATGCGTGCCTTGTGAGTCTCTTGGTCCCCTGTGGGGGATATGCTCCTCTCACACTCTCTCCTCCTCACAGCCTCCAGTGCCACATCCAAAAACCTGGGAGCCCTTTCTCTCTCAAGTGTGTTGTTCCGTTTGCAATCCTACACCTGCAGTCTGGAGCTATGGATAGTGATAGTAGAGGCTCCAGTATTCTTCCCATCATATGGCTGACCAGGGATCTCCCACCTCCCACTTTTGCCACCTGCCATTGGAAGGATTTAGAAGTTGACATTCAATCTGTTTGGATCCATTATAAAGACACCTGCCTCAGCCATCAAGCCCTGGGTGGGACTTAAACCCAGGGCTTCTGGCTCAGAGGCAGGGATGCCAGCCACTTGCACCACAAGACCTACTTGGAACACGCACATGCTTAAGATCCATTATGATCTTAAATGGCATTGGCAATGTGGGCAAGAGTACTTACAGTAATAGTATATAATTTGCTAATGATGCCAAGATAATTGCCCAGGTAATAAATGTTCATAGCATCAAAAGGGATCTGGATCCATTATGTGCTTGGACCAGAGAATGGAAGATGGATTTTTAATGCAGTTAAAGACTTGCCTTTGTGTAAAACCTTTTCACATGAGGCTCCTTATATGCCAGAAACATCTCAAAGCTCTTTGCAGACAATGAATAGATTTGAAAGCAGTGATGGCACAGGAAGGGCAGGAGCCCATTCAGCCCTTCAAACCTGTTCTGCCATTTAATTAGATTATGGCTGATTTGTACCTCAACTCAGTTTACCCACTTTTGCTCCATATCCCACTCAGCGAAAATCTATTGATATCAGTCTGGAAAATGTCAATTGGCCTCCAGTCCCCAGCCTTTTGAGGGAGAGAGTTCCAGATTTCCACTACCCTTTGTGTGAAGAAGTGCTTCCTAAGTGACCCAGCTTTAAGTTTAAGATTGTGACCCCTTGTTCTAGACTCCCCCACCAGAGGAATTAATTACATTCTATCTGTCCTATCAGTTCCCTTTATCAACTCGATTAGATCACCACTCAACCCTTCAAACTGAAGAGAATACAAGCGAAGTCTATGAAACCTGCCATGATTTAACTCTTAAAGCCCTGACATATTTCTGGTCACTCTACACGCACCCCCTCCGAGGGACATAAAGCCTTTCTGAGGGGCGGTGCCTGGACTGAAATCTCCAGCTGGGGTTTCACAAGGCTCTGTGTCACTGAAGCAACACTTCGCCACATTCGTATCCCAACCCCTTGTGATAAAGGCCAACATTGCCTTAGCATTTTTGGTCACTTCTTGAGCTGGATTTTATTGACCCCCCCACCCCATCACCTGTTTGAAGGCTTGTTTTGAATGGGGGGCATGTAGAATTCGGTGCCCTGCCTGCTGGCCATCTTCCCGCCCACCCCCCCACCTGTCTCTCATTTTATGGGGGACGGTGGAAGCATTGGATGTTCTGCCCACCCTTTGGCCTATTGAGGCCCTTAAGTGGCCAATTAATGGCCACTCAAGTGCCGCATCCTACTCCCGTCACTATTTTACCTGTGGCAGGGGAGTGCCCACGCCAAACGGGTAGCTCAGCAGCTTTTACTGGGCAAGCTGGTGTCGGGCAAAAGGGAGGGGTGACCTCTGGGTGTCTGTGCCCATAAGAGGCACCACCCCTCCCCAGGGTCATACCCCCCTTTAGCCTTCCCACCTCCCAACCCTCCCCACCCGGCTATTAAGCCCCCAAACCCCTCACACCCTCTTATGGGGGCTGCCAGCCAGGCCCCGCCAATACTCTGGACTTACCTTCAGTCCAGCCTCCATCACCTCACCTTCCTCAGGGGCAAGCTATCGTCCTCAGCAGTGGCCACTGGCGCTCCTGGGATTACCGAGTTTGCAGCCAATCGGATTGGCCGGCAGTTTACTGAGGCGGAACTTCCACCCAGCTGGGGGCAGAGGTCTGTCCCTGAGCCAGCTGAAGTAGCTCCTGGGACCTGCCTCATTACCTTACCCCACAGCGATGTCGCGGCTTGAAGCATGATTCGCAACCCTCAGACAACAAGGATGCCACTGAGAAGGAGACCCTCACTCCGTGGGCAGAATTTTCCAGTCCCACCTACCACAGGCCCGGAGATTCCCACCCGAAGTCAGCGGACCTTTTGCTGGTCCGTCAAATTATCCAGCCCGCCCGCAACGATTCCCGTGGTGGGTGGGACTTGAAAATTTAGGCCTGTGCCTCATGACCTCCCAACCAAGTCACAAAGGTTACCTCCAGTTCTGTGTGCGTATATTTTTGCAAATTCTCTCTTCGGCAGAATCTTGTCAAATGCCTTCCAAAAGTTTTCACAATATCCATACACCAGTCCTTATCCAGCGTGCTAGTGATCTCCTTGAATTAAGATCCAGCTACATTAATCAGACATGAAGTGCCTTTCACAAATCCTCGCTGACTGTCTCTGGCCAGTAGATAATTGTCTAGTTGCTCAGTCGGTCTAGCTATGATGATAGGTTCCAGTAACTAGGCCACAGTTGACGTTAAACTGGCAGGTCTGTAGTTTACTGGTTTCCTTCTTCTTCCCTACTTTTGTCTTTCACAGAAATGTACAGCACAGAAACAAGCCATTCGTCCCAACTGTACCAGCGTTTCTGCCCCACGCAAGACTCCTCCCACCCTTTGTCGCTTAATCCCCGTCAACATCCTTTCAACAATCCCATCCTTTTGGCCTTGTGTACTTACCCAGCTTCCCTTTAAAAAAAAAGGAAGGGCGGAATTTTACGATCCCCCCACACCCCCAGGGTGTTTGAAGTATCGTAAAATGCAGTACACAGCCTGCCCACCGCCACCTGTCTCCCATTTTACAGGGCGCGTTGGAGAGGTAGGTGGCCTGCCCATCCTTGGGCCTGTTCAGGCCCTTAAAAGGCCAATTAATAGACACCCATCATCCTGCTCCCGCTGCTATTTTACCTACATCAGGGGAAATCCACGCTAAGCGGGTAGCCCAGCAGCTTTAGCTTCACTGGCTGGTGTTGGGCAAGGGTGGGGTACCGCTTTTGGGGGTTCCCTTTTCCCATCAGAGGCACACCCCCACTCCCAACCAAGGTCATTCTGGGCCCTCCCGCTCCAGCTTCTCAAACCCGGCCCACCAAACCTCCCCCACTCCCCTTGCTGGTGTCTGCCAGCCAGGCCTCGCCGATACCCTGGACTTTCCTTCCGTCTGGCCTTCATTCGCTCCTCTTCTTTGGAGAAAGGCTGTAGTCCCAGCAGTGGCCACTGCTCAAACCTGGAGCTGCTGGGACTACAGAGCTGCCAGCCATCTCTAAGACAGGTCTTCATATCAAGATGGGGGAGGAAATCTCGCCCTTAGCCAATTAACACCCTGCCGAACGTGGCGGGGATGTGCTCCACGTTGACTCTCCGGGTGGTGGGGTAGAAAACCCCGCCACTCGCAAATTCCTGCTCAAAGACTTACATTTATATAGCGCCTTTCACAACCTCAGAACATCCCAAAGTGCTTTGCAGCCAATGAAGGACTTTTGCAGTGTAGCCACTGCTGTAATGTAGGAAACGCAGCAGCCCATTTGCACACAGCAAGATCCCATAAACAGCAACGGGATAATGGCCAGGCAATCTGGTTTTGTGATGTTGATTGAGGGACAAATATCAGCCAGGACACCAGTGATAACCCCACCCCTGTTCTTCTTCAAAATAGTGCCAGGGGATCTTTCACATCCACCTCAAAGAGCCTTGATTTAACGTCCCATCCATCAGACAGTACAGCACTCCCCCAGTACTGCACCAGGCATGTCAGCCTGGATTCTCGCACTCAAGTTTCTAGAGTGAGATTCAAATTCGCAACCTCCCTGTTGACTCAGAGATGAGAGTACTGCCAACTGAACCACGGCTGACACAACTAAACGTGTCTTTTCATTTAATAAATCATGGTAACTTGAAAGAAATGAGCTATCGCTGCAATAGGAAACCATTCTCAATACAAAAAAATATTTTTATCAAAGACTTTAACATGGAATTTTACATATATAATATATATATATAAAATACTCATGCATTTTAACTCCTTTAGGATATAATGCAAGAATGTTGTGCTATCTACAAATTTTAAATCCAAGAGCAATGTTCTTGAATCTGGAAAGCTTTAGAACATTATGGCTAATGCATCAGCAATTTTCTCATCTATTTCTTTGAATGCTCTTCTAATGTCCTTTAATCTAAAAGTTTATGGTAAACACACACTGGAGAAGGTAAACAAATGGAGGGAAACTGTGGACTGCCATTAGAGAGGTGGAAAAATATAGGTTTGACCAACCATTCATGTCAATTTCTGCCCATTATCAAAAAGCATACCTCAAGGCCGGCTGATTTTAGCCCTGTATTCAGCTATATTTGGAATACCCCGTGTGTAGCCTGAGGGAGATTGATGCATTGGGCAAGGATAGGAGGAAGCAAGGTTAGGAGGACTTGAGGTCCGAGCTTACAAGTTGGCTGAAATGGCAGCTGCAGTTGGGATGTCCAATGTCTCCATGGTCCACACAGTAACTGAGAAGATGGGAAGCCCCCTCTAGATGAAAGTGCCTTTCAAAGGATGATGTACAATGGACGGTGCAGAAACAGGCCATTTGGCCTTTCTCTGCTGATGCCTCCTCCTATCCTATTTACTTCATTTCACCCTATTGACATAACCTCTTATTCCTTTCTCTCTCATACACTGGCCTAGCTTCCCCTTAAGCGCATCTATGCTATTGGTTCTCAACCACTCCCTGTGGTAGTGAATCCCACATTCTCCCCACTCTCTGGGTAAAGAGGCTTCTCCTGAATTTCTTTTTGGTTCTATCAGTGACCGTCATATAGTTATGGCTCCGAGTTTTGGTCCCCCCCACAAATGGAAACATTTCTCTTTGTCAACCCTATCAAACCCCTTCAACATTTTAAAACCGTCTATTAGGTCAGCCCTCAGTCTTTCCTTTTCTAGAGAAAGGACTCCCAACCTCTTTAATCTTTCCTGATAGCTGTACCCTCCCAATTTTGATATCCCTCTAAACCTTTTTTGCGCTTCCTCTAGTGTTTCATCCCTTTGGTAATAATGGTGACCCGAAGAAGTAGGAGCAGGGCTATTCAGGCCATTCAGCCCCTTGAGACTTCATTCGATAAGATCCTGGCTGAACTGACCGTGGCTTCGACTCCTCTTTCCTGCTTGTCCCCCATAACCCGGGACTCCCTGGCCAATCAAAAATCCTAACTAAACCTTGAATATAATGACCCAAAGGAACATAGGACTTAGGAGCAGGAGTAGGCCGTTTGACCATTCGAGCCTGCTCCACCATTCAATACGATCATGGCTAATCTGGTTGTGGTCTCAGGTCCACTTTCCTATCTGCACCCCCCATAACCCTTGACTCCTTTGTTTAACAAAAATCTGTCCAACTCAGCCTTGAATCAAATTAAAGACCCAGCGTCCACTGTTCTCTGTGGAAGAGAATTCCACAGACTAGCGACCCTCTGAGGGGAAAAAATTCTCCTCATCTCTGCCATAAAAGGTAGACCGCTTATCCTTAAACTGCGCACTCTAGTTTTAATCTCCATACCCCCCCACCCCACAGCACCCACCACCCCCACCCTCCCCCCTCCCCACCCCACCCCTTGCCAAGCGTGCACAGCTCTCTGGGGAAGAGAATTCCAAAGACTAATGTCCCCCTGAGAGAAGACATTCCTCCTCATCTGACCTTAAATTGGGAGACTCCTTATTCCGAAGCTGTGCCCTCTAGTTCTAGGTTCCCCCATGAAGGACGCACAGACGCATAGTTCTCCAAGTGTGGTCCGGGAAATGTTTTTTTAAACAAGTTCAGCATAACATCTCTGCTTATTAATTCCATCAATTCAATAGATCCGAGTGTGTTGAAAGTTAGGCACATTTTCATAGAAAGAGATGGAACTTGTTGGGGGGGGAGGGCTAGTTCATATTCGACTTGAAGTTCCACACTGCAGGGTTGGAGAATCAGTCCTCAGGGAAAGTATAAATTGAGGCGAGAGGCAACTGGATGTGTTTCTGTGGATGGAGAGGAGAGAGAGAGATAGGATGAGAAGGTGGGGGTTGGCCTGTCAGAAAGGATGAGTGTTTTGGATCTAAAGATTGTTGATGGGCTGTTCAGCTACGTGGCTGTGTACTGCTCCTAGCCTGACCATCCACAAGTGCCATGGGGCAGCAATTCAGGATCTGTGCCTGACTTTTCGTAGAATCGTGGAATGGTTACAGCTCAGAAGAAGGCCATTCAGCCTGTCGTGTCTGTGCTGCCCCTCTGCAGGGGCAATTCACCTAGTGTCACTCGCCTGCTTTTTCCTTGTAGCTTTGCACATTTTTTCAGTTTCAAATAATGATCCAGTTCTCAATTTGGAAAGCCACCATTGAATCGGCCTCTGTCACACTCTCAGGCAGTAGATTCCAGAACCTAACCCCTCGCTGCATAAAAAAGTTTTTCCTCATGTCGCCCTTGCTTCTTTTCCGACTTACCTCTGTGCCCTCTAGTTCTGGATTCTTCCACCAATGGGAATAGTTTTGCCCTGTCTGCTCTGTCCAGATGCCTCATGATTTTAAACAGCTCTATCAAATCTTCTCTCAATCTTCTCTTCTCCAAGGAGAACATGCCCAGCTTCTCCAATCTGCCCACGTAACTGAAGTCCCCCATCCCTGGAACCGTTCTTGTGAATCTTTTCCACACGCAGTCTAAGGCTCTCACATTGTTTTTGTTTTCCTTGCCTGGTGCTAACATGAAGCCCAACTGCAGCCCCCTTCCTGGGTCAGCTAATATGCACTTATTTGCCGCAACCTGCAAGATGATGCCTCAATCAAGGATCAACAGGACATATCCATGTAAATGGAGTTTTTCCTTTGTATCTTTCAAAGCTAAAACCAGTGCTGTGCTGTGTTGATGAGCATTCTCTCTGTGACTTGTCAACAACAGCACACTGTGCCATTCTGCCAATCTCCACTGCAACACACTTTTGTCTCCAGTGTGCTTAAGCTCTTTGTTTTCTGAATTAAGGATGAATAATTTCCTTCCAAAGTGCAATTTACAGTCCTTGGGCACGTTACTAATTTCCTCCCAACTCAAGGGTGCTTTATATTTTGAAGACACTTAATGGCTGCCCTCTGAGGGATCTGACTAGTCTTGATCTGCGTGAAAAAAACAAAGACGCACAGTGACTTCGAGCTTGAGCAGGTCAAAGCAAGAGAGTATCTGGGCAAGGGTTTTTCTTTCTATCCCCTCCGTGGCGAGAAAGAGCTGAAAAATGCTTCAGGTAGAATCCTGACGGAGTCGAACTATGTTTTATAGGCTGGCGGGGGTGGAGGGATTTCTGTCAAGGGACCAGTTCTGACTCCATAGAGCATGCAGGGTTTTGTTTGACTGGCCCCGCTGCCCAGATATAGACTGACTGACAGACTTGACCTCCAGTCAGGCAGGGAAGAGGCCTGAGGAGGAGGCCGCAGCCCTAGGAGCCTATAGTCGGAGAGTGGGTGAGGGGTGGGGGTAGGGGGGATGGTGGGAGTGCGGAGGGTGTCCATTTCTCAACCTCATTAGACAGGCCTGGGATGGGGGATGTGGAGGGAAAGCAGTTAGCTTCTTCCTGAATCTGTCCTCGCCTCCCTTCAGCTTCTGGATTTCCCGAGGCCTGGGAAATCTGGCTTCCAGGGTTAAGATGGCTGCCGTACCTCATTGAAATGTTCAGTGGATCGGCTGCTTCCCACCTCAGTGGATCCCAGGAGTGAGCTGGATGGCAGTGGGTTGGGGAGGGGTTTGAGATTTTTATAAAAAGAAACAAAAACTTACATTTTTCATGACTACCGAAGCGCCTTCAGCCATTGCAATGTTTCTGAAGTGTGGTCATTGTTCTAATGTAGGAAATACGGCAGCTAATTAGCACTCAGCAAACTTACAGAAACAGCAATGTGATAATGACCAGATAATTTTTTATGTCAAGAAACCAGTTCTGACTCCACAGAGCACGCAGGGTTTTGTTTGACAGGCCCCACTGATTGAGAGATAAACATTGGCCAGTACACAGGGGATAGCTCTCCTGTTCTTCTTTAAAATGGTGCTATAGGATTTTTTACATCCACCTCGGTTTTGCATCTCATCTGAAAGGCAGCACCTCCAACAGCGCAGCGCTTCCTCAGTGCTGGAGTGTCAGCCTTGATTTTTGCGCTCAAACCCTAGAATGGGACTTGAGCCCTGAATGCTGTGACTCCAAGGCAACTCTGCGACCAACCCAGTCACTGCTAACATCGCAATGAAGCTTTAACTTTGCACCCAACCCCAATCCATCTGTTTCGGGGGATTAAATTCAGCCTGAGGGGTCGTGTGACTGAAAAGAACATAAATGAAGCAAAAATCATCGTGGAGATCAGCCGTGGTCTAGTTGAATGGAGCAACAGGCTCAAGGGGCTGAATGGCCTCCCACTCCTAAGAGCAGGGAGGTTGAACTATATGGAAAGGTCCGTCAAAGAGCCAGCACAGGCATGATGGGCTGAATGGCCTCCTCCTGCGCTGTAAGATCCCACATGAGAGGACAGCTATATCATGCTGGAGATAGAAAGACAGCCACATTCACCCCATGAAACAATGCAAGCATTGTCTAAACGGCGACATATGGGTCACGTCCAGCTCCTGACCCTCAGGCCTTGAACCTCGATCAATGTAGTGTTTAATGAAAAGCATTGGAGAGCGCGCAGAAAAGATTCATGGGAATGGTTCCAGGGATGAATAAATTGGATATTGGAAAATATATGGATAAATTGGAGAACCTGGGACTGTCTTCCTCGGAGAAGAGAGATTTGAGAGAAGATTTGATAGAGGTATTTAAAATCATGTGGGGTCTGGAGTGAGTAATAGGGAGAAGATGTTCCACTCGTGGAAAGGATGTTTCCTTTTGTGGGAGGATCTAGAACCAGGGGTCACTGTTTAAAAATAAACTTTAAGACAGAGACGAGGAGATTTTATTTTCTCTCAGAGGGTCATAGTCTTTGGAACTCTTCCTCAAAAGGCAGTGGAAGCAGGGTCTTTGAATATTTTTAAGGCAGAGCTAGATAGATTCTAGATAAGCGAGGGGGTGGAAGGTTATTGGGGTAGGTGGGAATGTGGAGATGAGGTTACAATCAGATCAGCCATGATCTTACTCAATGGCGGAGAAGGTTCGAGGGGCTGAGTGGCCTACTCCTGCTCCTAATTCATACGTTTGTATGTATGTTCGTATGAAAGGATCGAGAACGAGAGGGCACAGATTAAATTATTGGTAAAAGAAGCAAAAGTGATATGAGACAGAACATTTTCACGCAGCAAGTGGTTAGACTCTGGAATGCACTGCCTGATAGTGTGGTGAAGGCAGATTCAATCGAGACATTCAAAAGCCAATTAGTCTGTTATTTGAAAAGGAAGAATGTGTAGGGTTACGGGGAGAAGGCAGAAGAGTGGCACTAGGTGAATTGCTCATTCAAGAGCTGGTGCAGACACGATCAACCAACTGGCCTCCTTCTGCACTATGACAATTCTGTGACTCTAATTCATTGGTTCAATCGTTCTGTATTTGATTATGTGAGTCTGGCAGCTGACCTATGCTCACTGTGTTTGATTTGTTAAACCTGGGTGTGGACTCAGAGAAAAGGAAACAAGCTGTCGAAGAGCTGGAAGCCTGAGCTAGAAGGATGGACTAATTGGATAGCTCTTTCAATGAGCTAGCATAGTAACAATGGACTGAATATCCTCCTCTGTGCTGTATCATTCCATGGTACTATAAGAGCTCATGTAAATGTGATGTTTTAATATGGTCTGCATAACCTATCAATTTCTAACATGATTTCTGACGTGTGAGAATATAAAATCCAAATATACATAAGACATTTTGTTGAAGCTTTTCACCTTGCACTCATCAGGACAATCGCAAGAATACCAATGTCAGGGGAAGCAACAACTTTATATTGTATGAGAAGAGAGTGCTGATTGGTTGGCAAGTGGAGTCTGATTGGTAGAGGCGTTGCCGTGGAGAATGCAGCAGTTAATGGAGACAGACGGCAGGGAGGGGTGTGGGCTTAATTTGGTGTGAAGCCAAAAATCAGTTTCCCGATGTCGTGATGAACTTTTAGAATTCTGTTCTCAGAACTTTGAAGTGGGTTATAGGCAGCTCAAACCTCCCGATAAACAATGTCGCAAAGCCCTTTCGCATGCATTAGCATGTCACGCGTACTCATTAGAATTAAGTTCCCCCTCCAAATTAAGTTCCCCGCCAGCGAGAAATTAGAATTCACAACTGCACATAACTGGCGTGCATCTGGTGAGGTAGACCTCTTCCAGGATTAACGGTGAGTTGGTGCTGCATTGTCCTCTTTTGGGGAGCGCCTGTAAACAGGCCTGTGTTTGAGAGCGGGTGGTGGCAGTGCACGTTGTGTGGAGGATGGCCAAGGAAGGGAGGAAGGGTTGACGGGGAAGGATGGAACAGTGGCCAGGCAAAAGTGGAAGGGAAACTCTTTCGAGTTACCAACAGTCACAGATTGCAACTTCTTTCGAGTACAATCACGTTTCTTGGTTTTTCCAGAAGTGGGACATGAACCCACAACCCTCTGATTCAAAGGCGAGGGTGCTATGAACTGAGCTACAGCTAAGGGAACATGCAGGCTGTCCAAGTGCCCTTTAAATATGGCACCTTGACCTTCGACCCCATGAGGTAACGGCGGGGACAGCAACTTCCAGCCCTCCCCCGGCACAAGGTTCACCATGCTCCGCGTGGATTCATGGGTAAAGAGCTGACCAGCACCCCCCAGCAGAAATCACTCTGACTTGTGCTCCCGCCACTGAACTTAGACTTCAGAACTGAAGATTCTGCCCGATTCTAATAGCAATGTGATCATCTGTTTTAGTGATGTTGATTGAGGGATATATTAGCCAGAACACCCCTGCCCTTCTTTAACATGGTGCCATTGGATCTTTTACAGCCATCCAAGAGGGCAGATGGCACCTCGATTTAACAACTCCACCAAGTGACGGAATCTCTGCCTTTGTTCTGCACTAGAGTGGCAGCTTCAATATTGTTCACAAGTTTCAGGTAGGGGACCTGAGCCTTTGACTTTCTGATTCAAAGTCACGAGTTCTAAAACTGAGCCATAGCCAACCCCAGGAGGAGAATTTATATAGCCAATTAATGGTGGTGTGTCACATTGTTTTATTCATTCCTGGGATGTGGGCACTCCCTAACTGCACTGTGGGTGTACCTACACCACATGGACTGCAGCAGTTCAAGAAGGCAGCTCACCACCACCTTCTCAAGGGCAATAAAGGATCGGCAACAAATGCTGGCCTAGCCAGTGATGCCCACATCCCATGAAAGAATAAAATAAAGGGTGTCTCAAAGTGCTTTACAGTCAATGAAGGACTTTTTGATGTGTAGTCACTGTAGCAATACAGGAAACGCAGTAGCCAATTTGTACACAGCAAGCTCCCACAAGCAACAATGCGATAATGACCCAAGCATCTGTTTTTAGTGATATTAGTTGAAGAATCTGAGTTGGTGGATCGTCTTGATCGAGTTAAGCAGAAATAAATTCTCCTGATCAATGTCGACAAGACAAAGGCGATGGGGATGGTTGAGTAGACCTGCAAGATTCTGATTAACGGAATTCAGCTTATCAGGTTGACACCTTCCGCTACCTTGGGTCACTCATCATGGAAGGTGCAGAGCCTACCAAAGAAATTTGGGCTACACTTAACAAGGGTGATGGTGAAAAGTGTATGGATTAGCCACTGCACCTTGATTACAATGAAAATTGGTCTTTTGAAAGCCCTTGTGTGGCCAGTGACAATGTATGGCTGTGAAAGCTGGACCATTAAGAAGAGTGATGAGGCTCGAGTAAGAGCATTTGAAATGAAAGGACTCAAGACGGATATTCCGTGTGTCATGGATGGACAAGTGGACAAACGAGTGAGTGCTCGAGAAAGCTGGTGTGGAGAGGAACTTGCTTGAGGCAGTGATATCAGTAAGCTCACTTACTTTGGACACGTGAGGCGAACAGGAGGGGAGTGTTTGGGAAAAAAGAGATAACGCAAGACAAAGCCCCTGGAAAACGTGCACAAGGAAAACCCAAGGTGGCACGGATGGATAACATCAGAACGTGGACTGGCCTCTCCATGGGACAGGCAGTGAGGGCACCAGAGAATAGAAATCAGTGGATAAAGATTGCTCATCGTGCGGCCAACCCTCAGAATGGGGATGGGTGAAAGACAGACAGGTTGAGGGATAGTATTGACTAGGACAGACCTTGAGAGATTGTGGTGAAACTATGATAAGCACTGAGTGCTGTTCAACATCAGTGCTTGTAAACACGGGAAGCTAAGAGAGGAAAATGACTGAAGGAAAAGAACCCTTTTTGTCAGCAAGAATGGGTTAAGAGACATTTCCTAAGGCCAACTCTTCCTCAGTTCAGGAGTCAGTCCAGAGGATTGCGACCCTAGTGAGTAGTAGATTATTAACCTCTCACCATGCAGCAAGTGGTTTGAGAGTTAACCTTCCTGTGTTGGTGAAGCAGAAGAATTGGCCTTTCTGAGTTTTGAATTGTATGACTGTTTGAAAGGTTGTTTGCAAATCTCTCTGTAAACCTGTACAGCGGACATGTTAAGAAAACCATGAGATAGATAACTTCAAAGTCTTGTTTGATCTCTCCTCTGAGTAGCCTGAAAATGTGAAGCGAGTTCAACCACCCTTCAACCTAGCAGGCTCTCGCCCCCGCATCGCAATTGAGGCTGACGCGTCTCTTTCCTGAGCCTCAGAGTCCTGAGGGCAACTGTTGGGCTCAGTATAATGTCACGGCTTACCCAGTGCTCATGTCTTTGATTGTATTGAAGGAAAATAAAGCAGAATATCGTGCGTCTTATCCAGTATCCACAGCACTGCTTCAAAGAAGAGCAGGGGGGGAGCTTCCCCGGTGTCCTGGTCAATATTTATCCCTCACCCACTTTAAACAGATGATCAGGTCATTTTCTCATTGCTGTTTGTGGGAGCTTGCTGTGCACATATTGGCTGCCGTGTTTCCAACATTACAACTGTGATCCGCACTTCAGTAAATACTTTCATAGGCCATAGAGCACTTTGAGAAGCCCTGCGGTTGTGAAAGGTGCTACAGAAATGCAAACCTTGTTCTTCTTTCATTTTCTGCGTTGACTCCATGATAGAGGAAAGACACTGGCTCATTCTGTACAATTGGGAAGCCGTCAGTTTATATGGTAGGATTTGATTAGGTTTTCTTGCTCTCTGTGGTTTTGACATTTAAAAACAATTACCCTTGGCTCTGAAAGCAACTGAATTTCTATTGACTTTTTTGCTTTTATAGTCACATTGGCAGTTCCCAAATGACCTCATGTTTAAAGACATTTGTAGGGGTCTTTTGGAGACTGTCCTTTTTTTAACTCATTCACAGGATATGAGCATTGCTGACAAAGTCAGCATTTATTGTCCATCTCTCTACAAATGAAAGGCTTGTTAGGCTATCTCAGAGTCAACCAAGTTGCTGTGGTTCACATATAGACCAGAGCGGGTGAAAGACGGTAGGTTTCCTTACCTAAGGTCAATAGGGAACCAGATGATTTCTTTTGACAACCCAGTAATGTCATGTTCATCGTTAATTTAAAAAAATTTTTTCATGGGATGTTGCCATCGCTGGCTGGGCCAATATTTGTTGCCCATCCCTAATTGCCCATGAGAAAGTGGAAGTGAGCTGCTTTCTCGGACCGCTGCGGTCCATGTGGTGTAGGTACACCCACAGTGCTGTTAAGAAGGGAGTTCCAGGATTTTGATCCAGCGACGGTGAAGGAACGGCCAATATATTCCCAAGTCAGGATGGTGTGTGGCTTGGAGAGGAATTTGCAGGTGGTGGTGTTCCTATGTGTCTGCTGTTCTTGTCCCTCTACGTGGTAGAGGTCATGGGTTTGGAAGGTGCTGTCGAAGGAGCAGTGGTGAGTTAAACATTTTCCCACCTAATTTCCCAAATTTATTTACTTAACTGAACTTAAATTTACCAGGTGCTATGGCGAGATATGAACTCATGTATTAGGCTATACCTCAGGATTAGAGTTGCCAACCCTCCAGGATTGGCCTGGAGTCTCCAGGAGTTGAAGGTCAATCTCCAGGACACTGCTGTGTGCAACCCTGGAGAAAAAAATCATTGGGATGTTAAAAAAGATTGTTTTTTTCTGTCTTTTTTTGAACATTTCTCTTTACCAGATATAAAAATATTGAAAATGGAGAAAAATAGGCTGTTTGACTGACAGTCAAGCATCATCCAATTGGGTAATGAGTCTTTTTGTTTTCCAATTGGTGTAGGAAGGCAGTATGTCGCAAGGATAAAAACAAAAAGCTAAAAGCTACTGCGGATGCTGGAAATCCAAAACAAAAACAGAATTACCTGGAAAAACTCAGCAGGTCTGGCAGCATCGGCAGAGAAGAAATCAGTTAACGTTTCGAGCCTTCATGGCCCTTCGGCAGAACTGAAGCATAGTTAGAAGAAGGGAGAAATATAAATTGGTTTAAGGTGGGGTGGGGGGGGTAGAGAGAGAGACATTGAGGGTGTGGTGATTGTGGAGATGAGCAGATCCGGGATAGTCCTGTTTGTGGATTTTGGGTAGGAGGTAGAAGCGGGCCGTCCGAGGTTGGGCGACTATCAAGTTGGAAGCTGTGGGAGGAAGATCTCCAGAGGAGATGAGGTCAGTGACAGTCCTGGAAACAATGGCTTGATGTTCTGTGGTGGGGTCATGGTCCAGGGAGAGGTAGGAGGAAATGTCTGCGAGTTGACGCTCAGCCTCCGCGAGGTAGAGGTCAATGTGCCAGACAACAACAGCACCACCCTTGTCAGCGGGCTTGATGACAATGTTGGGGTTGGACCTGAGAGAGTCGAGGTAGCTGTGGGAGTCGGTAGGCTTGTAATGGATATTGGTGGACAGTCTATCATCAGAAATTGAGACAGAGAGGTCAAGGAAGGGAAGAGAAGTGTCAGAGTTGGACCATGTGAAGATGATGGAGGGGTGGAGATTGGAAGCAAAATTAATAAATTTTTCCAGGTCCCAACGAGAGCATGAAGCAGCACCGAAGTAATCATCGATGTACCGGAGAAAGAGTTGTGGGAGGGGGCCGGAGTAGGACTGGAACAAGGAATGTTCCACATACCCCATAAAGAGACAGGCATAGCTGGGGCCCATGCGGGTACCCATAGCCACACCTTTTATTTGGAGGAAGTGAGAGGAGTTAAAGGAGAAATTGTTAAAGCGGGTTTTAGTAAACACCTTGTCAAACACCAGGAGAGAAATGGAAAGCAATGAAGGTGAGCAGGGCAGAAGAGACAGTCGGAAATCCTGTCGGAGGACAGAACCGTACTTCTTCAAAGAGGGCATTTCTTGAAGAGGGGTGGCAGTCAATTAAACACAAAGATAAAAACAAAAAGCTAAAAGCTACTGCGGATGCTGGAAATCCAAAACAAAAACAGAATTACCTGGAAAAACTCAGCAGGTCTGGCAGCATCGGCGGAGAAGAAATCAGTTAACGTTTTGAGCCTTCATGGCCCTTCGGCAGAACTGAAGCATAGTTAGAAGAAGGGAGAAATATAAATTGGTTTAAGGTGGGGTGGGGGGGGTAGAGAGAGAGACATTGAGGGTGTGGTGATTGTGGAGATGAGCAGATCCAGGACAGTCCTGTTTGTGGATTTTGGGTAGACCCGCTGACAAGGGTGGTACTGTTGTTGTCTGGCGCACTGACCTCTACCTCGCGGAGGCTGAGCGTCAACTCGCAGACATTTCCTCCTACCTCTCCCTGGACCATGACCCCACCACAGAACATCAAGCCATTGTTTCCAGGACTGTCACTGACCTCATCTCCTCTGGAGATCTTCCTCCCACAGCTTCCAACTTGATAGTCGCCCAACCTCGGACGGCCCGCTTCTACCTCCTCCCCAAAATCCACAAACAGGACTGTCCTGGATCTGCTCATCTCCACAATCACCACACCCTCAATGTCTCTCTCTCCCCCGACCACCCCCCCCCCACCCCCCCACCCACCACCTTAAACCAATTTATATTTCTCCCTTCTTCTAACTATGCTTCAGTTCTGCCGAAGGGCCATGAAGGCTCGAAACGTTAACTGATTTCTTCTCCACCGATCATGTCACAAGGATGGATGTGTTGGCCGACTCATGGTTGGTGTGTGGGGGCGAGTCATATAATGAAACCTCCAGAAATACATTTAATGCCAACCCTACTCAGGATTACAAGCCCAGTAATATAACCACAGTGCTACACCACCCCTAACTGCAGGAAGGATGCCATTAACACTCTTTTTAGCATCAGCAACTCTTTTGTCATTTAATCTCTCCTGTCTTCCATTGTTTCACCTTCTTCCCTTTTGTTTTTTTGCCTACCTTCCCCATTTTACCTGCTTAAAACCTATTACTTTCTAACTTGTCCCAGTGCTGGTGAAAGGTTATTGGAGCTGAAACTAGGGCCTGAAGTTTTCATTCGTCGGGCGTGAAATGCGCGCTGAAATGCTCAGCGCTGCCAGGGTGCGGGCAAGAAGAGGGTGGGCGCCAACCTAACTGAGGGTGCGGGTGAGCGCTTCCAGTGAGCTCCCTGAAGGCAGGCAGCTACCCCAGGGAGCTGCAAACCTCCACAGAACAAAGGGAACGACAAAAAGGCTGCAAAATATGTCCATGCAGCACAGTCAAGCACCTGAAAGCGTGCTTCATAAAGAAACAGTCCCCTAGATATCTCTTTCTATTTTATTTCCCCGAGGAGATTTCATCCCGCCCTGGATCGAGGTTTGTAAACATCGCCTGGGAGAATGGCCCGTCCGCCGATCGTAAGTGTGGACGGGCCACGTAAAATCGCTGTCGATTGCATCGTTAATGGGCTTAATCGCCCGCTTAATTGTCGAGCGAAATATCGTGCAAGCGCGCGACGATGTCGGGATGCTCGCCCAACGTCATCTCGTGCTTTTTTGCATCTGTTCGGGTCGGCCACGCGCCCGCCTGTGGGATGTAAAATCCTGGCCTAGAAATCCAAAATAAGAATAGAAAATGCTGGAAATTAGGAGGCAAAACAAACCTAGTGTCCGTAATGGTGAACGTGACAACACTGGATTGTCGTAGCAACTCACCTGAATCGCTATTGCCCTTTAGGTAAGAAAATCTGCCATTGTTTACCTGGTCTGGCCTATATGTGTGTTAATCTGTTTCTTTCTGCACAGATGCTGCCTAACCTGCTGATCATTTCCAGCATTTTCAGTTTTTATTTCTGATCTCCAGCTTCTGCTGGATCTTGCTATTGCATTGGCTGGAAGTCTGCAGCAGGATGCCTGTGTTTACATGGTGTCAGTGAGAGTGTGCTGGTACTTGGAATGAGTCTGTAGAAGTGTCCTTGTATTTATGGGGCGTCTGTGTGAGTGTGCCTGTATTTAGAGGGGAGACTGTGGGAGTGTGTCTGTATTTACAGGAATTCTGTGGAAGTGTGCCTGAATTTACAGGGAGTCGGTGGGAGTGTGCCTGTATTTAAAGGGAGTCCCTAGGGGTGTGCCTGTATTTACAGGGGGCAGAATTTTCTGCCTGTTGGGCAGGTGGGCCTGACCCAATCTCCGGAAGGTGGGGAGCTGACCCCGCCGGAGAAGCGAACCCCGCCGCCATTTTACGTGGGCGGGCCAATTAAGGCCGGCCCAGCGTGATGTCTGGCGGGAAGCGCTATGCGCTTCCTGTGCGGGCAGGGGGGATTCCCCAAAAGCGAGACTGTGCTCGTTCGTGCATGCGCACAACAGAGTGCACATCTCCCTGAGGCTAAGTGCAGCCTCAGGGAGATCGCTGACAGTTTTAAAAATATTAAAAGTAGAAAAAAAAATTCCTTAACATGTCCCCCTCATGTGACAATGTCACATGAGATGGGACATGTTCATAATTTACATAATAAGTTTATTAAACTTTTTAAAACCCGGCATGAAACCTCATCCCGCCGCTGGATGAGGTTTCATGATTTTTCTATTGCCCTCTGGAGTTCCTGGCCGACCCGCCAACCTTAAGGTTGGACGGGCAGGTCCTTTAATTGTATAATTGATCCTGTCAAGGGCCTCAATTGGCCATTGACAGGTCGGCGGGCGAACAGCTGATTTTGCTGTGCCCCCGCCTTCCTGAAAATTTAAATGGGGCGGGGTGATGTCGGGAGTGCCCCCCGATGTCATCCCGCATCATTTTACGCATCGGCGAGTGGGCCCCGCCCCCTGCTCGCCAACAGCAAAATTCTACCCAGGGAGTCTGTGGGAGTGCACCTGTATTTACAGGGAAACTGTGGGAGTATGCCTGTATTTATAGGGATTCTGTGGAAGTGTGCCTGTATTTACAGAGAGTTTGTGGGAGTGTTCCTATATTTATAAAAAATGGGAGGATATGCCTGTATTTATATGGATTCTGTGGGAGTGTGCCTGTAATTATAGGGATTTTGTGGGAATGTGCCTGTATTTGTGGAGAGTTTGTGGGAGCGTTCCTGTTTTTATAGGGATTCTGTGGAAGTGTGCCTATCATTATAATCCCGAGGAGGTTTACTAGATTGATACCTGGAATGAGCAGGTTGTTGTATGTGGAAAGATTGGACAGACTGGGCTTGCTTTCACTGGAGATTAGAAGAGTGAGGGGTGACTTGATTGAAGTGTATAAGATCCTTAACGGTATTGACAAGGTGGACGTGGAAAGGATGTTTCCTCTTGTGGGTTAGTCCAGAACTAGGGGGCACTGTTTTAAAATTAGGGGATGCCCTTTTAGGACAGAGATGAAGAGAAATGTTTTTCTCCCAGGGGATTGTGCAACTTTGGAACTCTCTGCCTCAGAAGATGATGGAGGTGGTGTTACTGAATATTTTTAAGGCAGAGGTAGATAAATTCTTGTTAGGCAAGGGAATTAAAGGTTATCGGGAGTAGATAGGAACGTGGAACTCGAAATACAAACAGAACAGCCATGATCTTATTGAATAGTGGAGCAGGCTCGAGGGGCCGAATGACCTATCTCTGCTCCTATTTCGTATGTTTGTACTATAGCGATTCTGAGGGAGTGTGCTTGTATTTATAGGAATTACACGGGAATGTGCCTGTATTTGCTGGAGTCTGTTGGAGCGTATCTGGTGGTCTTACAGGCAGTGGGTCGTGTCCTTGCCTCTGTGCCAGAAGCTCCAGACTTGAGTCCCACTCTAGGACTGACGGCCACAGAAGGTATGCCTGTAACGTGGCTAATTAGGTTGATTGCAAATCCTTCCAATACGCCCATGGCAGGCAGTAAGAGTGTGAGAGACCCCTGATCAGCCATGTTTGATGTGGAGTGATGCTCCTCTGGCTTCAGGCTAGTGACCTGTTCCAGGAAAAACAAACTATGGAAAACAGACGTAAGCATGCGTTTCGTCTGCCTCATGAATCTCCCGACACGTGAAGCGGAAGATGTGGGAGTGTGCCTGTGTTTACTGTAAGTCTATAGGAGTATGTCTGTGTTTACTGTATGCCTATAAGAGTGTGCTTGTATTTACTGTATGTCTATAAGAGTGTGCCTGTATTTACTGTATGTCTATAGGAGTGTGTCTGTGTTTACTGTATGTCTATAAGAGTGTATCTGTATTTACTGTAAGTCTACAGGAGTGTGCCTGTGTTTACTGTATGTCTATAGGAGTGTGCCTATATTTATAAGGTATGTTTGGACCAGGTGAGGAGCGGTCCAGTGATTTGTCACTTTTACCGCACCTTGTTTGGTTGTAGCAGATGTTTTGAATTTTAAAAAGGTATGCTGTATTGCCTATTTGGCATGTTCTTGACTGTGTGCAGTTTGTAACAATTAAGCCAGACAAATATTCTTGAGTTAAACACATAAGGGGTTAGTTTTATTGTACTAAAACCCACCCAGGTAATATTATTAAAAATATACAAATACACCCTACCTCCCACTAATGTGTGCAAATCACATTCAAACCAAAAATGCAGAAAAAAGTACAACTTTACAGAGTATCAAATGTTAGACTTGGCCAAGTAAGGTACAGATAAAAGGGAAAGTGAATAAAGATTCATCAATTGTGTCTGGACACCCTCAAAACCGTCATCTTAGGAATTATATCTGTATTTACTGTAAGTCTATGGGAGTGTGTTTGTATTTACAAAGAGTCAGCGTGAGTGTGCCTGTATTTATAGAGAGTCTGTCTGAGTGTGCCTGTATTTATAGAGAGTCTGTGCAGGTGTGCCTGCATTTATAGAGAGTCTGTGGAGTGTCTCTGTATTTATAGAGTCTGTGTGAGTGTTCTTGTATTTATGGAGAGTTGTGGAGTGTTCCTGTATTTATAGAATCTGTGTGAGTGTGCCTGTATTTATGGAGAGTCTGTGGAGTGTTCCTGTATTTATAGAGTCTGTGGAGTGTTCCTGTATTTATAGAGTTTGTGGAGTGTTCCTGTATTTATAGAGTCTGTGGAGTGTTCCTGTATTTATAGAATCTGTGTGAGTGTGCCTGTATTTATGGAGAGTCTGTGGAGTGTTCCTGTATTTATAGAGTCTGTGGAGTGTTCCTGTATTTATGGAGAGTCTGTGGAGTGTTCCTGTATTTATGGAGAGTCTGTGGAGTGTTCCTGTATTTATAGAGTCTGTGGAGTGTTCCTGTATTTATGGAGAGTCTGTGGAGTGTTCCTGTATTTCTAGAGCCTGTGGAGTGTTCCTGTATTTATAGAGAGTCTGTGGAGTGTCCCTGTATTTATAGAGTCTGTGTGTGTGCCTGTATTTATGGAGAGTCTGTGTGAGTGTGCCTGTATTTATAGAGAGTCTGTGGAGTGTCCCTGTATTTATAGAGAGGATGAAATTTTCCAAGCCGGTTGGCATTGGGCGTGTTCAGCAGCGTGAGTGGACAACATGACGAGAAGGCCAGAAATCAGTTTCATGGTGTTGTGAAACTAGTTTGCAATCGCCCCCGCTGCCTGTCAATGGCGGGTCACGTTTTCCGCTGTCAGACGTAGCAATACATCTGCATATCATTATAAACCCAGCTCGCCGGGATCATCCCATCACGTCAAATTTACCGCCCATGTCGGTGGGAAAACATGCCGGTGCACAACATGTCTTGACAAGTGGCGATGCGCAGAAGTCGGGACTTACCATCAGGACCTTGCTCACATTGCAGACATCCGAGGAGCAGGAGATGCTGGAGCCCGACAGCAAAGGGACCCTGGAGGAACGTCCATCGCATGCTAGTTGGATTCTGACTCTGTGGCTCCCTCACAAAGCAGCTCACGGAAGGTGGAAAGTCACAGTGGAGTGTCTGCTTAGTGTCTGGGCCATGGTCTGCAACAGATGATCGTCGAGGAGGTGGAGAGGAAAGTCCAGCTGTGTTTGGGAGAGGAAGATGTACCGGGGTGGGGCAGAGGGAAAGGTCTGGCGTCAACTGGGAGAGAAAGGTGTGCCAAGGGGTGGGATGAGGTAGGGAGTCGGGGGGGATGAAGTACAGGAGGGAGGCGGGGGTAACGGGGGAGAAGACGGCAACTGGAGAGGTAGGTGTGAGGGGGAGGAAAGTGTAAGGGAAGGAATTTGGAGTGGGAAAGGAGTTCAGGTGGAGGAAGGTGTCTGGAGAGGGGAAGGAGTCCAGAGAGGGGAAGGAGTCTAGGGGAGGAAGGGGTCCGGAGTGGGAAAGGAGTAAGGGTGGAGGAAGAAGTAGAGGTGGAAGAAGGAGTTGGGAAGAGGGTAGGAGTAAGGCTGGAGGAAGAAATAAGGCTGGAGGAAGGAGTAAGTCAGGAGGAAGGAGTCCAGGAAGGGGTAAGAGTGAGGGTGGAGGAAGGAGTCAGGAAGGGGAAGGTATAAGGGAGTGGCGGGGGTGGCGTCCAGCGGGGAGGAGTCCCAGGAGGGGAAGAAGTTCCAAGTGGGGAAGGAGTTCCAAGGTGGAGAGGAGTCCGAAGGGGGGGATGTCCAGGTGAACGTGCAAGGGAGGGGAATGACTGCCCCCTGGGGAGTGAACTGAGGGTAAGTAGGAGAGAATGGTGAGAATGACCGAGGGCATGGTGAGGTGGTAGGGTGGAAGGGTGAGAGTGCGATGGTCTTGGTAGAAGGGACGGCGAGGGTGGGGACTCGGAGGCAGACACGGACCCTGCAGGTGGGAAGGAGCAGGTCAGGGAGGTTAATGTGGATGGGGGTTGGGACGTTCACCTGGACATCCCCGAAAGGAAAGGATCGTGGCTGGTAGATCACGGAGGGGAGGTGGAAGGTGATACCAGGGGGATTGACAGTGATGGGGAAAAGGAAATGGGTGACTGGGGGAGGGGAAAGGACTGGGGACCTGAAGAAAAACTGTACCACTACCATGCTTGTTAAATCGAAAATGAAATGAGAATCCTGGTGGGCAAGAAGATGTGCTGCATGGGAGTGTGATCAGTGGTGGGCAGAGATGCAGGTCCGCTCAGATAGACAACTGAAAGCGAACCCCAGCAGGCCCTGCCACACATACATTTCTCCCTCCAGCATCAGTCAAGGGCTGGCGTACGGCTGAACTGCTAGTGGTGGTGGGTGGGGAAAGGTGGGGTTGGGTGGATGCAGGAGGCTGACTCACAAAGCTTGTAAATGAAGCTGAAAGACACCATTACACATTCTTCAGTGAAAGTGAATATATTTTCAGATTGTAAATTGACAAAATGCGTTCACCTTGCAACCAACTGTGACCAGAATTTCTTAACTTTTCTACCCCTTAGACTTCTAGGTGCTGCCCTGACATCTGCAGCAGGGGTGGAGACAGCCTGTGCAATGGTTTCCCTGTTGCCTCTGATTACTTCGGCGAGAGGGCCGAGGCTTTGGGGCTCCCGCCTTGCTCCGGCTGTCCTCCTGTGGGCCAGCTGCTTCCTCTGCCCTGACAGAGAACGGTGTTGAGGGGATCACAGGCAAAGGGGTCTCAGAGGAAAAGCACAGTCTCTGAGATTCCTGAGTGAGTGACCCAGGGGTGTCCAGCTGCTGCTCCTCCTCCATTCGGGTGCCCAAGGGCCCCGGCCTGACCCGTTGAGGGGAAGGAGCACCTGGAGGAACATTGAGGTGCCCCATTTGCCCCTCACGTTGCCACTGCAGGAACTCACCCATGGCAACTGCGATGGAGTGCAGGCCTGCACACAGTGTGAGTGTGCCTGTATTTATAGAGAGTCTGTGTGAGGGTGCCTGTATTAAGAGTTTTGCAAGTGTGCCTGTATTTATAAAGACTGTGCAAGAGTGCCTGTAATTATGGAGTCTGTGGGAGTGTGGCTGTATCTATAGAGAGTCTGTGGGAATGTTCCTGTATTTATAGTCTGTGCAAGAGTGCCTATATTTATGGAGAGTCTGTGTGAGTGTTCCTGTATTTACAGAGTCTGACTGTGCCTGTATTTATAAAGAATCTGTGGGAGTGTTCCTGTATTTTTAGGCTCCGTGCGAGTGTGCCTTTATTTAGAGAGCCCGTGCGAGTGTTCCTGTATTTATAGAGACGGTGGGAGTGTGCCTGTATTTATAGAGTCTGTGCAAGAATGCAAAAAGGCAATTGACGCTGCTTTTTTGTTGCCCGTGCGATTTTGCGCTGATCACACAGGCAAAACGGGCAGGACTCATTGCTGTCTACAAGGACCCCGGAGAATTCAGACCGTGTGGACCCTTCCAGGTATCAGACAGCCTCCTGTTACCCTGGGAATGGGGATTGTGGTTTCTGCTGGTGGCACCTCCTCTGAGGGGGAAGAGAGGGGCAGAAGGGAGAGGAGGCCGGGTTTCCCTATGCAGCTTCTGGGGGAAGGACCTGTGGGAGGAGAGGCGCAGGGCCAGCTGGCAGTCCAAGACGGAAGGGACCACAGAAGACGCCACTATCCTGCTGCCAGGGTTTACAGGCAGCGATGCAGCTACCTCAATATGTCCGAGGTGCAATGCTAAAGGAGGCTCCACCTGTCAAGGGAGACAGTGACCTCGATCTGTCAGATGATTGGACCTGAGATCAGCTCTGACTGTGTGGGTGGACACCCCATGCCAGTGGCTCTGAAGGTCACAGTGGTCCTCAACTTCTATGCCTCCGGCTCTTTCCAGGGGTCAGTGGGGGATCTGTGCAGAGTCCCAATCAGCTGTCCACAGTTGTGTCAAACTGGTGAGAGAAGCTCTGTTCAGGCGGGCATTGACTTTCATTCATTCCCACACGATGAGGCCAGCCAGGCTGAGTGAGCCAGAGGCTTTTCCCACATCCAGGGCGTCATTGACTGTACACACGCGACCATCAAGGCGCCAGCGGGTCATCCGAGTGCCTTCGTTGACAGGAAGGGATTGCACTCCATGAACATGCAGATAGTGTGTGACTATAGGATGCAGATTCTGCAAGTCTGTGCAAGGTACCCTGGCAGCTCCCATGACACGTACATCCTGAGACACTCTCAGGTGCCAAGGTTCTTCAGTGATCCAGCCCAACTGGATGGATGGCTGCTGGGTGACAAGGGCCATCCCTTGAAAAGGTGGCTTATGACGCCTCTCCACCACCCAAGAACAGAGACAGAGCAGTGTTATAATAGGAGTCATGCCTCCACAAGAGTGGTGATAGAGAGGACCATAGGAAGTCCCTCACTGCTGTGCACCGACCTGCTAGCTGGTGATCTAACGCCCACCAAGATGCTGGACCGTTCAAGGGGAGCACTACAATACCCCCAGAGCGAGTGTTGCAGATAGTAGTTGCATGCTGCGGTCTCCACAATCTGGCACTGGCAAGGGGGGCCCCACTGGAGGAGGAGGATGTTGATTCAGCTGCACAGGCCACAGAGGATGAATCCAGTAGTGAGTCAGAAGAGGAGCACGGTGAGGAGAATGCTGAGGGTGTGGAGGCAGACCTCTGTAATGTCCAGGGAGGCATGGACACCAGGGACACTTGATCTAACGCTCCTTCAGCTAAGCTGCCAAATAAGCGCTACCCCAGATGTCTGAAATGACCCTTTCCTTTGACCCCAAAGTCCACTCAGTGCCTGTACAATAAAGTTTTGAGCCACCCACATCCGGCATTACATATTGGCATCCCCTGCACCACATTAAATGAAAAAGGTGAAGCATACTCAGGCCATTACGACAAAAGAAAATTTATCTCATGTTGACAAATTAACAGAAGCTCAAAATTTGTCAAAACAAATTAATAGAGCCTTCTCTGGTCTTCAATCCCAGACCAGTTAAAATAAACAAAACATTGCACAACAGAAGATCACCCGTGATCAGTCCCTCTTGTGCTCATGGTGCCTTAAACTTAAATTTGCTAGTGCTGCGTCTTGTTACTCCCCCCTCGCTGGCACCAGCGTTAGAGACAGCCGGCTGACTCTGCTGTCCTGTTGGCCCTGATGACCTTGGTGGTCATCCTCTGGCCAGTGGAGCCTGTGCTGGCCCTGCCAGGGAGGGAGCAGCCAGATGCACGCTGGCCTCTCCCCAGTCGCCGCAGCCTCGTCAGATGCCACGGTCACTAGCAGAGGAGCGGAGGAGCTGCTGCTGACACCCAGAGCGCCCTGAGAGGAGCCCGCAGAGGTGACAGGCAGCTTGTGCATTAACATGAGGTCGCTCTGGATCTCCCTGCTCACCATCGATGGACAGGCACCGAGCTGGGGTACTGGGTGCCTCATCCATCTCCCACACTGACCACCTGAGGTCAGTGCCTGTGTGAGGGCTGCAGGTCTGAGCGCAACCCCAGGAACCCGATTCTGTTCCTGGAGCTGCCTCTCCATGAGAGTCGCCACTCCCTCAATGGAGGAGGCAGTGCACTCAGACATGACGGTCAACGCAGTGCTCACACTCCGCATAGACTCATCCACAATGGAGACCATGGCACGCAGACCCTCATGGATCTCCATCCCGCACATCCCGCTGGACATCCAACATCTGCTGCTTTACGGATGACTCCAGAGGCTCATCATCTGCCTTCGACTGAGCATTGTCCTGGTCTCCCGCCATCCTCCAACTGCTGGCACCCTGGGCACTCTCTGCCTCCACCTGCACCTCAGGCGAGTGTGAAGCACCCTCACCGCTGTACACCGACCTTCTAGCCGGCAATCTAATGCCCACCGAGGTGCTGGTATCTGCGCTGATGCCTGGTTCAGAGAGCGGGTGTGACACAGGTGCATCTGGAGCCTGGCGGTTGGTCTTTGGAATCCTGCGATTGAGTGAGTGGTGGCAAACCTAAAGGAGAACGATGACAGGTCATTAGTTTGACTCATTACACTGTCACTGGGCATGTCAGGCACCCTGGTGAGACCATGGAGATCTGTATCATGGTGCCATTGTCTTTCAATGATCCATGGGGAACCCAGTTTTGAGGCTCCCATCAATGATGAGACTACACAAGAATGTTTGCACCATCCGAAACTCTTACCTCTGTGCACAGCACTCTTACCTTCGTCTGTCATGTCAGGCGCTCCGCAGCCAGTTGACCGAGGTGTGTGGCGCCTCTCCAGCTCCAAGGTGTCCTGCTCGTATCTGGTTAGGATTAGGAGGTTAGTGGGGCCTCCGCCGGTTCTTGGCCTTTCAGCGTTGTTATGGGCTGTCTTCTGAAAGGACAGAGGAGCATTGATTAGTCCATTCTCTACCTGCAGCGCCATTGCAGCCTGGCCAACCGCACCCGAGGAACACCTTGCAGGGCACAACCGAGTCATGGCCCTTGACCCGCAAGGCACTCAATCCAAGGAGCCAGGGTTCAGCCCCTTGGCCAGCTCCGATGTCATTGACAGGTGGCCCTCAGACTCTAACACCCCCGAGCTCCATGGGGGGACAGCCAGCCTTTAACATTTCAACACACTGATCCATGCCAACACGGTACACACCCTTTCTGAGTGCAGCGGGTTGTTAAATCTCTTGCGACACTGGACCCAGGCTGCTAACCAGCTCCGCCACCTCCTCCCAAGCTCTTTTTGTAAGGTGCGGTGGCCTCCTTCTTCCATCCCTGGGGACAAGGGTGTCCGCCCTGGTAGTCACCTCCTCCAGGAGGACCGCCAGGCACTCATCAGAAAATTGGGGGTGGGCGAGAACCCACCTGACGTCTGGAATCCATAATTTTTAATCTCCTGTTGACAACACCAAAGATGTCTTCGTCGCTGGCAGCCTTCCATCACCTGACTGTGCCGGTTTTAAATCGACCGCCGGATTGCCAATGGACCCGGTGGCTGATAGGCCCCTGCCCCCACCTGCCCCTTCCCAACCATGGGGAGGCGCCGTTCACACTCGGAGAGCCTTAATTGGCCCGCCGTTGGTTGGGGGCTGACCGTGTGCGGAGGGCAGTTTTCCACCCGCTCCCAGGCCCACTGACCGTGCCTGCTGGCCGAACTTGAAATTCTGGCCAGTGAGTCTGTGGGAGCGCACCTGTATTTATAGTGTCTGTGCGAGTGCTCTTGTATTTATAGAGAGTCTGTAGCCACATTGGAATCCATAAGTGTGCCTTATTTATAGAGTCTGTGCGACTGTGCCTGTATTTATAGAGAGTCTGTGCAAGTGTGCCTGTATTTATAGAGAGCCTGTGCGAGTGTGCCTGTAGTCTAGAGAGTCTGTGGGAGTGTGCCTGTACTATAGAGAGTCTGTGGGAGTGTGTGCCTGTATTTATAGAGTCTGTGTGAGTGTTCCTGTACTTATAGAGAGCCTGAGGGAGTGTGCTTGTATTTATAGAGAGTCTGTGGGAGTGTGCCTGTATTTATAGAGTCTGTGTGAGTGTTCTTGTATTTATAGAAAGTCTGAGGGAGTGTGCCAGTATTTATAGAGAGTCTATGGGATTGTTCCTGTAATTATTGAGAGTATGTGCAAGTGTTCCTGTATTTATAGAGAGTGTGTGGGAGTGTGCCTGTATTTACAGAGTCTGTGGGAGTGTGCCTGTATTTATAAAGTCTGTGGGAGTGTGCCTCTATTTATAGCGAGTCTGTGTGAGTGTACATCTATTAATAGAGTGCCTGTGCTAACGGTGAGGTCAGCACTGCTCTACCAAGTGAGGATCCAGCAGTGCGACATTCATCAGACAACCTTCATTCATCATTCTGTGAATGATGTGTCCTTTTACACAAGCCACTACCATGCACTAATTATCTCCCCTTGCTTCCGCAGGCACATCCAGGAAACAGCCGATGGAGTCCACGACCCAGGGCCTCCAATCAAGCCCCGAAGAAACCTCTGAAGCGGAATCTGAAGGCACCCTCCCTGAAGTCCTGTCACAGCGCTCACCCACACCCTCCACCAGTGCAGAGACACACACCTCAGTGGGACCTAGCTTTAGAATAGCCTCAGGATCACAATGTGGTGAGGACATCGCACTATCTAATCCACAGCAGATGACGTCAGGGACTTCCCAGGTGTCTGGCACTCAAAGGACTGCTGGAGACCAGAAATTCACTGGGTCCGAGTCAGATGAGGAGCCTCTGGACTCGGTCATGTCACAGTTGCTGGAGCTGCAAAGGCAAGCTCAGGATCATCAGGAAGGAATGTCCACTGCACTCCTCAGATTGCAAGGCACAATGGAGGCTGAGGTGATAGTGCCGGCATGCCAACGCACCAAGGTCAACACTGGTAGGATGGCGGCCGCCATGGAGACGTTGGTCCAGGACGTCGCTCCTGCACTGCTGCATGGGCTCAACTCCATCACTGATGCCATGGTTGGCCTCCAACACTGTGTACGCGAGAGGGGTGCAGGGTAGCTCTCCAACTACCCCTTCCCCTCAAGGAGTCAGCCAGGGGCCCTCAGGCACCCATAGGGAGGAGGGTCAGCAGGTGCACACTCCGGGCCCATCCATCCAGGTGACACGGGGAGTGTCCGGACCATCCGAATCCCCTCTTCCTGTGACCTCAGCAGTTCCAGCTTGGCCCTCCAGAGGACGCTCACCAAGGTCATCACAGACAGGGCGTTGCAGTCAGCAGGTTGCTTCCACCTCTGCTGTGGATGTCCAGGGAGCACCAAGATGTAGCTGGAGGGCTAGGAATGTTAAGGAGAATTAGCTGCACAGCACCATAGCCTAGCAAGGGTCATAATCACTTGTACATAATGTTCACTATTGTCAATAAACTCCCAAGAATGTCTGAGCAGTGTTCGTGAAACCTTACTGCACAAGATAAAAGGCAGGTGTCTCAGTCCAGGGCCTGTTCTCTGTGCTCTGTGCAGCCTTCAGACCAAAGTGATGGTCCAGCCTCACACTCCCTGGAGACTTTACTGATGTCTGATCTCGGCGCTGCTGGTCATTGCTGCCAGAATGTAGTAGGCAGGCGTCACAGAGTTCCATCATTCTCTCTGTGTGCTCTCAGCACCTTTAAGGTGGGGCTGACCCCCATCTCTTCAGCGTCTGTGACCAGTGACGCTGTTCTCCTGAAGGGCTCAGGTGCTGAAGGCAGACAAGGCTTCTAAAGTTTCATGGCTGCGTCTCTATGATATGACTCTGATCAAGGAGCGCATTCGAGCTGCCATCAGCCAGACAGTCAAACGTTCTCAGAGGCTATGTGAAGATCTATGGTTTGTCCTCACTGTGTGCCATCATTATCCTCCTGCAATCGAGTGACTAATAGGGCTGTCACTGCGTCTCCATGACAGGAATATTATCACAGAGGGTATGTACACTGCCATAAGCCAGACTGGAGTCAAACGTTCATAGCTGCAATGTGAGGATCTGTGATGTCTCCTCACTGCATGTCGTCATCATCCTCCACAAATCTAGCAGCTATGAGGTCCTCCCGAGCGCGTCTGCCTTGTCTGGCCAGTATGAGGGCCTCATCCCCGTCATTGCTGCCTTCGAGGATCTCGCAGCCTTCGAGGACCTCCTCACCCTCATTCCCATCGATGTCCTCCTTGTTGGAGGAGACCTGCAGCTCCTCCATCTCCTCCTCAGCCAGCTCATCTCCCCATTGCAGTGCCAGGTTGTAAAGGGCACAGCAGATGATGATGATGCATGACACCCTCTGTGGACTATATTGCAGGGCACCACCAGACTGATCCAGGCAGCAGAACCTCATTTTCAGCATCCCGATGGTCTGCTCCACCAAGTTGTGAGCTGCAGCATGAGCCTCATTATATCGTCGCCCTGCTGCAGTCTGAGGCCGCTGCACGGGTGTCATCAGCCACGTCCTCTGCGAGTAGCCCTTGTCCCCGAGGAGCCATCCCTGCAGCTTCTGTGGACCCTGGAATATGCCAGGGATCTGTGACCGACTGAGAATGTAGGAGTTGTGTACACTCCCTGGGAACCGTGCGCAGACCAGCTGCACATTCAGGGAATGGAAGCCCTTGTGTTGATGTAGTTGGCTGTGTGTTGTGACGGAGACCTGAGTGCCACGTGAGTGCAGTCAAGGGCACCCTGCACCTGTAGGAAACCCGAAATCTGGGTGAATCCAATCACTCTTGCATTCTGGCTGTCCTGGTCCTGGGCAAAATGCACAATGTTGTGTGCCCTCGAGAAGATGGCATCTGTAACCTCATGGATGCATTTGTGGGTGAAGGCTTGTAATATCCCACAGAGGTCACCTGTGGAGCCCTGAAATGAGTCACTGGTGTAAAAATTGAGCGCCGTGGTCACTTTCACAGCCACTGGCAGTGGATACCCTCCATGTCCCCGTGGCGCCAAATCCTGCAGCAGCTGGCAGATGTGACTGACCAGTTCCCTGGACTTGCGCAGTCTTTGGCGACACTGGTTCTTGGTCATCTGCAGGAATGATAGGTGGTGCCTAAAGACCCTGGGTGTTGCTAGGCGCCAGCCAGCGACGTCTCACTGTGGCTCATCGGCACAGTACAGGAGCCCCAGCCTCCCCTTCTTCCTGAGGGTACTGCTCCTGCCTGTGCACAGCCAGGTGCCTCAGTCACTCTCTCCTCCGTCGTCTTCATTCTCTGTATGCCACGAGGTATACAGTTAGTTCACCAGTCTCCATGATCCTGATGTACTCCTCCTGCAGGATGAAAGAGAGAGACACATGGATTAGCATGGGTGTACTAAGAACCTCTCCTGGTTAAGTGTGAAGGCCCCTTAACGATTCCTGAAGAGTGCTGGCCACCACTTGGATGGCCAGAGTTTAGTGCGCTGAATGGCTGCCCGAGACCCCAGCCACCTCCGCCCCACTCCTCCTGACCGATTGGCGGCAGCTTTGCCCATTGAACTGCATGCTGTGCTCTCAGCTCAGGCGCAGGCATTCTCCTAACCCACACTGCAAGGCTGCACTGTTAGCTTGAACTATCGGGGAGACTGGTCCAAACTGGGATGCTGACATTGCAATGGGCTGTGAGCGCCTCCACCAGTGACTGCTCCATGGGGAGCTTTAACAAGGAGATTGTACAACTTGCCCAGACGTCCAGCTGTTCTGCAGTTCACTAAAACACTCATTAGTTTGCAAACTGTGCTCGAGGGGTGAAGAGCTCTGGAGCACTTAGTAGCACTTTGATGCCTCTGTGTTGCTTGAGTGGGCAGAGAAGCTAGGAGCCTGACTCCAATCATATCAATGTGGCTGCGCCTGAACTGTCTCAGTTGCAGAGGAATGGTCACTTTATATAAGGTGTCTCTAATGTGTGGCTGTTTCCCTTGCCCACCATACCCCCCACCCCGAATGCTTGTGCGCTACATTCAACTGTAGGGCAGCCCTTGTCCTCCCACCTCCCCCAATGCGCCTCAAGGCGTCCTGGGTGAGCGCTGCGCATGATTACTGTGCACTCACCTCCGAGTTCCCCTCAAAGTGCAGCCTGCCAAGTGCATGCCTTTTATGTGCTGTTGTGAAACACGTGGGCGTACTTTCCCACTGATGTGAGTGGACGATCCAGCGGGTGGGAGGGGATGATTCCGGCGGGCAGGCCTAATAATGATATGCTGATGTATTACAATGAGGTTCCCAACGTCTGATGGTGGGAAACGCAGCCCTGCCATCGGCAGGCTGAGCGGACGATCGCGAACTGGTTTCATGCCATCGTGAAAGCGATTGCGCCATATTGCCCGCTAACGCCACCGAACATGCTCGACACTGGCGGGCACGGAAAATTCGGGCAAGAGAATCTGTGCGAGTGTTGTGGTATTTATAGAGGGTCTGTGAGAGTGTGCCTGTATTTAAAGAGAGTCTGTGCGAGTGTGCCTGTATTAAAAGGGAATCTGACAGTGTTGCAGTATTTATAGAGTCTGTGCAGGTGTGTCAATTTTTGTAAGTTGCTCTGAGGATGATTGTCAATATTTGCACAGATCACACCCAGAAACTTGAAACTGTAGCGTCGTTATAGGTTACATTCCACCATAGTGTTGCTTTACTCAACCACCCTGCCCTTGTAACCCAGTATCAAAGGGAGGCATCAACTCAGTCACAATGTGACTAGCTTGTGAGGTTGCAAGATACAAATGAGCAGGAATGTTATTTTGCATTGTGTTTTCTCCTGAAGCATCTGCATATGCCAGCTTATCAAAATGGAAATAGAAACAGGGAAAGTCAGAGAATCCTGACCTTTAGCTGATTAGAATTCAGTACAAGCTGAGTCAAAGAAGGAGAGCATGCAAGAGACACCCTTTATTGCAAACATTTCCTTTACCCGTTTTCCAAGCTGAATTAATATATGTACAATGGCACAAAAACATAAGAAATCGGAGCAAGTGTAGACTATACAGCTCGTCAAGGTTGCTGCATCACTCCTGAAACAGCTGGCACCAGGGGCTGGGAGCCTCAGTACCCCTTTGCAAAAAGGCCATACAATTGACACAATGCATGCAGAGCTCACCAGTACCCCCCTCCATTCAAAATCAAAAGCAATTAGTAATTTTGCTCACAAAAAAATCCAGCTGTCTCCTAAGGTATTGCCCGCAATAGACTGTGATCTAGAACGTTATTGTGTTATGACCAGGTTAACAGGGGTGAACTGACCCTTCTTTGTCCCACTCCTGAGTTGGTTAGAACACAGTTTGACACGGTTAAAACAGAGGAGTTATTTGCCAATTTCATATGGATTTAACTATGTATGACTCAGTGCGAGAAAGTAAGCCAGCCAGGTTCCTTAGATTGAGAAGTAAATAGTTTTATTGCTAAAACTCGCTCAGGTGAAGATGCATAAATTATGAACAAAATGTTTAAAATGTACAAATATGTCCAGCTACCCGCTAATGCAAAAACAACGCACACACAATCCTCCCAATCCCTCACCCCCAGCCCCCTGCAAGCATGCAAAAAGAAATAAAGCTCTGCAGAGCATCAGATCAAAAAGAAATACTTGGCCAAGTAACAAGTAAAGTCCGAAAACAATTAGTCACAGACAGTCCAGAGGCCTGTTTACAGCTGAAGGGGCCCTTTTCAGTGGAGCAGTCAATCTGCAATGGTGGCCGGTTGATTTAGAATTCTCCTTTCAGAGTTCTCGGTTTGTAGCAATGAGGTCTTCTGGTGGGGTTTTCAAATCACAGAGAGCTCAGCTTTGATGAGAGAAGTTTCAGAAAAAAGAGAGATTGGTGAAGACTGTTGCCCCTGTGGCAGTCTGTCTCCGACTTTACTAAATCCAGTATCTATTTTACACCCAAAAGCTGAATCTGGGAGTTCCCTACACTCTGTGTCTCCATAAAGCACCTTGTGTCCTTCACAAATGTAACATAATAGCTGTTGTAAGTTAGTGTCCTTTGCTTAGGATGAAGTGTTCTTTTGAAAAAGTTCAATGTATATACATATATATATATATATAATATAAGATATATATAATTCCTGCCAATGACATTGTATATTCATATTTTATATAATACATCTTCATAACAATTGGGATATTTAGTTGCAAACATGAAGGGAATGTTTGATGGGGACAGTGCAGAGGGAGCTTTACTCTGTATCTAACCCCGTGCTGTACCTGCCCTGGGAGTGTTTGATGGGGACAGTGCAGAAGGAGCTTTACTCTGTATCTAACCCCGTGCTGTACCTGTCCTGGGAGTGTTTGATGGGGACGGTGTAGAGGGAGCTTTACTCTGTATCTAACCCCGTGCTGTACCTGCCCTGGGAGTGTTTGATGGGGACAGTGCAGAGAGAGCTTTACTCTGTATCTAACCCCGTGCTGTACCTGTCCTGGGAGTGTTTGATGGGGACAGTGTAGAGGGAGCTTTACTCTGTATCTAACCCCGTGCTGTACCTGTCCTGGGAGTGTTTGATGGGGACAGTGTAGAGGGAGCTTTACTCTGTATCTAACCCCGTGCTGTACCTGTCCTGGGAGTGTTTGATGGGGACAGTGTAGAGGGAGCTTTACTCTGTATCTAACCCTGTGCTGTACCTGCCCTGGGAGTGTTTGATGGGGATGGTGTAGAGGGGGTCTTACTCTGTATCTAACCCTGTGCTGTACCTGCCCTGGGAGTGTTTGATGGGGACAGTGTAGAGGGAGCTTTACTCTGTATCTAACCCTGTGCTGTACCTGTCCTGGGGGTGTTTGATGGGGACAGTGTAGAGGGAGCTTTACTCTGTATCTAACCCCGTGCTGTACCTGTCCTGGGGGTGTTTGATGGGGACAGTGTAGAGAGAGCTTTAATCTGTATCTAACTCCGTGCTGTACCTGTCCTGGGAGTGTTTGATGGGGACAGTGTAGAGGGAGCTTTACTCTGTATCTAACCCCGTGCTGTACCTGCCCTGGGAGTGTTTGATGGGGATGGTGTAGAGGGGGTTTTACTCTGTATCTAACCCTGTGCTGTACCTGCCCTGGGAGTGTTTGATGGGGACAGTGTAGAGGGAGCTTTACTCTGTATCTAACCCCGTGCTGTACCTGCCCTGGGAGTATTTGATGGGGACAGTGTAGAGGGAGCTTTACTCTGTATATAACCCCGTGCTGTACCTGTCCTGGGAGTGTTTGATGGGGACAGTGTAGAGGGAGCTTTACTCTGTATCTAACCCCGTGCTGTACCTGTCCTGGGAGTGTTTGATGGGGACAGTGTAGAGGGAGCTTTGCTCTGTATCTAACCCTGTGCTGTACCTGTCCTGGGAGTGTTTGATGGGAACAGTGTAGAGGGAGCTTTACTCTGTATCTAACCCCGTGCTGTACCTGTCCTGGGAGTGTTTGATGGGGACAGTGTAGAGGGAGCTTTACTCTGTATCTAACCCCGTGCTGTACCTGTCCTGGGAGTGTTTGATGGGGACAGTGTAGAGGGAGCTTTACTCTGTATCTAACCCTGTGCTGTACCTGCCCTGGGAGTGTTTGATGGGGATGGTGTAGAGGGGGTTTTACTCTGTATCTAACCCTGTGCTGTACCTGCCCTGGGAGTGTTTGATGGGGACAGTGTAGAGGGAGCTTTACTCTGTATCTAACCCTGTGCTGTACCTGTCCTGGGGGTGTTTGATGGGGACAGTGTAGAGGGAGCTTTACTCTGTATCTAACCCCGTGCTGTACCTGTCCTGGGGGTGTTTGATGGGGACAGTGTAGAGAGAGCTTTAATCTGTATCTAACTCCGTGCTGTACCTGTCCTGGGAGTGTTTGACGGGGACAGTGTAGAGGGAGCTTTACTCTGTATCTAACCCTGTGCTGTACCTGCCCTGGGAGTGTTTGATGGGGATGGTGTAGAGGGGGTTTTACTCTGTATCTAACCCTGTGCTGTACCTGCCCTGGGAGTGTTTGATGGGGACAGTGTAGAGGGAGCTTTACTCTGTATCTAACCCTGTGCTGTACCTGTCCTGGGGGTGTTTGATGGGGACAGTGTAGAGGGAGCTTTACTCTGTATCTAACCCCGTGCTGTACCTGTCCTGGGGGTGTTTGATGGGGACAGTGTAGAGAGAGCTTTAATCTGTATCTAACTCCGTGCTGTACCTGTCCTGGGAGTGTTTGATGGGGACAGTGTAGAGGGAGCTTTACTCTGTATCTAACCCCGTGCTGTACCTGCCCTGGGAGTGTTTGATGGGGATGGTGTAGAGGGGGTTTTACTCTGTATCTAACCCTGTGCTGTACCTGCCCTGGGAGTGTTTGATGGGGACAGTGTAGAGGGAGCTTTACTCTGTATCTAACCCCGTGCTGTACCTGCCCTGGGAGTATTTGATGGGGACAGTGTAGAGGGAGCTTTACTCTGTATCTAACCCCGTGCTGTACCTGTCCTGGGAGTGTTTGATGGGGACAGTGTAGAGGGAGCTTTACTCTGTATCTAACCCCGTGCTGTACCTGCCCTGGGAGTGTTTGATGGGGATGGTGTAGAGGGGGTCTTACTCTGTATCTAACCCTGTGCTGTACCTGCCCTGGGAGTGTTTGATGGGGACAGTGTAGAGGGAGCTTTACTCTGTATCTAACCCTGTGCTGTACCTGTCCTGGGGGTGTTTGATGGGGACAGTGTAGAGGGAGCTTTACTCTGTATCTAACCCCGTGCTGTACCTGTCCTGGGGGTGTTTGATGGGGACAGTGTAGAGAGAGCTTTAATCTGTATCTAACTCCGTGCTGTACCTGTCCTGGGAGTGTTTGATGGGGACAGTGTAGAGGGAGCTTTACTCTGTATCTAACCCCGTGCTGTACCTGCCCTGGGAGTGTTTGATGGGGATGGTGTAGAGGGGGTTTTACTCTGTATCTAACCCTGTGCTGTACCTGCCCTGGGAGTGTTTGATGGGGACAGTGTAGAGGGAGCTTTACTCTGTATCTAACCCCGTGCTGTACCTGCCCTGGGAGTATTTGATGGGGACAGTGTAGAGGGAGCTTTACTCTGTATATAACCCCGTGCTGTACCTGTCCTGGGAGTGTTTGATGGGGACAGTGTAGAGGGAGCTTTACTCTGTATCTAACCCCGTGCTGTACCTGTCCTGGGAGTGTTTGATGGGGACAGTGTAGAGGGAGCTTTGCTCTGTATCTAACCCTGTGCTGTACCTGTCCTGGGAGTGTTTGATGGGAACAGTGTAGAGGGAGCTTTACTCTGTATCTAACCCCGTGCTGTACCTGTCCTGGGAGTGTTTGATGGGGACAGTGTAGAGGGAGCTTTACTCTGTATCTAACCCCGTGCTGTACCTGTCCTGGGAGTGTTTGATGGGGACAGTGTAGAGGGAGCTTTACTCTGTATCTAACCCTGTGCTGTACCTGCCCTGGGAATGTTTGATGGGGACAGTGTAGAGGGAGCTTTACTCTGTATCTAACCCTGTGCTGTACCTGTCCTGGGGGTGTTTGATGGGGACAGTGTAGAGGGAGCTTTACTCTGTATCTAACCCCGTGCTGTACCTGTCCTGGGGGTGTTTGATGGGGACAGTGTAGAGGGAGCTTTACTCTGTATCTAACCCTGTGCTGTACCTGCCCTGGGAGTGTTTGATGGGGATGGTGTAGAGGGGGTTTTACTCTGTATCTAACCCTGTGCTGTACCTGCCCTGGGAGTGTTTGATGGGGACAGTGTAGAGGGAGCTTTACTCTGTATCTAACCCTGTGCTGTACCTGTCCTGGGGGTGTTTGATGGGGACAGTGTAGAGGGAGCTTTACTCTGTATCTAACCCCGTGCTGTACCTGTCCTGGGGGTGTTTGATGGGGACAGTGTAGAGAGAGCTTTAATCTGTATCTAACTCCGTGCTGTACCTGTCCTGGGAGTGTTTGATGGGGACAGTGTAGAGGGAGCTTTACTCTGTATCTAACCCTTGTTGCACCGGCCCTGGGAGTGTTTGATGGGAAGTGTGGAAATGGTTTTTCTCTGTATGATGCTGACTGCAGTTTCTTGAAATGGATAGAGTTCTGCTCCTCACTGTGAAGATCACAAAATTCACAAAGGAAAAAGTAGTTATCCGTTTTAAAAACTGTAATGGAGGGGGAAATATACCCAAAGTGTTTTATTTAAGTCACATTGTGACCTGTGTGAGTCAAATTGCCCGTGACTGCAGTAGCCAAATCAACCTGTTCTATGAGATCACTTTAAGTATCTCAACAAATGTTCAATGATCAGTCATTTTCATCAAATGTGGAGCTGAGTAGATAGCTCAGTGTGTGAGCTACTCAGGATTGTTCTGTCAGATCCTTTGTAACAATCTTTGTCTCTGATCTGGCCTCTCTAAATGGATCAAAGTTTCTCATTCACTGGGAAGTTTCCAGCAACAACGCTCCTTACTTTTTAACCTTTCCTGCATGGTGCACTGACTGTAACAGGGAACCAGTGGGCCTTCACTTCCTTGCATATAGTATGTGATGCTATTTGACTCGGTGAGCCATCACAGCTGAGTCCCATCTTGTCCCCACACCCCCGTCCTCTGGTCACAGTCTTTCCAGCAGGTGTCAGTGGAGTGAGAACACTGAGCTGAACCCCCCCACCCCTCCTTTGTCCTCCCTGTCCCTCTTCCCTAGCCGAGAGAATAAAGATCAGTGTAATAGTTCTCTATCATGAGGCAGAGCTGTCAGGGGACTGATGGGAGAGGGAGGTGACAGGAGAGAAAGGTAACAAGTCAGCAGCAATGAAGTGTACGAAGACAGCTTTTGAGGCACTAGATAAAGGGCAAGATGTTGTCGACAGCAACTGCAGGATCCATACATTGCAAGCTAACAGACAAACAGAGAGGATGCTGCATTGTCAGAGGTGCTGCTGTCTTTATGATGAAACCTTAAATTGAGGTCCCGCCTGCTCTCCCAGGTCGACACAAAAGATTACATAGTGCGATTTTGAAAGAGGGTAAAAATGTTCTCCCCGATGTCCTGACCAATATTAATCCCTCAGCCAACATCACTAAAACAGATTATCTTGTCATTTAACACATTGCTGCTTGTGGGAGCTTGCTGTGCGCAAGTTGACCCCTGTGTTTCCTACATTACAACAGTGACTGTACTCCAAAATTGCTTCATTGGCTGTACAGTGCTTCAGGACTTCCTGAGGCCATGAAAGGCGCTATATAAATGCAAGTCTTTCTGCCTCATTTCACTTTGCAAAATTAATAGATGGATCATTTTTCAAATGGTCCCTTAATGTGATGGATCAGCCTTGTCAATCATCTCTGCATGGCCAAAGGGTTTCCCCTGTGATGGTGTGTTATAGTTCACTTAGGGAGTTTGAGTTGCCATGGTAACTTTCATAAGTTGCAGTCTGGAGCTATGGACAGTGATGGAAGAAGTTCCAACATTCTTTCCATCACATGGCTGTTCAGGGACCTCTCCTGCTCTAATCACCTGCCGTTGGCATGTATTAGAAAGATCTGCAAGTTGGCACTTAACCTATTTGTCTCCATTGTGAACACACCTTCCTGAACCATCAAGTCCTGAGGTGGGCAGATTCTGTGTAGAGAGAAACCGAGTTAACATTTTGAGTCCGTTGTGACTCTGTTTTGGAAGAAGTTCTGAAGAAGAGTCATATTGGTCTTGAAACGTTAACTCCATTTCTCTCTCCTCAGATGCTGCCAGACCTGCTGAGTTTCTCCAGCACTTTGTTTTTATTTCAGATTTCCAGCATCTGCAGTATTTTGTTTTTATTTAGTGCTGGATAAAGAGACACTTCAAAGCTTTTTGTCTTGCACTCATTGGGGCACCACAAGAATACCAATATAAGGAGAAAACAACAATTTATACTGCATGCGAAGAGAGTGCTGATTGGTTGGAAAGTGGACTCTGATTGGTAGAGGTGTTGCCATGGAGACAGCACCAGACTGACAGTTAACTGCCAAGCATTGTTCGAAATTTAAACCACGCAGCTTGACCCTGATTGGTCAAGACATTGCCCTGAAGAATGAGTCAGTGAATGGCTGTCACTTATTTTGTTTAGCTGAAACAGGTGCAGTGTGCGTACATATTTTCTTCTGTCTGGAAAGAACAGGGGCATATGTATTAATATATGTAGTTTCCAGCACACGCAAAGCTACATATATTAATACACATGGCCCCTGCTCTTTGCAGACAGAAAGAATATGCACACACATTGCAACTATTTCAGCTAAACAAAGTAAATGAGAGCCATTCACTGACTATTCCTCAGAGCAATGCTTTGACCAATCAGCGTCAAGCTGCCTGGTTTAAATTCCAAAAAATGCTTGGCAGTTAACTGTCAGACACCATCACTGGTGCATTCTCCATGGCAACGCCTCTACCAATCAGAGTCTACTTGCCAACCAATCAACAGTCTCTTCACATATAGTATAAATTATTAATTTCCCCTTATATTGGTATTCTTGCAAAGTGTCCTGATGAGTACAAGATGAAAAGCTTCCTCATGTCTCTATTTTCAGCAATACTCAAGTTCTGTACTACCAAACGGATTTTATTTATACTTTTTGTGATGTTGGTTGAGGGATAAATATTGCTCAGGACTCTGGGACTAATGCCCTTGCTCTCCTTTGAAATAGTGCCATGGGGTCTTCACATCCACCTGAGCAGGCAGATGGAGCTTCGGTATAACATCTCCCATCCAAAAGACGACACCTCTGACAGTACAGCCCTCCCTCGGTGCTGCACTGGAGCCTCAGCCTTGATTTTTGTGCTTAAGCTCTGGAGTGGGAAGACCAACCAAATTTCCTGCTCCAGATCACTCTCCATCCCTCACCTCTGCAAACTATGGGTGTGTGAATGTCAGGCCAGAACAGGCTTGCCTGCAATGCCCTCCTTGGTCGATTAGCTACCTTGACTCGTGTGTATGCCCTGGGTGAGGTGCTGGAGGGTGAGGAAGCAGAGAGGGGGAGGGGCCGGGGAGACCGAGGAAATGGATGGTGAAATGTTTTATTCACTTATGTTGGATTCAAGAAACTTGAAAATACACTTTCTTTCATCAACCTACTTTGAACAAAAATACAAGAAAATCAATGATGAAAGCAAGCTTAAATTACAACCTACTTTGTGACTCATTGAGAGGTCAGTTTTTGTCGACAGTGTCAATCTGTAGGTGCCTTGCAATAAAATCCTAACAGCAGGAGACAGTATTGACATTCTCATATATGTATCCCGCACAACAGTGCAGGTATGTAATTTACGTACTGTAGGATAGTAACGACACACTACTGTGTGTCTCACTGACATCAACATAATACAAACAGAAAGAATACAGAGGCTACAAGAGCAGGTCAGAGGTTAGGAATCCTGCGGCGAGTAACTCACCTCCTGATGCCCCAAAGCCTGCCCACCATCTACAAGGCACAAGTCAGGAGTGTGATGGAATACTCCCCACTTGCCTGGATGAGCACAGCTCCAACACTCAAGAAGCCCAACACCATCCAGGACAAAGCAGCCCGTTTGATTAGCACCCCATCCACAAACATTCACTCCCTCCACCACCGACGCACAGAGGCAGCAGTGTGTGTACCATCTACAAGATGCGCGCAGCAACTCACCAAGGCTCCTTTGACAGCACCTCCCAAACCTGCGACTTCTACCACCTGGAAGGACAAGGGCAGCAGACACATGGGAACACCTCCACCTGGAAGTTCCCGTCCAAGCCATTCACCATCCTGACTTGGAAATATATCGGCCGTTCCTTCACTGTCGCTGGGTCAAAATCCAGGAACTCCCTCCCTAACAGCACTGCAGGTGTACTTACATCACATGGACTGCAGCGGTTCAAGAAGGCAGCTCATCACCACCTTCTCAAGGGCAACTAGGGATAGGCAATAAATGCTGGCCCAGCCAGCGAAGCCCACATCCAGTGAAAGAATGTTTAAAAATTGTATCTATTGTAGTGTATTCCATGTTTGTAGGGAGTCCCAAATGTTTTTCAGCCAATTAATTACATTTTGAAAGTGCAGTCACTGTTTTTCTGCATGCAAGTGTGGTGGCCAATTTGCACACAGCAAGATCCCATAAACAGAATTGAGATAAATGACCAGTCAATGTGTCGCAGTGATGTTAATCAAGGGCAACTGTTGGGAGAAATTTCCCACTTTTCTCCCAGGCTTGTGACCAGCAGAAGTGGCAGCGCAGGGCCTCAGTTTAAAGTCTTGTTCGGTTTAATGGCACCTGCAAAAGTGCAGCACTCCCTCAGTACCACACTGCAGAGAAGATGTTACTCATTGATATTTTCAAGCCATCTCCTTAATTGGCACATTCCAGCTTCCTTCAGCTAATTTTTGGAGCATCACTTAGAATGTACAGCAGCCGAAACAGGCCATTCAGCCTAACTATTCTGTGCTTATTATTCGTTTTACAGGATGTGGGCGTCATTGGCTAGGCCAGCATTTATTGCCCATCCCTAATTGCCCCTTGAGAAGGTGGTGCTGACTTCTTGAACCACTGCAGTCCCTGTGGTGTAGGTACACCCGCAGTGCTGTTAGGGAGGGAGTTCCAGGATTTTGACCCAGCGACAGTGAAAGAACGGCCGATATATTTTTTTTTTTTTTGTAAAAATATACTTTATTCATAAAAAATCTTCAGTCACATTCAAAACCATTTCAAAAACAACATTGCAAGGGTACAATCCAGGTTAAACTTTTACAAAATGTATCACCAGGTGCATCAGTACAAACAATATTACAATCATTTACAGCCTTTCATTTTGATCTGTACAGCCCGAGGGGCTCTAAACAGTTCCCAGTCTCTCGGTGCGCTGTGGTAGAAAGGTCTTAGACAGCGACCCTTCCCCATTGCGCCTTTGCGGCAGCTGCCCCAAGCTTTAGTGCGTCCCTCAGCACGTAGTCCTGGACTTTGGATTGTGCCAGTCCGCAACAATCGGTCGGGGACAACTCTTTGTGCTGGAAGACCAACAAGTTTCGGGCAGACCAAAGCGCGTCTTTCACCGAGTTGATGATCCTCCAGCTGCAGTTGATGTTTGTCTCGGTGTGTGTCCCTGGGAACAGCCCGTAGAGCACAGAGTCCTGTGTCACAGAACTGCTCGGGATGAACCTCGACAGCAACCACTGCATCTCTCTCCAGACTTTCTTTGCAAAGGCACAATCCACAAGGAGGTGAACAACGGTCTCTTCCCCACCACAGCCACCTCGAGGGCATCGTGCAGAGGGGGTGAGACTCCTGGCGTGTAGGAAGGATCTGACGGGGAGGGCCTTTCTCACCACCAGCCAAGCTACGTCTTGGTGCTTGTTGGAAAGTTCTGGCGATGAGGCATTCTGCCAAATGACTTTGACAGTCTGCTCGGGGAACCATCCCACAGGGTCCACCCTCTCCTTATCCCTCAGGGCCTCTAGGACGTTACGTGCTGACCACTGCCTGATGGACTTGTGGTCAAAGGTGTTTTTCTGCATAAATTTTTCCACCAGGGACAGGTGGTACGGCACGGTCCAACTACTTGGAGCGTTCCGCGGCAGCGTGGCCAGACCCATCCTTCGCAACACCGGGGACAGGTAGAACCTCAGCACGTAGTGACACTTGGTGTTTGCGTACTGAGGGTCTACGCACCGCTTGATGCAGCCACACACAAAGGTGGCCATCAGTATGAGGGCGATGTTGGGCACGTTTTTTCCCCCTTTATCTAGAGGCTTGTACATCGCGTCCCTGCAGACACGATCCATTTTCGACCTCCAGATAAAGCGGAAGATGGCTCGAGTGATCGCCATCGCGCAGGAGTATGGAATGGGCCAGACCTGCGCCACGTACAGCAACAGCGAGAGTACCTCACACCTGATGACCAGGTTCTTACCCGCAATGGAGAGGGAGCGTCGCTCCCACATGCCCAGTTTCCTTTTCACCATAGCCACTCGCTCCTTCCAGTTTCTAACGCATGCCCCGGTCCCTCCGAACCATATCCCCAGCACCTTCAGGCCGTCAGCCCTGACAGTGAAGGGGACAAAGGATCGGTCAGCCCAGTTCCCAAAGAACATGGCCTCGCTCTTCCCACGATTTACCTTGGCTCCCGAGGCCAGTTCGAACTGGTCGCAGACGTGCATCAGTCTGCGCACCGACAGCGGATCCGAGCAGAAGACGGCGACGTCGTCCATGTACAGGGAGGCTTTTACCTGAGTGCCTCCACTGCCTGGGATCGTCACTCCTCTTATGCCCGGATCCTTCCTGATGGACTCGGCAAAGGGTTCTATGCAGCACACAAAAAGGACAGGCGAGAGAGGGCAGCCCTGCCTGACTCCAGATTTAATCGGAAAGCTATCTGTTTCCCACCCATTGATTGAGACTGCGCTACTGATGTTAGTGTAGAGCAGTTGGATCCAATTTCGAATTCCCTCCCCAAAGCCCATTTTGGAGAGCACATCCCCCATGTAGGTGTGCGATATTCTGTCAAAGGCCTTCTCCTGATCCAAGCTGATGAGGCAGGTATCCACACCCCTGTCCTGTACATAGGCAATCGTATCCCTGAGCAGCGCCAGGCTGTCAGAGATCTTCCTGCCTGGCACAGAGCAGGTCTGGTCAGGGTGAATCACCAATTCCAGAGCGGATTTGACCCGGTTGGCGATGACCTTGGACAGAATCTTATAGTCCATATTCAACAGTGAAATGGGTCGCCAATTCCTAATTTCCTCCCTTTCCCCCTTGTGCTTGTAGATGAGGGTGATGATGCCTTTCCTCATGGATTCTGACATGCTGCCGGCCAGGAGCATACTCTCGTACACTTCTAGCAGGTCTGGGCCGATCAAGTCCCACAGAGCCGAATACAACTCCGCCGGCAGGCCGTCGCTTCCGGGGGTTTTACTCTTCTCGAAGGACTCGAGGGCCTTAGTCAGTTCGTCAGGAGTTAGCGGTTTGTCTAGGCTCTCCCGCGTACTGTGGTCTAGGACCTCCGTGATAGAGGACAGGAAGGACTGGGAGGCCGTGCTGTCCGTGGGCTTCACGTCATACAGTCCGGCATAAAAGGATTTGCTGATCCTCAGAATGTCGGACCGTGATGACTTTACTGAGCCGTCTTCTTCCTTCAGGCTGCTGATCACAGAGCGCTCTCTGTGTACCTTTTGGAAGAAGAAACGTGAGCACGTCTCATCCTGCTCCACGGAGCGGACTCTGGAACGGAAGATGATCTTGGAGGCCTCCGAGGCAAAGTGCGAGGCTTGCTGGCCCTTCACCTCTTGGAGCTCCTCCTTGACATCGACCCCCATCGACCGCAGCCGGAGCAGATTCTGCATCTTTTCCTGGAGTCGGGACATTTCCCTCTGTTCCTTTCTAGCTTTCTGGGTGCCTTTGCGGATGAAAAACCTCTTGATGCTTCCCTTGATCACTTCCCACCAGTGTGTCAGGGACTCAAAGAGGGGTTTCACGGTTCTCCAACCTTTGTAATCCCTCTTGAGCTCCTCAATGTTCTCTGGGGTCAGCAGTTGCACATTTAGCTTCCATGCCCCCCTGCCCACCCTCAGGTCTTCCTCCAAGTGGCAGTCCGCCAGTAGGAGGCAGTGGTCAGAGAAGAACACCGGCTTGACCTCGGTGGATCTGACTGTGAATGCACGGGACACAAACAGGAAGTCTATCCTGGAACGAATGGACCCGTCTGGCCGCGACCAGGTGTATCTACGCTGCGCTCTGTCTGCAGGGTTGCTGAAGACGTCGTGCAGCTTGGCATCCTTAACTGTTTCCATCAGGGATCTGGACGTAGCGTCCAATCTGCTTCCGGCCCTGCCGGATCGTCCAGCCGCATCGATGATGCAGTTGAAGTCCCCGCCCAGAATGACCGGCCTGGAGGTCGCCAGCAGCAGTGGGAGCTGCTGAAAAACCTCCAGCCGCTCAGCCCCTTGTGCCGGGCCGTACACGTTAATTAACCGGAGTGGAGCGTTCTTGTACATTACGTCTGCTACCAGGAGTCGCCCGCCCACCACCTCCTTGACCTCGGAGACGGTGAAGTTGCCTCCCCGCAGCAGAATACCCAGGCCGGAGGAACGAGAGTCGTTTCCGCCCGACCAGATCGATGGCCCGTGGGACCACCATCGTGACCATTGCCTGTAGGAGCTGAGGTGCGGTATCGCACACTCCTGCAGAAACAACAGGTCAGCTTTGACCTTGGCTAGGTAGTCCAAGGTCGCAACACATCGCGTAGTAGATTTAATGCTACGCACATTTATGGATACAATCTTTAAACCCATATTAAAGCATTTATTCTCCTACCAAACCCACTGCCTCTGAGAGTCCCAGACCTTTAGTCTGCTCCTTCATACCCGTAGTGAGCTCAAATTCCTTCACTTTGGATGGGCTGAGGTAGATCTCCTTGGCCGTGTTCTGCTCCAGTGGCATCTGGAGGTTCACGTAGTGAGCGGATTTTGAGATGACCTTTGCTGGAGAAGCTTCTCCAAAACTCACCCCCTCTGGGGGGTTGCTGTTCCCGGCTTCCTGGAGCTGGGGTGCGATGATTGCCTCACTGCTCCCAGATTCCAGGGGCTGTGGTGCACTGGCCTCCTCAGGTTGCAGGCCAAGTTGGGGTGCGCTGGGCTCCTTGTTGTCTCCAATTTTCTGGAGCTCGAGTGTCTCGTCCTCCAACGCCCTGGAGCTTTGCCGCCTCTTCTGTCGGTGCCGCTCTGGCACTTCATCATCCGAAGAGCTGCTGCCCTTGTCATCCGTGTCGGATGGGAGACGCCTCTTGCCGCTTCTCTGGGAAACGCCTTTGCTTCTTCTTCGCTTCCTCTTACTTTTCTTGTTCTTCACCGTCCGCCACTCCCCCTGCTGCTTTTCCACTGCTGCCTCCTCCTCCATTGATTCGCTGTCCTGAGGGCTGGAAGGTTCAGGGGGTAGTGCTGTTGATTGGCTCTCTGTTGCCTCAATCTCTTTCTCCACCTTGTCTCTCTCTGTGAACGGCCGATATATTTCCAAGTCAGGATGGTGAGTGGCTTGGAGGGGAACTTCCAGGTGGTGGTGTTTATGCTCCACATGACCCTCCTCCCACCCCTTTTAACCTCACCCTATCAGTATTACCCTCCGATCCTTTCTCCCTCATGTGCTAATCTAGCTTCCCTTTAAATACATCTATGCCATTCACCTTAACCACTCTTTGTGAACAGGAATTTATAAAGTGCTTTTCATGTACAGCCAATGATGTAAAATATCTCCTTATATGTGGCTCGGTGTCATGCTTTGTTTTATCATTTTCCTGTGAAGCGCCTTGGGACATTTCATTCAGTTGAAGGCGACATATAAATATAAGTTGTTGTTGTTGAATTGTAGCCTCTCTTGCAAGCAGCTAACATGGCCACTAATCCTGCCACATCAGCTGGTGGAATTTGAATCCCATTAACAAATCTGGAATATAAAGCTAGTCTCAGTTACGGTGACCACGACAACCATCGCCCATTGTTGTAAAAACCCTTCTGGTTCACTAATGTCCTTTCGGGAGGGAAATCTGGCCGTCTTGACCTGGGTCTGGGCCACTCCAGCCCCGCAGCAATGTGATTGTCTCTTAACTGCCCTCTGAAATGTTCAGTTCAAGGGCAATTAAAGGGACGGGGAACAAAAGCTGGCTTTGTCAGCAATGTCCATGTCCCATGAAAGAATGAAGAAAAATAAAATTTGTGTACAGCCGGCTCCCACCAGCAGCAATGTGACAATGGCCCAGATTATCTTGTAACAGTGAGCTCCACCTTCTAACCACTCGGTGGGGAAAGGAGCCCCTCCCCCTGTTGTGTTTTTCTGAGACTATTTTATATTTATGGCCTCCAGCTTTGACCTCCCCCGACATCTTGTTGAACAGGTTGCACAATAAGTCACGCATTAGCTCTGGAGTTGACACATTTGGGATTTGTGTGTGCACTGCTTTCTGATCTTGCACTTAGCTAACTTTTCAGATCCAGGGCCTCTTGCTGTTCAGTTGAGGTGGTAAACAAGTTATAGATTAAGCAACGGCCGCAGACTTGCTGCGCTCATCAAGTCTCTCGCCATCCAATTTTCTCCCTGCTTTTTGAAGCCATACCCAGCAGGAAGCCAATATTTCAATGTAATGTCGTAGCCTCCCATTTTTTAATTCAGCATTTCAGGTGAAGGATCAACAGCGACAATTTGTATTTATGTGATGTCTTTGATGTATTAAAACATCCCAAGGTGCCTCACAGGAGTATTCTAAAATCAAAATTGATACTGAGACACAAGAGGGCGGGTGGCCAAAGGCTTGGTCAAAGAGAGTTAGGTTTTAGTGAGTGTCTTACAGGAAGAAAGAGAGATGGAGAGGCAGGGAGGTTTAGGGAAGGAATTTCAGAGTCTAGGGTCCAGGCAGCTGAAGGCACGGCCGCCAGTGGTGGAGCGATTAAAGTCAGGGGATGCTCAAGCGGCCAAGAATTAGAGGAGCGCAGATTTCGCGGAGGTTTGTGGGACTGGATGACATGACAGAGATAGGGAGGGGCCGAGGCCATAGAGTGATTTGAAGACAAGGGTGAGGATTTTTAAAATTAAACCTTTGCTTGAGTGGGAGCCAGTGTAGATCAGCGAGCACAGGAAGGGGTGATAGGGAAATGAAACTTGTTAAACAAAACAAAAACAGAATTACCTGGAAAAACTCAGCAGGTCTGGCAGCATCGGCGGAGAAGAAAAGAGTTGACGTTTCGAGTCCTCATGACCCTTCAGCAGAACTGAGTAAAGTTAGGAGAGGGGTGAAATATAAGCTGGTTTAAAGTTGGGGGGGGGGGTGGGGGGTGGGGGGGAGAGAAGTTGGGAGGCGGGGGGGTGCGATTGTAGGGACAAGCAAGCAGTGATAGGAGCAGATAATCAAAAGATGTCACAGACAAAGGAACAAAGAGGTGTTAAAGGTGGTGATATTATCTAAGAGAATGTGCTAATTAAGAATGGATGGCAGGACACTCAAGGTACAGCTCTAGTGGGGGTGGGGTGGAAAGACTGACAAGGTATTACAGGTATAGATTTAAAAATAATGGAAATAGGTGGGAAAAGAAAAATCTATATAAATTATTGGAAAAAACAAAAGGGAGGGGGAAGAAATGGGAAGGGGGTGGGGATGGAGGAGGGAGTTCAAGATCTAAAGTTGTTGAATTCAATATTCAGTCCGGAAGGCTGTAAAATACCTAGTCGGAAGATGAGGTGCTGTTCCTCCGGTTTGCGTTGGGCTTCACTGGAACAATGCAGCAAGCCAAGGACAGACATGTGGGCAAGAGAGCAGGGTGGAGTGTTAAAATGGCAAGCGACAGGGAGGTTTGGGTCTTTCTTGCGGACAGACCGCAGGTGTTCTGCAAAGCGGTCGCCCAGTTTACGTTTGGTCTCTCCAATGTAGAGGAGACCGCATTGGGAGCAACGAATGCAGTAGACTAAGTTAGGGGAAATGCAAGTGAAATGCTGCTTCACTTGAAAGGAGTGTTTGGGCCCTTGGACGGTGAGGAGAGAGGAAATGAAGGGGCAGGTGTTGCATCTTCTGTGTGGGCATGGGGAGGTGCCATAGGTGGGGGTTGAGGAGTAGGGGGTGATGGAGGAGTGGACCAGGGTGTCCCAGAGAGAACGATCCCTATGGAATGCCGCCAGGGGGGGTGAAGGGAAGATGTGTTTGGTGGTGGCATCATGCTGGAGTTGGCGGAAATGGCAGAGGATGATCCTTTGAATGCGGAAGCTGGTGGGGTGATAAGTGAGGACAAGGGGGACCCTATCATGTTTCTGGGAGGGAGGAGAAGGTGTGAGGGCAGAGGCGCAGGAGATGGACCGGACACGGTTGAAGGCCCTGTCAACCACCGTGGGTGGAAAACCTCGGTTAAGGAAGAAGGAGGACATGTCAGAGGAACTGTTTTTGAAGGTAGCATCACCAGAACAGATGCGACGGAGGCGAAGGAACTGAGAGAATGCGATGGAGTCCTTATAGGAAGTGGGGTGTGAGGAGCTGTAGTCGAGGTAGCTGTGGGAGTCGGTAGGCTTGTATTGGATATTGGTGGACAGTCTATCACCAGAAATTGAGACAGAGAGGTCAAGGAAGGGAAGGGAAGTGTCAGAGATGGACCATGTGAAAATGATGGAGGGGTGGACATTGGAAGCAAAATTAATAAATTTTTCCAGGTCCCGACGAGAGCATGAAGCAGCACCGAAGTAATCATCGACGTACCGGAGAAAGAGTTGTGGGAGGGGGCCGGAGTAGGACTGGAATAAGGAATGTTCCACATACCCCATAAAGAGACAGGCATAACTGGGGCCCATGCGGGTACCCATAGCCACACCTTTTATTTGGAGGAAGTGAGAGGAGTTGTTGCAAGTTAAGGACAGGGGTAGCAGAGTTTCAGAAGGCCTCAAGTTTACTGAGGGTTGAATATGGGAGACTGGCCAGGAGTGTTTTGGAATAGTCAGGTCTAGCGGTGACAAAGGCATGGCTGAGGGTTTCAGCAGCAGATGAGCTGAGGCAGTGTTGAAGTTGGGCCATGTTATGGAAGTAGAAATGGCCGTTCTTAGTGATGGATCAAAAGTCATATTACACAACACCTCAAGAGAACAGAGTAGAACCAATAATTAGATTAATTGGGAATTCGGCCCAACTGGTCTGTGCTGGTGTTTATGTTCCACATGAGCCTCCTCCCACCCCTATTCCCTTCTCTCTCATGTGTTTTTCCAGCTTCCCCTTAAATACATTATGCTATTCACCTCAACCGCTCCCTGTGGTAGTGAGTCCCAGATTCTCACTAGAGTTGCCAACCCTCCAGGATTGACCTGGAGTCTCCAGGAATTGAAGATCAATCTCCAGGACACTGTGGTGTGCAACCCTGGAGAAAAATCATTGGGATATTAAAACAGGTTGTTATTTTTAAATATTTTCTTTGAATAGTTCTCTTTACCAGGTATAAAAATATTAAAAATGGGGGAAAAAAGACTGTTCGGTTGACGGTCAAACAACATCCAATTGGGTAATGAGTTTTTTTTCTTTCCAATTGGCGTAGGAAGGCCGTACGTCACAAGGATGGACGTGTTGGCCGACTAATGGCTGGAGCGTGGGGGTGAGTCATGTGTTGAAACCTCTAGGAACACATTTAATCACAGTTGGCAACTCTAATTGTCACCACTGTTTGGATAAAAGAGTTTTTTCTGAATTCTCTGTTGGGATTTACTCGTGACTGTCCTCTGCTTACGCCCTCTAGTTCTGTTCTTCCCCCTGACAGGTGGAAACATTTTCCCTGTGTGTACCCTAGCAAACCCTTTCATAACCTTAAAAGGCCTGTACCAGGTCAACCTTGAGCCTTCTCTTCAGTAGAGCAAAGAGCCCCATCCTTTCCTGATCCCTGTGGTTCCAGTACCATTGCAGAGTACACAAACTGTAGTCTAACCAAGTTGTATGGAGATCAGAACTGTTTTTTTCTATTTGTTCATTGGAAGTGGGCATCACTGGCTGGGCCAGCATTTATTGCCCATCCCTAATTGCCCTTGAGAACTGAGTGGCATTTAAGAGTGCTGTGTGGATCTGGAGTCACATATAGGCCGGACCAGGGAAACGGCAGATTTCGTTCCCTAAATAACATTAGTGAACCAGATGGGTGTTTATATTAATGGTTTCATGGCCATCATTAGACTTTTAATTGCAGATTGAATTCAAATTTTACCATCTGCCGTGGTGGGATTTAAACCCTGGTACTCAGAGCATTACGCTGGGTAGCAGGAGCACTAGCCCAGTGACAATACCACTACATCACTGCCTCTCCTCCCACTATGCACTGTGCTCCGACTTATTTCAGTCAGGACAAACTGTCCTACTTTGTAAATTGTTTTCTCAGTACCAGGGGCTGATACCCCTATTCATCTAAGCAATAGGATCAAGTCTTGCCTACTGCTGTGTGTATTGGCGATGGTCTAGTGGTGTTGTCGCTGGACTAGTAATCCAGAGATCAAGGGTAATGTTCTGGGGACCAGAGTTTGAATCCCACCACAGCAGATGGTGGAATTTGAATTCAATTTTTTTTTTAAATCCTTACTTGGTCTGGCCTACATGTAACTCCAGACCCACAGCGATGTGGTTGACTCTGAATTTCCCTCTGAAATGGCCTAGCAAACCACTCAGTATCAGTAGGGGTGACCACTGCACAGTCATTGGGGAGATGAAGTCCTGCCTCCACATTGAGGATACCCTCCATCATATTGTGTGGCGCTACCACTGTGCTCAATGGGATAGATTTCAAACAGATCTAGCAGCTCAAGACTGGGCCTCCATGAGGTGCTGTGGGCCATTGGCAGAATTTTACTCGAACACAATCTGTAACCTCATACCAGGAGATTAACCCTGGTTCAATGAAGAGCGCAGGAAGACATGCCAGGAGCAGCACCAGGCATACCCAGAAATGAGGTGTCAACCTGGTGAAGTTATAACACAGGGCTACTTACGTGTCAAACAGAAAAGCAGCAGGTGATAGACAGAGCTAAGCAATCCCATAACCAATGGATCAGATCTAAGCTCTGCAGTCCTGCCACATCCAGTCGTGAATGGTGGTGGACAAATAAACAACTCACAGGAGGAGGAGGATCCACAAATATCCCCATCCCCAATAAAAGGGGAGCCCAGCACAGCAGTGCAAAAGATAAGGCTAAAGCATTTGCAGCCAGTAGTGCCGAGTGGATGATTCATCTCGGCCTCCTCCGGAGGTCCCCAGGATCACAGATGCCAGTCTTCAGTCAATTTGATTCACTCCACGTGATATCAAGAAATGGCTGAAGGCACTGGATACTGCAAAGGCTATGGGCCCTGACAATATTCCGGCAATAGTACTGAAGATTTGTGCTCCAGAACTTGCCACACCCCCTAGCCAAGCTGTTCCAGTACAGCTATAACACTGGCATCTACCCAGCTATATGGAAAATTGCCCAGGTATGTCCTGTCCACAAAAAACAGGACAAATGCAACCCAGCCAATCGCCACCTCCCCTACAGTCTACTCCCAATCATCGGTAAAGTAATGGAAGGGATCATCAGCAGTGCTATCAAGCAGCACTTGCTTAGCAATAACCTGGTCACTAATGCCCAATTTATGTTCCACCGGGGCCACTCAGCTCCTGACCTTATTAAAGCCTTGGTTCAAACATGGACAAAAGAGCTGAACTCCCGAGGTGAGGTGAGAGTGACTGCCCTTGACATCAAGGCCACATTTGACCGAGTGTGGCATCAAGGAGCCCTAGCAAAACTGGAGTCAATGGGAATCAGGGGGAAAACTCTCCACTGATTGGAGTCATACCTAGCACAAAGGAAGATGGTTGTGGTTGTTGGAGGTCAATCATCTCAGCTCCAGGAAATCACTGCAGGGGTTCCTCAGGGTAGTGTCCTCGGCCCAACCATCTTCAGCTGCTTCATCAATGACCTTCCTTCCATCATAAGGCCAGAAGTGGGGATGTTTGCTGATGATTGCACAATGTTCAGCACCATTCGCGACTCTCAGATACTGAAGCAGTCCATGTCCAAATGCAGCAAGACCTGGACAATATCCAGGCTTGGGCTGACAAGTGGCAAGTAACATTCGTGCCACATAAGTGCCAGGCAATGACCATCTCCAACAACAGAGAATCTAACCATCGCCCCTTGATGTTCAATGGCATTACCATCTCTGAATCTCCCACTATCAACATCCTGGGGGTTACCATTGACCAGAAACTGAACTGGACTAGCCATATAAATACTGTGGCTACAAGGGCAGGTGAGAGGCTAAGAATCCTGCAATGCGTAACTCACCTCCTGACTCCCCGAAGTCTGTCTACCATCTACAAGGCACAAGTTGGGAGTGTGATGGAATACTCTCCACTTGCCTGGATGAGTTTAGCTCCCACAACACTCAAGTAGCTTGACACTGGCCAGGGCAAAGCAGCCCACTTGATTGGCACCAAATTGACAAACATACACTCCCTCCACCACCCACACACAATAGCAGCAGTGTGTACCATCTACAAGATGCACTGTGGGAATTCATCAAGGCCCCTTAGACAGCAGAGTCCAAATCCACGACCACTACCGTCTAGAAGGACAAGGGCAGCAGATACATAGGAACACCACCGACTGAAACCTCCTAGTCACTCACTATCCTGACTTGGAAATATATCATCATTCCTTCACTGTTACTGGGTCAAAATCCTGGAACTCCCTCCCTAACAGCACTGTGGGTGTACCTACACCACATGGACTGCAGCGGTTCAAGAAGGCAGCTCATCGCCACCTTCTCAAGGGCAACTAGGGACGGACAATAAATGCTGACCCAGCCAGCGACACCCATGCCCCGTGAATTAATTTTTAAAAATCCAATCATCTATTTTCCAGTAACCTTACTGCACTTTCCCCAATTAAGAACGCCATTGTTTTTTTATTCTTGGGATGTGGATGTCGCTGGCTAGGCCAGCATTTGTTGCCCATCCCTAAGTGCCCTTGATGGTGTTGGTGAGCTGCCTTCTTGAACCACTGCAGTCCATGGCTAGAATCTTACATTGAAAGGGCAGGTGTGCGGCTGACCTGAATGCACGTGAAATTGCCTGAAATAGCGAAGGGCATGCCTCCAGATGTCATCGTGCACGTGAACAATATTGAGGTCGGCAGGTGCAGCAGGAGTCCGGGCTGCACCCTCCGTCAATTAAAGGACCAATTAAGGCCATTAAAAACCCTATTGTCCAGGATTTTACACTGCCCGTGCAATTTCACGCTTGTCGCACAGACAAAACCTCATCCAAGGGTGAAATGTCTGGGGTGAAATATAATAAAAAATGATATCCGGGGACTGATGTATTTTGAGTTCTGCTGTCAGGTGCTTGAATATGCTGCATAGACGCAGTTTGGTGCATCTTTTTCTTGCCATTTAATCTGTCCAGGTCTGCAACTCCCTGAGGCAGCTTCGCAGCAGCTGTCTGCCTTCAGAAGCGCCCACCCGCATCCTCATTTTTGTCAGCGCCCGCCCTCTTCCTGCCCCCGCCCTTGGCAGTGCTCAGGCTTTCTCAGCACGTGTTTCACACTGGCTGGCCGCCAATTGGCCAGCCAGCATGAATTGGGTTCAGGGGCCCATCGTGAGTGGAAGTGCATTCTACGTCTGCTACCGGGGAGCCCGACTTGGCGCGCACACCAAGCGTGAAATTCAGGCCCATGTGGTGTAGGTACACCCACAGTGCTGTTAGGGAAGGAGTTCTAGGATTTTGACCCAGCGACAATGAAGGAACGGCCGATATATTTCCAAGTCAGGATGGTGAGTGACTTGGAGGGGAACTTGCAGGTGGTGGTGTTCCCATGTATCTGCTGCCCTTGTCCTTCTAGGTGGTAGAGGTCACGGGTTTGGAAGGTGGTGTCGAAGGAGCCTTGGTGAGTTGCTGCAGTACATCTTGTAGATGGTACACACACTGCTGCCACTGTGCGTCGGTGATGGAGGGAATGAATGTTTAAATTGGTGGATGTGGTGCTGATCCAGTGAGCCAACATTTGTCCCTTAACCATCAGGAACAGGGTGACTATTCATTCACCCCGTCACCATTTGTGGGATCTTGCTGTGCGTAAAACGGCTGCTCCATTTGTCTGCATAACAGCAGCGATTGGGCTTCCAACATTTTTTTTTCATTTCGTCCTGGGGAACATTGCTGGCAGGTCCTGCATTTATTGTGCATCCCTAGGTGCCCCTCGAGAAGGTGATGATGAGCCTCCTGCCTACTGTCCATGCGATGAAGTGACTGGGCAGGGAACCCCGGGATTTTAACTGCGATCGAACTCAGGAAGGTGGGTAAACCTTGGTTTCGGGAAGGGACAGCTGCAAAATCCAGATCAAAATGAAGCACAACTCTTGTTGGGAACGCGATTTTCATTGAACCTCCTGCAATTACATAGATGTGAGTGTCCTTAATCCTGAAAGTGCCTTCCCACGCACTGCCATTTTCCTTTAAGTTACTTACAAAGCTTTCTTCCACAGAGGTAGTTCCTGGCACCAGTGTGATATTGTGTTGATTGAAAGGTCACATTATTTAAGGCTGATTTTGAAATCATTCATATGGCAAGCTGAAACGCTCTGTTGGGAACCCATGCTGCTTACAGGCTGGCTGCAAACACTGGGGGCTATAATAGAAAACTTATCCCCACATCCTTCCTGATTAAAGTGACAAATCCAAGACTTGGCTACAGCTCCCATGTCTGAGGAAGATCATCTGACACTGTTACATTCCGGGCAGGGTACGAGATAAAGCACTTTCTCTCAACCCTCACTGCATCTCTCTATTTCCTTCATCTGATTATAGGCAGTGGTTGTACAGCTGTCGTATGTCACCTGTGGCTCAGTTGGTAGCATTCCTGCCTCTGAGCCACAAGGTTCTGTGTTCAAGTCCCACTCCAAGGCTTGAGCGCAAAACTCAAGGCTGACGTTCCAGTGCAGCACTGAGACAATGCTGCACTGTCGGAGGTGCCAGAAGGTTTATGGGGGACAGGCAGCAAAGCGGAGTGAAGGCCACAATCAGATCGGCCATGTTCATATGGAATTGCGGAGCAGGCTCGAGGGGGCCAAGTCCTTCTGCTCCAATGACTACCCCTATCTTGGTAGGAAGCCCTGCCTTAGAGAGCCAATGGGATGGCTGGCACACTGTAGGCCAAACAGCGCCAGCCAGGAGTGGTGGTCACTGATGGGATTACAGGCAGTCCCATCATGTTGAGGAGCCCAGGTAACTCAGGGGCCTGAGTGAGGTGGGTGTGTTTGAGAGAGAGGATTAGAAGTGGGGATGACTTGGGTGGGGGGAGTGCCTCCAATAGGTCTAGGGGACCTGTAAAGGAAGTCCCCAGGCCCCCCTGCCCCACCCTTTGCTGAGACTCACCTGTACCCAAGATTGGGCAGCCTGAGATCTCCCTTGCTCTGGTAAAATTTCAGCCATGTCGGGGACAGGTGGGAAAGCCACCTGCTGGATTTTATCTGCCCCCACTGCCTTCAAACCTGCTGGAGGGGGGGAAGGTAAAATCCAGCCCAGGAGGGAGGAAGGGTGAGGCCATGGAAAGATTTGAAAATAAGAATTTTAAAATCAAGGCATTGCACAACCAGGAACCAGTGCGAGCACACAGGTAATTTTTCAAACAAGAGTTTGGACACAGGCAGCAGCATTTTTGATGACCTCAGGTTTACAGAGAATAGAACGTGGGAGACCAGTCGGGAGTGTATTGGAATAGTCAGGTCTAGAGGTAACAAAGACAAGGATGAGGGTTCTTTTAGCAGCAGATGAGTGGAAGTCGGGCAGAGTACGCTACAGAGGTGGAGATAGTGAATAATGGCGTGGGTATGTGGTCAGAATTTCAGGGTTAAATATGACACAAAGGTCGTGAACAGTCTGGTTCAGCCGTGGGCAGTTGCCGCAGAAAGGGATGGAGCCGGTGGATGAGGTGTTCCCCTGGAGGCTAGCATCTCGGCAGTCTCTGCCACTAGTTCCCGTTGGTTGTGTATGAGCCTTGGCGCTCAGCATGATGGGATATTTAACCATGAGGGGCGTCACGTTTCTTTCTGATCCTCCACTCACTGCATTTCCAGAGACATGCCCAGTTCCACCTGGGCATCGCTTACAGATCAGGAACCGGAGTCTTGGACTGTTTCAACTTTTGCCGCTGATCCTTTGTCTGAAATTATGAGGTGTTTACACCACTTGTTTGTCCAGTGGCTGTGGGATCTTTTACGCCCATCCGAGAGGGCAAACGAGGCCTGGGTTTAACATCATCATTAATGGCACCTCTGACAGTGCAGCACTCCCTCAGTACTGTGTTGGGAGCGTCAGCCTGGATTTTGTGTTCATGTCTATGGAGTGGGACTCATAGGCCCAGATTTTCGTGGTTGAGATGGGCACTGGGAGTTGGGAATCCTGTCTCCATCCTGGAGGAGCCCACCTGTCTTAATTTCATGTCAAGGAGGTGGGCATGGGCTAGAGTCGGGCATGCTGTAGACAAGCTCAGAGACAGAGTTGGGCCAACACTGATGTGGCCCGCTTTCAATACCGTCACTGTGGATGAGAACATTGGTGCTTGAAACAATAAATAAAGCAATGCAGATCAATTTAATGGCCCCTCTCCACTTCAGCCCCCATACCCACCCTCACCTCATTCACCCCCATGCCCACCCTCACCTCCCCTTACCCCTTTCATTCCATATCTATCCTCACCCTCACTCATTTCACACCCCCAAATCCACCTTCACTTCATTCACCCCCATACCCACCCTCCCCTTCCTTATCCCCTACACTCCCATGCCCACCCTCACCCTCCTTACACGTTCACCCCCATACCCACCCTTTCCTTCCTTATCCCCTACACCCCCACACTCACCCTCACCCTCCTTACCCACTTCACCTTCCCATACCCAACCTCCCCCTTCCTTACCCTCTAATCCCCCATACCCACCCTCCCCTGTCTTACCCCTTCATTCCCATACCCACCCTCACCTTATTCACCCCCATACCCACCCTTTCCTTCCTTACCCCTTACACCCCATACCCACCCTCCCCTTCCTTATCTCCTACATCCCCCATACCCACCCTCCCCTTTCTTACCCCTTCATTCCCATACCCACCCTCACCTTATTCACCCCCGTACCCACCCTTTCCTTCCTTACCCCTTCACCCCCATACCCACTCTCACCCTCCTTATCCCTTTCACCCCATACCCACTCTTACCCTCCTCACCTCCTTCACCCGCCATACCTACTCTCACCTTCCTTACCCCTTTAACCCTCATCCTCCTTACCCACTTCACTCCTCATACCAATCCTTCCCTTCCTTACCCCCTTCATCCCCCATACCCACCCTTACCTCCCCTTACCCCTTCACCCCCATACTAACTCTCACCTCCCCTTACCCCTTCAGCCCCCCATACATACTCTCACCTCCCCTTACCCACTTCACCCCCCATACCCACCCTCACCTTGAAGGAATCCAATGGTTCGGGTAGAAAAGCCGTTTCCATTTGTGTGGGACACTAAAGTTAGGGGCCATCGTACAATTAGTCACTGATAAATCCAATGGGGAATTCAGGAGAAACTTTCCATATTTAAGGATGGATATGCTTGCATTGAGGAGGTACAGCGAAGGTTCACTAGATTGATTCCTGGGGTGAGAGGGTTGTCCCATGATGAGAGGCTAAGTAAACTGGGTCTGTACTTTCTTGAGTTTAGAAGATTGAGGGGGGGTCTCATTGAAGGGGCTTGACAGGGTAGACACTGAGAGGTTGTTACCCCCTGACTGGGGAATCTAGAACACGGGGGCACAGTCTCAGGATAAGGGGTTGATCATTTGGGACTGAGATGAAGAGAAATTTCTTCACTCAAAGGGTTGTGCATCTTTGGAATTCTCTACCCAGGAGGGTTGTGGGTGCTCCATCATTGAATAATTTCAGGCTGGGATAGACAGATTTTTGGGAATCTCAGGGAATCAGGGGATACAGGGAGAGGGCAAGAAAGTGGAGTTGAAGCCCAAGATCAGCCATGATCGTATTGAATGGCAGAGCAGGCTCAACAGGCCGTATGGTCTCCTCCTGCTCCTATTTCTCATATTGTGTTAAAGTGGAGTGCTATGCACCTTTAAGAGTATGTAATTAATTGACCATGTGACTGTACTGACCAATTGCTACACAGCACGGGCTACTTTGGTAACTGTAAGTCTAGAGCTGGAGGTGATTGAAGAAGCACACATGGTGTTCGTGCTCTGTCCTTAGTTCCAATAAACCACCAGTGTTTGCTCAGTTAATCGTTCTCTCTGCCTATACTGTGTCAAGAACTAACTAATGTGTTAATATCAAGGGCGCTGCTAGCGTTGGCTGGACAAAGCAAACTGGATAACCAAAAACATAAAATATGTTCTTATGTTTTATGTTCTTAACCCAGAGAGTGGTTAGAATGTGGAACTCTACCATGTGGTGTAGTTGAGGTGAAGAGAGTAGGTGCATTTAAAGGGAGGCTAGACATGTACATGAGGGAGAAAGGAATAGAAGGATATGTTGATGGAGTGGAAGACATAGGGGTGGGAGGAGGCTCCTGTGGAGTATAAATGCTGCCATGGACCAGTTGGGCTGAATGTCTTGTTCCTGTTGCTACACATTTCATGTTATGGAGATGGTGGTGCAGTGACAATATCACAATGTTAGTAATTGAGGGATTTGGGTTCAAATCCCACCATAGCAGCTGGTGGAATTTACATTCTATTAATAATTGTGGGGAAAAAAACTAGCCTCAGTAACGATGAGTACAAAACTATCATTGATTGTCATAAAAACAGAAAATGCTGTAAGAACTCAGCAGCTCTGACAGTGTCTGGGGAGAGAGAGAAACAGAGTTAATGTTTCAAGTCCGTATGACTCTGAAGAAGAGCCAGACTTGCTGAGTTGCTCCCGGTTTTTATTTCAGATTTCTAGCATCTGCAGCATTTTGCTTTTGTCATAAAAACCCATCTGGTTCACTAATGTCCTTTAGGGAAGGAAATCTGCCATCCTTACCTGGTCTGGCCTACATGTGACTCCAGACCCACAGCAATGTGGTTGACTTTTAACTGCCCCTCTGATGTGGCCTAGCAAGACACTCAGTTCAGTTCTAGCGCAGTTAGGGATGAGCAACAAATACTGGCCTTGCCAGGGATGCCCACACCCCATGAACAAATAAATTTAAAACTGACATGTAAAACTAGATGGAATTCAGAAATGATTCAGGCATTGCTGGAGTCTCATTTTAAATCTTCAGCCTGTAATATAGGGAACCATCCTGGGGAATCAAAGGGGATATTCAACAAACTAAAAGTTGACTTCATTTCAGAGTTAGACAGCTGGAATATCTCAGCCTCCCCTTGGAGGATTTTTACAGGGAGGACAGGATACAGGAAAAATCCCAAGCATCTTTGGCCAGTCCTTGTTCTGTGAGTGAGCCTTCTGAGAATTGTGGCAGAAAGAATTTTTCTGTTTTGAAACTCGGTCCTGAAAGCTAAAATATCGCATCGACTGAGATTAGTTGATCTACCCCCACCCCCTCGCCCCCCGCCAACCCCCTACTCCCTATCTCACCTGTCCCACTGTTGCCAAAAAGTGTTGACCCCCTCTTTCTGATATATGGTTCTCTGGATGGGGTGCAAACACCCTTTACCACTTCACCAGCCAGGTGTGAGCAGGCTGATCGTCTATGAGGGGCTTCGCACAGACGCTGTCATAATCCACAATGCATCAGCTCACCTCTACATGAACCATTCAGCAGGATTCACTACATATGAACATACGAACGTGTCACTTAGGAGCTGCTGTAGACCATTCGGCCCCTCGAGCCTCTTCCGCCATTCAATAAGATCATGGCTGATCTTATTCCAACTCAACACCACTTTCCTGCCTGTCCTTGATAACCTTTGATCCCCTTGTTAGTCAAGAATCTATCTACCTCTGCCTTAAAAATATTCAATGACCCTGCCTTCACCACAGTTCTACAGAATAATGACCCTCTGAGAGAAAAATGCCTTCTCATCTCCATCGTAAATGGGACACGCCTTATTATTAAACTGTGTCCCCTAGTTCTAGTCACTCCCACAAGGGGAAACATCCTTTCAGCATTCACCCTGTCAAGTCCCCTCAGGATCTTATATGATTCAATAAGATCACCTCTCATTCTTCTAAACTCCAGTGGATACAGGCCCAACCTGTCCAAACTTTCTTAAGTTAAACCCTCATCCATCTGTCAAGTGAACTTTCTCTGAACTGCTTTTAATGCAATTATATCATTTCTTAAATAAGACCAAAACTGTACATCGTACTCCAGATGTGGTCTCACCAACACCCTGTACAACCATAGCAAAACATCCCCACTTTTATATTCCATTCCCCTCGCAATAAACAACAATTCCATTTGCCTTCCTAATCGCTTGCTGTGCCTGCATATTAACTTTTTGTGATTCATGTACCAGGACGCCCAGATCCCTCTGTACTACCGAGTTCTGCAATCTCTCTGTTTAGATAATACATGGTCATCAAGGAAAGAGCGTGCATTTATATAGCACCTTACATGACCTCAGGACGTCTCAAAGCATCTTACAGCCAATCAAGTACTTTTGAAGTGTAGTCACTGTTGTAATGTAGGGATCGCATCAGCCAATTTGTACACAGCAAGCTCCCACAAACAGCAACATGATAATGATCAGATAATCCGTTTTTATGTTGGCTGAGGGATAAATGTTGGCCCAGGACACCAGGTATACCTCTCCCGATCTTCTTTGATATAGTATTCATGGGGTCTCTTGTATCAACCTCAGAGGACAGCTGGGGAGGGGGAGGGGGAGGGGGAGGGGGAGGGGGAGGGGGAGGGGGAGGGGGAGGGGGAGGGGGAGGGGGAGGGGGAGGGGGAGGGGGAGGGGGAGGGGGAGGGGGAGGGGGGGGGGGGGGGGGGGTGGGGGTTTTCCATTCAATGTCTCATCCGAAAGACAACCATTGCATTTATACTTTTTTGAGCACCTGTGAAATTAACCAGACTAATGAAACAAATTAACTGAATTAACCAAATTGACAGCCCCTTAAAGGGGCACTGTAACAAAAGGATAAGGATTTAAAGGAAACTTAACAAACTAAAGTAAAATGTCATTTTGGAGGCCAATGATGCACTCCAGCCCCCGCAGTGCCCTCTGGCTCAGGGAAGGTCTCAGGCTTGCCAGTGGACACCGCATGCTTCCTCTCCAGGGACACCCGGCCTCAAACGCAGCTGTGAAAGGCGGGGAGGCAGTCCGGCCGGATTACCCCCTCGACCGCCCGCTGCCTGGACCTATTAATGGTCACCTTGGCCAGGCCCAGGAGCAGGCTAACAAGAAGGTCCGACTCCCCGTGTGCCCCCCTCCTCCACACCGGGTGGCCAAAGACCTGGAGTGTGGGGCTGAGGTGCAGCCAAAAGGTGAGGAGCAGCCCAAACAAACATCTAAAAAGGGGCTCCTGTACTCCACATAAACGTGGAACATGGACTCCTCAAGGCCACAGAAAATACAGGCCAAAATTGCATTTATATGGCGCCTTTAATGTAGGAAAGTGTTCCTAGGTGATTGACAGGGGGGGGAATATTATCACCCAGCCAAGGGAGATGTTAGGACAGCTGGCCAAGTGTTTGATCGAAGAGGGAGAGTTTGAGGAGCATCTTTAAGGAGAGAGAGGCAGAGGGTTTTAGTGAGGGGGTTTCCAGAGCTCAGGATCCAGCAGCTGAACGCACGGCCGCCAGTGGGAGTGGGGAATGAGCGTGGGAACCGAATTGGAAGAACACGGAGACCTCGGAGAGTTGTAGAACTGGAGGAGGTTACAGAGGATGAGGCCATGGAGGGAGTTGGACAAGAGGATGAGAATTTTAAACTTGAAGCGTTGGTTGGTGATTGCTCAAACCCTACCCCCCACCCCCACCCCTGGTTTAAAGCAGCCCCTGGCCAGGCAACCCCTTCGGATCAGGACCACCAGTGATATAAGCGGAGGGACACAAATATATTCTGCACTTAATGTTAGCCACTAGCTTGTGTCTCTTTTCCCTCTAATTTAACACAGGTGCAGTTGATATAAAATACATTTGTTCTGAGCAGCCGAAGATAATTTGTGAAGATAAAGAACCCTGTCCATTGCCACGGTAGCAACTCTTGTGCTTAATTGATTGGACCGCTTCTCTTTCCCTCACTGTTCCACTGCCGCAGAGACAGTTGCTCCGGGTTAAAATTCTGACAGAAAGTGCAATTGCGACCCCCAGTGGCCAAGAAAATGATGGCACAGCTGCAGAAACACGTCTAACGTTTCATAATAAAACCTTGCATTTGAAATTTGACCTGGCGAAGGAGCATAAAACTGACGAATTGGCAGACATGTTGACTTCAACAGGAAATTAAACTGGTGAGCCACTGATCTATTGCCACCTTGTTCCCCACTGCCGCCTCCCCCCAACCCCCAGCTCCACTGTCCCCCCCACCACAAGGTCCAAACTTCACCCCATGTCTCAAAACAGTCCGCATCAAATCAATTCCATTTGATTGAAAGATCCTGTCTTTGGGATGAGCCATTAACCTCAGACACCACCCACCCACTTATGACCACTTAGGTGGGTGTAAAAGACATTATTTCGCAGGAGAGCGGAGGAATTGTCCCCGGTGTCCTGGCCAATGTTTATCCCTCAATCAACATGACTGGAAAACAGATTATCTGGGTCATTATCACATTGGCTGTTTGTGGGATCTTGCTGTGCGCAAATTGGCTGCCGCGCTTCCTATATCACCACAGTGACTACGCTTCAAAAAAGTACTTCATTGGCTGTAAAGCACTTTGAGGTTGCGAAGGTGCTATATGAATGCAAGTTTGTCATTTTCTTTCTTTCTACTCCACCAAAGCGCTGGGTCAGTCAGAACTACAGTCACACAGCCTCTGGCAGGATTCCCCCCACCCCTTCCACCACCCCTGGATAGCACAGCCGGGATGGGATGCATTGCTTATTAGGGCACCTGGACTGTTCTACCACGCAGTTAAAGGGGGGGATGTATCACAACTGAGCAGGACACTGCTAGCACCTGACACCCCCACCTGTGCACTTTGGGTCTGGGTGTCCTTGTACACCAGTAAATGTAAGTAAACACACAGGTGCAGCAGGAAATTAGGAAGGCAAATGGTATGTTGGCCTTCATTGCAAGAGGATTTGAGTTCAGAAGTATGGATGTCTTACTGCAGTTATACAAGACCTTGGTGAGATCACACCTGGATTATTGTGTGCAGTTTTGGTATCCCTACCTGAGAAAGGATATACTTGCCATAGAGGGAGTGCAGCGAGGGTTCACTAGGCTGATACTGGGGATGGCAGGACCGTTGTATGAGGAGAGATTGGTTTGATTGGGCCTGTATTCACTAGAGTTTAGAAGAATGAGAGGGGTCCTGATTGAAACGTATAAAATTCTAACAGGGCTGGACAGACTAGATACAGGGAGGATGTTTCCCCTGGTTGGAGAGTCTACAACCAGGGGCCACAGTCCCAGGATATGGGGCAGGCCATTTAGGACAGGGGTGAAGAAAAATTTCACCTGGTCAACCTGTGGGATTCTCTACCACAGAAAGCTGTGGAGGCCAGGTCCTCCAGTATATTTAAGTAGGAAATTGATATTTTTTTGGATATTAGGGGAGTCAAGGGGTATGGAGAGAAAGCAGGAATATGGCGTTGAGATAGAGAATCAGCCATGATCATATTGAATGGTGGAGCAGGCTCAAAGGGCCGAATGGCCCAATCCTGCTCCTAGTTTCTATGTTTTACCGTGGATGGATTGAGGATGTAACCGGACAGTGATTGGGAGCGGGAGTCCAGGTGGGTTTCCTTGTCTTTAAACAATCTGCACTCCATACCCTCCCTCCCATGACTGATAGCCCTACTGGTAATCAAAGGCTGGACGCATATACGAAGAATGATGCACCAAAGGCTGGCTGGCATTTGTGGGCCTCCTACCTTGCTCAGAGCCAGCTCCTTCGGGAGAGAAAAGAAAACTGGACCAAAAGTGGCTGGACAGCTGTGGCTCAGGGGGCCGCATTCTTATCCCTGAGTCAGAAGGTTGTGGGTTCAAGTCCCACTCCACAGACCTGAACACAAATCCTTGCCTGACTCTCAGCAGTGCTGAGGGAATGCTGCACTGTTGGTGGTGCCATCCTGTGGATGCAGCATTAAACTAGTGCCCCATCTGCCCCCACAGGTGGATATAAAAGGTCTCATGGCACTATTCCAAAGAACAGGGTGCTCTCGCTGAGCTAATATTTACCCTGCAGCCAACATGATTAAATAGCAGATAATCCGGCCATTATCACATTACTGTTTGTGGGATCTTGCTGTGTGCAAATTGGAAGCCATGTATCCTACAAGAATACTTAATTGCCTTTGAAGTGCTTTAGAATGTGCAGACATCATGAAGGATGTTGAAATAATGCAATGCAAGTTTGTACTTTCGTCTGTCATTCAGATGGGTGGTTAAACTGAGGCCCTGTCTGCTTGTTCACGAGGACCGAGGATGTCCCACAAAACTATTTGAAGAAGAGGAAGGGACTGGGCAACATTCATCCATAAACCATCTCCACACAATGTGGTCATTCCTCTCACTGCTCTTTGTCGCACCTTCAGGGTGCACCAATTTGTTTTATTATTTGTTCTTGCTGCACCAGCATTTATTGCCCATCCCTTATTGCCCTTTCGAAGGTGGTGGTGAGCTGCCTTCTTGAACCGCTGCAGTCCATGTGGTGTAGGTACACCCACAGTGCTGTTAGGTTGGGAGTTCCAGGATTTTGATCCAGCGACAGTGAAGGAACGATATATTTCCAAGTCAGGATGGTGAGTGACTTGGAGGGGAACTTCCAGGTGTTGGCATTCCCATCTATCTGCTGTCCTTGTTCTTCTAGATGGTAGTGGTTGTGGGTTTGGAAGGTGCTGCCTAAGGAACCTTGATGAGTTCCTGCAGTGCACCTTGTAGATGATACATGCTGTTGCCATTGTGCGTCAGTGGTGGAGGGAGTGAATGTTTAAGGTGGTGGATGGGGTGCCAATCAATGGGCTGCTTTGCCCTGGATGGTGTTGAACTTCTTGAGTGTTACTGGAGCTGCACTCATCCAGGCAAGTGGGGAGTATTCCATCACACCCCTGACTGGTGCCTTGTAGATGGTGGACGGGTTTTGGGGAGTCAGGAGGTGAGTTACTTGTCACAGGATTCCTAGCCTGTTACCTGCTTTTGCAGCCACAGTATTTATATGGCTAGTCTAGTTCATTTTCTGGTCAATGGTAACCCCCAGGATGTTGATAGTGGGGGATTCGGTGATGTTAATCCCATTGAACGTCAAGGGATGATGGTTAGATTCTCTGTTGTTGGAGATGCTCACTGCCTGGCACTTGTGTGGCGCGAATGCCACTTGCCACTTGTCAGCCCAAGCCTGTGTTCTCATGCATCTGCTGATCTTGTCCTTCTAAGTGGTAGAGGTCATGGGTTTGGAAGGTGCTGTCAAAAGAATTTGGTGAGTTGCTGCAGTGCATCTTGTAGATGGTACACACTGTTGCCACTGTCCGTCGGTGGTGGAGGGAGCAAATGTTTAAGGTGGTGGATGGGGTGTCAATCAAGCGGGCTGCTTTGTCCAGGATAGTGTTGAGCTTCTTGAGTGTTGGAGCTGCACTCATCCAGGCAAGTGGCATGGAGTGAGCTTGAAGCAAGTGAGGCTTGAACCTTCAGACTTGGAGGTGAGCAGGAGCCTGGGCTAACACCTTACTATTTGCGAGCAACTATACCCCAAAAAGTAAGTAATCAGATCTGGGGCATTTTGTGACATCCTAGGGGCGTGAAAGGTGCTATATAAATTAAGCTCTTTCTCCTTTATGGGCACCGTAACCAACCTGTCTCAGAGTTTTCCCAGATTGCAGTGATCTTTGCGACATGGGGCAGTGACCTCTTGCTCATCTCTGACTGGAGAAGGACCGTGTCCCTCATGTGGATTATGACCTTGTCCTATTTCATGTGGGCAATGACAGTGCTTTCTTCCCACTGTCACACTTGACAACAACCTCTCTATCCTGTTCCAATTTTTGGCAGTGCCCTGCACGCCTTAGGCTCCTCAGCAAAGCTGAGTGAAAACACTTTCGCCTCTGGGTCAGAAGGTTGTGGGTTCAAGTCCCATTCTGGAGTCTTGAGCACAAAATCGAGCTGGACGCTCCCAGTGCGAGCACGGAGGGAGCGCTGCACTGTCAGCAATGTTGGATTTCGGATGAGGTGTGGAACCGAGGCCCCGTCTGTCTGAAGGTATAAATAAAAGACCCCGTGGCACTATTTCGAAGAACAGGGTGAATAACTCCGCAGTGTCCTGGTCGATATTTATCCCTCAACAGACATCACAAAAAGAAGATGATCTGGTCATTATCACTTTGCTATTTCAGGGAGCTTGTTGTGTGCCACATTCCCTGTGGTGATGCTAAGAGATGGTGGTGTGGTGGTAATGTCACTAGACTAGTAATCCAAGGGCCCAGGCTAACGCTCTAGGGACAAAAACAAAAATTGCTGGAAAAACTCAGCAGGTCCGGCAGCATCTGTGGAGAGAAAGACAGAGTTAACGTTTCAAGTCCATATGACTCTTCTTCAGAAATAAAGAGAAGTAGAAATGTGGTGAAATATATACTGTTTAAGGGGGAGTGGGACAGGTAAAGCTGGATAGAAGGCCAGTGATAGGTGGAGGCAAAGGAGAGATTGTAAAAGATGTCATTAATAAAAGGTCAAAGGGGTGTTGATGGTGGTGATACTGGCTAAAGGAGGTGCTAATGGTGACATTAAGGGTAGAAAGCAGGACAAGCAAGTGACAGATAGCCCTAGTGGGGGTGGGGTGGGGGTAGGGGATGGTGTGGGAAAATAGATCAAAATGGGCTAAAAGGTGGGGATAAAACAATGAATGGAAATAAATTTTTTTTTTAAAAAAAATAATAAAAATAGGTGGGAAAAAAAATGTAAAAATTTTAAAATAAATATTTGAAAAAAGGGGATCAAAAATGGGTGAGGATGGAGGAGAGGGTTCATGGTCTGAAGTTGTTGAACCCAATATTCAGTCCGGAAGGCTGTAAAGTGCCTAGTCGGAAGATGAGGTGCTGTTCCTCCAGTTTGTGTTGAGCTTCACTGGAACATTGCAGCAGGCCAAGGACAGACACGTGGGTATGAGAGCAGGGTGGTGTGTTGAAATGGCAAGCGACAGGGAGGTCTGGGTAATGCTTGCAGACAGACCGAAGGTGTTCCGCAAAGCGGTCACCCAGTCTGCGTTTGGTCTCTACAATGTAGAGGAAACCGCATTGGGAGCAGCGAATGCAGTAGACTAAATTGAGGGAAGTGCAAGTGAAATGCTGCTTCACTTGAAAGGAGTGTTTGGGCCCTTGGACGGTGAGGAGGGGGGTAGTGAAGGGGCAGGTGTTGCGCCTTCTGTGATTGCGTGGGAAGGTGCCGTGGGAGGGGGTTGCGGTGTTGGGGGTGATGGAGGAGTGGACCAGGGTGCCCCGGAGGGAACGGTCCCTATGGAATGCTGACGGGGGGCGGGGGGTGAAGGGAAGATATGTTTGGTGGTGGCATCATGCTGGAGTTGGTGGAAATGGCAGAGGATGACCCTTTGAATGTGGAGGCTGGTGGGGTGAAAAGTGAGGACAAGGGGGCCCCTATCATGGTTACAGGAGGGAGAGGAAGGTGTGAGGGCAGAGGCGTGGGAGATGGGTCGGACATGGATGAGGGCCCTGTCAACCACAGTGGGTGGGAAACCTCGTTTAAGGAAGAAGGAAGACATGTTAGAAGCACTGTTTTGGAAAGTGGCATCATCGGAACAGATGCGACAGAGGTGAAGGAACTGAGAGAATGGGATGGAGTCCTTACAGGAAGCGGGGTGTGAGGAGCTGTAGTCGAGGTAGCTGTGGGAGTCAGTGGGCTTGTAATGAATATTGGTGGACAGTCTATCACCAGAAATTGAGACAGAGAGGTCAAGGAAGAGAAGGGAAGTGTCAGAGATGGACAATGTAAAAGTGATTTAGGGGTGGAAATTGGAAGCAAAATTAATACATTTTTCCAGGTCCAGATGAGAGCATGAAGCCGCACTGAAACAGTCATCGTTGTACCGGAGAAAGAGTTGTGGGAGGGGGCCTGAGTAGGACTGGAACAAGGAATGTTCCACAAACCACATAAAGAGATAGGCATAACTGGGGCCCATGCGGGTACCCATAGCCACACCTTTTATTTGGAGGAAGTGAGAGGAGTTTAAGGAGAAATTGTTCAGTGTGAGAACAAGTTCAGCCAGACGGAGGAGAGTGGTGGTGGATGGGGATTGTTCGGGCCTCTGTTCAAGGAAAAAGCTAAGGGCCCTCAGACCATCCCAGTGGGGGATGGAGGTGTAGAGGGATTGGGCGTCATTGGTGAAGAGGAGGTGGTTGGGGCCAGGGAACTGGAAATTGTTGATATGATGTAGGGCATCAGAGGAATCGTGGATGTAGGTGGGAAGAGACTGGACAAGGGGAGAGAGAAGGGAGTCAAGATAGGAAGAAATGAGTTCCGTGGGGCAGGAACAGGCTGACACGATCAGTCTACCGGGACAGTCCTGTTTGTGGATTTTGGGAAGGAGGTAGAAGCAGGCCATCCAGGGTTGGGAGACAATGAGGTTGGAAGCTGTGAACGGAAGATCTCCAGAGGAGATGAGGTCAGTGACAGTCCTGGAAACAATGGCTTGATGTTCGGTGGTGGGGTCATGGTCCAGGGGGAGGTAGGAGGAAGTGTCTGGAAGTAGGAACACCTTCAGTCTGTCTGCAAGCATGACCCAGACCTTCCTGTCGCTTACCATTTCAACACCCCACCCTGCTCTCATGCCCACATGTCCGTCCTTGGCCTGCTGCAATGTTCCAGTGAAGCTTCACACAAACTGGAGGAACAGCACCTCATCTTCCGATTAGGCACTTTACAGCCTTCCGGACTTAACATTGAGTTCAATAACTTCAGATCATGAACTCTCTCCTCCATCCTCACCCCTTTATGATTCCATTTTCTCAAATATTTATTTTTTAATTTTTATATATATATATTTTTCCCCACCTATTTTTATTATTATTTTTAAAATTTATTTCCATTCCTTGTGTTAACCCAACTTTTAGCCCATTTCGATCTTTTTTCCCACACCGTCCCCTACTCCCACCCCACCCCCACTAGGGCCATCTGTCACTTGCTCATCCTGCTTTCTACCCTTAATGTCATCATCAGCACCTCCTTTAGCCAGTATCACCACCATCAACACCCCTTTGACCTTTTGTTAATGACACCTTTTGCAATCTCTCCTTTGCCCCCCGCTATCACTGGCCTTCTATCCAGCTTCACCTGTCCCACCCCCCTTAAACGGTGTATATTTCACCACATTTCTACTTCTCTTTATTTCTGAAGAAGAGTCATATGGACTTGAAACGTTAACTCTGTCTTTCTCTCCACAGATGCTGTCAGACCTGCTGAGTATTTCCAGCAATTTTTGTTTTTGTTTCAGATTTCCAGCATCCGCAGTATTGTGCTTTTATCTTAACGCTCTGGGGACATGAGTTCAAATCCCACCAAAGCAGCTGGTGGAATTTAAATTCAATTAATAAAATGTGGAATTCAAAGCTAGTCTCAGTAATGGTAACCATGACAATTATTATCGATTGTTGTTGCTTTAGGGAGGGAAATCTGCCACCCTTACCTGGTCTGGCCTACTTGTGACTCCAGACCCACAGCAACGTGGTTGGCTCTGAAATGGCCGAGCGAGACACTCAGTTGAAGGGCAATTGGGGATGGGCAACAAATGCTGGCCTTGCCAGAGATACCCACACCCCATGAAAGAATAAAGAAGAAAAATATTACAACAGTGACTACATTTCAGAAGTGCTTTGATGACTGTAAAGTGCTTTGGGATGGTTGAGATTGTGAAAGGCGCTATGTAGATGCAAGTCTTCCTTTCCCTAAATCCGACCAACAACAGATCTATCACTCTAAGGAGCCTCCGCATTTTAAAAATTCTTTTCAGAAGAACCTTGGCAATGATTTTCTATTCAGAGACCATCAATTTAATTTAGTGAAAAGGTAAATGTATGTCAGATAGCAGGAAGGCTGACTTTACATAAGACAAACATTTTGAATAAATTCTCTAGGTGATGTGGACAGCTAGTTACAATAAGCCTACATCTTTGGGTATGATTGTAATGGAAAGCCAGAAGCGGGAGGGCTGATTCATTGTGAAGACAGGAAACCAGAATGATATAGTTTGGGACAGTGTGCACGATGGCTTTTCTGATAACTCAGCTGGAAGCAAGCAACAATTTGAACACATCTTAATAAAGTTGCTCCTGAAGTCAAAAACCTGAAGGGTGTTAAGGCCTATGGAACCAAGGTGGACAGATGGAGTTATTCTGGCCCCTGGTGCACTTTCGATTTTCATTGCTCCACATTGGTGGCTGTGCCTTCAGATGTCTGGGCTCTAAGCTCTGGATTTCCCTCCTTAAACCTCTCCGCCTCTCTATCTCCTCCCTTAAAACAGTTCTTACAACCTACCTCCTTGACCAAGCTTTTGCTCGCCTGTCTGTGGCTTAGCATCAAAACTTTTTTTAATATTCATTCGTGGGACGTGGGTGTCGCTGTCTGGGCCAGCATTTATTGCCCATCCCTAATTGCTCTCGTTCAGAGGGCATTTTCTTTTTGAGAGTCAACCACATTGCTGTGGGTCTGGAGTCACATGTAGGCCAGGCCATGCCAGGTAAGGGTGGCAGATTTCCTTCCCTAAGGGACATTAGTGAACCAGATGGGTTTTTACAAAGAACGGCAATGGTTTCATGGTCATCATTAGACTTTTAATTCCAGATTCCAAAATTTTTATTGATAAAGCCCTTGTCAGGTTCCTTGACATGATTTGCTACATGAAAGGTGCTATACAAATGTAAGTTTTTGTTGGGATACAGATCAGCTGTGATCTAATTGCTAGCAGGATGGTGGATACAGATTCAATAATAGCCTTTGAAGGAAAATTGGATAAATGCTTTAAGGAGAAGAAATTGCAAGGTTACGAGAAAACCGCCTGGGAGTGGGACTAACTGGATTGTTCTTTGAAAGGGCTAGCACAGACTTGATGGGCCGGATGGTCTCCTTCTGTGCTGTATTAATCTGTGATTCTATCAAACTGTCCGGGCTGAATGGCCTCCTCCTGTTGCTTCGTTCCTTCTTTTGATCTATTTGTATCTTGCATGAGAGAGGGATCAGAGGAATTGCCCCAGATACAGGAGCAGGAGCCAAATCTTCAGGAGTCTCAAATATTATAATTGTTGCAGGGAAATTCATTCAAACGCCAAGTGCCGTGGATGCTGAAACTCTGAAATAAAAACAGAAAACCCTGGAAAACACTCAGCAGGTCAGACAGCATCTGTAAGATATAATGCCCTTTAAGATATTATTACCCCCCTCTCCACTTGCCCCCCCACACCAATCTTGTCAGTGGAATGCTCTGTTCCAGATGGAGTAAAATCACCTAATGCATTCAAATGGCAGATAATCCCAGCTCACTGACAGTGGAACTGTAAGGATGATGTATGAATCTTTATAACTCATGCTTTCAGTGAACGTCAGTGTTAACAGCAGAACAGAAGGAGGTCATTCAGCTCCTCGAGCCTTCACTTAAAAGGTAGGTGGAAATTTGAAGCTCTCATCCTCAAAAAAGCTGTCCAGATTGTTAGCTGCGTTTTGGGTTGTGTTTTCAGCCCATTGTGCAGGTTTACTTGGAGCTGGTGTACTTGGTCACCCCCTTTGTCCCTTCCGACAGTGCGTGCTTGGCCAGTTCCCTGGGCAGCAGCAAGCGCACGGCGGTCTGGATCTCCCGGGAGCTGATGGTGCTGCACTTGTTATAATGGGCCAGGCAGGAAGCCTCACCCGTGATGCGCTCGAAAATGTCATTGACGGACGAGCTCATGATGCTCATGGCCTTGGAGGAGATGCCGGTGTCGGGGTGAACCTGCTTCATCACTTTGTAGGGATGTTGATGGAGTAACTCTCTTTCCCGACTCTTTTCCGTTTCTTGCAGCCTTTCAGTGACACCCTTTTCCGGGCTTTCTTGGTGCCTTTCTTGGAAATTGGTGCTTTCTCCTCGTCAGCCATGGTTACAGTAAACTTGTTGGAATGAAATGCATGCTTTAAATTGGAAATTAAGCACAGCTGTCCCCAACTGGGGAAGGACTAGGGAATCATTGCAAAGGTGTAGAAACCAGTTCACTCTGGGTGTCTGGGAGGATCTGGGAGAGTCTGTGACTTTACTGCCTCAGAAATAAACCTGTTTTAAGGCACAGGATAGCTTCAGACTCCTTCTTCCTCAACACGCAATTATTGGAATTGACGCAGATTGGGAATCAATTGAGAATGTTAGGACAGAGTTTGATAGATTTTTGTTAGGCAAGAATATTGAGGGATGCAGAACCAAGGTGGGTAGATGGAGTCAAGATACAGATTAGTCATGATCTAATTGAATGGCCAAACAGGCTGAGAGGCTGAATTATGTAATTGAAACGTATAAAATCATGACAGGGATGGACAGACTGGGTGCAGGAATAATGTTTCCTCTGGCAGGGGGTGTCTAGAACAAGGGGTCACAGTCTCAGCATACAGGGTAGACCATTTAGGACTGAGATGAGGAGAAACTTCTTCACTCAGAGGGTGGTGAACCTGTGGAATTCTCTACCACAGAAAGCTGTGGAGGCCAAGTCACTGAATATATTTAGGAAGGAAATAGATAAATTTCTAGACTCTAAAGGCATCAAGGGGTATGGGGAGAGAGCAGGATTGTGGCATCGAGATAGGGGATCAGCCATGATCATATTGAATGACGGAGCAGGCTCGAAGGACCTGCTCCTGCTCCCATTTCCTATATTCCTATGTCTCCTCCTGTTCTGATGTTCTGCAGAATGGAATTTGTATAGAGAAGCTATGAATAAACTTGTTTGCACTCCCTTTCTCATTCAATCTCAGATTTTGGGGACTGAAATCCTCATCCTTTTGTTACCTCTATGCTTGTCTAGTCCAACACACTCCTGTCTGGTCTCCCACGTTCTATCCTCCAGAAACCTGAGGCCATCCAAAGCTCTGCTGCCCGTGTCCCAACTTGCACCAAGCCCCGTTCCCCTATTACCCCTGTGCTCGCTGATCTGCATCGACTCCCGACCAAGTAACCTCTTGATTTTAAAATCCTCATCCTTGTTTTCAAATCCCTCCATGGCCTCGCACCTCCCTATCCCTGTAATCTCCTCCAGCCCCACCACCCTATGAGGTAACCATGCAACTCTAATTTTGGCCTCTAGTCCACCCCTGATTTTAGCTACTCCATCAGAGGCAGCTGTTCCTTCAGTTGCCTAGGCCCTGAGCTCTGGAATTATCTCACCAACTCTCTCTACCTTACTTTCCTCCTTTAAGCAATTTCATAAAACTTACACTTCTTTAACCAATAGCTTCTGGTCAACTACAACAACAACTTATATTTATATAACGTCTTTAATGTACTGACACTTGTAATGGCGTTTCGCAGAAGCATTGTAAAATAAGATATGACACCGAGCCATGAAGAAGACAATAGATCAGTTGACCAGAAGCTATTGGTTAAAGAAGTGTAAGTTTTATGAAATTGCTTAAAGGAGGAAAGTAAGGTAGAGAGAGTTGGTGAGATAATTCCAGAGCTCAGGGCCTAGGCAACTGAAGGAACAGCTGCCTCTGATGGAGTAGCTAAAATCAGGGGTGGACTAGAGGCCAAAATTAGAGTTGCATGGTTACCTCATAGGGTGGTGGGGCTGGAGGAGATTACAGGGATAGGGAGGTGCGAGGCCATGGAGGGATTTGAAAACAAGGATGAGGATTTTAAAATCAAGAGGTTACTTGGTCGGGAGTCGATGCAGATCAGCGAGCACAGGGTAATAGGGGAACGGTAAGCTTTGTGTAATTTTGTGTTGAAGAATGGTCACTGATTTTGATGCCCCATCTCCCTCCCCTCCCTTGCCCTGTGAACAGTGAACTCCCCACCGACACTGGCGGGGAGGAGAGCGGGGCAGGGTAGGGGTCTTGAACCTGGCACTCGCACCGCCCTGAATGATCCTGCAGTGAGCAGCATTCCTCCCAAATGAGTCACCAGCAGAGAGAGGTGGCCTGCTGTTTTGAAATGGTACGTGCCAAGTTCTAGGTCAGTTTACTCATTCCTTCTGTGTGTCAAGCTATTTTTTGCTTTCAACTGGCAGCGAGTTTGTGTCATTGATGAAGTCAGCCCAGTTCTCCAGAGGAATTGAATGCAATTCTGGTCTGAGGGATACGAGGCATAAAAAAAAAATCATTAGTGTGCGGAGGAGGAGAACAAGAGGCAAAGCGCCTTAAATTACTTTCATCCTCGCTGCTACCTCCCACTGTAAGAATACTGTCCGGCTTGTGATATATGTTCCCCTGCAGTCTCAGGGGAGGAAGGATGAAAGTAACTAATAATTATTAAAAGAAGCTCTACCCCAGGGAGAAAATAGATGTATTTTCTTATCAAGGTGACTGGAGACTGAGATCTAAACTGTTTTAAGAACAACACAAACAATTTGCATTTATAGAGTGCCTTAAATGTCCTAAGACACTGCACAGGAGGCATGTTACAGCAATACAGTTGCCAAGCCAAGGAAGGCAATGTTAGGTGTTAAATGGATCCGAGACCGATGGTGAAGTACGAAATGAGGCACAGATCTTTTCCCTTGTTAGTAGGTTTATTTACAGGATGCAGCATTACAGATCTCTGCCTCCTAACTGCCAACCCAGTGCCCAAGCAGACTCTTTTTACATGTGCTCCCAGTCCTTAACCAAACAATGCCCATCACTTGTACATCTTTAACAACGTAATCAACCAACTGCTAACATTGGCAGGGGTGACCAAAAAGCTTGGACGAAGAGATGGGTTTTAAGGGCCGATTTTAAGGAGGGTCCGAGGGAGACTGGAAGCCAATGTAGGTCAGACAAGATTGGGGTAATTGGGAAAGCAACATTTGAAATTTGGAGGACCTGAAGTTTATGTAGAGGAAGGAGTGGTGGTGAGGTGGGGGGTTGGGGGTGGGGGGGTGGTTGCGGCGGGGAGGTGGTGGGTTGGGGGCACTCGTCCAGGAGCACATTGGAATAGTTGGGTCAACAACAACAATACCAACAACAACAACAACTTTTGTAACATCACCTGACTTTGCTCCTGTCTCAGCTCACCTGTTGTTGAAACCCTCATTCATGCCTTTGCTACTTTTGGACTCGACTATTCCAACTCACTGCTGGCCAATCTCCTACATTCTATCCTCCATAAACATGAGGCCATCCAAAACTCTGCTGCCCGTATCTGTCACCCCTGGACTCACAGACCTACATTGGTTCCTGATTAAGCAACATCTTGACTCTAAAATTCTCATACTCATTTTCAAACCTCTCCATGGCCTCGCCCCTCCTATCTCTGTAATCTCCTCCAGTCCTACAGCCCTCTGAGATCTCTGCGCTCCCTCTAATTCTGCCCTCTCAGGCATCCCTGATTTTAATCGCTCCACTCTTGGTGGCCGTGCCTTCAGCTGCCAAGGCCCCAAGCTCTGGAACTCTCTCCCTAAACCTTTCTGCCTCTCAGCCTTGCTTTCCTCCTTGAAGACGCTCCTTAAAACCCATCTCTTTGATCAAGCTTTTTGGTCATCTGACCTAATATCTCCTTATGTGGTCGGTGTCATACTTTGCTTTATAATGCTCCAATGAAGCGCATTGGAACATTTTATTGAGTTAACGGTGCTATATAGATATAAGTTGTTGTTGTTGCTGTGTTTGTCAGTCATCTTTGGGGTGTCAGTGGCATGGATGAGGGTTTTAACAGCAGCTGAGACAGGTTGTCACGGAGATGGAAGTAGGTGGTCTTTGAGATGGAGAGGAAGCACAGCTTAGTGTGGAAAGTGAAAGCAAAGTTGTAAATAGTCTGGTTCAGCCTGAGCCAGTGGCCAGGTTTAGAGCAGAGTTAATGGCAAGTGTACGAAGGGCTGAAGCCAATGACTTTGGTTTTCCTAATGCTTTAGCTGGAGATAACTGCAGGTAATCCAAGACTGGGCTTAAGACAGCACCGAGGCTGTGCAGGGGTCAAGAGACATGACGGAGAAATGGAGCTGGGTGTCACTAATATACAAGTTGATTCCACGTCTTTTGATGGTGTGGCCAAGAGGCAGGAGAAAAAGGATTCTGATTGGTTGACAAGTCAGTTCTGATTGGCTGAGGTGTTGCCATGGAAAAAGCAATGGGGAAGTACAGGCTCCCTAAGCTCCCGGGGAGTTCAAGAAAGGTACAAGGCTTGAACATGTTCCTTTTGTTTGCAGAGAAGGAGTCTGCATTTTCTCCTGTGGTATAAGTTGTTGTGATCATCTGAAATTTGGCATTCTTACATTTGTCCTGATGAATGCAGGACCGAAAGCTTCAGCAACATGTCCCTCTTTTCAGCAATATTCAAGTTCTATATTACCAAGCAACTGTTTGAGGGGAAGCAATATGAACTAAATGGTACAATTTTAAAGGGGTGCAGGAACAGAGAGACCTGAGGATGTACTTATCTTTGAAGGTTCCAGAACAAGCCGAGAAGGCTATTCAACATGAATATGGAATCCTTGGCTTTATTGTTTCTTGGGGTGTGGGCATCACTGGCATCAAGGCCAGCACTTGTTGCCCATCCCTAACTGCCCCTGAACTGAGTGGCTTGCTTGGCCATTTCAGAGGGTAGTTAAGAGTCAACCATATTGCTGTGGGTTTGGAGTCACATGTAGGCCAGACCAGGTAAGGATGGCATTAGTGAACCAGATGGGTTTTTACGACAATTGTTATGGTCACCATTTCTGAGACTAGCTTTATAATTCCACAGTTATTAATTGAATCCAAATTCTACTAGCTGCCATGGTGGGATTTGAACCCATGTCCCCAGAGCATTCACCTGGGCCTCTGGATTATTAGTCCAGTAGACATGACCACTGTGCCACCATCTCAGGAATCGAGTACACAAAAGCAATTTAAAACACTGATTAGGCCTCAGCTGAAGTCTTGTGTTCGGTTTCGACCACCACACTTTTGGAAGGATGTCACAACCTCAGAGAGTGTGCAAAAGTGATTTACTAGGATGGTATCTAGGGTGAGGCGAGTCATGTGGAAAGATTGGAGGAGCTGAGGTCGTTATCCTTAGAGCAGAGAAGGTTGAGAGGAACTCTGAAAGAGGTGTTCAAAATCATTAAGGGCTTCGTTTCCAGTGGCTGAAGGGTTGGTGACCAGAGGGCCTAGATTTTAAGGCAAAAGGACCAGAGGTGACATGAGGAACAAAAGGTAAGTTGTTATATGGAATGCACTGCCTGAAAGGGCAGTGGATGCAGATTCAATAGTAACACTCAAAATGGAATGGATGAATATTTGAAAGGAGGGGAAAAAAATTTCAGGGTAATGGGGAAAGAGCAGGGGTGTGGAATAAATTGGAAAGCTGTACCCAAGAGCCAGCACAGGCATGAGGGGCCAAATGACCTGCTTCTGTGCTGTTAATTTCCTATGGGATATCAAATTTACAGCATGGAAAGGGCAGGCCGACTGGTCCATTCCTGTGTCTATGCTCCATTCCCACTTCCTCCTACCCCACTTAATCCAAATCTGACTAGGGTCAGGCAGTTTGAGGGGAAGACACATCACAAGAACTGTATGGATCATTGGGCCTGAGCTGCTTCTATTTAAGGAAACACTGCAATTAGGTTTTCTCTTGAGCGCATGTTTGACCTTTCCCGATAAAGGAAGAGTCAGCCAAAAGGAGGTAATAGCTTTTATAAAATTCAAGCATAGCCAGCTAGCTGCCTGCAGCTCTATCTTGCACCATCGCCATGGCAAGTCTGTGCCCCCAAGGCCCCTCTGCCTCTGACAGATGAATGATGCTCTCAGGAACGTGGGTAGACTGCGGGGCTCGCATTTTTGTCCAAATCCTCAGGCAAAGTGAAGGAGAGACAGATTTTTAAAAAGTAAACGGGCCTTAAATGGTGAATCTGTCCTCTCTGCCTTTTCAGCTGATTGACACCATACACGGAATGTGCTGGAAGACCGGTTACAGCATGGTGTGGTACCGCAGAGGACTGGGAGAATTACATAGACTGATGACCAGGGAGGAGGACAACTCAGTTATGTGGAGGGAGACCGGTGAAGCTAGAATTTGCTCTCCTCAGAAAGGTGAAGAGGAGATTTGATAGAGCTGTTCAAGATCGTGAGAGGGTTTTGACAGAGTAAATAAGGAGAAGCTGTTTCCACTGGCAGGAGGGTCAGTAAACAGAGAACATAGATTTAAGATAATTGGCGAAAGAACCAGAGGTGGGGAGGTAAGGAGAGCTTGTGTTGCTCGGTAAGTTGCTGCATTGAATAACTCACCTCCTGACTCCTCAAAGTCTGTTCGCCATCTACAAGGCACAAGTCATGATTGTGATGGAATACTCTCCACTTACCTGGTTGAGTGCAGCTCCCACAACGCTCAAGGAGTTCGACACCATCCAGGACAAAGCAGCCCGCTTGACTGGCACCACATCCATCACCTTAAACATTCAGTCCCTCCACCACCGACGCACAGTGGCAGCAGTGTGTACATATACAAGATGCACTGCAGGAACCCATCAAGGCTCCTTAGACAGCAATGTCCAAACCTGCGATCTCTACCATCTAGAAGGACAAGGGCAAAAGATGCATGGGAACACCACCACCTGCAAGCTCCCCTCCAAGCCACTCACCGTCTTGACTTGGAAATATATCGCCGTTCCTTCAACTGTCATTGGGTCAAAATCCTGGAACTCCCTCCCTAACAGCATTATGGACTGCAGTGTTTCAAGAAGGTGACTCACTACCACCTTCTCAAGGGCAAATAGGGATGGGCAATAAATGCTGATCTAGCCAGCGATGCCCACATCCCATGAAATAATAAAAAGACATGATCTGGAATACCTGAGAGTACTCGCTCCCATGTGGGTTGCACAGGCACCCTCCCTTGCCTCAGCCCTCAACACCCATGGGTTGCTCAAATGGTGGAAAGGCCAAAACCACAAGAATATTAAAAAAAACTTGACCAGAAGAAGGAGACCACCCAGTAATAAAATATGAAATAATATCGAGATTGTGAAGAGAATTCTTTGTCCCCAATTAATTGACTGTAAAATATGTGTTGAGGGAACGACAGAAGCAGGTTGTCCTTGAGGTGAAGGGGAGGAAACCTCATCTGTGAAGATTGAATTGAATTACACAGTTGGTTTCGGGAGTTATTGTTAACTATTACCAATAGTTACACTTGGGAATCCATTACTGACAACCTCAATTCCAATAGCTGCAAGTTTCCCCTCAGGGCATTTCTTGTGTGAGCTCTTCACTGCAGCTTCTTAAAGTCGCTGTTTTGGTTGTAGTTTGTTGATGATCCAAAGCTGGGTGGCACTGGAGACCCATATAGGGCACCTGGAACAGAGCGGAATGTCACACTGCACTTAGCAACAGAGAGGAGAAAGGGCCAAATACACAGACACACATGCATGGACAGACAGACACACATGCATACATAGACAGAGAGACAGACACACACACAAATATAGACAGAAACACATGCACAGACTCACAAATACAGAAACATATTCACACACATAAGACAGAAACACACACACACAAACACACACATAGACGGAAACACATGCACAGACACATGCACATGTGCACGCAAGCACTCAACACACACACACACACAGAAATATGCTCACAGACAGACATATATGCACAGACACAAACACACACCCACATAGACACACAAACACACACATAATCACAAACACACACAGGCTGACATAGACTTGATTTTCCAGACAGGTTTCTCATAAGAAACAGTGAATTTTATTTACAGGGCTTCAGCAGCAGTTACATGCTTCCATCAAGAATCACAACTAGACACAAACTCCCCCCTTAAGGTCCCCTGCACTTAAGGCTGATTCATTCACACTGTCATGTGATACTACACAGTGCAATAAGTCTTAAAGCTACAGTCACTACATTCCTTAAAGTTACGTTCCTCCCCCTTTATATTTTTAATTTTTTTTTTGCAATTTGTATTTACAAGAACAATTACATTCATGACATTACAAATATATACATGGGTTATGAAATTATAAATTCAGTCTCTCAGGTGGCTTCCTGATCTGGATGGAATGTCGTAGCTCCACGATTTTACAATCTCTTACTGAATTTTCATTTTCTGGAACCCAGCAACATCAGGTACCTCCTTAGGCACAGGCAGTTCAGTGTTATCTACTCTGACAGAGGTATCTGGTATGCCTATCCTCGGTTGATCAATCGTAACGGGGACCACAGGTTCTACAATGGTTACAGGTGGAACATCGGTTTGTTGGGGTATCTCCCTTCTTCTCAAATGATCCATGTGTTTTCAGGTGGTCCGGCCCTCCACTTCTACGTGGTACAACAACAGTCCGGTCACAGAAACTATTACACCAGGTTACCAATTCGATCCATCACCGAAATTTCACACTAATACTGTTACACTGACAGTAAATTCTCGCTCTTGACTATGCAAATCATGAGTCACTTTTTGATTCCCTTGTGGGAAGGGTCGTTCATTTTCTGAACCATCTTCCATCTCATCTTCTTCTGTCTACCACAGAGCTTAGTCTCGTCCTTCATTTTGACTTCACAATCGGCCAGACTTCTCTCAGGCGAAATCTCAACTTGGTTCAGTTCAGGGTTTGAGCTGCCCATGGCTTCATCACCCACTTGTATTTTGGAAAGTTCCACGATTTTTCGTTCTAATGCCTCTTTTGTTTCACTCAGCTGATTCTTCGGCTCTTCTGTCTCCTTCTTCTGTCTTTTGGCTTTCTCCTGGAACCTTGAACATTGCTGCGTCTTCTCTGCCAAATGGTTCTTCAGTTTGTTCAGAGTAGTGTTAAATTCATTCTGCTTCTCTTCGTAATTTTCCAGAGGTACAAACTTTGACCTGAGGGTCCCTTGCAGTGTGTGAAGGTCTTTCAGCAGGTTTTCCTTTTCTTTGCGAAGCTCGCTCACTTCATGTTGAACTCTGTAATTCTCCTTGAGTTTCTTCTGCTGTTTTTCCATGCTGCTGTTTAAGACAGTCTTAATTTCCTCAGGTTGCTGAATGGCTACACGCTCCTCTGTTAAGGTCCTTTGACTCTCCAGGCTCATTCTGCAATACCTTGCCTTGTTCCTTTTCCAACTCAGGAAATCTTCTGGCTTCCTTTTGAAATCTCATTAGTCAATCAATGTTAATTTCCCTCAACCAATTACGACCTAGAAGGCTTGGCCCTTCACCTTCCCCTACAATCACAGAAAGCTATGCTGTCTGGTGCTTGTAATAAACAGGTACAGTGGTAATACCTTTTACTTGTATGGCTTCACCTGGACACACTTTCAATTTGGCTGAAGTCTGCTCCATGTTCAACTGTTGAGTACCCTTGTTTAAATATTTGAATGCGTGCTCCTCCACTACAGTGGTTGATGCACCGGTCTCCTCTTCCATAATCAAAGATTTTTCATTGACCTGCAGAGTAACAGTGATTGGCTCTGTTTTCCCTACTTTCACATTAAATAGAGAATAAACATCGGAATTAGTGGTTTCTGGTTCTTCCACATTATGTACTTTGATCAGTTTAGTTTGCTGCTTGGGAGTCTGCCTCAACCTTGCTTTACATTGCTTCAGTATGTGCCCTCTTTTATGACAATAATGGCACTCCACCTCTTTAAAACAGCAAGTTTCAGGGATATGGTTACTTCCACATCTGTAAAGATACTGTGATACTGTTTTTTTCACCCAGAGGGTGGTTGGAGTCTGAAACAAACTTCCAGAAAGGGTGGTGGAGGCAAGTTCGATCGAGGTATTCAAAAGAGAATTTGATTGCTATCTGAAAAGCGAGAATGTGCAAGGTTACGGGGATAAGGCAGGGGAATGGGACTAGGTGGAATGCTGTTCCAGAGAGCCAGTGCAGACTCAATGGGCCGAATGGCCTCCTTTGATACTGTGGTAATGATTCATTTTCAGATTTGCTGCTGAGCTGGCTCCTGTATATTTGTAAAATTTTCAGGTAGCAAGGACTGTCTCCTGCTTCCCGGCTGACTCCCTGGTTTTCACGCCATGCCCGGTGGTCTGTTTCCGCCCCAACTGGAAAATGGCACAATTTTGTACACCCTGTAAGGCCTGCAAATCCCGCTCAGCACTTTTCATCGCAAGCGCTATTTCCAATGCTCTTTTAAAATCGATGTTTACTTCAGCTGATAACCATCGTTGAATGGCATCATCATGCACACCACAGACCAAATGATCCAACATATCATTTAGGGTCTCTCTGTAGTCACAATGTTCAGCTAGCTGTTTCAACTTCACTACGTATTTTGCTATAGTCTCTTACTCTCGAATTAAATTTGAACCTCTTGCGTGATTACGGAGGGTTTGGGTTGAAAATAACCCTTTACGAGGTCTACCAATTCGTTGAAGGTCTTCGAATCGGGAACATTCGGGTCTGTCAAACTACGGATTAAATTGTAAGTTTTACTCCAACAGGCGCTTAGGAGAATTGCTTTCCTTTTTTCCTTCACCATTATTTTGTTTGCTTGGAAAAAGAAACCAAGGCGTTCTATATAGTGACTCCAATCCTCTGTGGATGAGCCGAAGGGGTCGATCCTGCCAAAAAGTGGCATACCTGGTGAGTATATTTTCCTGCTCTTCTGTTTAAAACAAAATACTCACATTCACTGGGCGAGAGACAGCGCTGGAACCAATTTATCCTCGTCGCCAGTTGTTATAGACTTGATTTTCTAGACAGGTTTCTCATAAGAAACAGTGAATTTTATTTGCAGGGCTTCAGCAGCAGTTACATGCTTCCATCAAGAATCACAACTAGACACAAACACCCCCCTTAAGGTTCCCCGCGCTTAGAGCTGATTCATTCACACTGTCACATGATACAGTACAATAAGTCTTAAAGCTACAGTCACTACATTCCTTAAAGGTACAGTTACTACACAGACACACACACAATTCCACATACACAGACAGAAGCCAGCATAAACACATACACACATAGTCGCACATACAATTAGACAAACTCACACAGAAGCACACACTTTTTTATGTAGAGGGACCTGGAGAATATGTTCATTCATTGTGCAGGCAGCTCAGGTCCCAAAAGCCACACTGGTCTGTATATTTAGATCAACTTTTGAATGCAGGTTCCCAGCCCACAGGGCTCAGAGCAGCTCAGGAATGATATAATCTTTATTGATGCCAGTCCATTTCCACCATCTTCCTCGATTGACTTCTCCCTGAATTTGATTTCCTTTAGTGCTCAGAGTTTGACCAGACACTGCTTTATTATTCAATCTGGTTCGCACTGTGCTCCTGGTGTACGTGTCTCTATCTTTGCTTCATTAAGTCTGGTTCTCACTGTACCGTTGATGCGGTCTCTGTTTCTAGTTTCCAGACACTTTGTCACACAGTTATGACCTAGAATTCGATGGTGGTAATCTGTCCCAAAACAGAAACGAGTCTGCGAGAGCCTTTTTGATGCACTACAGGTTGCAGGTTGACTGCAGGATGGGGGAACGGGGAGGGGTGCTGCACTATGGCTGTGGGGAGCATGGTGATCTGGTGTGTAGAGGAAGCTGGAACCATTTCTTTCCTTTCAAGGGATGTGGGCATTGCTGGCAAGGCCAGCATTTGCTGCTCATCCCTAATTGCCCTTGAACACAATAGCTTTGTAGGCCATTTCAGTGGGTCTGTAGGCCAGACCAGGTAAGGATGGCAGATTTCCTTCCCTAAAGGGCATCAGTGAACCAGATGGGTTTTTGTGACAATTGAAGATAGTTTCATGGTCACCATCACTGAGACTAGCTTTATTTTCCAGATTTATTAACTGAATTCAAATTTCATCAGCTGCCGTGGTGGGATTTGAACCCGTGTTCCCAGACCATTAACCTGGGGTCTCTGGATAACTAGTCCAGCGACATTACTGCTACGTCACCATCTTCCCACCTGGACACATCTTGGTTCCTTGCCCACCCACCCCCTCCTCACTCTGATTCCTCCCATGGATGAAGAGAGGGTAGAAAAAAATTGATTTTTTTCTCTTTTGCTCTTGACCCTTGACCCACAGTCCCTGTTGGCATGGAGACTGTGTGAGGGCAGAGTGGGGAGTGGGTCTTGGGGGGATTCTGTGTCTGAAAATACGGCTGACAGTCGGTGTTCAGTGTCGCGCAAGGCCACTTGAAGGGAGGTGAGAGCGGGTTTGGCTAGAGTCCCCGCAATGCTGCTCTTTCAGGGATTAATTAGTGTGAGTAGACTTTCACCTTGTTGCTTGGATGCCAATGGAATGGAGGATTGAGCAATCTTGTGGACTGGTCTCCAGGGTTTGCCGAGGAATTTCCCAGAATTCTCCCGCCCCCACCCCCCAACTAGTCCAGGTTTATTTAAAATCTCGTTTTCCGCTTCTCCCAGGAGGTCACGTAGTTTTGGGTTGGAGTGGAGACTCTATATATTCCAATGCACTAGGCATCAAGACTAGTGTGGAGCATCCCGAACAGACCCGAGGCTCTTTGACTGTTTGTTACACTTGGTGTATTTTTTAAATTTGTTCTTGGGACGTGAACATTGCTGGCAAGACTATTGAGGAGGTGGTGGTGAGCCGCCTTCTTGAACCGCTGCAGTCCGTGTAGTGTAGGTACACCCACAGTGTTTTTATCCTGTATCAGTTTGATGCAACTGAGTGGCTTGCTACACCATTTCAGAGGGCTGTTAAGAGTCAACCACACTGCTGTGGGCCTGGAGTCACATGTAGGCCAGACCAGGTAAGGATGGCAGATTTCCTTCCCTAAAGGGCATTAGTGAACCAGATGGGTTTTTAACAACAATTATAACCTGAGGGTAGCAGGGCGGATGGATATGATGGCTAAGAAGGCATATGGGATACTTGCCTCAATTAGCTGAGGCATAGAATTCAAGAGCAGGGAGGTTATACTGGAACTGTATAAAACACTGGTTGGGCCACAACTGGAGTCCTGTGTGCAGTTCTGGTCACCACATTATAGGAAAGATGTGATTGCACTGGAGAGGGTGCAGAGGAGATTTACCAGGATGCTGCCTGGGCTGGAGGGTCTGAGCTATGCAGAAAGATTGGATAAGCTGGGGTTGTTTTCCTTGGAGCAGCGAATGTTGAGAGTGGACCTAATGAAGTTGTATAAGATTATCAGAAGATTATGAGGGGCATAGATAGGCGGATAGGAAGGCAATTTTTCCATTAAAAGAGAGGTCAATAACCAGGGGGCATAGATTTAGGGTTAAAAGTAGAAGGCTAAGAGGGGAGTTGAGGAGAAATGTTTTCACCCAGAGGGTGGTGGGAGTCTGGAACTCAGTGCCTGAAAGGGTGGTTGAGTCAGAAACTCTCATAACATTTAAGAAGTATTTAGATATTCACTTGCATTGCCATAGCCTACAGGGCTATGGGCCAAGCGCTGGAAAATGGGATTGGTGTTGTCAGATCTTTGTTGACCAGTGAGGACATGACGGGCCAAATGGCCTCTTTCTATGATAACAAACATCAATGAGAGTAACATTTTATTCCAGGTTAATTAACTAAAAATTCCCCCAGCTGCTGGTGGGATTTGAACTTATGAGCCCAGCACATTAGTCGAGGCATCTAGATGAGTACTCCAGTAACATTACCACTATGCCACTGTTACAATATATGGAAGACAGTAGTCAAATTGCACACAGCAAGCTCCCACAGGTAGTATTGTGATAATAACCAGTGCCTAGTCATATTGATCGAGGGATTAATATTGGCCAGGACACCAGGGACACTCCCCATAGCCTATGGCATTATTGCAAAGACAAGCAGGGGTCCTGGCAGAGCAGAGGGTTCCTTGGAGTAATGTCTTATCCGAAAGAGGGCATCTCTGTCAGTATAGCACCCCCATCAGTACTGCACTACGCTGTGACTACCTACCTAGGTGATAGGCACAAATCTCTGCGGGTGGTCTTGAACCCCCAACTTCCTGACTCAGGAATAAATGTGTCACCCACTGAGCCACAGCTGTTACACACTTATAAACTTAAGCATTAAGCTGTGGAGGACCCATGGAGTAGGCTGTTAACACACACCCATGAGGGGATCCTGCTTTGATTTTCCCCATGCCAGATGAGTGGCTCTTGTTTTTTTTAAAAATGTGAGCAATGGCCACAAGGCTTGATTTCCCACCCCGCAGGACACCAGCAAGTTTGGGACAGGTGAGCAAAGTTGGGACAGGGCAATTTGCTTTTAAAAGCAGCTGGATGGTTGGAGGAGGGAGGTCCAAGGAAAGGCCACAGAATGAATTCCAGTAGAACACATGGTGGAGCGACTCGTAACTGAGCACAGTGAGAATTCACTGAATGATGCTCAGTCAGTCATTGTTGCTGCACTAAAGTAGCCAGAGAACGGGACATTTCCAGATTAACACAGGTTAAATACAGAGTAAAGCTCCCTCTACACTGTCCCATCAAACACTCCCATGGCAGGTACAGCACGGGGTTAGATACAGAGTAAAGCTCCCTCTACACTGTCCCCATCAAACACTCCTGGGCAGGTACAGCACGGGGTTAGATACAGAGTAAAGCTCCCTCTACGCTGTCTCCATCAAACACTCCCAGGGCAGGTACAGCACGGGGTTAGATACAGAGTAAAGCTCCCTCGACACTGTCCCCATCAAACACTCCCAGGGCAGGTACATCACGGAGTTAGATACAGGGTAAAACTCCCTCTAAGCTGTCCCCATCAAACACCCCCAGGACAGGTACAGCACAGGGTTAGATACAGAGTAAAGCTCCCTCTACACTGTCCCCATCAAACACTCCCAGGACAGGTACAGCACCCATATTATAAAGTTGATTTAAGTCTCCTAAATAGGTACACTGCCCAGAGTCATTTTAACTTGGTGTTTAGTCCAGGATCAATTGGTTTGAGTTTGCCCTCAACCCTTTTCTTTTAAGGTTGTTATTTTAGTTCCAGAAAAACTTTTCACAGGCGGTTGGATCATAAATAATTTATTTATTTATTCATTACTTTCTTCAAGAACAACAAAAAAATTTTTGCTTGGAGGTAATATTTAGAAACACAGCTCACAGAGCACGAGCGGTGAATACCACAATACCGAAATGGTGCAGGAGAAAGAAGCAATGGAGTCTCGCAGGCAGTGATTAAGATGCAATGTTACAAGGTGGAATCTTCTGGAACATGGCGAGACGTGGCTCACGGTTGATGGAGAATTTTTTTGGAGTGAGAGTTATTTGGAAATCAAAAGCTTGGCGAGAAAAATGCTCCAATAAGAAAGAAAGGAAAAGCGTGATTGAAAATGGTTTCTGTCTGGGAAAATGGAACGTTGGCATTGAGAGGTGTACCTGTTGCCCCCTGGGAGATTTTGGAACCAGGCTGCACCTGCCCATCGCCGGGTTTTTTGACGTGTCAGATCGTACCGAAAGACGCTGCTTCGTTATTGCCTTGTTAAAGAACACTTCCACGGGCGCGCTGCAACCCTGGGGGAGAAAATGGCGGCCTTTGTTACACGCAAGCCCCCACCTGGTGATAGCTTCAGCTGCGCGGAATAGAGCGCTCACACGAGGAGGCAGAGGGGTCAAACTCCACAAGGAGGATGGTTTGGCGCCCAGGTTGTTTCCCAGGCAATGTCTCTTGGGCAACAGCACAAGAAACCGTTTTGTTGAGTTTCTCGCATGTAAACGCGCCGAATACAATTTTCCCCACGTGTGGCTGTGTTGCAATCGACAAGCCCCCATGTCAGCTATGCACAAGTTTGTCCCTTAAAGTTACCTGAAAATATTTCAAGGAGCCACACACTTAAGCAAATGGTCCGCGCAGTCCAAAAGAAAAATTAGAGGCAACATTGGCTGTATGGTGTGTGGGGATGTTCCTGCATAGCTGAATGCCTGGATAATGCAGCTAAAAGGTTAGTGGCGTTCGCATTTAATGGCAGCTGACCTTGCGAGTTGTTTGACTCACAGCTTCATCGGCCGATGGGTCCATCATAGCAATATTGCACCAACGCTTTACATGGATAGTCGGAACACAGTTATGTAAACCCTCACAAGCAGGCTGGTGCATTGTGCCACAGAACTCTGGGCTGCAGAGGTTTGAGGCACTGCAATTAAAATCTCTGTACTGGAGACATTGGGAAGAGGAGTGAGGCCAGCTAAAATAAGAAATAGGGGAGACTGGAGAGGGAGAAATACCTGCTAATGTTGTTGCTTTCCCTCACCTGATTTTGCCACAGAGGCCTAAGAAGAGGCCTCAGCCACTCTGGGTGTCATGCTTGATTTAAAGGCGTCAGTTCGTGAGGTAGATCAAATTTTTGAGCCTTGTGCATGCCCTCCCCTTTCCTGGTGGCTTCAGCCGGTGAGTAGCAGGAATGCCTTCACCACCCCAATTTTAAAGAAGAGCAGGATCGAATCCCCAGCCTTGGCTCAAGGCTCAAGCAAGGTGGGGAGAGGCAGTTTTTGTTGTTGGGGGGGCGGTGGGGAGGGGTGGGTGGTGGTCATTGCAAATGATCTCTACCATCCAGAGCAAATGAGGAAAGTGGCCTAGATGGAAATTGGGAAGTTTGCCTGTAACTGGGCAAAGCAAGATGCCAAGGTTTGCTCTTCATGGGGTGGCTTTGTGTTGGCATCTGGGGAATGCTTTTCTGGAGCCTGCACTGCTGTCTGATACTTCACTCAGGTGCGACCCCTGGGCAGGTGAACTATTTTGGTAATGGGAGGCATTGCAACCCATCCTTTTCTGATTTCCCCCCCTAATGACACGCCCACAAATATCCATCCTCCAGTGGGTGTCCCTGGCTAGAGTTAAAGTCTACATGGTTCAAAGCCTTAGACACCGACCAACTATCTCGCCCACATCGGAGATAAGGGTTGACCTCTGACCTTTCTGGTAAGTGCACCTCAGTGCCGACCTATGACCTTAATGACAGCGTAGCTGAGAGATGACCTATGACCTTACTGGTGCAGCTCACTGGATCGTCAGAGTTCTGGTTGGACTTTAAGAGATCGTGTTGCTGATCTGACCCCCATCCAATTAGAAAAACAGAGAGAATGCATCATACTGTCAAACTGGCCACTTTGATTGGTCACCTTTGATTGGTTAAGCATGGCAGTCCCATACATCTTCTCATCTCCTCAACTGGAGACATGTCCAGTCAATGTCTTAGGGGGGGAACCACTGGCATTTCCAAATCTCCATTTCAGAATCAGGCCATGTAAAGGGATTGGGTCCCAATAACTTGATCTCTGGGGTTTTCGGGGGCAGGGAAGAGGTGGTTGGGTTATCCTGGGCGCCACCTCCAAAGTAGAATCTTGGAATAAAATACAGTGCCCAGAAATGCATAACATGGGGAGAAAGTAATGAGCTGCTGGTATCTGGTACTTTGGGTTAAGATCCAGAGTGAGATGAGGAGGAAGCAGAGAGAGGTTGCTTGAGGAATCCAGTGCTGCCAGAAACAGCAAAATGTGTCCCTGGTGTTATCTTGAGGCCATGCTTAAATTTCTGGTGCCTCCCAATTGACAACATGCAGCTTGCATTTATAAAGCACCTTTAATGTAGTAAAACATCCTAAGATGCTTCACAGGAGTTTAACAGACAAAACTTAACACCAAGCCATATAGGAGGTATTAGGACAGGTAAGGAAGGTTTTAAGGAGTGTCATAAAGCTGGAGAGAGAGGCTGAGAGGTTTTAAGGAAAGAATTCCTTGGGCCCAGGCAGCTGAAGACATGGCCGCTAATGGTGGTGCTATGGAAATTGGGAGGTGTTCAAGAGGCCAGAATTAGAGGAATGCAGTGTCAATATCCCAGTCAATCTTGAAAGAAAACCTACAGTTTGAGGTTGTCCTCCTTCACCATCACCTTGTTGACACTCAAAACACATTGCTTCAAATCCCACGTAATCCCCAACCTCCGTATTTAAACCAGTTTGAATGGAGTAAAGGTCTGAATGAAGTTCAGACCCTCATCCCAAAGTCCATCTTCACAACCAGCAGACAACCTGGTAACAATTTACCAACCTGAGCAGGGCTGGGGTCGTCCAGAATTCTCCATACTGAGGACAATCCAACTGGCAATAATTTCTGATTTAGTGTCTTATAACTGGGCACAAAGAAAATTAGCGTCACTCTTTAGGCATTTCCATAATTTGTCAGAATTCCTGATCTTATAAATCTTTCAGTTATAACACTGTTTCTGTTATACCCCACTCTCAGTATAAGACTCTCAGATATAACACTCTGTTACATATCCCACCCTCAGTATAAGACTCTCAGTTTTAAAAAATTCATTTATGGGATGTGTGCGTCGCTGGCTAAGCCAGCATTTATTACCCATCCCTAATTATTATAACACTCTCTCTGTTACACCTCACCCTCAGTATACAACTCCCAGTTACAACACTCTCACTATTACTTCACCCCCAGTATAACAGTCGCAGTTTTAACACTCTATCTCTTGCATGTAACCCTCAGTATAAGACTTTCAGTTACAACACTCTCTCTGTTACATATCCCACATTTTGTATAAGACTCTCAGTTATAACACTCTCTCTGTTACAGGCTGGCCTTGTACAAGGCTCTAGGTTATAATGGGACACAGTTCCCATTACTCTGTCCTTTTTTGAATCTTCATTGAGAGTATCTCCAAGCCTGTCCTAAGACACTGGTTGGTTTGATGTTCGCCGACGAACCTGAAGGCTGGATGGAGGAATGTTCCACACAATTGGGTTTCACAGGACACGAAGATTCATCTTATGAAATGAAATTCTGACATCCATTCCCTCACCACCCTTTCATTCACTGATACCCGGGGTGATGTCAGGAACACAAAGGATAGTGGAAATGGAACATTTGCCCCAAAAAGTTGCTGAGCATGGGGAAGGGGATCAATTGAAAATTTCAAAGTGGATTTTGATAGGTTTTTGTTAGGCAAGGGTATTAAGAGTTATTGAGCTAAGGCGGGTAGATGGAGTAAAGATACAGATCAGCAACATGAGCTAATGGAATGTCAGAATAGCCTCGAGGGGATGAATGGCCTCCTCCATGTTCCTCTGTTCTTTCCCTCTTAGTAATTGTCTTTGCTCTTGATCTTAAGCCATTGACTCTTCCTGGGGGTCAGTTCTACAGGTGATGACCACTGTCTCAGCATCTTGCCCATTCATGTGTGAGCAGTGTCAAAGGCAACCTCTTTCCTCTTCTCTCTCAACGATATTGGTGAAGATTAAAGAGCAGGGGTTCGACTGTTTTGTCCTCTCTAACCAAGAAACCCCTTGAGGCCTAATGTGAAGGCCCATCTCTTGCCCAAACCAAGAATCAGTAACGCATCACTGACCGGGAATTAAGGGAGGAACATTCATGGGCAATGGGCTACAAAACGATGACTTAATTATATAGAATTACATAGGATATATGGCACAGAAACAGGCTATTCGACCCAACCAGATCGTGCTAGGGTTTATGCTCCACTCGAGCCTCCTCCCATTTTCCTCATTTAAATCGATCATCGTAACCCTCTATTCCCTTCTCCCTCATATACTTGTTTAGCTTCCCCTTAAATAATTCTATACCACAACCTCCTGGTTCAGGAATGTGGTAATGAGTTCCACATTCTCACCACTCTTTGGGTAAAGTTTCTTCGGAATTCCCTATCGGATTTCTTGGGGATTATCTTATATTGATGGCCTCTAGTTATGCTCTTCCCCACCAGAGGCATCATTCTCTTTGTATCCACTCTATCAAAACCTTTCAGAATTTTAAAGACCTCTGTTAGGTCACCCCTCAGCCCTCTTTTTTCAAGAAAGAGAACAGTTTGTTAATCCCTTCCTGATATGTATGCCCAAACATTTCTGGTATCATCCTTGTAAATCTTCTCTGCACCCTCTCCGGTGCCTCTATATCCTTTTCATAATATGGTGACCAGAACTGGACACAGTACTCTAAGTGTGGTCTAACCAAGGTACGATACAGGTTCGGTATAACCTCCCTAACTTACAATTCTATCCCTCTAGAAATAAAGTCTAGGGCTTGGTTTGCTTTTTTTTATGGCCTTGCTAATCTGAGGCACAACTTTCAGTGATTGATGTATTTGTACTCTGAGACCCCTTTGTTCCTTTACCCCCCTCCTGGAGCTTCTAAGTAATAAGTGACTGAAGTTTAATGTTCCAATAAAATACATGGTTCTCTTTGTGTTAGTACTGCTCTTGTTCACGTCTGAAACCAGGTAATCTCCCTCCTCAACTGATGATCCCAATCATTTCCCTTAACAAAGATCAAATTCCATCTCCTTTTGGTTTACCACCGCCATCAAACATGAAACGGTCAAGCTATAATTACCCAAATGTCCCAGAATGCCTGGTAAAGGCGTGACCAGTGTGAGGCCACACATGCTCCAGGAACAAAGGCCCAAGCTCCAGTCCTGGTCTACATGATGTGTTTGTCAACCATAGTGGCTGGGCCTCCAGAATAGGCCTTCAGTCCTCTGCCCGGCTCAACAGCAATTGAGGATTGTGCCTAGGATTGCCACCTCTCCAGGCTGGCCTGGAGTCTCTTAGGAATTGAAAATCAATCGCCTGGACACTGGTGTGGGCAACCCTGGAGAAAAATCATCGGGACGTTAAAAAAATATTGTTTCTTTTCGTCATTTTCTTTGAACACTTCTGTTTACCACATATAAAAATATCGCAAATGGGAGGGGGGAGAAATAGGCTGTTTGGCCGATCACCAATTGGGTAATGAGTCTTTTTGCTTTCCAGTTGGCGCAGGGAGGCAGTTTTTGTCAATTTTTTCCTTACCAGGTATAAAAATATTGAAAATTTGGCGGGGGTAGGGGTGGAGAAAAAGGCTGTTTATCTGACAGTCAAGCATCATCCATTTGGGTAATGAGTCTTTTGGCTTTCCAGTTGGCGCAGGGAGGCAGACCGGCCTTCCCAAGGGTGGATGTGTTGGCTGATGAATGGCTGGCACGGGGGGAGGTGGGGGTGAGCTAAGCGCTGAAACCTCCAGGAGTACATTTAATCACAGTTGGCAACTCTATATGCTACAGTTATATAAAAGTCTGGCTAGATCCCATTTAGAGCACTGTAATTCTGGGTGTGGCACCTTTTTCTTTGTTCAAGCGATGAAACCTCCAGGGACATATCTAGTTATAGCTGGTGACCCTAATTGAGCCCCACATGTTGCCCTAAGATGCCGCCTTTCATAGGTGGGGGGGGGCGGGGCAGTTACCAGGTGGCGCGCGTGCTGCCCCTGCTTGGGCTGTCGACGAAGCTGCCCCGACGCACGGGCGGCGACGGCGGGAAACCCCGTCCACCTGCCGTCGAGCTCCGCTCGCGCCAAACCGCCGGGCTTAAAAACAAAATGGCCGCCGAACAGGCTCACCTCCGGCCCTGGCCTAGGCCCGGCCTCAGCCACCTCCGGCCCTGGCCTAGGCCCGGTCTCACCCACCCCCCGGCGAGAATTGCGGGATGTCGCCTCATCTCCAAGCCCTCCCCCACCTCCATTTCCACATCGAATCAACACAACGGGCAAAACTGTGCTTCAGTGAACACCTCCCCATCCCTCCCTACGAGATTGGTGAGTACAGGGGAATGACTTGTGAGAAGGAGGGAGGAAGGTGGTGGAGGGAGGGAGGGAGGGATGGAGGGGGAGGTGGAGTAGAGGGGAAGGAGGAGGGGAGGGAGGAGGAGTAAGGTGGAGGAGGAGGAGGGGAGGAAGGAGGAGGGGTGGGAAGTGGGGGAGATTGTGTGGTTTGTAAGTATAATGCGTCATTAGATGAACTGAGATTAGTGATATGCGAGAAAAATGCGACAGGACACAACAGGATGCAATGAACGAACTACATTTATATGTAAAATGAGCAAATATAATTGCGAGCAATGCAGACCTCACAAAGTTATACACAACTCAGCATTAAACATACACATTCTACAGAACATCAATGATAAATAGCTATCACCAGATCAAGTAAAACCAAATTTAATTTTACCGATATTGAAATAACTTTATCGATAACAGCATTCCAGTATTCCCTTTTAATTTAATTTTATTTTTCTCCAAAATCATCTCTTTCGTTGTTGAAATAAATATCTTTTTATCCTTTAAAATGCAGCAACAATCCGATGCAAAAACAGAAATAAAAGGAACGAGTAGAGAACATTTCCCCGGTCCTCCCCCCGTCACGACTTCGCAGGATGACTATTTACAATGAATGAGTGGGAGAGTTGGCAAAGTTTGGGGAGGTGGGCCACAATTACGAGCACACAGAAGTCCTAAAATATAATTTCAGCTCTTTAGAATCTAAAAAGAGTCAATTGCACATTTTCGTTGGCAAATAATGGAAGGAGGACTTGACCCGACAAGGGGTTTGTTTTTGAATGGACATTTAAAAGAGTCAAGGACATGGGTTTGGAGGTCAAGCCCTCTTGCTTGTACCCATAACTATTAATTGGGATGACCAGGAGGAAAGTACAAGAGAAACAGTGAACTCTGGATGGTAACGATGTATTGTGTTAAGATTAAAACGCAAAGATGGGTTTCTTTGAGGTTGAAGTGATGGCAATGGAGTTGTTTGATAGTATCCGGCCTAGTCAGTGTTATTTTTCAATCCCTTACAAACCATTTTATGATAATGATGCTTGGTATGGGATGAAACAAAGTGGGGGTGGGTAAGAAATGGATGGTTCAGTCATTGGATAGAGGAAGTCAATGGTTGACTCCTGATTTGGCACTCTTAAGCACAAAAGGGTAGAAAGCAAGGTGGGATCTAGAGAAAGGTATTCCCTTCCTCAGAATACCCCCACCATCTGTGCCCCACCTTCTTAAAGGTACTTATCCTTAATTAAATAAAAAACAGTTTTGCCAGCTTTAAGTTGGATCCTAATGTCCATTTGCATGCCAAGCCCTCTGCGCGGAGTTGGGTGCAGGACTTGAATGGAGAGAAGGAGTCAGCAAATAACACAACCTGAATCAAATGACTTTAACACACAGTTGCGCATCAATATCTATTGATATCCATTGGCGTTTAAGGTGCTGGTCCCTGAACAATCTTCCAGTTACAATGCCAACCACTACCCATTTCTAAATCCTGATGTGCACTCCCAGCGAGTTTAAGCCTCCGATGAGTTGAACTATATGCCAAGGAGGAGGTAGAGAACACAATGTAGTGCAGGAGATCCAGTCAGGTGTCCGGTTACCTGTCAGAGTTTATGTCTCCAGCACCATTCCTGTACAGAATCAAGTTGGAGGCTACCTTGGTTCAACCTAATTATATCCACCCAAACTCTCCCTTCTTCCACAGGACTCGTTGACTGGAATATGGGCTCCTCCGATCTCTGGTGTCTCTAAATGACCATCACATCACGAAGCTAGCCTGGACAAGGAGCGCCCTTTGGCTATTTGATAACGGGGGCATCACGAGCTAGACCCGAGCCCCACCTGGTCCATTCAGCCTCTCACTTTTCTCATAAATTGATATTATTCCTTCCCCTAATCCATAGACCTTGAGTAATGTCCCAAAATGATGCCATGAATAAGGTCAGAAAACTCAACAGGCACCAAAGAATGAAACCCAGGCCTACTTAAATATTTTCACCTTCCTGGTTAAAACCCCCATCTCCTTAATTTTATTTTCTGTTTCACAATTACTGGGAAATAGATTTAAGAACATGAGAAATCGGAACAGGAGGAGGCCATTGAGCCCCTTGAGCCTGCTCCACCATTCAATACGATCATGGCTGATTTTCTGCCTCAACCTCACTTTTCCGCCCTATCTCCATATCCCTCAACTCTCTTAGAATCCAAAAATCTATCCACCTCAGTCTTGAATATGCTCAACAATTAATTATCCATAGCTCTCTGGAGTAGAGAATTCCAAAGATTCACGATCCTCTGAATGAAGGGATTTCTCCTCATCTCAGTCCAAAATGACTGACCCTTTATCCTGAGACTGTGACCCTGACTTTTAGACTCCAACCAGAGGGAAACAGCTTCTCAGCATTTATGTCTCCTTAAATATAACCAAGGTGAGAATTGATGAGCGCTGAAAGAGATAACAGTATTGTACCCTGCATTCCAGAGAGCTGCTGATTATATGTTACCCCTTCTCCTCCGATAGCTCCAAGGAGCCTCAGGGAATGGTCTTGCCGCTGATATCTGACCCAATCACAGGCCCTGATACCCTGAAAACGAGCTCCTTCCTGGCGGATTCTTCTTCCCAGGTTTTTCACTTCCATTTTCTTCCTGTCATGCTAAACCTGAACAAAAAAGTGGCAAGAGCTGGTCCAAGGCACTTGGCAACATTGGTATCTAACCAGGCGCCAGAGAGTGTGGGACAGCAGGTCCTCAGTGAGATCTACCTCCCTCTCTCGCTCTCGATCAGAGCTCTTCCATTTCTCAAGGGGGACTGGGAACTGCCCAAGAGACATTAGTCATCATCTACCGCAAAGATACACCTCATGGCCAAACCATCCATCTACACTTATGTGGCATGCAGTCTGGCCATTGGGGAGAGGGGACTGAAGGATAATTAGTATCCGGGAGCCCATACCCAAATAAAGAGTCGATGCCCTTGGTACCTTGGCGAAGATGGGGAAACAGCTGAAGGAAAAATGACCATGCATTGTAATTGTGTACATACATGTGTGTTTGTTGGTACATGGATTTGTGGGTGTGTGTGTTTTCATGGACGTGTGTGTTGCTGGTTGAACTAGAGAAGATTATTCACTCATTATTACTTGCATCCAAAATTCACACTCTGTATATAATGACTGAACAGCATAGTGTGAAATCTTCATGGTTGGATGTCTCAAGCCTGCAAAGTGCACATGCAGTTTCCCCATAAATACACCAGTGGCACAAAACTTGCACAGTTTCCTCCGCTTATCAAAATCCTTCACTAATTCCCATCTACTTCAAAGTTGTCAACACTAACAGATCTATAAGGTCTGACTTGAGGAGCAATTGACCAATGAGACAGTAGCGCTATGAGAACTTTGCTCTTTGCAAACCTTCAGGCTGACAAAATTCAAACAGAAGAAACCAAACCAGTGGAAAATATCTGGGCAAAGTTTGGATGGACAGCCAGGGAGGGGAGGGGAGAGGGGACGTGTGAATCATCTATATTGTGGATCAGTGCCCACAGCCCCTTTTACACAACATGTATTGCACTAGGTGAAATAATTAAGCAAAAATTGTCCTTGCTTTTTGTCCTCTCATTATTCTGGCACCAGGACTAATTCATTCATCAAAATGGTCTTTACACCTTGGCTTGTAACTGGAGAGGTCTCGATTTGGTCATGTTAAGAACAGAATAACAGATAGTAAGGAGGTCTTGTGGCACAGTAGGTGGCATCCCTGCCTCTGAGTCAGAAGTTCTGGGTTCAAGTTCCCCCTCCAGGACTTGATGGCCAAGGAAGGTGCATTCATAACGTGGCCAAACAGGTTGATTATCAACATGCAAACCCTTCCAACACACGCCAATGGCAGGCGGTAAGAGTGGGAAAGATTCCTGGTCAGCCATGTGATGGAAAGAATGTTGGAACCTCTGCCATTGCACAGGGAAAATGTTACTATTTCCTTCAACCAAATCATTACATAAGGATTTTGACTTTAGTCACTTAATTTGTATGCAAATCATTCTATTAAGTAATTACTGGTAAGAGAATCAGTTGGTTGAGAGAATCATTGGTTAGGGCAATCAGTGGTTAACAGGATCATTCTGCCAACTATTAATTACTGGTTAAGGAAGATACTGGCTAAGTGAATCAGGTTAAGGGAACCGGTGGTTTAAGATAAGTGGCTGAGGGTAACCTGGTTAAGGGAATCACTGGGAATGATAAAAAGGGAACGATCTGAGCGGTTGTGGTTAGTTTTTCTGTTTAAGGGAGTCATGGAGAGAGATTAATAAAGAATGAATCATAGCTGCCTTACTCCATGTACACTTTATGGGGTGGGGGGTGGAAATTGGTTAAACCTGGTGATAGTAAATTGTAGCTCCCTTTATTCCTTATCCAATTTCCCTTTCCATTGCCTAGAATAGAAAATAAAATTGGCTAGGGTATGTAACGGATGGCTTATTTCCTATTCCCCAGGTCCAGTTTCAACCCCGTAAATGTTTACTAACGTGGGGACTGCGACCAGGGGAGAAGGTAACAAGCTCACCCTCTGTCCGAGTTCTTTGAGCAAGAACTCAGCCTCGCTGTATTTTCCTACCTAGTGTCACAAACATCACTTTCAACCATTTCCATTTTAAACTCTGACTATTGTTTGTGATGTGTTTGTGCCATTGTTCCATCAGGTTCTCAACCCTCAGTGGGAATTTTTAAGCTGGATTTTCAGAGCACAGATAGAGTTTGTCTAGGTTTTGTTGGGGCCGGTGCCAGACAGGGCCAATGCTCAACACCTCTCTGACCAAATGGCCGTTTTCTAACTGAGGTTCTGGCAAGAATATTAAGGTCAGGAGGACACAGCAGGGATGGGCAGTCATTCCGATAAACCTGCTTACGGAAACCAAAATGTTACAGTCCATTATGGGACTTGACTTCACACATCGGGGAATTTTATAGAAGGAGGCAATTTTGCTAGTTGGCAACGAAGGAGCTCTGCATGTAGCCCCATTCCCCTTTCCCCACACCCTTTTCCAATCCTTATCCGCTACCACTTAAAAGTTGTCACAATCTCTGCTTCCCCCACTGTTTCTTACATTGTCTGCATGTCCTGATAATCTTCTGTTTATAGCCTATTGGGGTTGGAGGATTGCCGCTGGAGTTGGGATCAGTGCTTTTCTCTCCCTCTCTCCCCTCCCAGTCAGAGAAAGCTAATGGAAACAATTACAATGCGAGGCTACGCCAGCACCTGTAGAATGAGTGAAAGGTTCCTATTATAAAGGAAAGCATCAGTCTTATACACATTTCTCCCTTTTATCTGTGGGTTATTGCCGGATCTGGCCCACTCGTCTTGGGAATGAAGGTGGGGGGAGGGGGTGGTTGGCGGAATTGAGAGTTGAACATTTAGAATAAGACACTCTCATACTTAGAGCCAAAAGAGTCTGAAACTGCAACAATAAAGGTTGATCAGTTTGGTGGGGAAGAGCTGAAATTGTCCTGATGGTCGATAATCTTGTTGATTGGAGACGGTATACTGATGGGGCGATTAACTCAATGATTGGGGCTCTGTAATAGTGGCTGGGAGGGTGAGCTCATGGATAGGGGATTGGTAACTCAACAAAAGAATTGGTAATTCTACAATGGGGGCAATACAGGAATGTTCTAATAGCTCTGCACTTTTCGGCAGTTGTGGGGTAAAGGAAATGGTTGGCTTACAAACTGGACATGCAAGGAAAATTGAAAAGGAAAAACTCAAACCAGGTCAATCGGCAGATGCAAACTGGAATGACTGGAAGTGCTCATGACATGCTACAAATGCGCAGACTTAACCTGGCATCACAGAATGAGTGTTGCGAGAAAATCAAAGCAAAACTGTGCATTTCAGAATATTCTAGAACATTTTTTCTCACTTATATCTAAATAAAAGTGTACATGCTATATCGTATATACTGAGAACTACCAGATAACAGTACTTTAAAATATTTGCATTATATTGGATCTTTCGTTTGATTGGCACTTTTATTCTATTACTGTTCAAAAAATTTTGTTTTTCTTAAGAACTGCTTTCCTTAAACATTTTTAGAAACTCTATGTTAATTCTAGTGACTAAAACTATTCTTTTTCAAATCGGCATTTACCTGGCCGGTTGTTACTGAGCATGCTCATGGAGGGGAGATTGAGGTCATAGGTCAAATGGTAGGGGGTCAAAGGAAAGGAAGAGGGCAACTTAGGTCACATGTTGGTCTTAAAGCGGTATGGGAGAAGACTTGACGTGGGCTTGGGGTCTGCACACTCAAAAGTGGGGGTGGCGTTCAAAACCATTTTGGCCTATTTTCATTTGGTACATGTTCCTTCACATGGCTGTTCAACCCAACGTGAAAGCGATGCCATATACAGCCAAGTTCATCATGGAACCACCTCTAACGGCTTCTGTAATAGAACCCACAACAGCAAATATATCATTGTGGGTTACATAGCACCATGTGACCTACAGTCCCAGGGTGAACACAGCAACCATGAAAGCCCATCTATCCTTTTTTTCTGTAAGCCTGCCAATACACTGGGAAATGGGCTAAGTTACAGCAACTTGCACAATCACAAGGAATAAAATTGGTACGCAGAAGAGAAACGATGACTGTGACTCCCTGTGGTGCGTCGCCGAGGTCCAACAGACTGCGAAGGCCCCAGGCTCAATCCCCAATATGTACAGAGTTAGATGATCTCGCCTTGGGGAAACTGCAGGATGTTACAATTTGCCTCCGAACTCTTAGATTAGGGAGGTGGAAAGACCAGGTGTCCTGTTCCTGATCCCGATCCAATGCTCCGTGCTGGGAAGTGTAGATGGCCGGTGAGGGCAGGATTGGGCGTGGCTGTGATGCCTTTTTCAGTCACACAACTGGAACTGCATTAGATGTCTGGGTTCACATCTGAGCAATGGCTGAGAGTAGGCAATGGAACCAGGAAGACTTAGGGGCCTCTGGGAGTGTTGGGGGGTGGGGGGGATGGTGCTGGCATTGGTGGGTTAGTAAAAATGGAGGAAAGAACTTAAGGCATAAAAACAATTTCTGAGGAACTCTCAGTGGGTTAGGATGGTCGCATCACCTCCAGCCTGGACATCTATTGGATTCCTCCTCTATACCATGTTAGTTGGTGCTCAGTTCAGGGGCAGGGCTGATTGGATTGAAAATTGTGTGTAGCAGATAAATGCTCGTGTTAGCAGGCACTGTGCTGCCCAATGGAAGGGCCTTGAGATCTGGCCTCAGTTGGAGCCAAGTCACCTATGCTCCAACAAGCTTGCCTTCTTCCCTCCATCTCTGTAGGAAGAGTTAATGGGACAATAATACACCACATATCATCTACAGCACAGAAACAGGCCATTTGGCCCAACTCATCTATGACAGTGTTTATGTTCTACATGGGTCTCCTCCCATCCTTCATCATCTAACCCTATCAACATATCCTTCTATTCCTTTCTCCCTTGTGGTTTATCTCACTTCCTCTAAAATGCATCTATGTTCTTCACTCCATGTCTGTGGTAGAGAGTTCCACATTTTCACCATTCAAGAAGTTTCCCCTGAATTCCCGATTGGATTTATTAGTGACCATCTTATACTGATGGCCCCCTAATTTTGTCTCCCCGATATGTGAAAACATCTTCTCTGCAACTAGGTTCTACAAGTCTGGAAGGGGTTTGTCTTATGAGGAAAAGTTGAGCAGGTTGGGCCTATACTCATTGGAGTTTAGAAGAATGAGATGTGATCTTATTGTAGTTGCTGAGAGGATGTTCCCCTCTTGGGGGAATGTACAACTAGGGGGCTCAGTTTCCAGAATAAAGGGTCTTAAGATGGAGCTGAGGAGGAATTTCTTCTCTGAGTGTTGATAACCATAATTCTGAGAGGACATTTCCCCTGTGGGGGAATCTAGAACTAGGGAGGTACAATTTAAAAATAAGGGGTCTCCCATTTAAGTTGGAGATGAGGAGAAATTTCTTTTCTCAAAGGGTCATCGGTCTTTGGAATTCTCTTCCCCAGAGAGCAGTGGAGGCTGGGTCATTGAATATATTCAAAGCTGAGAGAGACAGATTTTTGATCTACAAGGGAATTGAGGATTATGGGGGCAGACAGGAAAGTGGAGCTGAAGCCATGGTCAGATTAGCCAGAACCTTATTGAATGGCAGAGCAGTGTCAAGGGTCCGAACGGCCTACTCCTGCTCCTATTTCTTTTCTTAAATGCAATCGCAGCCTTGGGACAACCATCATATGATATCTCTCTGGTGTCCATTCTGATCAAACATCTCCCCTCAAACACGGCAGATCCACAATTGGGATTTTCATTTCAGTCATTGTGCGTTTGCCCCCTCCTGTTAGGTTAAAGCAGGTAGTTACCCTTCCAACTAGAGACTTCATTCCTGGTTCAGGACCAGGGACAGCTCCACAGGGAAGGAGGAGAGAAGATTTTGAAGTCAGCAGTTGGGAAGGAGAGCTGTTGCTTAAACACCTAGGGGGGTGGAGTTGGAGCAAGAGAAAGTAAGAATATGCTGAAAGAGTAGGTGAGAAATTGCCCAGGTGAAAGGGGGAAATTTGGGCGGGTATAACCAACATTAATGTTTGTCTCTCACTGCACAGGTTTTCCTTTTGGGAGGAGTGGGTCAGGTAAAAATTCTGAGGTCATCACTCTATTGATTGGACAATTTGCACCTCAACAAAAAGCGCACATTTTCAGGAATTTACACTTCACGATGGAAGAATTTCTATTCCTGGGAGTTGGATTGACTGGGAGTGGCACACAGGAAAATTGGGCTGGGAGGAGAGCCGTCCATAAGGGAGACTGTGCCATGGTTGCAATTAAAGAATAGAAAAATTGGATAGGCTCCCTTAAGACGGGTGCTTCTTCCACTGGATCCTCAATGCATCCACTCCACATGACAGACCCAGAACTAGGACTAGGCTCAAAACCGGGCCCCGAACCAAATTCAGGCCCTGACAGAAAACTGGACACTGTCTGTGCTACTTCACTAGTTTGTAGATTGTACATTTATCTAGGAGGGAGCTCGCCTCAGTCAGAAGTTGATGGCTATCCGGATTGGCGACTAGAGCATGGTGTCTTAACACTGGGCTGATATCCAACAAGGGAACAGCATCCAGATGGAGTGTCAACTGGTCTTGTGGTCATCTTTGCATTTTGGGGTCAGAAAGGTTGTATTTAGACCTCAGCCCAGACAGTGCATGTGAGGGGAGACTGGCTCTGAACACTGAATTAATGTATGGCAGCGGGGGAGGGGGAAACACTGCATCTGAGGGTGAATCCCCTACCCCGTTGTATGTCTAGGTAGGCTCTTTAGCTTTGGTTGCAGCTCACTTAGGAGACACTGGGCAACCAGTTCAGCTAATCTTCTGTAGCGAGTGGCTGAAGACCGTCATGTGTGAGACTTGGGACAGACACATGAGCATTTCCTTGACATTTGCTTACAGAATTAAAATTGCCAGTGAAGGTCCATTGACTAGTCAAGAGAATGATCTGTTAATGAGATTACAGTGCCTTATTGTCAATTCATTGTATATCCAATACGGGGGAATAACCTTAAAATTAGAGTGGGGCTGTTTGGGTTAATACCAGGAAGTACTACTTCACACCAAGGATGGTACAAATCTGGAACACTCCCAGCAAAAAGCTATTGAGGCGGGGGGGTCAATTGAAAATGTCAAAACGGAATTTGAAAGATAAACAAGGATATTAAGGGTTGAATGAGGGTATTAAGGGTTAGGGAACCAAGGGGATTAGATGGAAATAGGATGCAGATCAGCCAAGATCTAATTGAATAGCATACCAGGCTGAAGAGACTGAATGGCTTCCTCCTGTTCCTATGAGAGCGCAGAATGTTTGTGCCCATGTTTGACGGTGTTGTTTGGGCTGATGAGGCAGTGCCTCCTGACAATATGTTGGAATTGCAATGCCTTGCACCTGCCAATCACAGAGTGGCACTGGCACCAGGAGCGGGCCAGGGCTTGTGGGTGGCTGCAGCCTTCAAACCTTCTCCTGACCAAAGGACGTGAGGGGGCAGCAGGGAAAGGGAGCAGAGCATATCCTGGCATTATTGGAAACAGAACAATAACAACATGGTCATTGACCAGAATCCTGCACACATTTGGCCACTCTCCCAACACCAGGTCTTAGCGCAAACTAGGAAAGAGAGCTGACGTTCGTTCAGTTGACGACGAACCAACTGCACTCTTTCCCCACTCCCTTTCCCTTTTTTGTTTATCAGACATAGGCAGCCATGTCCACCCAACCAAGGTCTTGGACACCACGAGTGAACAACTGAGTGAACCAATCTACGCGAAACTACTCTAAAAGGACATGAGCACTCAAGCTCTGACCAATCAGTAACTACTGTGAAGGAGAATATGATGTGTCCCCTGCAGGCACGTGCGACTTGATTGGTCAGTCCAGGGGCCCGGCATTGTTAATCTAGTACTGAGCATACTCAGAACACGGTCATGCCTACCCTATCCAGGTAGGGTACAGGAAGGGATTGAGAGAAGACACGTGGTTGGGGTAGGGTATCGGTTTGCTGGACTCTAGGATCGAGGTGAAAGTTCCGTGAGAGAGGCCTCTCTGACCCGCCAGAGGAATGGCCAGCAGATAGCAGCATTGACAGTAACTTTTGACAACGAACTTGGACAACTAACTGACATCACATTTCCACAGGTTAGATCCTCTCTTTATAAAACAGACAGTGCTACATGCCTTCATATTGCCTATATATCTATATAATATATTAAAAGTCTTGCGTACAGTGTGTACCTCCTTGGACTGTTGCACCGGGTTTGCTGTAACACTTAGTTGGTAACACCCCTGTCACTATCAGACAGGATACCTGCCCGCTCGTGGCGGACAATTCCATGAGAGATCTGCTGGCTATGTAAATAATTGTTCACTGCCCTTCGCGTGTTGCTCCCTCCGTCACGCCAAGGCAATGCTTAACCACCAGTGGGCATTTCTTTTGGTTAGCATTGGGACTAAAAGAGCCACCAAGTTCGTGCCATGATGCAAAAGTGACTCCTGGCCTGAGCCAAACTGAGCCAGTCCACTCTGCCTCTGGGGTGGGACGGGATGGGATGGGGTATTTAGTGTTCTCCGCTGATCACCGATTTCCCTCCCCATGCCAACCCCAGCTGTTGCCTTGCCAATAGTTCCCCAGCACCTCATCCAAGACGCCACTCTTCATGGGTGTGCCCAGTCAGCTGGCAGCAGAGAATTTGGCCTCAAGGTCTAACTGGAAACTACCCCGCCCCCCCCACCCAACTTTCTGCTGACCAACACGTGGACTCTACAGCATTGGGTAGGTCGGGGCACTCAATTGTAGCTCCTTCTCCTGTAGGCCCCAACTGGGATCAACTGATTGAAGAAGAAAAATATTAAGTTCAAAAACTCGAATCATGGGATGGAGGGGTTTGGGCTGGCCTTATAAAGAAAAAATACCATCCCAGCTTCTGATTGGCTCAATTGGGGCATTCTGTCAGATGATATAGTCTACCCCTCCCCCCTCCCCCCCATGCCAACCGTCATATTCCCAGGGGCATCAACAATGAGGGCATTTTCATAGACCACCCCAAGAGGCATTAACCCAGCGGAAGTGACAGAGACTCCACTTCAGGATGTCTCCCATTGATTATCAGCTCACCCAGGGTGGCGCACTGGGGTGAAGGCTCCAACAACATGTTTTTCTTTGGCTCGGCCTGGTTGCTCGATACTGGCTAGAGCCCCAAAGACATGAGACACACACACACACACACACACACACCAAAAATAACCAAAATAACAAAGTAAAAAAAAAAATAAAATGAAAGGCCGCTTTCTTGAAGGAGGTGGGTGAGCGGAAATCCATTTGTGCACAATTTATGGCTTTAGTATTTGCCAAAGCAGTTCTCTGATTTTTTTTTTTTTTGCCCCCCCCCCCCCCCCCCCCCCACCAAAAAACCCTCGGTTTTACACACAGCAGTGTCATCTTTTCATCACTGCATTGTGAGGAAGAAGAAATTTCAAAGTGGTCTAATCACCAGATAGGAGCACAGGGCCGCGATTGGGCAGAATTTCATGTTCCCCTGCTGGCGGCGGGTTTGTAGGCCATAACATTTCTTGGATGGCCTTCCCACCAGGCTCCTGCCCACCCCGATCTCTTTGCAATTTTAGGCTTGGATGGTTGAGGCCAAGGCCGGCCCACTGCCCTTGCTCTAGTTGATGCCCTTAAGTGGCCAATTATTGACTACTTAAGGGCTGTTTCCCGCCCAGACTCAATTTTTAGACTGGCGGGAGGAGTTCAGGGGCAGGGGGAAAGCCGGAAAAGTAACAGTATTCAGGCCTTGTGCAGGAAGGGGAGGAGGGGGGACTCCATCAGCCTCCTTTTAGCATTGGGCGATTCTCCCCCCCCACCCCCCCCAACTTGACCTCTCCACTAAAAACCTCCTCCCAACCCATTCCTCTGGGCTTCTTCACCCTGAGGCCCCCAAAACTGACCTGGCCCTGGATTCCCAGGCCTTAGACTCTGGGGACTGCTTGTAGTCCCAGTCCTGTCCACTGCAGCTTCTGGTGCTGCAGAGACTAGAGAGCTGCCAGCCAATCAGATTGGTCAGTAGCTGTCTGAGGTGGGGCTTCCTCCCAAATGAGTGGCAGAAGTCCCGCCTCCAGCCAATTAATGCTTGTGGGAGCACTATGGGGAAGGCAGTATCGGTGGGGATCTGTTCGCCGCCAACCCCCTGGATGGCGGAAAGGGAAACCCCGGCATCCTAAAAATCCTGGCCCAAGACTCCGTAACGGTAAAGCCTGAATTCAGACTCCTCCTCCTGCCAACTGTAATTCACCTCAGAAACCAACCTCACTGAATCTGCCCTACAAGAATTATCTTCAATGACCTATGTTTGACCTTGGTCTTGACCAATGCTGACCAGCAGAGACTTTGGCGCAGTGGATGTCCCTCACCAACCAGTCATTGGTTTGGTGCGGGCCCCAGGCCTGGCACTACCAGATTTACGTTCAATCACACCCGAGAGTCAAACCGGCAGGAATCAGCTGGTTAACTGGCCCAGGGAGCAATGTGACTTTTCGGGAGGAGGAGCGTTACCAGCTGCAGCACAACTGAAATGAGTGACCAGAATGCAGGCAGCAGGAAGCAGGGTTGCCAACCCTCCAGGATTGCCCTGAAGTCTCCGGGGCTAAAGGATAATTTCTAGAGAACAAAACCGGGGACTGAGGAAAAACCACAGGGATGATAACTGCTTCGTGTGTTTATTAAAATTTTCCTCGAACGTATTCGTTTACGAATTATAGCGATATTGGAGATGGGAATAAAGTTAGAGCACCAATCAAGAATAATCCAATCGGACAACAAAGACTCTTTGTTTTCCAATTGGCTATGGTGGGAAGGCAGGACACCATATTGACGGGCATGTTGGGTGACCAATGACAGGAGTGTTTGTGGGGGGCAGGGTGGTTGGAGGTGGGAGGTCAAATCTCCAGGAATACATCCAACCAGAGTTGGCAACCCAGGCTGAAAGGGACAAGGAAACAAAATGGATTTACAATTGCCCGCGACCCTTTGAACATCGACCCTTGTCTATTGGAGGCCAGAGTACCCAGAACCCTGGGTGCGTCTGAAAAATTGTCCAGAGAGTCTTTGGCATTATTTTTTTGTTTCTTTTTTGCATCTTGCTTCTCACAGGCAGTGCTGCCTCTGGCATTTCCCTCAGGCCCTGGGAAGACGTTTACAATTATCAATATTCCAAATACAATTGTCGGAATTCTCCTATCTTCCTGGAAAAACAATGCATAGCGGTGGAAGTAATTCTGAGGGCCAGTGTTGATAATTTGGAAATAGCTGCACTCCACAGCAAATTTGGTCACAACCACAATATAGGCCAGAGATCAATTCTTTTACCATGGCAACACAAGGTGATTTGCACACGTTCAAGCAAGGGTGGGCCCAACCTTCCAGCCCACACCCCCCCAGCACCTCTCCACCACCTACATCCCTTTCAGCGCTCCCTCACAACCTTTTGTGTTTCAACTGCCTTCTGCCTGAGTGTTCAGCATAGACAAGGGTCAGCTCCGAGGGCCTTCCTCTGAAGGGGAATCGAGGGAAGATGAATGAGAAGGCACTGGCTACTGAGGAGGGAAACGCGATGAATGAATGGACTAGAAGGGAAAGAAATAGTTGAATGGGGGCTGAGATCACATTGAGGTCCCGGCCTGAATCTCCCTGGCCGAGTCCAAGATGCACTGGCAGTACAAAGATGGACAGGAACACCCCTGACATGGGGGCCGTCGGGGGAGGGGAAATCTCATGAGGTATAGTAATTTGGCACTGATCAGCACAGATTTTCTTGCTTTGTCAAATTTGGCACAATTTCAAAACTGAGATCGATTGAATTTTGCCAGGCAAGGCCATGGAACCAAGGTGGGTTGATGGAGTTGAGATGCAGATCAGCCATGATCTAACTGAATGGTAGAACAGGCTTGAAAGGGCTGAATGGCCTCCTTCTGTTCCTACAGCAGTCACCTTCCTAAATGCCTTCTCATTCCTTCCCAAGTGAAGACCTTCCCTGACAAGTATTCTTCTGCTGTGGTAGTAAGGCTCTGAGTGGTGCCTTTTGACCTTGGGGAGGCCTCAAGGCCATGAAGGGGCCAAGCTCGAGGCTCACCTGCTTAATGTTTATCTTTAGGTTTAACACTGTGGCCCCCCCAGCCCAACAGCCCAGATCGGGTGGAGGGGTGCTGGAGTGGATGAAGAGGCAAAGGGTTCGAATTCAACGGAAATCCTTCGACAGCAACCTGGTGGTGTTTTGATTGCACCAGGACAGGTCAGGACAGTAATGGGGTCAGAGCTGCACGCACAATCGGAGCCGCGATTGCCCACACAAAGAGACTGGGTAGCGGGGTCAGGAATGCCTGCGATAAACCACCAACACAGGAGACCCAATCGGTAACCTCAAGGCCGCCTTGGGAGCAGACAATTCCCCAAGGGAGTGCAGGATCAGATTGAGGAGAGGTTGGGAGAGGGGGCATCTGAATGAGGTTTTTTTTTTTGCCCCACTCTGGTCTCCCTTCACTGCAACAACAATTCATGGTTATTTCACTCTCTCGCTGCTTCACCCCTTTCGAAACTGTGGCACCCCATTAAATCGCAAGCCTGTTCCCACCTTCCCGGTGGATTGGACTTTTATATTATACATACACAACAAATAGAAAAATAGATTTAAAAAGTTTTGTTTTGGAATTTTATAAATAACCACCCCAGGCAGGATAATCTCGGCTTTAGGACAATTTAGGCTGGAGTCTGTCTCAAGATGGAGAATCTCAAAGGTATTAGTAAACATGACTGAGTTTACCAATGGACTGAACCAGGTGATTGGGAGAGGGGAGGAGGCAGGATAAACACAAAAACCAACCCCCCTCCCTTCGCCTTTCATGGCTCAGTCCTGTCGACATGAGGTGGAGGCAGATGAGCAACGAGAAGAGAGAATTGACATTGCTTGAAGGGTTTGGGAGTAATCCAGTGACGTGATATGGAATTGAGTCTTTTCCTTGAAGCTGGGAAATTAACCTTTCTGGCAGAGCTGTGGGAATGTCAGCCTGTAGTTCTCACTAGAACGACGGAGATTGGGGGGCGACTTGATAGAAGTTTACAAAATTATGAGTGGCATGGACAGAGTAGATAGAAGCTTTTTCCCAGGGTGGAAGAGTCAATTACGCAGGGACATAGATTTAAGGTGAGAGGAGAAAACTTTAGAGGAGATGTGTGGGGCAAGTTTTTTACGCAGAGGGTAGTGAGTGTCTGGAATTCGCTGCCAGAGGAGGTGGTGGAAGCAGGTATGATAGTGGTGTTTAAGAGGCAGCTTGACAAATACATGAATAGGATGGGAATAGAGGGATACGAACCCCGGAAGTGCAAAATGTTTTAGTTTGACAGGCAATATGATCGGCTCAGGCTTGGAGGGCTGAAGGGCCTGTTCCTGTGCTGTACTTTTCTTTGTTCTTTGTTCAAACCCAGGGACACATAAATACCATGTGTTAACCTGCAGTTCTTAGATAGCAGAACATAAGAAATAGGAGCGCAAGTAAACTGTAAGGCCCCTCAAGCCTGCTCCGCCATTCAATATGATCATGGCTGTTCTTTGGCTTCAACTCCACTGTCCTGCCCGCTCCCCTTATCCCTTTATTCCCTGAGAGACCAAAATTCTCTCTAGTCCAGTCTTAAATGTGTTCATGATGGAGCATCCACAATCCTCTGGGGTAGAGAATTCCAAAGATTCACAACCTTTTGAGTGAAGAAATTTCTCCTCATCTCAGCCCTAAATGATCGGCCCCAAATCCTGAGACTGTGCCCCCGCGTTCTAGATTCCCCAGCCCAGAGAAACAACCTCTGTGTCTACCCTGTCAAGCTTCCTCAGAATCCAGGACCATCCTTGGCTGTGAACTAATGGACCCTCAGTCTCCATGACTACTGACCCTCATGTATCCTATGGAATCGCAGTCTCCAATTCTTCCTCATTATATGTGGGGCCAGTCAGTATAGTGGGTACAAATCTACATCCTAACTGTAGAGTCTGCTTTTCATTGCACATTTGCTGATTGGATGACTCCTGACTGTTGGTGAAAAGCAGATGCTATCTGTGTGGTGCATACTTAAAGAAGATCTCCACACTGCATACAATGTGTGCAAGCAGCAGGACACAGGCACAGTCACTTGGTGAATTCAGCCAAACAACTAGAATACATTTCCTTTGAATAGGTGGCTATCGGGCTCAGTGAAGTACAGAATAATTCAAGCTGTTCAAATGGCGTCAGACCTGAGTGAGGCAAAGAGAGTGTTATAACTGAGAGTCTTTTACTGAGGGTGGGGTGTAAAGGAGGGAGTGTTATAATGGAGAATCTGATACTGAGAGTGGGGTGTATCAGAGAGTGTTATAACAGAGAATCTGATACTGAGAGCGGGGTGTATCAGAGAGAGTGTTATAACAGAATGTCATACTGAGAGTGGGGTGTGACAGAGTGTTATTACTGAGAGTGGGGTGTAATAGAGGGAGTGCTAGAACTATAAGTTTACTCCTGGTCAGTGGGACCTGTTTGAACTGGAACTTTTGGTGTTGACCTGCCTCTGACACGTCTTATGATATTGAAGTGGTCAGAATGAGTTCAAGAGACCACTGAACAAATGTTTGATGGGATGAACTGAGGGAATTGATAGAAAGTTGGGCCGGTTGTAACTAATCCAATAAAAACAGACAGGTCTTAATGGGCTTTACTCATTCCTAAAAATATTTACCTTTCCTTTGCTAAAATTCTCCATCTTCTCAGGTTTTGCACCTATTGTTTTTCTGATGGATTCTGTAGTCCAAATGCCCCCTCCCCCAAACTGACTTGAGTGGTAGGACCGACCGCAAAGCCAATCTCTGCCCACCCTACTTCATCTCGCCCTATCAGAATAACCTTCTCTTCCTCTCTCCCTCATATGTTTATCTAGCTTCCCCTTAAATACATCTATACTATTCACCTTAACTGCTCCCAGTGGTAGCGAGTTCCGCATTCTCCTCATTCTCTGGGTAAAGAGCTTCCTTCTGAATTAATTAGCGACTATTTTATACTGATGGCCCCTAGTTTGCAGGTTTTTATGGGGCAAAGGCATGGGTCTAAACTGGACAAGTTCTTTCAAAGAACCAGAACAGAAACAAGGGGCTGAATGGCCTCCTTCTGTGCTGTAGAATATTATGTTTCTAGTTTTGGACTCTTGAGCATGCAGCTCATCAAATTCTTCCATAATTTTAAAGACTTTGATCAGGCCACTCATCCACTTTCTCTTTAATAGAGAAAAGTGCCCGATCCTTTTCATTTTCTCCTGATAGTTATAATCTCTCAGTTCTGTGTAATTCTACTGTCTCATATTAAGGACCCAAATGACATCTAACTGGCTAACGGGGGGTGTTGAAACTCTCCCGGAAAGGTTCATTCCAAAGACAAAGAAGCACCGAGTTTCCAAAGCAATAGCAAGGCCGGGAAAGCAAGAACAGGAAACAAGATGGTGGCTTAGAGGGGCTCATTCAAAATTTTGAAGACAAAAAGCCACAAAGTGTTTTCACATTGCCGTTAGTTTGGGAAGAAGAGTAGGGTTGCCAACTCCTCCAGGATTGCCCTGGAGTTTCCAGGAACTAAAGATGAATCTCCTGGATCTTGCTGTGAGCCAAACCCAGGAATAAACATATCATAGGGACGTTGTGCGTTTTTTTTTTCATTTTGTTGATCCCTTTAATTAATTAGTAATGGAAATATTGGGGGGCGGGGGGGTGGGTGGGATGTGGGGAGAATTGCCGGGCAGTCTAATATCAGCCAATGGGAGAATGAAAGGTCTGTTTGCCTGTCCAGTCGGTGTAGAAGGATAGGACGACACCACGATGGGCGTACCAACTCACCGATGGCGGGAGTGGTGGTGGCGGGGGAGGTGGTGTGGGCCATCAGAGATGGCATTGTCATGGGATGAAAGCTCCAGGAACACATCCAATTGGAGTCGCCAACCCTACAGGAGGAAGGGGGGGGATCTCAGCGACCCTACCCGACTTTGGGGTCAGAGGGGCAGGGTCAAAGGGGAAAGGGACGGCATCACTGGCTCACCATTTGAATAGGCTGTTTTAGTCAAGTCCAGGACAAGACACGCACCACACAAAAAAAAAAATAAGGGAATGAGAGAGGGGTGAAAATAAAATGGAGGGGGAAGGGGGGAAAGAGTTGGAAACAAAAATAACTGAAGTGGTCTCCATGGAAACAAGTGGTAAACATTATTTACATATACACAGATCTCTGACGTTGTCATATAATATATTAATACAAGACGTTTTAATTAGAATCAAGTACTATATAAGCCCCTTTCAGTTTAAAAAAAAAACGGAAACCTGTCTTTCTGTTTCGCAGCTTTTTTTAACCAACTTTCTGGAGGTTTGCCGCGCGGACCCCCTGCTCGTAGGTGATCCGCTGGCTGATTAAATACTGCGCCGCTTGGGTTGCCGCTGCTGTCCCCGTGATCGTCACCTTGCGGTTCCTGGTGCCAGGAATAAACTCCCCCTTTTTGGAGATCTGAATCCGGGCGCCAGTCAACTCCTGGTACTCGACTAGCGTCTTCCCGCCTTTTCCCAAAATGGCACCCACCAGGTTCTCTGGCACCGCAATCTCCACCACATCCTTGGAGCCCTCGCCCAGCTTCTCTGTGGCCAGGATGGAGCCGGCCGCCAGCGGTGAGGCCGCGCCGAAGTAGCCGTTGGTGGCAGCGGCCAAGGAGCCCAGGGAGAAGGTGCCCACCGTGCTTCCGGGGGTATTGCTGCCAGCTGAGGCTTCGTTGGCGTAGGAGGCCAAGAGGTTGGCAGCGGCGGCTGCCGCCGGGTTGGCACTAGCTGCCACGGCAGCCAGGACGCCGGTAGCGGTTGCTGGGTTGAGGCCCAGGCCGAGGGAGTTGGTGTTGTATCCGTAGCTGGCCAGGGTGTTGAGCGCCGAGCTGATGGCCAGGAGGTCATTGCCAGTGAAGCTGGACAGGCCGGTGGTGAAGCCTGCCACGCCAGCCAGGTTGGCATGTCCCAGCAGCCCCGCTGCCGAGGCCGCGGCCGGCAGCACCTCGGTTGAGTTGGCGTAAGGGGAGCCGGTGGGGTTGGAGTTGGCGACGGGACCCGAGATGTTGGCGTAGCTGATGTTGAGGCAGCTGCCGCTCTGCGGGTCCTCCTGAATCTTCTGGACAATCAGCTCCACTGCCTTACGGTTCTGCTCCGCCTCGCCGCTCACCGTCACCACTCGCTCCTGCAGGTTAATCCCTTCCGGCTTCTGGGACAGCTGGACCCAGGCCCCGGACTGCTCCATCATTGCCTTCACTGTGGCTCCCCCTTTCCCGATGATCAGTCCTGCTGTACTGTTTGGAACAATCAACTTCGCCTGGAAGACAAAAACGACAAGACTGCAGGTTAGATTTCCCCATGTGACTCCTTCCCACAGGAAGCCAGAACTATAAGAGGCCCGAGTGTGGCCATGCACTGAGGCAGCACTGGGCTCCACTTTACCCCTGTGCTTTCATGGGCGCAAGAAACATCCTGACATTTTGGGCCTTTTTTATTTTAAAGAAAGTTGCAGGTTCATAGGAACACGGGACAGGAGTCCCACTCCAGAGACTTGAGCACAAAAACCAAGCTGGCACACCCTGTGCAGTACTGTTGGAGCCGCTATCTTTCAGATGCGATGATAAACCAAGTCTGCCCCCTCAGGTGAACATAAAAGATCCCATGGGCATCATTTTGAATAGTAAAGGGAGTTATCCCTAGTGTCCTGGTCAATATCACTAGAAAAACGGATTATCTGGTCATTTATCGCATTGCTATTTGTGGGATCTTGCTGTGCACAAATTGTCTGCTGTGTTTCCCACATTACAACAGTGACGACACTTCAAAAGCATTTCATTGCCTGTAAAGCACTTTGGGATTCCTGATTGTGAAAGGCGCTATATAAATTCAAGTCTTTTTCTTTTGCTCTGGTCAGAGGCACAGACACCACAAGGTCCCAGTGAGCTGTGGCGCTGAGTTCGCAGGTTGCAGTCAGGGTAGGAACTGGGACACCGCATGGTTTGTTCTGCTGAACCAAGCCGATTCCCAGATTCCATCGTTGGATGGGTGTTGGATGAAGTGGTGCAATGGGTTCACTGCACAAACCACCCTGTTCCACCATGACCCCTGCACCCACCTTCCCAATGTGGCAGTGATGGGGAAATCTCACTCACAGAACAACCAGTACTGGGCATGCATCACTGGTTAGGGAAGCACACCCGAGACTGAAAAACAGTGTAGAGGGACTTTGCCTTGTGTCTAACCATGTTGTACCTGCCCTGGGAGTGTTTGATGGGGTCAGTGTAGAGGGAGCTTTACTCTGTATCTAACCCCGTGCTGTACCTGTCCTGGGAGTGTTTGATGGGGACAGTGTAGAGGGAGCTTTACTCTGTATCTAACCCCGTGCTGTACCTGCCCTGGGAGTGTTTGACGGGGACAGTGTAGAGGGAGCTTTACTCTGTATCTAACTCCGTGCTGTACCTGTCCTGGGAGTGTTTGATGGGGAGAGTGTAGAGGGAGCTTTACTCTGTATCTAACTCCGTGCTGTACCTGTCCTGGGAGTGTTTGATGGGGAGAGTGTAGAGGGAGCTTTACTCTGTATCTAACCCTGTGCTGTACCTGTCCTGGGAGTGTTTGACGGGGACAGTGTAGAGGGAGCTTTACTCTGTATCTAACTCCATGCTGTACCTGTCCTGGGAGTGTTTGACGGGGACAGTGTAGAGGGAGCTTTACTCTGTATCTAACTCCGTGCTGTACCTGTCCTGGGAGTGTTTGACGGGAACAGTGTAGAGGGAGCTTTACTCTGTATCTAACCCCGTGCTGTACCTGTCCTGGGAGTGTTTGATGGGGACAGTGTAGAGGGAGCTTTACTCTGTATCTAACCCCGTGCTGTACCTGTCCTGGGAGTGTTTGATGGGGACAGTGTAGAGGGAGCTTTACTCTGTATCTAACCTGTACTGTACATGAGTTCTGGTGCTGTCTCTGAGGCTGGATTTAATCTCGGTGATGGCGGTGTTGCCTGTCGGCTGGGGAGCTGGTGAGAGCCCCACATCATGTCCTTTGGGGTAGGCTTGCCGTGCCAATCAGGCACTTAGCCAGTCAGAGGCCAGCTCTCTGTTGCAGGCAGCAACATTGGGGGAGCGGTGGTGGCTGCCAGCAATATACCCACCAGAGGCCCCAGATCAGACAGGGCAGGGAGCGGCTCACAGAGGGACCCCCTCCTCCAATACCAGGTCCTTTAAGTGCCTGACAATGAGAGAATCCCCCTCCCCTCCCTCCGGGGAGCCCGAAAGTAACTGCAACAGGGTTTGCTTTTCGAGCTCCTCATAGCGACTGCCACTGCCTTACCCCCACCTCCATCCCACGGCATCCTTTGAATACCAGCGGCAGCGGGATGGGGCCTTTAAGTGAGCATTAATTGCCGACTGAAGGGCTTCAATTGGTGGAGGGGAGGGAAGGGAAGGGCGTCTGTGGGCCTTCCTAGTGCAGAGGTGGTAAGGGAGTTGGGAACTGCCTAGCCTCCAGCCTGATTAGATGTATCCCCCCCACTGCACTGCCTCCAAACCCAGCCTGGGGTGGAGGGCATTAAATTGCGCCCTGAGTGTCTACGATGAGAAAATGTCCCATTCCCCCGACACCAAAATCCCTACCCTGATGTGTGTGAAATTCAACAGAGTGATTCCAGTCCTGAAACCTTCGTCCGGAGGTTTGGATTCACCGGACATACAAGGGGAAGATTTGCCTAGAAATGCGGCAGTCAAATCACAAACCTGTCTGTAATAAATGAGTTTGTAACAACGAGGACACAGAGGCTGGATGTTGCCTTTCGTCCCAGCAGCTGATGCCTGTACCAGCTGCTGCCACTGGAGGGAGCAGCCGGCATTTAGAATCACCTGAGGCAGATGAGCTTTGGAAATTGCAGAAATTATTTAACTGTCCTGGGAATGCCATTGGCAAACCAACTACATGGGAGAACTGGATTATCAGGGATGTTAGGAGAAGGCTTACTGAACTCAGCCAAGGGAAGCAACTGGATTAGCAGCGGTGATATATAAAAACTTGCATTTGTATAGCACCTTTCACGACCTCAGAACATCCCAAAGTGCTTTATGGCCAATGAAGTTCTTTTTGAAGTGTAGTCACTACTGTAATATAAGAAATGTGGCACACGACCAGCTCCCACAAAACAGCGATAAGCTAACTGACCAGATATTCTGTTTCAGTGATGTTGGTTGAGCAATAAATATCGATTATGAGACGAGGGAAAACTCCCTTATGCTTCTTCAAAATAGTCGGTCATTTATGGCACAGACAGAGGCCATTGAGTCCATGCTGGCTCTCTGTAGAGCAATCCAGTCAGTACCAGAATCCCCACCCTATCCCTGCAGCCCTGCAAGTTTATTTTCCTCAAGTGCCCATCCAATTTCCTTTTGAAATCATCCATCATCTTCGCTTTCACCACCCTTGTAGGCAGTGAGTGCCAGATCATTACCACTCGCTGTGTAAAAAAAAGTCCTTCCTCACATTCTCCCCCTTGCCCAAAACGTCAATTCTGTGTCCCCTGAGTCCTTGTACCATCAATGAATGGGAACAGCTTTTCTTTTTTCTACCTCATCTAAACCTGTCCTAATCTTGTACACCTCTGTGAAATCTTCTCTCAATCTCCATTGCTCCAAGGAGAACAACCCCAGCTTCTCCAACCTAACCTTGTAACTAAAAGCCCTCATCCTTGGAACCATTTTGGTAAATCTCCTCCACACCCCCTCAATGACTCTCACGTCCTAAAGTGTGGTGACCAGAACTGGATACTATTCTAGTTGGGGCCTGAACAGAGCTTAAAGTTCAGCATAACCTCCCTGCTTCTGTACTCAATGCCCCTATTTAGAAGCCCAACACCCCCTATGCTTTGCTAATCACTCTTTCAATATGTCCTGCCATCTTCAAAGATTATTGATGCACAGGCATCCTCTAGTCCCTCTGTTTCTGCACACTCTTTAGAATTGTGCCGTTAAGTCTATATTGCCTCTCCCTATCCTTTCTGCCAAAATGCATCACCCCATACCTCTCTGCATTAAATTCCATCTGCTACTTGTCTGCCCATTCTATTAGCTGATCTACATATGCTGTTGCAGTATATTGATATCATCCTCACTGTTTGCCACTCCTCCAAGTTTGGTATCATCTACAAATTTTGAATTTTACTCCGTATTCCAATATCCAAGTCATTTATATATAGCAAAAAAAGGTGGCAGTCTTAGCATTGATCCTTGGGGAACACCACTGTCTACCATCCTCTAGTCTGAAAAATAACCACTCGCTGTTTTCTGTTCTTAAGCCAATTTTTAACCCAAATTGACACTGACCCTCCTATTCCATGAGCCACAATTTTGTTAACCAGCCTTCTGTGTGTTACTGATGTCTTAAAATCCATCTAGACAACATCTTTTGAATTCCCTTCATCAACCTTCTCTGTTGCTTCATCAAAAAATTCAATTTGATTAATCAAGCATGATCCATCTTTTACAAATCTGTGCTGGCTCTCCTTAAATAACTCAAACCGCCTGTTGATTTTTTCCTTGATTATTGTTACCCACTATGGATGTTAAACTAACCAGCCTGAGGTTGCTAGGATTGTCCTTACACCCTTTGCCACTCTCCAATCATCTGGCACCTCTCCATGGAAGATTGGAAGATTATGGCAAGCTCTTCCACCATCTCCACCCTCACTTCCTTTAGCAACCTGGGATGCAAGTCATCAGGTGAATTATCTACCCTAAACATAGCCAGTCTTTCTAGTACTTCCTGGCTCTCAATGTTCATCCTATCCATTATTTGTTCTGCTGATATTTTGTCAGATTCCTCTTCCTTCTAAACACTGGTACAAAGTACTCATCCCATTCATGGGATGTGGGCATTGCTGCCTCTGCCAAATTGGCCTTGTTCAGAGTCAACCACATTGCTGTGGGTCTAGAGTCACATGTAGGCCAGGCCAGCAGATTTCCTTCCCTAAAGGACACTAGTGAACCAGATGGGTTTTTGCAACGATTGGCAATGGTTTCATGGTCTTCATTAGACTTTTAATTCCAGATTTTTATTGAATTCAAATTTCACCATTTGCCATGGTGGGATTCGAACCTGGATCCCCAGAGCATTACCCTAGGTCTACTGGAATACTAGCCCAGTGACAGTACCACTATGCCACCACTTCTATCCTATCCTGCCCTGTGCCTCTAAGCATATATCACCCTATCTGATGCCAACAGGACTCCACCTCTTACTACTCGCTTATTATTTACATGTTGGTAGAAGATTTTTGGGATCCCTTTTATGTTGACTGCTATTCTCTTCTCATACTCTCCCTTTGCTAACTTATTTTCCCCTTCACTTCCCCTCTCAACCTTTTGTACTTGGCCTGGCATTCGCTTGAAGAATTCACCCAATATGCATGATACACCGTTTCCGTTTCATCATAATCTCTCTCAGCATTCCAGGTGTCTTTGTTTTGGCTTCGCCTTGTTGGAATGTACTTAGCCTGTACCTGAAGCATCTCTAGATCATCCAATGTTCCATTATGGTTCTTCCTGTCAATCTTTGGTTCCATTTTACTCTGGCTAGATCCCTTCTCATCCCATTGAAATTAACCCTCTTCAGATTTAAACATTCTACTTTAGATTGTTCCTCGCTCTGATCTAAACCTTATAATATGATGATCACTCATACCCAAGTGTTCGCCCACAGACACTTCCCGGCACCAGATCCAGCAATGTTTCCTTTCTAGTTGGACCGAAAACATATTGATCGAGGAAGTTCTCCTGAACACATTTCAGAAATTCCTCCTCCTTCTTACTCTTTGCTCGACATTAATCACCCAAATATTGATTGGGGTTAAGTATGCCAGTATTACCACTCTACAATTCTTGCACATCTCTGTGATTTTCCTACAGATTTTTTCTTCTATCTCTCTTTCTGTCATTACATGGAGGCCTGTAGGATACTCCCAGTAGCATGATCATACCCTTTTTGCTTCTCTTAGTGTCAGCTGTGGCTCAGTGGGTAGCACAGGCATCTCTGAATCACAAGGCTCTGGGTTCAAGTCCCACAAATCAAGGCTGACACTCCAGTGCAGTACTGAGGGAGCTCTGCATTGTCTTTCGTACGAGATGTCAAACTGAGGCCCTGCCTACTCGGGTGGATGTGAAAGATTCCGTGGGACTATTTTGCAGGGGAGCTCTCCCCAGTGTCCTGATCAACATTTATCCTCAATCAACATCACAAAAAAACAGATTATCTGGTCATTATCACTGCAGTTTGTGGGAGTTTGCTGTTCACATATTAACTGCCGCATTTCCTACATTATAGCTGTGACTACACTTCAAAAAGTACATCATTGGCCGTAAAGCACTTTGGGACGTTCTGAGGTCATGAAAGGCACTATATAAATACAAATCTTTTTTTTTTCAAATATAACTAAATTGATTCTGTCCTTCCCCCTCACAGCCATCCCCTTTTCCCAACACAACAATGTCTCCCCTAAATCAGTACTGCCAACCCCATCTCCCTTTTTTCCATTCCCTGTATTTAAACCTTGAATATTAAGTGTGCAGTCCTTACCATTTTTAAGCCACTTTCCTGTTATTGCCACTACATCCTTTTCCCACACTGCTATTTATGCTTGTAGCTCACCAATCTTTATTCACCACACTTTATGCATTTCATTACATGCATTGTAAACCTGTCTTTGTATTCCTCATGGTCTGCAACTATCTAATATGGATCTATTCCCATTCTCTAGTACTGCCCAATACACTCACTTTATGCACCATATTCCTCTTATCCACTTTTATATGCCGGTATAAAAACAAAAAACTGCGGATGCTGGAAATCCAAAACAAAAACAGAATTACCTGTAAAAACTCAGCAGGTCTGGCAGCATCGGCGGAGAAGAATAAAGTTGACCTTCTCCTCCCTCCCAGAAACATGATAGGGCCCCCCTTGTCCTCACTTATCACCCCACCAGCCTCCGCATTCAAAGGATCATCCTCCGCCATTTCCGCCAACTCCAGCATGATGCCACCACCAAACACATCTTCCCTTCACCCCCCCGGCGGCATTCCGTAGGGATCGTTCCCTCCGGGACACCCTGGTCCACTCCTCCATCATCCCCTACTCCTCAACCCCCACCTACGGCACCTCCCCATGCATACGCAAAAGATGCAACATCTGCCCCTTCACTTCCTCTCTCCTCAACGTCCAAGGGCCCAAACACTCCTTTCAAGTGAAGCAGCACTTCACTTGCATTTCCCCCAACTTAGTCTACTGCATTCGTTGCTCCCAATGTGGTCTCCTCTACATTGGCAAAAGTAAAGTGATACATCTAAATAAATATCAGTAAAGCTCCTAGCACAGGAAAGAAACTTTTATGACTGCTGATTCTGCAAGTCCAACAATCCCTCGAGTTTATGAAATAGAAATAGTTTCTCTTTCTTGATGCCAAGGTCAGAGAAACTTTCTGTGCTGCAGGACGTTTGTCCCAGAAAGACTGACAAATGGTTAACCTAATGTAGGTTTGCAAACTCACCAGGGATTGTCAGAACGTGGTAGTCAAAGACGCTGAATTGCTGTGGAAATAGCACAGCGTTCATAGTCGAAAGAGAGCCCCGGGCCAATTAGTGCCTAATCTGCTTCACCAGAGGCTTGTTACAGACAAGCTGTCCAGATGCAGGACATTCACCTCTCTCGCCCGCCAATAAGGGGCCATTGTCAAGGTGGCAGATCCATGCCAATGTCTATGCGGTGGAAGGACAGGGCATGAGGTACACTGAGTGCAGACCCATCACTTCCTGGTACATGACGAGGAGGAGGCCGTTCAGCCCCTTGAGCGTGTTCTGCCATTCAGTCAGATCATGGCTGATCCGCTTATGAGTTCCATTTACCCTCCCTGGTTCCAAACCCCTTAATACCCTTTCCCATCAAATATCTGTCAATCTCATTTTTAAAATTGTAAATTGGCCCCCAATCTCAACAGCTTTTTTGAGGGGAAGAGAGTTCCAGATTCCCACTGCCCTTTGCGTGAAGAAGTGCTTCCTGACGTCATCCCTGAATGGCTTGGCTCTAATTTTGAGGTTATAACTCTCAGAGGCTCCTCACAACCTTTGGCAACACTTCATTCAGGAACATTGTTCTTGACCAGACGCTGGTAACGTTACATGACAGTATTTGTCAACCTAGGTGCAGTGGATTGCTCTCTTGAGCTAGGGTCAGATGACCAGGGAAATATGTCACTCCATAGAGTTGAGCATATAATCCCGGCTGTACTGTACTCCCAGTGCAATGCAAAGGGAGTGCTGCACTGTTGGAGGTGCTGTCTTTTGGATGAGACATTTATCTGAGGTCTCCTCTGCCCCCTCCAAGCGGAGGTAAAAGATCCCACAGCCACTACTCTGAAGAAGAGCTGGGGAGTTCTCTGGGTGCCCTGGGCCACATTTATCCCATGAACAACATAGCTAAAAACTGATACTTATCTCATGGCATGTGGGAGCTTGCTGTTCACAAATTGACTGCCACATTTCCTACATTGCAACAGTGACTACACTTCAAAGGTTGGCTGTAAAGTGCTTTGGGAGTGAAAGGTGCTACTTAAATGCAAGTCTTTTTTTTCTACTGCCTTGGAATACACTGTCGGCTTGCCTATTGTCTTCTCGTACCTTGTCCACGTAGCTGCTCTTACGTGTAGCTATTTAACTACTGAGGCATCACAATCAGACCTTATCCACTATATACAGTAAGTTTCTCTCCCAACAATTCGCACACACACACACACTTTCCTGTAGGGGGTCACTGGATAATACTCTTGTCCAGGATCACTCCTTGATTTTTACGCTCCCTAGCCTAAGGATACAGAGGCCATCAGTGCACTCTGGGATCACTAAACTCTGAACTGGTCAGGGATTGGATGGAACCTAAGACTTTCTTGGCTTGTGTGGCTCCGCTATTTGTCAGACACACTCCCAAAGGATAAGTATTGAATGGTTCTGAAGAACCATGAATTCCGCTTCCCACTGTAGGTCCACCTTAGGGTGAGCATTCCACAATGTCAATGTGGCCCTGCTGTCTGAATAATAACTTGTATTTATATAGTGCCTTTAACATAGTAAAACACCGCAAGGGGCTTTACAGGAGCATTATCAAACAAAAACATCGAACAAACAAGATGATATGAAGCAAAATGATCAAAAGCTTTAAAGTGGTAGGTTTTAAGGAGCATGTTAAAGGAAGAGAGAGAGGCGGAGAGGTTTACGGTGGAAATTCCAGAGCGTAGGGCTTCGGGCTGCTGAAAATGGCCACCAATAGCAAAGCGATTAAAATCGAGGCCAGAATTGGAGGAATGGAGAGATCTTAGAGGCTTGTGGGGCTGGAGGAGGTTTGAGATGGGAGGAGGGGTGAGACGAGGGAAGGATTTGAAGATGAGAAGGAGAATTTTAAAATGGAGGCGTTGCTTAATGGATGGGCTGCCGATGTAGGTCAGCGAACACAGGGGGTGATGCCAGAACGGGACAGAGAGGATGCAGGCAGCAGATCCTCTCTTTTTGTCTAATCTCCTTGGAAGGAACTGGAACATTGCGCGCAAGCATTGGTTCCCATGAGTCCCCGTTGCCGTGGAGACTAAGCTGCAGTTTTCACACAGAACAGAATGGGGCTGGAAGATTGCATTGAGCAAGAGGACAATGTTGCTACGAGGGGAGGGGGTCCTGTGTGTGTGTGGTGGGGGTGGGGAAGGAAAGGAGGGCTGGTCAACTATTCTACAATAGGCTTTGAGAATTAGCAGATCAAGTTTATTCTGTAGCACTCGGAGACTTGAGCAGAGAAGGGCAGACATTATATCAAAGGCATTTTCGATTATTCAGCCTCTAAGCAACCATTGCCAGATTCTCTTCCTCCTACTCACTCTCTCCCCTTCCTCCTATTTTCTTTGTCGTCATCGTCTTCATCGGGGAACAACAGTGCCCAGCCCTTGCAATCCTCCATCTTGTATATTTTTACCCACTTCCCGTTCCCTCGTCCCTTCATCCTACAGAGAATGCTGCCTCCTGCTCTCACAGATTCAGGCAGATTCAGACGTGGAGAAGGGCTGCTCAAGTAGAGAGTGTTGTGGCTAATCTACTGTGAAGGGGTGGTGGGGTTGGGAGTGGTGGGGGGAATGAGTTGAGGCTGGTAAAGGGAGAAGAGCATCACAGCCGTTGACTCCAGTAATCTCCAGTCCTCACCCCCAGTGTTTTCTGTCAGAGGTCACTGGCTGATCACTAGCTCTTATAAATCCGTTTCCTCAACTTTCAGGTTGTCCCCAAAGTCAATGAAGTATTCTTGAAGCGCAGGCATTGAGACAGCAAATGTACGTACAGCAAGCTCCCCCAAACCATCGTCAACGAGGCACAGGTCAGCAGTGTGATGGAATACTCTCCACTTGCAGCTCCGACAACACTCAAGAAATGCAACACCATCTAGGACAAAGCATCCCGCTTGATCAGCTCCCCATTCACCACCTTAAACATTTACTCCCTCCATCGCTGATGCACAGTGGCAGCAATGCGTACCATCCACAAGATGCACTGCAGCAACTCACTAACTCTCCTTCAACAGCACCTTTCAAACCCACGACCTCTACCACCTAGAAGGACAAGGGCAGCAGACGCATGGGAACACCACCACCTGCAAATTCCCCTCTGAGTCCCACACCATCCTGACTTGGAACTGTATCGCCATTCTTTCACTGCCACTGGGTCAAAATCCTGGGACTCACTTCCGAACAGCACTGTGGGTGTACCTACATCACGTGGACTGCAGCAATTCAAGAAGTCGACTCACCACCACCTTCTCAAAGGCAATTAGGGATGGGCTATAAATGCTGGCCTAGCCAGCAATGCCCACGAATAAAAGAATTAGATTATGGCCAGATTGTTGTTCTGGTAATGGGTGAGGTATAAATATTAGCTAGGCCCACAGGGAGAACACCTCTGCTCTTGTATGTATAGCAGCCATGGGATCTTTTACATCCACCATTGAGGGTTTAAAGTCTCCTCAGAAAGGCAGCACCTCTGGAGCGCATCGTTCACTAGGTTATGCGGTCAAGACTCTGGAGCCAACGCTTAGCTCTAAAGGGTTCTGGGACACTCAGAAGTGAAAGGCGCTATAGAAATTTTCTTTATTCTTTAATGGGATGTGGGCATCACTGGCAAGGCCAGCATTTGTTGCCAATCCTAATTACCCTTGAACTGAGTGGCTTCCTTCGCCATTTCAGAGGGGCAGTTAAGAGTCAAACACATTGCTGTGGGTCTGGAGTCACATGTAGGCCAGGCCAGCCAGTTAAGGATGGCAAATTTCCTTCCCTAAAGGACATTAGTGAACCAGAAGGATTTTTACAACAATTGTTGATAGTTTCATCGTCATCGTTACTGAAACTAGCAATTCCAGATTTAATTACTTGAATTTAAATGCCACCAGTTGCCATGGTGGGGACTTGAACTCATGTTCTCAGAACATTGGCCTGGGCCTCTGGATTACTAGCCCAGTGACATTACCACTACACTGTCATCTGCCCCATAGACAGAAGGGCTCATGCGGGATTTGAACCTGGGATTTCTCGCAAGTTCATGCAATGAAAATCCTGAAATGAGAATATTACCACCGACCAATGAGCCTTGAAAATAAGACCATAAGACATAGGAGCAGAAGTAGACCATTTGGCCCATCATTCAGTGAGATCATGGCTGATCTGATAATCCTCAACTCCACTTTCCTGCTTTTCCCCATAACCCTTGATTCCCTTACTGATTAAAAATCTGTCTATCTCTGCCTTGAATATACTTAACAACCCAGCTTCTACAGCCCTCTGTGGTAAAGAATTCCACAGATTAACTACCCTCTGAGAGAAGAAATTCCTCCTCATCTCTGTTTTAAATGGGTGACTCCTTACTCTGAGATTATGCCCTCTGGTCCTAGGCTCTCCCACAAGGAGAAACAACCTCTCAGAATCTACCCTGTCAAGCCCCCTAAGAATCTTACATGTTTCAATAAGGTCGCCTCTCATTCTTCTAAATGAGTACAGGCCCAACCTACTCAACCTCTCCTCATAAGAAAACCCCTCCATACCTGGAATCAACCTAGTGAACCTTCTCTGGACTGCCTCCAATGCCAATATATCTTTCCTTAGATAAGGGGACCAAAACTGTTCACAGTATTCTAGGTGTGGTTTAACTAGCGCCTTGTATAGTTTTAGCAAGACTTTCAAACATTCCCTTTGAAATAAAGGCCAACATTTCATTTGCCCTCCCTATTACCTGTTGAACTTATATGTTAGCTTTTTGGGATTCATGCACAAGGATTCCCAAATCCCTCTGTGCTGCAGCTTTCTGCAGTCTTTCTCTATTTAAGTAATATTCAGCTCCTCTATTCTTCCTGCCCAAGTGCGTAACCTCACATTTTCCCACATTATATTCCATCTGCCACTTTTTGCCAACTCACTTAACCTGTCTGTATCCCTCTGGTAGACTCCTTGTGTCATCCTCACCACTTGCTTTCCCATCTATTTTTGTACCATCCGCAAATTTGGCGATAGTACATTCACTTCCCTAATCTAAGTCATTAATATATGTTGTAAATAACTGAGACCCCAGCATTGATCCTGTGGCACTGCACTAGCTACAGGTTGCCATCCTGAAAATGCCCCCCTTATCTCAACTCTCTGTCTTCTATTAGTTAGCCAATCCGCTATCCATGCTATTATACTACCCCCAACACCATGGGCTCTTACCTTGCGCACGGTACCTTATTGAATGCCTTTTGGAAATCCAAATATATTACATTTACTGGTTCCCCTTTATCTATCCTGCCTGTTACCTCCTCAAATAATTCTAATTAATTTGTTAGGCATGATTTCCCTTTCATGAAGCCATGCCTACTCTGCTTGATTAGACTGTGTAATTCTAAATGCACTGCTATTACATCCTTCATAATAGACTCTAACATTTTCCCAGTGACAGATGTTAAGCTAACTGTCCTTTAGTTACCTGTTTTTTGTCTCCCTCCCTTTTTGAATAAGGGTGTTACTACATTGGCAGTTATCCAATCCTCTGGGACTTTTCCAGAATCTAAGGATTCTTGGAAGATTACTACCAATGCATCCACTATCTCTGTAGCTACTCCCTTTAATATCCTGGGATGCAACCCATCAGGTCCAGGGGACTTACCGGCCTTTAGCCCCATTAGTTTCCCTAGTACTTTTTCCTCTAGTGATAGTTGTTGTACTTATTTCCTCTCCCTCTTTTTCCCCTTGATTATTTAGTATTGGAATGCTATTAGTGTCTTCTACCATGAAGACTGAGGCAAAGTATCTATTCAACTCCTCTGCCATTTCCAGGTTCCCCATAATTATTTCCCCAACCTCATTCGAGCTTTTCCTTTTTTCCACCAACCCACCTTCACACCATCTTCGCCGATCCTTCCTCTCTGCAGAAGCAGACACAGTTCCTATTTGATCCCGAAACACTGGGCTGCTTCTTCTGGGCAAGGCCCGCTCGCTGACGCGTAAAATGACGCAGGGTGACGTAAGGCGGGCGTCCCGACATCACCCCACATCATTTACATTTTCAGGTTGGCGGGTGCACAGCCAACTCAGCTGCGTGCCCACCAACCTGTCAACGGCCACTTAAGGCCATTAATAAAGTAATTGAATCAATCAATGGACCTGCCCGTCCAACCTTAAGGTTGGCGGGCAGGCCGGGAGCCCTGGTGGGCTTCCAAAAAGCATGAAACCTCATCCACGGGCGGGATGAGGTTTCATGAGGGTATTAACATAACATTTGTAATAAATGTCTAAATAAAATAAATGGACACATCCCAGCTCATGTGACAGTAGCACAAGAGGGGACATGTCAGTAATTTTTTTTCTAATCTCTATTCAATGTTTCAAACCTGAGCCGATATCCCTGAGGCAGCACTTTGCGAAAGAGGACACTCCTGGCTCAGGGAATCTCCCCCGCCCGCACAGGGAGTGCATAGCGCTTCCTGGCAGACGTCATGCTGGGTAGGCCTTAATTGGCCAGCCCACGTAAAATGGCGGCGCACCCCAACAGGGTGCTCTGATCGGGAACCTGCCCGCTCCTGCACAAATCCCCCCTCCCACCCCGATGGGGGGAAGATCCTTCCCGCCGTCCCCTCTGACGTTCCAACCTTGATCTACAACTAAAATTACCCCTTTGGCGAATAAGTTTGGTCTGAGTTCTCTTCTCCCCAGTTTTTACTTGCAGCTGAGGTTTGTTGTAATTTGTTGCTCGTTCACTGAGTCAAGGAGGAATCTGGAGTCAGTCTTTCCTTAACATAGATTTATCCACATAACTCAGAGAATCCTTTTTCCTCTCCCCACACAGGTGGAAACTGCTTCTTATATATACTTAAGAATAATGTCCTAACCTTTCCCAAATTAGTAAAAACTGCTTTTATTTACAACAAGAGCATCACTTTGAGACAGGACTGCAACATTAGCGAAGTTTGCCACCTACCATCAATTTGCAAAAAGTTCAAGTAACTTCTGATCTGAAACCCAGTTAAGGCCCTTAGTCAAAGTCAGCACCACCTTTGGGCAAAAGCGAAAAGTCAAGAGATAGCGTTTGAGTGACATCAAGTTTAAAAGACCAGTAACTTTGAGGAAGAATGGGGCCTGAGGGAACTGACACCAAACTCAGGACAGTGGCGGGGTGCTATTAAGGAAGACTGCAACATAACACAAGAAGATGTTAATGAACTTGCAGAATGAGCATGAAAATGCTCAATGAATTTCAACGTAGCCTATTGTAAACTGAGGAGAAGAGCAGAGAGGTATTTAAGGGGAAGCTTGCATAGAATCTACAGCACAGAAACAAGCCATTCAGCCCAACTGGTCCATGCTGGTATTTACACTCCAACCAGCCTCCTCCCACCCTCTTCATTTCATCCCATCAGCAAAATCTTCCATTCTTTTCTCCCTTATATGCATCCAGCTCTCCCTTAAATGCATCAATGCTATTCGCCTCAAGTAGTGAACTCAACATTCTAAATTCTCTGTGGGTAAAGACATTAAGCTAGATGAGTACACAAGGGAGAAAGGAGTAGAAAGTTATGCTGATAGAGTGGGAATAAAAATATAGTCCAGTATTTGTGACCATGAAACCACTGGGATTGTAGTAAAAACCCATCTGGTTCACTAATGTCCTTGAGGAAGGAAATCTGCCGTCCTTATCTGGTTTGGCCTACATGTAACTCCAGACCCGCAGCAATGTGGTCAACCCTTAGCTGTACTTAATTGACTTTGCAAGCCACTCTGTTGTATCAGATCTGCTACAAAACCTGTAATCTGCATGGACTGCAGCAGTTCAAGAAGGCAGCTCACCACCACCTTTCTCAAGGGCAATTAGGGCTGGGCAGTAAATGCGGGCCCAGCCAGCAATGCACATTCCAAGACTAAATTTTTTTTAAAAAAGACAGATGAGCTAAATGTGCTGCAAAATTCCGTGTGATTCCTAACTTGGAGGTTTGTGGGAAGGAATGGACTGGAGATAGTATAAGAAGCAATGGTTGCCGCACAGCGAGATACGGGAGGAAGAGCATGTTTGAGCTCATGAAGACCAAGAGAGGAACAGCCATAGGATGGAAACGACTGGAAGTGAAGGGATTGCCAGAGGGCTGTGTGACGTAGTGGCAAAGATGAATGTCGTTCAGAAGATCAGCAGCAGGAACAAAACCAAAGGATGGTATTACTCGGGGAAATAAAATTGCAATCAGTGCAGTCAATTATATTTTTGACTCTGAAATGATTTTAATCTTATTTGTTGTGACACTTGCAGTACAGCTTGGAACCTGATCCCTCCACAGACAGTCTTTATTTGCGATTGCAAGCCTGTATTACATCCCCTCTGTCTGCTGGGGCTGTACAAAAGGTTGTCGGAGTGTTCAGACAGTGTCAGCATCAATATCCACAGTGTGTATATCTCCATCCAGCCCCTGATGTACCAGCGCTTGTAAATAATTCATTATCCACCCTTGGCTCAACCTGGGTCGGGTTACAGGCAGTGAGCGAGTTAGAAACGGGGAGTGGGGTAAAAGAGAGAGATAGAGTGTGCGAGATGGGAAAGAAATAAAGAAGTAGAGAGGGAAAATGAGGATGAGGGAAAGAATGGAAGGCGCAAGATAAGAATGAGACAAACTAAAAAGGAGGGAATGACAAAAAATTATGACAGTGAAGTAAAGTTTAAGAGAATGAGAGTGTAAGGCAACATAATAGAGAAAGAATGTAACAATACAGAAGGATCTGGGTGTCCTTGTACATGAATCACAAAAAGCATGCAGGTACATAAAACAATTAGGAAGACAAATGTAATGTTGGCCTTTATTGCAGGGGGTATGGAGTATAAAAGTGGGGAAGTTGTTACAACTGTACAGGGCATTGGTGAGACTGCGTCTAGAGTACTGTGTACAGTTTTGATCTCCTTACTTAAGGAGGGATATGTTTGCATTGGAAGCAGTTCAGGGAAGGTCCACTAGGCTGATTCCTGGGATGAAGGGGGTTGTCCTGTGAGGAAATGTTAAGCAGGTTGGGTCTATATTCATTGGAGTTTAGAAGAATGAGAGGTGATCTCACTGAAACATATAAGATTTTGAGGGGGCTCAACAGGGTGGATGTTGAGAGGATGTTTCCCCTTGTGGAAGAATCTAGAACTAGGGGTCGCAGTTTAAAGATAAGGGTCTCTCATTTAAGACTGAGATGAGGAGGAATTTCCTCTCCCAAAGGGTCGTCAGTCTTTGGAATTCTCTTCAACAGAGAGCAGTGGAGGCTGGGTCATTAAATATAGTCAAGGCCGAGTTAGACAGATTTTTGATTGACAAAGGAGTAAAGGATTGTAGGGGGCAATCGGGAAAGTGGAGTTGAAGCTACGGTCAGATCAGTCATGGTCTTATTGAATGGTGGAGCAGGCTCGAGGGGCCGAATGGCCTACTGCTGCTTCAATTTTTTGATCTTCTATAAATCACAGGAAGAAGAACATACATAAAGAGAACAATGGAATTACAAACTTATGAACAGAGTATGAAGTTGAGTAAGGGAATATAAAAGATAATTTCGACACAAATAAAGAGGGAATGAAGAGGCAATGCCACCATTTTGTGTGAACTCAACATTATTACAATTACGCGGCTCTTGCTTGAGGCTTTTCCCTGCCTTTATGAAGAGCTTCCATCTCACTGCGGAGGCTTCAGGCCAATCCACATAAAAACAACCTGCTCTGAAAACACTGCTCACATCTTAACAGATGTGACAAATGGCAACCCAGCAGCTGAGACAATCCACAACCTTCTTAAAAAAATTCAATTCATCCCATCTCCTGATGACAATAATTTTTGGCGAAGATGCAGGTCTGGATCTAATCAGTCCTTCCTTGGACTGTACCCAAGTTTCACTGAAATCCGTCCATTTGTTTTTGAGATACATAGTTTACAGACAAACAGACTAACAAGCAGCGACAAATTACCCCCACTCCACCCAGCTTCGTAGGGTGTATGGAAAGGTGGTGTAGAGAAGCTTAGAGATCAGAAAGAAAACTGGATGAGTTGAAGTGACGGTGTAAAATGTCTATAACCAACAATAATAAAATTCTTTTGAATGTGTTAACTGAAGGATTAGTCTACAGGCATTCCTGCTTTAACAGTGAGTGGGGGGGCGGGAAGTACAGTTTTAGACTAGTGAATACATTAATATCACACTGACCTATTAACCCATTCATTACTGAGATCACACTGACCTATTAACCCATTCATTGTAATACGGAGAGCTTGGTGAATGAGAAACTCTCAGACGAGAGGGGACAGTGTCTATTTATTGATGATGCCTCTGAAGTACTCTTCGATATTAATGATGCTATATAAATGCACATTGTTGAAGAGCCAAAAAAAAAAGAGATAACTACATAGAGATTAAAGAAGGAAAGAAAATGAATGCAGAACAGGAAAGAGAAAAAGAAGGGGGAGATATTCGAGATTCAGTCAAACGAGCAGTATGAGGTTCAAACTCTCAATGTTTTCTTTGTCCAGGGCTGAGTTATGTCTTCCTCCACAAAGTGATCTGGGACCAGATTTATTTTAAATACAAGAGGAGTTTGCAGGCCGATAGATTTCCAACGTGGCTGGTTCTGTGATGTTTGTATCATATGACACTTGGACCAGGATTGCTAAAAGAAAGTAGTTTGCTGTGTGTTACAAGGACACTCACTGTTCCATCTATTTATATACCTCTCTGTGCTCGGAACTTGACCAGGCTTCTCCTTGAGGATCTTTAATGAATACAAGTGTTTATTATACACAACTTGGTGACCGAGTTGGATGAGAAACTTCAGAAATGTGCTCCAAAGCAACAACTATTAACCAGACCCTGCAACAACCGGCATTTCTATAGTGCCTTTGACAAAGTAAAATATCAAGGTACTTCACAGGAGTGTTATCAAATAAAATTTAACACTGAGCCACATAAGGAAACAATGGAGCTCAGTGACTAAAGGTTTGGTCACGTACCATCCTCCTCTAACACCTCTTCACTGTTGTCCAGCTGGACTGGAACTCCTCTCACCTGGTTGCATTCTTATCCATCTAATTGTAGCCAGAGAATCGCTTGCAATGGCTTCTCTTCCTGCTCCCACGTCATTACCTATGGTGTCCCCCAAGGATCCACCCTTTGCCCCCTCTATTTCCTATCTACAGGCCGCCCCTTGGCGACATCATCCAAAGGCATTGCGCTAGTTTTCGCATGTGCACCGATGACACTCAGCTCTATCTCACCCCACCTCCCTCGACTCCTCCACTGTTGCTACATTATCAGACTGCTTATCCAACATCCAGTACTGGATGAGCAGAAATTTCCTCCAATTAAATATTGGGAAGACTGAAGCCATTGTTTTCGGCCCCCACTCCAAACTCCATTTCCCAAGTACCGACTCCGTCCCTCTTCCTGGCAACAATCTGAGATTAAGCCGGTCTGTTTGCAACCTTGGTGTCACATTTGATTGAGATGGCCTTCTGACCCCATATTCACTAGTAATCCTGAGGTCCAGGCTGATGCCCTGGAAACATGTGTTCAAATCCCACCACGGTAGCTGGTGGAATTTGAATTCAATTAATTAATAAATTCAATTGATTAATTAAAAATCTGGAATTGAAAACCAGTCTCAGTAATGGTGCCATGAAACAACCCTTTATTGTTTTTAAAAAACTCATCTGGTTCACTAACGTCCTTTAGGGAAGGAAATCTGCCATCCTTACCCAGTCTGGCCTACACATGACTCCAGACCCACAGCAATTTTATGGCTTACTCTAAACTAAGACCGCCTATTTCCATCTCTGTAACATCACCCGAGTTCACCCCTGTCTCAGCTCATCTGCTGCTTAACATACGAACATACATAAGAATTAGGAGGAGTAGGCCCCTCGGCCCCTCAAACCTGCTCTACCATTCAATAAGATCATGGTTGATCTGAATGTAACCTCAACCCCACATTCCTGCCTACCCCAATAACCTTTAACCCCCTTGTTAGTCAAGAATCTATCCACCTCTGCCTTAAAAATATTCAAAGGCTGCTTCCACCGCCTTTTGAGGAAGAGAGTTTCAAAGACTCTCAACCCTCAGAGAAAAAAATTCTCCTCATCTCTGTCTTAAATGTGCGACCCCTAGTTCTAGATTCTCCCACAAGAGGAAGCATCCTCTCCAAATCCACCCTGTCAAGATCCTTCAGGATCTTAAAGGTTTAAATTAAGTTGCCTCTTACTCTTCTAAATTCCAGTGGATACAAGCCTAACCTGTCCAGCCTTTCCTCAGAAGACAACCCGCCCATTCCTGGTATTAGCCTAGTAAACCTTCTCTGGACTGCTTCTAACGCATTTACATCTTTCTTTAAATAAAGAGACCAGTACTGTACACAGTACTCCAGATGTTCTGATGAAGAATCATTTGGACTCGAAACGTTAACTGTGTTCCTCTCCGCAGATGCTGTCAGACCTGCTGAGTTTTTCCAGCTATTTTTGTTTTTACTCCAGATGTGGTCTCACCAATGCCCTGTACAACTGAAGCACAACCTCCCTACTTTTGTAATCAATTCCCCTCTCAATAAATGATAACATTCTATTAGCTTTCCTAATTACGCCACTCGTCACATCCTGCCAACCAGAAAACCCATTTATGCCAACACTCTGCTTCCTGTTAGCTAACCAATCTTCTATCCATGCCTAGATGTTAACCCCTACACCATGAGCTTTTATTTTCTGCAATAGCCTTTGATATGGCACTTTATCAAATGCCTTCTGGAAATCTAAGTACAGTACATCCACCGGTTGCCTTTATCCACAGCACAAAGAACTCCAATAAATTGGTTAAACTTGATTTCCTTTTCACAAAGCCATGTTGATTTGCCTTGAATTTTTCTAAGTGTCCTGCTATAACATTTTTAATAATTGCTTCTAACATTTTCCCTATGACAGATGTTAGGCTAAACTGGCCTATAGTTTCCTGCTTTCTGTCTCCCTCCCTTTTTGAATAAAGGAGTTATATTTGCTATTTTCCAATCTAATGGAACCTTCCCCGAACCTAGGGAACTTTGGAAAATTAAAACCAGTGCATCAACTATCTCATTAGCCACCTCTTTCGAGACCTTAGGGTGAAGTCCAGCCGAAGCTGGGGATTTGTCAGCCCGCAGCCCCAACAATTCGCTCAATACCACTTCCCTGGTGATTGTAATTGTCCCGAGTTCCTCCCTCCCATTTCATGATTTACAGCTATTTCCAGGGTGTCACTTGTGTCCCCTATCGTGAAGACTGAAGCAAAATACCTGTTTAATTAATCCGCCATCTGCCTACTTTCCATTATCAATTCCCCAGATGCACTCTCTACAGGACCAACGCTCACTTTAACTCTTTTCTTATTTAAATATTAGTAGAAACTCTTACTATCTGTCTTTATATTACTAGCTAGCTTTCTCTCATACTCTAATTTTTCCCTCCTTATTAATCTTTTTGTCATTCTTTGCTGTTCTTTATACTCTTTCCAATCTTCTGATCTGCCACCTATCTTTGTGTAATTATATGCTTTCTCATTAAGTTTTTTAAAAATTCATTCATGGGATGGGGGCATCGCTAGCTAGGCCAGCATTTGTTGCCCATCCCTATTTGCCCTTGAGAACTGAGTAACTCACTGGGCCATTTCAGAGGGCATTTAAGAGCCAACCACATTGCTGTGGGCCTGGTGTCACATGTAGGCCGGACCAGGTAAGAACAGCAGATTTCCTTCCCTAAAGGACATTAGTGAACCAGATAAGTTTTTACGACAATTGACAATGGTTTCATGGTCATCATTTGACTTTTAATTCCAGATTTTTTATTGACTTCAAATTCCACCATCTGCTATGATGTGATTTAAACCCAGGTCCTCAGAGCATCCCCCTGGTTCTCTGGATTATTGGTCCGGTGAAAATACCACCACGCCACCGCATCCCCTGTTTGATAACTCTCTTTAACTTTTTTAGTTAACCACGGATGGTGGGCTCTCCACTTGAAATTTTTCTTTCTCATTGTAAAATATATATTATGTGTATTCTGAAATATCCCTTTAAATACCTTCCACTGGACTTCTATTGACCTCATTTGTCAGTTCACGTTAGCTAGCTCTGCATTCATACCCCCAAAATTGCCCTTATTTAAGTTTAAAATAATAGTCTTGGACACACTGGTTTCTCCTTAAATGAATGTAAAATTCAATCATATCATGATTGCTGCTACCTAGGGGCACCTTCACTAGGAGGTTGTCAATTAATCCTATCTCGTTGCTCAATACCAGGTCTAGTGTAGCCTGCAGTCTGCTTGGCTCCAGAACATGATGTTCTAAGAAACTATCCCAAAACCATTCTATGAACTCCTCATCTATGCTACCTTTGCCCATCTGATTTTTCCAGTCTATGGGCAGAATTTAGCCCTTGTCAGGCAGGGGAGGTCAGGAAGCCAACTGCTGCCCGCAATCGAGGCCGGAAGGTGATTTCAAGCTGGTGGGCCGCTCAACGCTGCCTGTGTGCGCTTGAGAATCCCCCTGAGGCACAGCGCTGCCTCAGGGAGATGAAGAGTTTTCAAAAAAATAAAGATTAGAAAAATGTTATAAAACATGTGACTCTGTCAGATGAATAGGGACATGTTATAAGTGAAATTTGAAAAATTTTATTTCATTTTTATTAGATGTTGGAAACCTCATCCCTCCTGTGGATGAGGTTTCCAAAAAAGTGCAAAGGCTGCTTGGCCTTCAGCACAATGACTCTGAGCCGAAGTTCCTCAAGCCGCAAACTTACTGCAGACATGTTTGCCCTGGATCACAGTGTTATCCAGGTGCTCCCGCATGCCTTGACACATCACCTGCCCTGCCATCCTTAATGTATTTTAAATAATGACTTAATTATATTAATCACTTATGTTGCTTTCTTATATATTTTATAAACTTTACCACCAAATTGTGTTCTATTTTAAACCTTAGGGATAGAAAAGAACTTACTCACTTACCAGATACTCCCCAAACAGCTAGCCCCTTTCTCTGTAGTAGAGCAAGAACCAATTTCAAACTGCAAGTCTTCACTCAGTTAGTCAGCTGCACTCCATATGTCTTCATTCATGCCTTTGTTACCTCTAGACGTAAACACATTCCTGGCTGGTCTCCCACATTCTACCCTCCATAAACTTGAGGTCATTCAAAACCCTAGTGCTCATGTCTTAACTCACAGAAGTCCCATTCCCCTATCACCCCCTGTGCAATGTCAATGGAGGAGGATGGGGTGGTGGGTTTGGTCAGGGGGGAGGTGGGTTTGGTCAGGGGGGAGGTGGGTTGGGTGGTCAGTGGGAGAGGGATTGGTTGGTTGGTTGGTTGGAGGGTTGTTCAGTGGGGTTCAGGGTGATCAGATGGGGTCCCTGTGGGGGTCGGGGGGGAGTCAGTGGCAGTTGAGGGGGTGGGGGGTGGTCAGTACTATAGTTTCCCAGGAGTTAGAAGTGGTTTAAATTTTTGTACCTTTCTCTTGGTGACTATTACTGTAAGACAGTCGGAACCATCTGAAGTTTGAGATTTAAATTGTACTTTTGGATGGTTCTCATTACAGGGCGATTTCCCAATGGAAGTTTGAACTTCCCAAGAAATCCTTACCTGGGGACCTCTTGTGGGGGAGGGGGGAGGGTTCCCAGCACACCTTTGAGGTACCCCCCGCCAGCTATGACACGCCGGAGCCCGGGTGTTAAGCGCCAACGTGATTATTTTGGACTTCTGGAAATCACAAGATATAACACTGCCTCACTCACCATTTCTTAAAACCTCTCTCTTTGACCAAGTTTTTGGTCATCGGACTTAACATCCCCTTGGGAAGAACTTAATGCCCTCCCCTGAGGTGAATTTGGAGGCGGGGGTTGGGGGGGGACACACAATTAATCAGGACCCTGCTGTCTTCCTGCCCCTGCCCGATTAAGTCTGGGATGGGAAGGCTTGTGGATGGCCTTCCTGCCAGGATGTTAACTGAGGCCCTTAAGTGGGCAATTAATTCCCACTTAAAGGCCTCATTCCGCATCCCCGCTATTCCACCAGTGGCGGGCAGGGGAGTCGCCACCCGGGGAGTATGTAAAAGCAGAAAAGCTGGGTTTGAGTGTGGGCTTCTGGTGGGGGGGGGATAGTTTGTTCGAAAGCACTCAGTGCCTGATGAAACGACCTGGGATCGGGAGGGGGGGAACGGGGTATGTGGGGGGAATGGGGGATGTGGGTGCTGAAAGCCACCCCTGGGCCCTTTCTTCCAACCCCCACCCTGTGACCCCTATCCAGCCCTTACTCCCCTGTGGCCTGGGTCCCTCAGTGATCCTAGGCCTCTGGCGGGTGCATGATCAGTAGCAGCCACTGCTTCCAGTGGCGTTGAAGGGCCATGGACAGCAGACAGCCTTTGATTGGCTGACAGCTCTCGGGGTGGAGGGGGTGATTTCTGTCCCTGGGTCCTGAATTGCAGGGAAGGCCTGTTACTGGCCAGTTAAGTGCCTGATGGGCATATAATTCTGACGGGCCTTCCCTAACGGAGCTGACGTGGGGCTCTTGCTGGTTCTCCAGCCAGTGGGTGAGCCCCCATCACCAACATTAACTTCCTGCCCTAATTTCCTCCAACTGTGAGCAACACTATGGGAGGTTCAGTTTGGATATAGTAGGCGCTTCTTGGAAAAGCCACACCTGTCGCAATTCACTCCTTCAAATCTCGTTTTCTACATTATATTAAGGTGTTAGCCATGGCTCAGTTGGTGGCACTCTCACCTCTGAACCACAAGGTTGTAGGTTTGAGTCCCAGTCCAGGACTCGAACACAAAAGTCTAGGCTGACGCTCCAATGCAGTGGTGTGGGAGTGCTGCACTGTTGGAGGTGCCGTCTTTCGGATGAGACACTAAAAGAGGTCCTGCCTGTCCTCTTGGGTAGACATAAAAGGATTCCCATGGTGCTATTTTTAAGAAGAGCAGGGGAGTTCTGCCCTGTGTCCTGGCCTATCCCACAAGAACAGATTATGTGGTCATTATCACATTGTGGGAGATCTGTTATTATTTTGTTTGTGGGAGCTTTCTGTGCACAAATTGGCTGCTATGTTCCTTCCTTTGCAACAGTGACCATGTTTCAAAAGTGCTTTATTGGCTGTAAAGCGCTTAGGGATGCCCTGAGGTAATGAAAGGTGCTATTTAAATGCAACTTCTTCCTTCTTGTTTGGTACAATGTAAAACTGAAGAGGGAGGAAATGCTGAAATTCGAAGCAAGAGGCTGGAAGAATCAGTAACTTGGATAGTACACCGTGATGGAACAGCACATCGTTCAGCACGGCACCAGCAATGCCACGGCATAGCTGCTAGCCCATATGGAATTGTACACTTAACGTGCACCTGGCACTGACCAGATATCGCACATCAAAGTGTCATTATGTTACAGACACAAAAAAACCTTCCAATTTTAAAAAAGAGAATGACACTAATTAATCCACAGCTTGGAATTTAAAAGCAGTTAGAGCCATGTGATTCACCACCACACTTGAGAAGTAGCTTGGTCACAGCGGTGTCCTTAAAGACACAGATTGGAGCAAGAGGCCTCATCCTTGTTCCAGGGCTGAGAGTACATAGGATCACAAAGGATATGCAGCACAGAAACAGGCCATTTGGCCCAACCAGTCAATTCTGGTGTTATTGCTCCGCTCAAGCCTCCTCCCATCTTTCCTGATCCACATATATCATCGTAACCCTCGATTCCCTTCTCCCTCCTATGCTTGCCTAGTTTCTCCTTAAATGTATCTATACTATTCACTTCAACCACTCTCTGTGGGAGAGAGTTCCACATTCTCACCTCTCATTGGATAAAAAAGTTTCTTCTGAATTCCCTTTTGGATTTCTTGGGGACTATCTTATATTGATGGCCTCTAGTTGCTCTTCCCCACTAGAGGAAACATTCTCTCTGTGTCCATTCTATCAAAACCGTTCAGAATTTTAAAGACCTTTATTAAGTCACCCCTCCGCTTTCATTTTTCAAGAGAAAAGAGACCCAGCCTGTCAATCCTATTCTGCAAGCAATTCAGAAGGCAAATGGCATGCTGGCCTTTAAGCCTTTAATGCAAGATGATTTGTGTACAGGAGTAGCAAAGCCTTGCTTCAATTATATAGAACCTTGGTTAGATCGCACCTGGAGTACCGTGTGCAGCTTTGGTCCCCTTACCTTAGGAAGGATACTACTGTCATAGAGGGAGTGCAGCAAAGCTTCACCAGACCTGTTCCTGAGATGGTGGGACTGTCCTATGAAGACAGAACGGGGAAACTGGGCCTGTATTCTCCAGAGTTTCGAAGAATGAGAGGTAATCTCATTGAAACCTACAAAACACTTAAAGGGATAGACAAGGTAGATAGAGGTAAGATGTTTCCCCTGGTTGGGGAGTCTAGAACCAGGGAACATCATTTTAAAATAAGGGAGAAGCCACTTAGGACTGAGATGAGGCAAATTTATTTTTTACTCAGGGTTGTGAATCTTTGGAATTCTGTACCCGAGAGGGCTGTGGAAGCTCAATCATTGTGTATGTTTAAAGCAAGATTGACAGATTTCTATATACCAATGACATAAAAGGATATAGGGATAGTGAGGGAAAAAGGCATTGGAGTGGGTGATCAGCCATGATCGTATTGAATGGTGGAGCAGACTCAATGGGCTGAATGGCCTAGTCCTCCTTTGTTCCTATATGTATACCTACACATTTCTGGTATCATCCTTGTAAATCTTCTCTGTACTCTCACCAGTGCCTCCATATCCCTTTTATAATATCGTGACCAGAACTGGACACAGTACTTAGACCTTGGTGGTCTAACCAAGGTTCGATACAGATTTAGCACAACTTCCCTGCTTTCCAATTGTCATTGGATAGTGCCGCAGAAAGACTGCCATTTCTCTTACCTTTTAATCCCCCCTCTTGTTGGGGAACATTTCTGGCTCTTTATTACACTCTAGAACCCCACACAAGGGCCATTCTTTACACACACATGCGGACAGTGAACAAACTGAGCTTTCAGCTCCCAACTTGGGTAATGACTCTTAGTTAGGGAAGGCCCTGATAGCACGGGTGCATAATTGTCAGACAAGGACAGCCCTTTGTTCTGATGTTAGCTTTGCTAATCGAGAACCTTACTAATTCATGGCCCCACTTCATAAAACATAGACTTAATGGAAAAATGGGTTTTTGCTCTACCAGGAGTCTACCCAGCCAAACATCATTGAATCTTACTGCACAGAGGGCCATTCATTCCATCCAGCCCATGCCAGCTCTTTGAACAAGCTGATAAATTAGGTCCACTCCCTGTTCTTTCCTCATAGCCTTTTTAAGTATCTCCTTTTGAAAGTTATTATTGAATCTGCTTCCACCGCCCTTTCAGTAGGGTCACCAACTCTGGCTGGACATACTCTGGTTGGCTGAAGTGACATTACAGAAAGCCGGTAGGGTGGCTCGAGTGGACCCTAAGGGAGCGTGAGAGAGGAAAACAAACCAACTTTAATTAGGCAAACGGGACGAATTTGCAGTGAGAGTGAATAGCGATTAGATTAGAGGGAAAAAAAAGCTTTACTCACTCTGAAGGGGCATGATGCAAGATCTGATGCCATGGTTTCAAACAGGGATAGTAAAGCTGCAAAAACTGAGGAGAAAATAACTTTTTTTTCTCTCTCTTTCCATCTGTGTTTTTAATGAAATGAAGTGATTCAAATCCCCGCTCGTGCCGATCACACTCAGACTAACGCTCATTGCTCGTCCCGATCCCACAATGAAATTAGAATCCCATCACAGCCTGCTAAAATCCCATCACAGCCTGCCAAAATCCCATCACAGTCTGCTAAAATCCCAGCCAATCAGAGTCGTCCTGGGTTTTTTTTCCGTTTAAGGTTTGAATTTGTTTGGGCGGCTCTGTGCTAGATGCGATGTCACCGTGTGGCGATGCCTCACTAGGGGAGTTGCAGTTTCTTCCCCTTCTCGGTGGCTGCTGACGATGAATTATGGGACTGATTTGTTTAAAATATCGTTTTGAAAATTTTCCGGATTGCTTTCTTTGACAACCGGGAGATTGATGCCGATTCCTTTAGACTCCCAGCCATTCTGGGAATGTTGGCAGTCCTACCTTTCAGGCAGTACATTCCAGATCATCATAACTTCCTATGTAAAAAAACAAATTCTCCTCGTTAGTTCTTTTGTTGGTTCACTTGAATCTGGGTCCTGTTCTTACTGAGCCTTCTGCCAGTGGAAACAGTTTCTCCTTATTTACTCTGTCGTCATCCCTCAGGATCCGGAACAGCTCTCTAAGGGGAAGATGCTGGTGGCTTAGTCGTAACGTCACTGGGCTAGTAATCCAGAGGCCCAGACTAATGCCCTGGGTTCAAATCCCACCATGGCAGCTGGTGGAATTTAAATTCAGTTAATAAATCTGGAATATAAAGCTGGTCTCAGTAATGGTCAGATTGTTGTAAAAACCCATCTGGTTCTCTAATGTCCCTTTAGGGAAGGAAATCTGCCGTCTTTACCTTGTCTGGCCTACATGTGACTCCCTCTGCAATGGCAAAGCAAGTCGCTCAGTTCGAGGGCAATTAGGGATGGGCAACAAATGCTGGCCTTGCCAGAGACACCTGCATCCCATGAAAGAACAGAAAAAAAGAATCAGTGTTTGAGCCTCAGTGAGAAAACTGTGCCCAGTTTCGGGCCCCCTCACATGGTGTGGGGATATGAAGGCTTTGGAAAGGGTGCATGAGATTGATTGGCAGTTCAAATCGGGACAGGCCTATCAAGCCGAGTCGCTGTACTTTGGAGAAGGGCTGATGAGATCCAAGCCTCACAAAACAACGAAGTGATTTTGTGTTGTACAGTGACCAATCATTTCAACAGGGTAGGTTTCAGAGGGAATGGGGGTCACATTTACATGCTATGCACGGGCAGAACTAGGGCCAGGATTTTCCGGCGGTGGGTTCCCCTCGGTGGATGCGATGAGCCATTGACTTCGGTGGGACCCTGCCGGTGGGAGGGGCCGGAAAATCCTGCCCTAGATCTTTTCCTTGGAATTGTGGAGCTCTGTAATAGGCTGGTGCTATGAATACTGATTCGTTAAATTAATTCAACTGAGATCTGGGCCTCATTCCGGCCGGGACAGAAGTAAAAGAGAAAGGAACACTTGCATTTATATAGCGCCTTTCACAGCCTCAGAACATCCCTGTGTTACAGCCAGTGAAGGACTCTTTGAAGAGCTGTGCCTGTTGTCATGTATGAAAAGTGGCAGCCAACTCGCACACAGCAAGATCCCACAAATAACAATCAGATAATGATCAGTTCGTCTGTTTCTAGTGAAGAGGATTGAGGGATAAATATTGCCCAGGACACCAAGGAGAACTCCATCGTTCTTCTTTGAGATAGCGCTGCGAGATTTTTTACGCCCATGAGGTACCAGACCAGGCCTTGGTTTAATGTCTTATCTGAAAGATGGCCCCTCCAAACAGTGCAGCACACCCTCAGTATATTGCACTGAGAGTATCAGCCTTGGCTGAAGTCTCTGCAGGTGTGACTTGAACCCACAACCTTCTGATTCAAAGGTGGAAGTGCTACTCACTGCGTCACACTACCACGTTAATCAGGGTCAGATGTGATCTCCGGAGCCAGTTTTGCTCTACGGATGAACCAGCGCATCTGTTCCTGTTGTCAGATGGAGTAAGGAAACTGACACTTATAGAATTTGGCTCTGGCACGTGTCAGGATAAAAGCAATAAGATACATGGACCGACATGGGAAGTGTTTGGGTGAGAAGGGGTTAACAGGAGGTTCCGAAGTTGTGATTGAAGTTTTTCTAAAGATGACGTCGTTTTTTTAAATATATATATCAGCTTCCTGCAGCATCATCTCCTTGGAGCTGTGTGTCCTTGAGGAGATAGAAAGCACGGACTGTCGCACACACAGAAAAACATCTGTGGTCATTAATTTAGACCTTTATCAGTTCACAAAGGCCTGTGTAAACAGCTCTTTGGTTTCGAAGTCTTGGACCGGGTTAGATAAGATCAGACACTGTTGGGTTGGCCTTATCACTTTTCAAAACAACTCCTGTTCTTGTTCCTCAAAGCTGGCTGCCAACCAAAATCCAGAGCCTACAGGCCTCTGCATTATTCCCAGAGGCCAAGATGCAGCACCCAGCTCCTAAATATAGCTCTCTGCTCACAGAAACGGATGCAGGGCCAGTACTATTGTAAAAGTTTGTGATGAGGAAGCGTTGACGCCAGCAGCAAAGGGGGTGGTGAAAGATAGCCCCTTTGTAGAACAACTGATCTTTCAATCAGCCACAAGGGCCGAGAGCCTTTTCCTCCTTCCAGGAACGCATGGAATCTATATCCCATGCTGGCCCACTTTCCTTGAGTCAGTGGGAGCCTCACGAAGGGATATCACAATGTCAGTTCCCCCTCTGTCTGCAGATAAAAGCTGTACTGGCATACTATGAGCGTGCTCTTCCACAACAACTCATATTTATTTATCTTTTTTATATTCCTTCATGGGATGTGGGCATTGCTGGCATTTGTTGCCCATCCCTAATTGCCCTTGAACTGAGTGGCTTGCAAGGCCAGTTAAGAGTCAACCACATTGCTGTGGGTCTGGAGTCACATGTAGGCCAGACCGGGTAAAGACAGCAGATTTCCTCCCCTGGAGGATATTAGTGAATCAGATGGGTTTTTAACAACAATCGATGATAGTTTCATGGCCACCATAACTGAGACGAGCTTTCAATTCCAGGTTTTTATCAATTGAATTTAAATTCTACCAGCTGCCGTGGTGGGATTTGAACCCATGTCCCCAGAGCATTAGCCTGGGCCTCTGGTCTAGTGACATTACCACTACGTCACCATCTCCCCCTACATGGTGCCTTTTAAGATAATGAAACATCCCAAAGTGCTTCATAAGGGCTTTATCAAACAAAGTAAGACACCAGGCCACATAAGGGGTATTAGGTCAATGACCAAAAGCTTGGTCAAAGATTTAGGTTTTAAGGAGCACCTTAAAGGAGGAGAGCGGGGTAGAGAGGCAGAGAGAGAATTCCAGAGCTTGAGGTCTAGCCAGTTGAAGGCATGGCCACCTGAAGATGGATGAGTAAAACTGGGGATACACAAGAGGTCAGAATTAAAGGAGCTCAGAGATCTCATGGAATAAACCCTCTGTGTTACCCTTCAGATGTTGGTGGTGTAGAGCAGCCGTTCTGAAAGTGTGTTCTGCAGACCACTGGTGGTTAGTCAGGGCCCTCCAGATGGCCCGAGGACTGGTCAAAAATCCAAGGTGTGGACGTGCAACGCCACAGCTGAGGCCACATGAGAGAACAGGCCTGAACCCTCATCCCCACAACTCACGGGAAGTCGCACAACCAGATTGGCTCTCGTGTGCCTGGCACGAGTCGTCATAAGTGTGAGCAACAACATGGGTTTATCAGCATAGTTTTATACATCACTGTTGATTTTCTTTGATTAATAGCTAGATAAGTATTAGTTTCTCAGAAGAAGATTGTGATGATTTTATAACACATTTAGAATGTTTTAAATAAATGTGTTCTCTTGTAGTATTAATGTTCATAATGTGAAAATGTTTTGTTTCTGGCATGAATTAATGATTTGCTAATGATATTTAATACAAAATTAATGCACATAAATTTATTACATGTAGTATTTATCGTTCTATAAGTTCCCATCAGGACAAATGCAAGAAGACCAAATTTCAAACACTCACTCCAATTTATACTACAGTAAAAATAAAGTGTGCTGATTGGTTGGCAAGTCGACTCTGGCTGAGGTGTTGCTGTGGAGAAAGTCCCCATTAATTCTGATTTTTTTTGTGGTGGCTGGTGGCAAGCGAAAATGGGTGGAGTAGGGCCAGTCAACATCTGCTCAGCATCCACCCTGTCAAGCCCCCTCAGGAACTTATATGTTTCAATAAGGTCACCTCTCATTCTTCTAAACTCCAATGAGTATAGGCCCAACCTTTCCTCATAAAACAAACTCATTCATCCCAGGAATGAGCCCAGCGAACCTTCTTTGAACTGCTTTAAATGCAAGTATGTCCTCCTTGTGTAAGGAGAGCAAAACTGTACACCGTACTCCAGATGTGGTCTCGCCAATGCCCTGTACGTTGTAGCAAGACTTCCCTACTTTTGTACTCCATCCCCCTTGTTCCTGGACACTAAAAAGTCACCTGGGAGTAGCAGCACTGTCGGAGCTGCTGTCTTTTGCAGTTTTTACGTTGAGCAAGTACCTCATCTATTCTCTCAGGAGAGGAGCATGGGGGTTCTCCCTGGTCTACTGGTCCAACATTTATCCCTCAATGTCACCAAAAACAGATGATCCGATCATTATCACATTGCTGTTTGTGGGAGTTTGCTGTGCACATATTGACTGCTGCGTTTCCTACAATACTTCAGAAGTATTTCATTGGCTGTAAAGCGCTTTGGGACATCCTGAGGTCATGAAAAGTGGTATAAAAATGCAAGTCTGTCTTTCAGGGAAGAAAGAGGATTCAGGTGAGCCCCCTGTGCCTCCATTTTCTCCCCCACCCCATTTTCCTCAATTCCCCGTTCCCAATATCCTCCAAATATGGTTTCAGGAAAATCCAACCTTATGTTTCCCCATGCCCTCCAGCCTCAAAGTTACTAAACAGTGAGGCCATGCAGACCAGGAAGCCCACTGGTTAGATTAGAACAGCTCAGATTTATTTGTTGTGTCTGTATGGAGGTGATACTATCCTAGCATTCAGAGCAGCCACAAAAACCCTCTATTGAACTGATAGAGGGCTTTCACTGTCGTAATGACTGCTGGAATAACCTGACTTCCATGGCTGTCTCCAGACTCTCCAGCTGACAGAGAGCAGGAGAAAACATGTGTGATCCCATAGATGGGTAGGACATGAAGAGAATGGCGAGAACATAGAAAAAAAGAGTTAAAGGGCCTCAGAGAAGAGGGTTGGGAAGAAAACATACTTGTCATTTAAATTGGCCCGGTGTGAATATTTTTCATATTTTCCCAAGGATTTTAACAAGAGATGCCCCATGAGCTTGATCTTGTGAAATTTTTCTTGTATGGGCTGGGAGGGGAGTCTAAAGGAAAATGGGGAGTGGGAGGAAGGACATCCGTCAGGGATCTCGCTCTCAATCTCTGTTCAGCACCCATTCTCATGCAGCCATTGGGTGCAGACACTGTGGCTATAAGACAAAGTCAAAGGCTGGAAAACCTGCCTCCTGAATCTCCAAAGCCTGTCCACTATCTACAAAGCACAAGTCAGCAGTGCAATGGAATACTCTCCATTTGGCTAGATGAATGTGGCTCCAACAACGCTCAAGAAGCTCGACAGCATCCAGGACAAAGCAGCCTGCTTGATTGGCACCCCATCCATCACCTTAAACATTCACCTCATCCACAACCTTCAACATTCACTTCCTCCATCACCGTCACAGCAGTGTATACCATCTACAAGATGCACAGCAGCAACTCATCAAGCCTCCTTCGACAGCACCTTCCAAACCTACAACTTCTACCATCTAGAAAAACAAGAGCAGCGGATGCACACCACCAGCGACAGAGGTTTCTCTGCAAGTCACACACCATCCTGATTTGGAACTATGCTGCCGTTCCTTTACTGTTGCTGGGTCAAAAACTTAGAACTCCCTTCCTGTCAGCCCTGTGGGTGTTCCTACACCACATGGGACTGCAGCGGTTCAAGAAGGTGGCTCACCATCACCACCTCGAGGGCAATTAGGGAAGGGCAATCAATGCTGGTCTTGCCAGCGATGCCCATAATAAATGAAAGAAAGTAAAAAAAAAAATTACCATTGATGGCTTCCATAGCTGAACAGCCCACCACCACTCTGCCTGGCTTTATGCATGAAATGAGGCCACTGGGATGAGGTACTGTATCACCAGCAGGTGTCAGCACCATGAGCTGAAGAAAGGAACTCAACTGTTCCTGAAATCCTCTCTCCATGCCTTTGTTGTCTCCAGACCTGGCTATTTCCAGTGTTCTCCCAGGCTGTTTCCCACCATTCCACCCTCCATGAAATTGAGCTCCTCCAAAACTCTGCTGGCCGTATTGGAACTTGCACCAAGTCCCGTTCACCCACCCTCATTACTGTGATCAAATCCCTCCATGGACTTATTCCCCTGCATTTCCATAACCTCCTCCAATCCTTCAAAATCTCTACCCTCTTCCAATTTGAGCTTCTTCCATCCCCCATGATTTTCTCCACTCGCCACGGATAGCCATTCAGGCCCCAAGTTCTATAATTCCCTCACTAAAATGCTCCACCTTTACAGTGCTCCTTTAAAGCCTATTGCTTTGACCAAGCTTTTGGTCACTTGTCCTAATCTCTCATTACGTGACTCAGTGTCAAATTTTGTCTGGAAACGTCTTGGGATTGCTTCCTTTTTAATATGTTTATGAGATGTGGACATCTCTGACAAGATCAGCAAAAGAATATAAACATAAGAAACAGCAGCTGGAGTAGGCCACTCAGCCCTTGGAGCCTGGTTTGCCATTCAGTAAGATCATGGCTGACGATCTACCTCAACTCCACCTTCCCATACTATCCCCATATCCCTTAATTCCCTTAATACTCAAAAAACTATCCGTCTCAACCTTGAATATACAAAATGACTGAGCACCCACAGCTCTCTGGGATAGAGAATTCCATAGATTCACAACCCTCTGAGTGAAGAAATTTCTCCACATCTCAGTCCAAAATGGCTGACCCCTTATCCTGAGATTCTGCTCCCGTGTTCTTGAGGGAAACAACCACTCAGCATCTAACCTGTCAAACACTTTTAAGGATTTTATATATTTCAATTAGACCACCTCCCATTTTTCTAAACTGCTGAGTAAATGGGCCTTGTCTACTCGATCTCTCCTCATGGGACAATCCCCTCATCTCTGGCATAAGTCTAGTGAATGTTCGTTATACTCACTCTAGGGGAAGTATGTCCTTCCTTAGGTAAGGGAACCAAAATTGCACACATCCCTAATTAACCTTGAAACAGATAAATGACAAAGGCATTCTATAAATGCAGGTTATCGTTGAGATGATTAATAGGAGAAAGATGCAGGAAATGAAAAGGGTGCACGAGGAAGCTGGGTGGCTGGTGTCCACTCTGCGAAGCTGCTGCTGCCTGAGAGGACACAATGATGGAGAGTCTGCTTTATTGCAGATGACAGGGGGCGGAATCCGCAGAAGGTTTCTTAAAGAACACTGCAGGCCCTCCATCGGCTGCTGGTGCAAGCTTCTCTAATTGGATCGATAGCTGGCGAGTGACCTGGGTGACCTGGGCATGAATGATTGTCGGAGGTACAATGCAGCATCTGCAGTGGGGAGTGGAGGGGTGTGGGGGGGTGGGGGGGGGGAGGTGTGTGTGTGTGGGGGTGGGGGTGGGTGGTGGTGGAGGGCGTTGGTGGGGGAGACGTTCATCAGCAAACCTGTCTCGGGCGCGTTCAATTTCCTCTGGCAGATTGCTTGCAACGCTCATAATTAAGAGGAAAGCAAAAATGACACCGCAGATCTCCAAGGAAAGATAACGACAACTGCCTTTTGCATTGCCAGAATCCAACCTTAATATGCAGGTGAGTTCAGTGTTCTTTGTCCTAGCTGTAATGTGCTTTTACTGCAGTGCACAGAACATTGGCACAAAAGGGAATAGAGTTTACAAGACAGAAAGATTTCACATTATCTCATTTAAACAGCACCTCCCTCCGCCCCAACCTTGGCCCATATTTTCAGCTGCCCGGTCTTGTTAAAGTCACTGTTAATACATTGAGGAAATAATGAATCTGAAGCCTGTCTTTTCCTCAATCCAGGTTTATTCCCAAGGCTAAAGAATAAAGGCACAGATTCCTCTTCTTTCCCCCTACACCCAGTGTGAACTGATTTTTATATTGAATGTATTTAAGCTGTCCACTTAATTTACCATCCCACTGTCTGCTATGGTGGGATTTGAACCCAGGTCACCAGAGCATTATCCTGGGTCTCTGGATTACTAATCCAGCAATAATACCACTACTCTGTTGCCTCCCTCCTCCATAAGGAGGGTTTCCTTACACTTGCAATAATTCACTCACTTTTCCCCAAATGGTGACAGCTGCTTTCAATTACAAACCTAAAGCATGCGCTCCAATGCAGCATGATTCCAACATTAACAGCTCCCAGTCTTTGGTATTCCCTCTGTAAAACGCCTCCATCTCTGCCTCCCCCTCCTCCTTTAAAAATCTTCCCAGAACCCACTCCTTTCACTGAACCCATGGTCATTCCAGCCCAGAGGGAGTCCAGAACCTCAGGCCCCAACCCACCGGAGCTTTTGTCACCTCCGGACATGGCTATTCCTGGCCAGCCTCAAGCCTTCTCCACCCTCCGTAACCCACTAACTGCTGCCTGCACCCCTAGCCGCACCCTGTTTGCCCATCACCCTCCCTGTTGCTCAGCCTGTAAGGAAAAGCTTTATTTAGGCAGCACGTGGCTGGGACCTGGAATGCACTGCCTGAGAGGATGGTGTAGGTAGATTCAATTCGAGGCTTTCAAAAGAGAATTGGATAATTAATTGCGGAGAAAAAGATTGCAGGGAAGCGAGACTAGCTGAGTTGGTCTTACAAAAGCTGGCACAGACACACGACAGGCTGAATGGCTTCCTGTGCTGCAACCATTCTATAATTCTGTGTTGCTGAAAGACATCTCTGAGTGATGTACAATGTGGACAAGAAGAGGGGAGGCTGAGGGGAAAAGAAGATGATAATCAGGAGGCTAGGGATGAGGTGGGGGGGTGCTGCAGTCATTCGGAGGGGGTTTGTTAGGAGGCTTTTGCAAATAGGGAGTGAGCGGGAGGGTCAAGCGAGGGGTGGGGTGGGGAAAGGCTTCAGAGGCACATCAGCATGGCTGCTTGAGCATGAATGGCAGTGGAGTAGGAATCATGGCACTGGAAGAGAGGAATGTTTGAGGACTCTGGGTCTATACTCAATGGAGTTTAGAAGGATGAGGGGGGATTTGATTGAAACTTACAGAATACTGAAAAGCCTGGATAGAGTGGACGTGGGGAAGATGTTTCCATTAGTAGGAGAGACTAGGACCCGAGGACACAGCCTCAGAGTAAAGGGAAGACCTTTTAGAACAGAGATGAGGAGAAACTTCTTTAGCCAGAGAGTAGTGAATCTATGGAATTCATTGCCACAGAAGGCTGTGGAGGCCAGGTCATTGAGTGTATTTAAGACCGAGATAGATAGGTTCTTGATTGGTAAGGGGATCAAAGGTTACGGGGCGAAGGCGGGAGAATGGGGTTGAGAAACTTATCAGCCATGATTGAATGGCGGAGCAGACTCAATGGGCCGAATGGCCTAATTTCTGCTCCTATGTCTTATGGTCTTATGGTGCCTGGACAGACACGTGCCTGGAGGTGATCATGGGTTAGGATGAAGCACAAGGTCATAGTACGAGCTGAAGGTAGGGTGAGGATCTTGAATTCAATTTGCTGGTGCATAGAGGAGGCTCAGCTCAGAATGGATGGGAGTGAAATGACCTGGTGTGGGATGGGACGTTCTGATGGAGTTATGGCTTGTTGAGTGTTGTGTTCGATGGTTTAATTGGTTTGTGTTTGATAATGAGAGTCTGGTAACTGATCTATGCTTACTGTGCTTGATTTGTTAAGCCTGAGCGGGGATTCAGAGCAAAGTAAACAGACACCACAGAAGCTACTAGAAGCTGAGCTGTGAGCATGAGTGCAGACATTTTGTGACTTTAAAACTCTTATAAATAAACCTGTTGCATACTTCGAAATTAGTGTCAAAGCTGCATTGCTCCGGGACATATAAAATATACAACATGGAGCTCAGGAGAGCAGTCAGTAGAAGGCTGGAGGAGTTTGCACCCTTCTTCAGTTGGGCCTATGTTGAAGCTCAGACTCAGATACCTCAGCCCTCAACAGTGAACTTCATGTAGAATTTTACAGCACAGAAATAGGTCATTTGGCCCAACTGCTCCATGCTGGTGCTTATGCTCCGTGTGACCCTCATTTCCATCCCTCTTCATCTCATCCTACCATCATACCTCCTATTCCTTTCACCCTTGTGTGTTTATCAGGCTTCCCCTTAAATGCATCTATACTATTCACTTCAGCTTCTCTCTGTGGTAGTGAGTTCCACATTCTGACCACTCTCTGGGTAAATAAGTTTCTCCTGAATTCCTCATCGGATTTATTACTGACTATCTTAGATTTATGTCCTCCCATTTGAGTTTTTAAACTAGGGATTTGAGACTATAGGGAGTAGTTTATGGAGAGATGATGGTCTGGCCTATACATGACTCCAAACCCACAGAAATGTGATTGACTCTTAACTGCCCTCTGAAATGGCGTAGGAAGCCACTTGGTTCAAGGGCAATTAAGGATGGGCAACAAATGCTGGCCTTGCTAGAGATACCCATGCGCCATGAAAGAATAAAGAAGAGGGGATTAGTATAGATGCATTTAATGAAAAACTGGATAAACATGAGGGGGAAAGGAGTAGAAGATTACGTTTATAAGAGTTAAATGGCTGAGGGGAGGTTTGTTTGGCATTTGATACAGTGTCACACAACAGACCTGTGAACAAAGTTATAGCTCATGGAATAAAAGGGACAGTAGTAACATGAATACGCAATTGGATGAGCAACAGGAAACAGAGAGCAGTGTTAATGGACGTGGAGTTTCCCAGGGGTCAGTATAGGGACGCTTGCTTTTCCTGATATATATTAATGACCTAGACCTTGATGTACAGGACACAATTTCAAAATTTGCTGATGATACGAAACCTGGAAGCATTGTGAATTGTGAGGAGGATAGAATGGAACTTCAAATGAACAGAGACAAGTTGGTGGAATGGGTGGACAGGTGACAGATGAAGTTCAACGTGGAGAAATGTGAAGTGATTCATTTTGGTAGGAAGAACATGGAGAGGCAATATAATATAAAGAAAGGGTACAATTCTAAAAGGGGTGCAGGTGCAGGGAAAACTGGGTGTATATGTGCATAAGTCATTGAAGATGGCAGGACAGGTTGAGAAAACAGTTAATAAAGCATACAGTATTCTAGGCTTTATTAATAGGGGCAGAGAGTATAGGCGCAAGGAGTTTGGGCCTGAACTTCCATGGATTGCCACTCCGCCCCTAATTTCTTACCTCGAAATCCAGCCAATCCTTTCTCACCCGACCTTCCGACTCAGGCTGGGCGAGAGCTGTGCAAGGCAGTGTGCTCCTGAGGCTTTCAGTCAAGGGCTGCAGAGTCGGAGGTAAGGAAAACACGCCCCCTTTTTCTAATGGCACTCGCTGCCGTAAAGCAGATAAATTTAAAGGTCCAGCCACTTTCAGAAGCCAGGCAGAATGTAAGTTTCTCAGGTAAGTGGGTAAGATTGGGGGGCAGGGTGGGTTGGTTGGTTGGTCGGAGTTGGGGTCAGATGGTCAGGGGTGTGGGGGTTGGTCGGAGCAGTGGTTGGTTGGGGAGGTGAGGGTCAGGTGGTCAATGGGGGGTGGTTGATCAGGGGGGTTGGGTGGTCAGTAGGTGGGGTGGTTAATTGGGGTGGGGGGAATTCGGGTGGTCAGTCAGGGGATCTGATGGTTGAGGGCTGGCCAGCGGGGGTGATGGTCAGTGTCATTGGAAAAGATGGTGTAGACACAAAGGGCCGAATGGATTCCTTCACTGTAAAATTTCTACGATTCTGTGTGGAACATAAATACCAGAACAGACCAGTCGGGCTGAATGGCCTCTTTCTGAGCCTCACTTCTAGGAGCAACTACGAGGAAAACCATCAGGACCAACTTTGACCCAAGAATCTGCCCAATCACAGGAATCCAGATGGTTCCAACCTCCGTTAATTAGATGAATCAAAGCACTGATGAAAATAAAGTGTCTGATGGATTTTGCAGTTTACTCAAGCTTCGAGCAGCAGAGGGCTAAATCTCTGGGGACATCTCCGAGCTAAATGCTTCCTCAGAAGGGAAACGAGCCAGGGCTGTTTCACCGGAAAAGTTCAATTTGCATTCACTGATAGGAGAAGCCGCCACTTCCTGTGAGGATAATGGTCACTTCCTGTGGGAAGGGGTGTTGCGGGGAAGCTTGCTGTGCAAATTAGTGTGACTGGGGTTAGAGATTGAGTGGAAACCCTGCAGTCCAGAGGAAGTGACACCTTTGAGAGGAAAATGAGCGACAAGGGAACAAGAGCAGGAAATCAAAACAAGCAGCAACTGAATAAATCTTGGCCATCCTGCCGTGCTGCTATGACCTTGATGTAAGGTTCACGATTACCTCGAGGGTTTTCTCTCTTCTCCATCCATCCCTCACTTACCTTCAACCGAATCTGACTAATTGGAAATGAAAGTGAGACACTGCCTCATTGACTTTGTCTACAAGAAGTTGTTGCCTTGGCAACTAATCTGGCACTGGTCTTTTTGCTGACCAGTTCCCCGAGCTACAGTGTTTGGATGTCAGTTTGCTTGCAGTGCGATTGTCCAGAGTTAGTGGCCAATTTTGAAAACCTAGTGAAAACCAATGGAAACTCAGAAAAGGGCAGAGCGTATTTTCAGTGTCAGGTCAAAGGAATAACTCAACAAACCTAACATCGTGGACTTGTCACCTCTGACCTTTAACCTCCAACCCTTCTCTCCATTGTAAACTACTTCATCTTTACTTCATTACCCAGGGAATGGTGGGAATGTGGAACCTGCCACTACGTAGAGTGGTTGAAGTGAATAGATGCATTTAAAGCAAAGCCAGATAAACACATGAGGAAAAAAGAAATAAAAGAACATGTTGATAGGGTGGGATAAAGAGGGAGGGGGGTGGGGGGGGAGGAGGCTCATGTGGAGGATAAACGTGTATAGACCTGTTGGGTGCCTGTGTTATAAAATTTTATGTAATCTCTGTTTTATTGACACTACTTGGTTCAGTACACTGTGGTGTACTGAACCATGTCGCTAGGCTAGTAATCCAGAGGCCCAGGCTAATGCTCTGGGGACTAGAGCAGTAGCTGTTAGAAATTGAAATCAATATTGCTGAAAGAAAGAGACATGCTATCTAAGCTTTTCACCTTGCACTCATCAGGACAGATCACAAGAAATTACCAACAGTAACGGGGGAACAACAATTTACACAATTTGGGCCCACAGTGTGGCTCACTTTGCTTGCTAGGAGCCACATATATTCATACACAGGGTGCTGTCCTTTGCAGACAGAAGGGACATGTACACACTTTGCGCCTTTTTCAACTAATCAGAAGCTTAGGGTACAGTCATTCCCTGGCTCATTCCCCAGGCCAATGGCTTGACCAGGCAGAGTCGACCTGCCCGGTTTGAATTTGAACAAAGCTAGGCAAGTTACATGTTCCGTGCTGCATTTTCATGGCAGTGCCTCCACCAGAGTCCACTTGCCAACCAATCAGCGCTCTCTTATGCAGTATAATTGTTGTTTCCCCATTACTGTTGGTGATTCCTTGCATAGCTGTCCTGATGAGTTTAAGACGAAAAACTTTAATAGCACGCCTCCTTTTTCAGCAATACGCAAGTTCTGTACTACCAAACAACTATTTGAATTCAATTAATAAAAAATCTGGAATTGAAAGCTAGCCTCAGTAATGGTGGCCATGCAACCATCATCAATTGTTATAGGGGGAGGCATTGGCATAGTTGTATTGTCACTGGACTGGTAATCCAGGGACCCAGGATAATTCTCAGGGAACCTGGGTTCAAATCTCACCACGGCAGCTGGTGAAATTTGAATCCAATAAAAACCTGGAATTAAAAGTCTAATGATGACCATGAAACTGTTGCCGATTGTTGTTAAAAACCCATCTGGTTCACTAATGTCCTTCCCTACATGTGACTCCAGGTCCTCAATAATGTGGTTGACTCTTAAATGCCCTCTGAACAGGGGCAATAAATGCTGGCCCAGACAGTGATGCCCCACATCCTGTGAATTAATTAAAAAAAACCCCACCTGGTTCACTAATGCTCCTTGGGGAAAGAAATCTGCCCTTACCTTGGTCTGGCCTACCCATGACTCCAGACTTTAGCAATGTGGTTGACTGAAATGGCAGCTAGCCATTCTGTTCCTCACAGGGAAATTAGGGATGGGCAACAAATGCTTGCCAGCCTTGCAGTGCGACACTCACATCCCATAAAAGAATAAAAAAGACCTTTCTCTCTCCTCCTTCCTTAGTTGCAAATGCACCATTTCTACACTATTGTCCAGCTCCATATTTGAAATGTTCAAGATTGATATCAACAAGACTTCACTTGGGAATGGGTATCAGGGAACACAGATCAATGCACTTATGGTTGACATCAGCAATAATCTGGCTGAATGGCCTCCTCTTGTCCCTCTGTTCCTGGCATCTTCAGTGTGTTGAAATAAAGAGTTGTCTCACTTTCTAAGGACTCCCAGTTGTGGAATTCCTGATCCTCCATTCATCTTTCCTCCTTCCTATGTACTGAAAACCAGCTAATAAAACATTGACTGGTGGAGGCAGGTTCAATTGAGGCATTCAAGAGGGCATCGGATGATTATTTAAATAGAAACAATGTGCAGGGGTTACAGGGAACATGCAGGAGATTGGCACTAAGTTAAAATGCTCGGAGAGCCGGTGCAGACACAATGGGCCAAATGGCCTCCTTCTGCACCATAACAATTCTGTGATTGTGTGATTTCCTCACCCAAGCGATCAATTTTGAAGCAATGTAATTGGGGCTATGGTAGTATTAATGTTACTGGACTAGTAATCCAGAGGCCTGGATAATGCTCTGGGGACATGAGTTCAAATCCCACTAAAGCAGCTGAGGGAACTTAAATTCAGTGGAATGCTAGTCTCGTTAGTAGTGATCATGGACCTATCAGATTGGAATAAAACCCATCTGGTTCACTCATGCCCTTTAGGGAAGGAAATCTGCCATCCTTACCTGGTCTGGCCTACATGTGACTCCAGATCCACATCAGTGTGGTTGACTCTTAACTGCCCTCTGAAATGGCACAGCTAGCAATTCTGTTGCTCAAAGAGCAATTAGGGATGGGCAATAAATACTGGTCCTGCCAGTGACACTCACACCCCAAGAGCAAATAAACTGATAGTCATCCTGTTCAGAAATAGGCCACCCCACAAGTCAGTTGAATAGCTGCCATCCTGACTGGCCAGGGAAGATCTCTGATTAATCTTCTTTCCAAAATGAGGGAAACCAATTCCTGGTGAATGGAATATTTTCCCCATGCTAGTGTTCTCAGGCACGATTAAGGATCAAGACTCTTTCTAGACTGTTTCAGGTACACCACGAGTTAGATGCAGAATAAAACTCTCTCTGCACTTCCCCCCATAATCTGCTTCAACTCCAGTTTCAGGAGAGGATCTGCCGAGACCTCGCGCCCTCACCACTCCAGTCTACCTCGCCGCACTTTGCGCGTGGGTACACAGACAGACTTCTTTGATGCCGAGGGAACTATTTGACCTGGGCGGTAGTCTGATTTTAGTCCCCTCTGAATGAAAATAAAAGTGTAAAACTAACTTGCTTGACGCGGTCTGGGTTCACGTTGGTCTGAGGTTGGAGTATGTTGACTGGCTCAGACTTGCCCACATTCTGTGGCATTTCTCGGACCTTTTCCGCTATGAAATCGTGCACTGCATTCAGAGCTTCCACCGTCCCTTGGATCAGACATACCCGTTCTGTGGTGCCTAGAAAAGGGAACCAAAAAATTCAAATTTCACACGCGAGACGTGAACACGTTCAGAAAGAATTAGCATCAGGTCAGATTCTTCATCCACTTTGACCAGCCAGACTCCAGTTCATTAAGCTGAAAACCCAATTTAAAGTCAACATCATTGACCTCAACTCATTAAAGGGAAGACCAAACCCAATCATCAGCAAAACAGCCAAAGTCAACAGCAATGTTGGTCTGAAACCCTAAATCTGACCATAATAGTGATGTAAAATCTAACAGTATGGGTTTTGCATTGATCAAGATTGGTTGGCATTTGGGCTCAAATTTTTTGACCAGACAAATGATTGCAGTCTGGGTCCTGCCTGAAAGCAGCGATGTCTAGGGTGACGTCGATGTCCCTTTTGAGGATCCATCCCATGTTGTGTAAAGGCTTTGTGTAAATTGTACACGTACGTACGTACACACACACACACACACACACCTATTCATTAGATGTCAGAAGATAAGAAATTGGAACAGGAGTAGACCATATGGCCCCTCGAGCCTGCTCTGCCATTCCCTATACAATTACAGTTGATCTCCTGCCTCAACTCCACTTTCCCGCCCACTCCCCATATCCCTCAATTCTGTAAATGTTATGTCTTCTGGTTCCAATAAGTTAGAAATAATCACACTTTTGACTCAAAACGCTGGAGCTTCCGAGAGAGTATTTCTTGCTGTTCTTCATGTGGTTGGTGGACTAGTAAACTGGTACATTGTTACTTAGCACATGACTGCAGTGCAACAGTGAATGTGACACCTCGGCATATATACTCACATTACAATTAGTTCCTAGTTCTTCACGAATAATATAACTATAACGGTGAGAGAGCAAAGATCTTAAGTGTATTTAATGATGGAGCAAACCACAACCCCCTTGGGGTACAGAATTCCAAAGATTCACAACCCTTTGAGTGAAGAAATTTCTCCTTACCTCAGTCCTAAGATTGGCCCCTTATCCTGAGGCTCTGCCCCAGTGTTCTAGATTCCCCGGCCAGTGGAAACAAGCTCTCGGTATCTACCCTATCAAGCCCCTTCAGAATCTTGTATGTTTCAATGACGTCACCTCTCATTCTTCTAAACTCCAGAGAATGTAGACCCAATTTACTCAGCCTCTCATCATAGGACAACCCTCTCATCCCAGCAGCGAATCAAGTGAATCTGCCTCCAAGGGAAGCTTATCTTTCCTTAGAGACGGAAACCAAAACTGCACTGGGAAGATGGTGGCATAGTGGTAATATCACTAGACAGTAATCCAGAGCCCCAGGCTGATACTCTGGAGACATGGGTTCAAATCCTACCCGGCAGCTGACAAAATTTAAATTCAATTAAAAAATCTGGAATATAAAGCTAGACCATGAAACTATCATAAATTGTCGTAAGAACCCATCTGGTTCACTAATGCCCTTTAGGGAAGGAAATCTGCCATCCTTACCCGGTCTGGCCTACATGTGACTCCAGGCCCACAGCAATGTGGTTGACTCTTAACTGCTGCCAGGGGCAATTAGGGATGGGACACAAAAATTAGCCTTGTTAGTGACATTCGCATCACACGCAAGAATAAAAAAAATCCCCTTGCAATAAAGGCCAATATCCTGTTTCTCTTCTTCATTGCTTGCTATATTGGCATGTTACCTTGGTGTTCCTTGTACAAGTACACCCAAATCCATCCGAACATCAACGTTTACAAGTTTCCTGCCTTTTAAAAAATTCTGCTTTTCTCCTTTTTTATTCATTCATGGGGTGTGGGTGTTGCAGGCTAGGAAGCTTTTATTGCCTATTCCTAATTGCCCCTTGAGAATGAGAGGGCAGAGATTTCAAGTAATTGGCAAAAGGATCAATGGCGACATGAGGAGAAACTTTTTCACAGAGTGAGTGGTTAGGATCTGGAATGCGCTGCCTGAGAGTGTGGTGGAGGCAGGTACAATCAAGGCATTCAAGAGGGAATTGGATTATTATCTGAAAAGGAAGAATGTGCGGGGTTATGGGGAGAAGGCGGGGAGGTGGCACTATAAGCACTGCTCATACGGAGAGCCAGCACAGACAGAATGGACCAAATGGCCTCCTCCTGTTTTGCAACAATTCTGTAATTCTATATAGCCCCTTCCACAACCTCAGGATGACCCAAAGTGCTTTCCAGCCAATCAAATATTTTTTAATTGCTGAAAAAAGAGACATGCTGTCGAAGCTTTTCAACTTGTACTCATCAGGACAGATTCACAAGAACACCAAATCTCAAACGGAACAACAATCTATACTGCATGAGAAGATGGTGCTGACTGGTTGGCAAGTAGCCTCTGATTGGTAGAGGTGTTATCATGGAGATGCACCAGGGAACAATTAACGGCGAAGCTTTTGTTTAAATTTTAATCAAGGAAACACAACACTGGCATCTACCTGGCAATGTGGAAAATTGCCCAGGTATGTCCAGTACATAAAAAGCAGGATGAGTCGAAACCGACCAATTACTGCCCCATCAGTCTACCCTCTATCATCAGTAAAACAATGGAGGGGGTCATCAACAGTGCTATCAAGCGGTGCTATCAAGCGGCACTTTCTGAGCAATAACCTGCCCACAGACCTCGCTTTGGGTTCCGCCAGGGTCACTCAGCTCCTGACCTTATTACAGCCTTGGTTCAAACATGGACAGAAGAGCTGAACTCCCGAGGGGAGATGAGAGTGACTGCCCTTGACATCAAAGCAGCATTTGACTGAGTATGGCATAAAGGAGCCCTAGCAAAACTGGAGTCATTGGGAATCAGGGAAAAATTCTCTGCTGGTTGGAGTCATACCTAGCACAAAGAAAGATGGTTGTGGTCTTTGGAGGTCAATCATCTCAGTTCCAGGATATCACTGCAGGAGTTCCTCAGGGTAGTATCCTAGGCCCAACCATCTTCAGCTGCTTCATCAATGACCTTCCTTCCATCATAAGGTCAGAAATGGGGTTGTTTGCTGATGTTTGCACAATGTTCAGCAGCATTTGCGACAGCTCAGATACTGAACAGTCCATGTCCAAATGCAGCAAGACCTGGACAATATCCAGGTTTGGGCTGACAAGTGGCAAGTAACATTCATACCACACAAGTGCCAGGCAATGACCATCTCCAACAAGAGAGAATCTAACCATTGCCCCTTGACATTCAATGACATTACCATCACTGAATCCTCCACTATCAACATCCTGGGGGTTAACATTAACCAGAACTGAACTGGACTAGCCTTTTAATACTGTGGCTACAAGAGCAGGTCAGATGCTAGGAATCCGGTGGTGAGTAACTCACCTCCAGTCTCCCCAAAGCCTGTCCACCATCTACAAGGCACAAGTCAGGAGTGTGTGATGGAAGACTCTCCCCTTGCCTGGATGGGTACAGCTCTGACAACACTCAGGAAGCTTGACACCATCCGGGACAAAACAGCCCGCTTGATTGGCACCCCATCCACAAACATTGACTCCCTCCACCACTGACACACAGAGGCAGCAATGTGAACCATCTACAAGATGCACTGCAAGAACTTGCCAAGGCTCCTTAGACAGTACCCTCCAAACCCACGATCATGAATATCTAGAAGCACAGGGACAGCAAACATGGGAGAATACCACCACCTGGAAGTTCCCTCCAGGTCACTCACCATCCTGACTTGGAAATATATCACCGTTCCTTCAAAATCCTGAAACCCCCTCCTAACAGCACTGTGGTTGTACCTACACTACATGGACTACAATGTTTTGTGATGGCAGCTCACCACCACCTTCTCGAGGGCAGTTAGGGATGGGCAATAATGCAAGCCCAGCCAGCGACGCCCATATCCCATGAATGAATTTTGAAAAGCCAATTTGCACACAGCAAGCTCCCAGAAGCTGCAATGAGATAAATGGTCAGAGAATCTGGATTGCTTTTGGCAAAGTAAAATACTGCGGATGCTGGAAATCTGAAATGAAAAGAGAAAATGCTGGAAACACTCAGCAGGTCTGGCAGCGTATGTGGAGTGACCTCTCCACAGATGGTGCCAGATCTGCTGAGTATTTCCAGCATTCTCTGGACTTTTGTTTGAGGGGTAAATATTGGCCAGGACACTGGGGAGAACTCCCCTGCTCTCTGAAATAGTGCCAAGGGATCTCTTATGTCCACCTGAGAGGGGGCAGTGGGGGTGAGCCTTAGTTTAATGTCTCAGTTTAATGTCTCATCCCAAAGAGGCAGAACCTTCTCTGTGCTACAGAGGGAGTGTCAGCCTGGATTACGCATGCAATGTTTCTGGAGTGGGGTTTGAACCAGGACCTCTGATTCAGAGATGAGTGTCACTCACGCTTGTTGCTGATCATGAAATGGAAGGGAGGAACTCAAGAAAATTATAATCACCAGCGAAGTGGTACTGAGGAAATTGTTGGAGCTGTGGGCTGACAAGTCCCCAGATCCCAATAGACTTCATCCTAGGGTCTTAAAAGAAGTGGCCAGTGAGATAGTTGATGTATTAGTTTTAAAATTCCAAAATTCCCTAGATTTGGGGAAGGTTTCATCATATTGGAAAATAGCAAATGTAACTTCAAAAAGGGAGGGAAGCAGGCCATATAGCTTAACCTCTGTCATAGGGAAAATGTTAGAAACTATTATTGAAGACGTTATAACAGGGCATTTAGATAAATTCAAGGTAATCAGGCAGTCAACATGGATTTGTGAAAGGAAAATCATGTTTAACCAATTTGTTGGAGTTCTTTATCCAGAGCACATGCTACTTCTTCAAAGTGGAATCAGTAGATGTACTGTACTTAGATTTCCAAAAGGCATTTGATATGGTGCTACATCCAAGGTCACTGCAGAAAATAAAAGCTCATGGTGTAGGGGGTAACATATTGGCATAGATAGAAGATTGGCCAGCTAACAGGAAATAGAGAGAAGGCATAAATGGGTCATTTTCTGGCTGACAAGATGTAACGAGTGGTGTGCCACTGGGATCAGTGCCAGGGCCTCAACTTTTTACAATTTAAATGACTTGGATGAAGGGACCGAACGTATGGTTGCTAAATTTGCGGATGACACAAAGATAGGTAGGAAAGTAAGTTGTGAAGAGGACATAAGGAGGCTACAAAGGGATATAGATAGTTTAAGTGAGTGGGCAAAGATCTGGCAAATGGAGTATAATGTGGGAAAATATGGAATTGTCCATTTTGGCAGGAAGAATAAAAAGGAAACATTATCAAATGGTGAGAGATTGCAGAATTCTGACATTCAGAGGGATCTAGGTGTCCTAGTGCATGATTTGCAAAAGGTTAGCATGCAGGTACAGCAAGTAATTAGGAAAGCTAATAGAATGTTGATTGCGAGAGGAATTGAATACAAAAGTAGAGAGGTAATGCTTCAGTTATACAGGGCACTGGTGAGACCTCATCTGGAGCACTGTGTACAGTGTTGGTCTCCTTATTTAAGGAAGGATGTATATGCATTGAAAGCAGTTCAGAGAAGGTTTACTGGACTAATACCTGGAATGAGCTAGCTGCCTTATGAGGAAAGGATGGACAGGCTAGGCTTGTATCCACTGGAGTTTAGAAGAGTGAGAGGTGATTTAATTGAAATATCTAAGATCCTGAGGGGTCTTGACGGGGATGGATGTGGAAATGATGTTTCCTCTTTTGGGAGAACCGTGAACTTTGGTCGGTTTAACAGGGTTCACTGTTTAAAAATAAGGGGTTGCCCATTTAAGACAGATGAGAATTTTTTTTCTCTCAGGGGGTTGTGAGTCTTTGGAACTCTCTTCCTCAGAAGGCGGTGGAAACAGCATCTTTGAATATTTTTAAGGCAGAGGTCAATAGATTCTTGAAAAGTAAGGAGGTGAAAGATCATTGGGGGTTGGCGGGAACGTGCAGTTGAAGTTACAATCAGATCAGCCATGATCTTATTGAATGGAGGAGCAGGTTTGAGGGGCCGAGTGGCCTACTCCTGCTCCAAATTCGAATGTTCGTACGCTTGTTTTCTACCTGGACTATTGCTGTTTTTTGGGAGCTTGCTGTGAGCAAATTGGGTGCTGCGCTTCCTACATTACAGCAGTGACATTTCAGACAGTACTTCATTGGCAGTGAAACACTTTGGGTCAACCTGGAAACAGGAAAGATATAAATTCTAGTTCTTTCTTTGATACAATGCTGCATAACATCTGATGTCCATAAACACTTTGAAAGCCATAATGTCACAGAAGGAGGCCATTCGGCCCACTGAGTCCATGCTAGCTCTCCGTACAGCAATCCAGTCAGTTCTGTTCTCCCTTAACCCTTCAAGTTTATTTTCCTCAAGTGCCCATCCAATTTCCTTTTTAAATCATTGATCACCAACAAGGGGAAGATGGTGGCATAGTGGTAATGTCAGTGGGCTAGTAATTCAGAGGCCTCAGCTAATGCTCTAGGGACATGGGTTCAGATGCCACAACAGCATCTGGTGGGATTTAAATTCAACTAATAAATCATAAATCTGGAATGTAAAGTTACTCTCAGTAATGGTGACCATGAAACTATCAGCGATTGTCATAAAAACTCACCTGGTTCACTAATGTCCTTTAGAAAAGGAAATCTGCCCTCCTTACCCAGTCTTTTTTTAAAAAATGATTCATTTTACGGGATGTGGGCTTCGCTGGCTAGGCTAGCATTTATTGCCCATCCATAATTGCCCTTGAGGTAGTGGTGAGGTGTCTTCTTGAATCTCTGTGGTACCTGTGGTGTAGGTAGACCCACAGTGCTATTAGGGAGGGAGTTCCAGGATTTTGATCACAGTGACAGTGAAGGAACAGTGATATATTTCAAGTGAGAATGGTGAGTGGCTTGGAGGGGAATTTGCAGGTGGTGGTGTTCTCATGTATCTGCTGCCCTTGTCCTTCTACATGATGGTGGTCGTAGGTTTGGAAGGTGCTGTCTAAGGAGCCTTGGTGAGTTGCTGCAGTGCATCTTGTAGATGTTACACACTGCTACCACTGTGCGTCGGTGGTGGAGGGAGTGAATGTTTGTGGATGGGGTGCCAATCAAGCAGGCTGATTTGTCCCGGGCGGTGTCAAGCTTCTTGAGTGTTATTGCAGCTGCACTCATCCAGGCAAATGGAGAATATTCCATCACACTCCTGGCTTGTGGCTTGTAGATGGTGGACAGACTTTGGGGAGTCAGGAGGTGAGTTACTCGCCGCAGGATTCCCAGCCTCTGACCTGCTCTTGTAGCCACAGTATTTATATGGCTAGCCGAGTTCAGTTTCTGGTCAATGATAACCCCCAGGATGTTGATAGTGGGGGATTCAGTGATCGTAATGCCATTGAATGTCAAGGGGCAATGGTTAGATTCTCTCTTGTAGGAGATGGTTACTCCCTGGCACTTGTGAGGCACGAATGTTACTTGCCACTTGTCAGCCCAAGCCTGGATATTGTCTAGGTCCTTCTGCATTTGGACATGGACTGCTTCAGTATCTGAGGAGTTGCAGACTGTGCTGAACATTTTGCAATCATCAGCAAACATCCCCACTTCTAACCTTATGATGGAAGGAAGATCATTGATGAAGCAGCTGAAGATGGTTGGGCTGAGGACACTATCCTGAGGAACTCCTGCACTGAAGTCCTGGAACTGAGATAATTGGCCTCCAAGAACCACAACCATCTTCCTTTGTGCTAGGTATAACTCCAACCAGTGGAGAGTTTTCCCCCTGATTCCTATTGACTCCAGTTTTGCTAGGGCTCCTTGATGCCACACTTGGTTAAATGCTGCCTTGATGTCAAGGGCAGTCACTCTCACCTCACCTCGGGAGTTCAGCTCTTATGTCCACGTTTGAACTAAGGTGGTAATGAGGTGAGGAGCTGAGTGACCCTGATGGAACCCAAACTGAGCATCAGTGAGCAGGTTATTGCTAAGCAAATGCCACTTGATAGCACTGCTGATGATCCCTTCCATCACTCTAATGATGATCGAGAGTAGACTGATGGGGCGGTAATTGGCCGGGTTGGATTTGTGCTGCTTTTTGAGGACATACCTGGGCAATTTTCCATATAGCCGGGTAGATGCCAGTGTTGTAGCTGTACTGGATCAGCTTGGCTAGGGGCACAGCGTGTTCTGGAGCGCAAGTCTTCAGTACTATTGCCGGAATATCGTCAGGGTCCATAGCCTTTGCAGTATCCAGTGCCTTCGGCCATTTCTGATATTGCGTAGAGTGAATCAAATTGGCTGAAGACTGGCATCTGTGATACTGGGACCTTGTGAGGAGGGCGAGATGGATCATCAATTCAGTACTCCTGGCTGAAGATTGTTGCGAATGCTTCAGCCTTATCTTTTGCACTGGTGTGCTGGGCCTCTCCATCATTGAGGATGGGGATATTTGTGGAGCCTCCTCCTCCAGTGAGTTGTTTAATTGTCCACCACCATTCACAACTGGAACTGGTAGGAGTGCAGAGCTTAGATCTGATCCGTTGGTTGTGGAATCGCTTAGCTCTGCCTATCGCTTGCTGCTTATATGCTGTTTGGCACGCAAGTAGTCCTGTATTATAACTTCACAAGTTCAACACCTTATTTTGGGGCTGCTCCTGGCATGCCCTCTGGCACTCTTCATTGAACCAGGGTTGCTACCCTGGCATGGTGGTAATGGTAGAGTGGGGGATATGGTGGGCCGTGGGGTTACAGATTGTGTTCGAGTACAATTCTGCTGCTGCTGATGGCCCACAGTGCCTCATGAATGCCCAGTCTTGAGCTGCTAGATCTGTTCGAAATCTATCCCATTTAGCACAGTGGTTGTGCCACACAACACGATGGAGGATATCCTCAATGTGAAGACAAGGCTATGTCTCCACAACGACTGTGAGGTGGTCAGTCCTACCAATACTGTCATGGACAGATGCATCTGCGGCAGGCAGTTTGGTGAGGATGAGGTCAAGTATGTTTTTCCCTCTTGTTGGTTCCCTCACCACCTGCTGCAGATCCAGTCTAGCAGCTGCGTCCTTTTGGAATCAGCCAGCTTGGTCTGTGGTGGTGCTACCGAGCCACACTTGGTGATGGACATTGAAGTTCCCCACCCAAAGTACATTCTGCGCCCTTGCCACCTTCAGTTCTTCCTCCAAGTGGTGTTCAACATGGAGGAGCACTGATTCATCAGCTGAGGGGGCGAGGTGGGGTGGGCGGTGGGGGGCGCAGGAGGAGTTGATGTCGGTACATGCTAACCAGCAGGAGGTTTCCTTGCCCATGTTTGACCCGATGCCATGAGACTTCATGGGGGCTGGTGTCAATGTTGAGGACTCCAGGGTAACACCTTCCTGACTGTATACCACTGTGCCACCACCTCTGCTCGGTCTGTCCTGCCGGTGGGACAGGACATATCCAGGGATGGCCTACGTGACTCCAGACCCATAGCAATGTAGTTGACTCTTAACTGCCCCTCTGAAATGTCCAGTTGAGGGGCTTGCCAGTGATGCCCACATCCCATGAAAGAATAACACTGCATTTATATAGCGCCTTTAATATAATGAAATATCCCAAGGCACGTCACAGAAACATTAAATCCAAGATCTGGATTTATTCAGGGACTTGGGAATTAAATAATTCTTGGATGATTTTACATTTTGGCGTGATTACTCTCATTGTAGTATCTCAGTGAATTAAAGACTCTCCCATTTTCCGACAGTTTCCTGGGATTCCTACCCCTCAGGTAAATAACAGCAACCAACCAAAATCTTGCTTCATGATAGTGTCAGCATTTTCTTCCCCATCTCCCCCCACCTCACACCTCGCCTTGATTGCAGTCCACTTCCTAAGGGACACCATCTGTCGTATAGCTTTGCCAGATTGTTGAGAACAAGCATCTGGGGAATATTTAGCTGAATCATTATTTTGTAATGCAATCTGAGAGTGTTTGTTAAAAACTCTGAAGAGGAAAAAAAAATCCATTGCTTTGAGAAGCATTTTAAACTCTCAGCTGAGAAGAGGCACTTCTTTCAGAGGAGCAGATCAGAGAGAGAGAGAGGATGAATGTGAGAGAAACTGGGAGAGAGACAGGGAGTGGGAGAGAGAGAGAGACAGGGAGTGGGAGAGAGAGAGAGACAGGGAAAGAGAGAGAGAGAGAGCGAGACAGGGAAAGAGAGAGAGAGAGACAGGGAAAGAGAGAGAGAGAGACAGGGAAAGAGAGGGAGAGAGAGAGACGGGGAGGGAGGGAGAGAGACGGGGAGGGAGATGGGGAGGGAGAGAGAAACGGGGAGGGAGAGAGAGGGAGGGAGTGAGGGAGAGAGAGGGAGGGAGTGAGGGAGAGAGAGATGGGGAGGGAGGGAGAGAGAGAGAGGGAGAGTAAGACCGAGAGAGAGAAGACCGAGGCAGAGAGAGAGAGAGAAAGAGACAGGGAGAGGAAGAGACAGGGAGACGGAGAGAAAGAGGGATTCAGGGAGAGAGAGACAAAGAGAGAAAGACAGAGAGAAAAAGACTGAGAGAGTGAGATGGTGAGAGAGAGATACAAGGAGATAGGGAGAGACAGGGAGAGGGAGATAGAGAGACAGGGAGAAAGAGACGGAGAGAGAGAGACAGAGTAAGGCAGAGAGAGGGGGATAGAGAGAAAGAGACAGGTAGCGAGACAGCATGAGAGAAGGACTAAGATAGAGAGAGTGAGACATACGGCGGGATTTTCCGCACCTGCCCACTGTCGCGATCTTCCGGTCCAAGTCAGTGGACTTCTGGCTGGGGCACCGCCTCGCTCGTGTCGGGTCCCACCCGCGATGGGGCCGGAAAATCCCGGCCAGATAGTGAGTGGGTGAGAGAGTGAGGGAAAGACTGAGACAGTGTATGAGGCAGAGATAGACAGAGAGATAATGCTACAGAGAATGAGGGAGAGATGGAGAAAGAGAGGAGAGTGACGGAGTGAGAAAGCTGCAGACAGTGAGGCATACTGAAAGGCAGAGCAGGGAAGTGATCGGGAGAGAGAGGCAGAGGCAAGGATAATATCTTGATATAGCACCTTTTGTGTAAATATCCCAAGGTGCTTCAGAGAAACATTATAAAAAAGTATGACATTGAACCTCATAAGGAGATATTAGATCAGATGACTGAAGCTTGGTCAAAGGGGTAGGTTTTAAGGAGCGCCTTAAGGAGGAGAGAGAGGTGGAAAGGTTTAGGGAGGGAATTCCAGAGCTTAGGGCCCAGGCAGCTGAAGGTATGGCCATCAAAGGTGGAACGATGAAAATCAGGGATGCTCAAGAATTAAAGTAGCACACAGATCTTGGAGGGTTGTGGGGTTGGAGCAGATTACAGAGATAGGGAGGGGCGAGGCCATGGAGGGATTTGAAAACAAGGATCAGAATTTTAAAATCAGGATGTTGCTTGACCGGGAGCCAATGTAGATCAGCGAGCACACGGGATGATAGGGAAACGGGACTGTCACAAGGGTAATAGGGGAAAGATACAGGCAGAAGGGGTTTGGATGACCTCAAGTTTATGGAGTGTAAGATGTGGAGGCCAACCAGGAGAGCATTGGAATAGTCAAGTCTAGAGGTAACAAAGCTATGAATGAGGGCTTCAGCAACAGGTAAGCTGAGACAGGGGTAGAATGGGGCAATATTACAGAGGCGGAAATAGATGGTTTTTGAGATGGTGCAGATGTATGGGAGGGAGGTCTTCACGAGATCAAATATGACAAGATAGAGGGGAAAAGAGTGATAGAGACAGCGACAGTGAAAGGGAGAAAGCGAGAGGGACTTATGTATACTTGTATGAAGAGACAGAGAGAAATAGAATGCACGGGAAAAAGAGGGGCAGACAGAGAGACAAAGATATGATAGAGAAGAGAGCAAAAGAAACTCATACAGGCAACAGAGGCACCGACAGGCACCGTTGCTTCACCTGGCCAAACTTTTGTTGACCTATAATTTATTCAGCGGCTGGCTGAACTCCAGATCCTTATATTGTTGGGTATGGAGGCTTAGGGACTAATACAGATCCTGCAACCCCACTACAGGTTGGCCAGCCCAGGGTACATGCAGCACAGAGGGCTTCTTGTAAAGCTACTGAAGCACCTGAGAGACACCAGTCACTAAATGACCATCATAAAGGCACTTCAGTGGGTAAATAAGGGGGAGTGAAAGAGAATCGTTCTGCCATATCAAGCCAAACTGCATTATTCACATTGGCATCTGGGAGATTTTAACAACCACGTCCAACTTGGGAGCCGAAACCCCAAGCTGTGGTGAGTATCAAGCAGAGAAGGCACTCATGGTCGTCCACCAGGATCTGGGGTACAGTTCCACAGACACTGACTCTCACTGGGATACAGTTTCACAAACACTAACTCTCACTGGGGTACAGTTTCACAGGGTGGAATCGTCCCAGATTTGCACTAAGTATGGTAGCACTCTGTATCATCCCAAACCCACTGTATTAATTATGCATTCCCGGGATACATGCTGTTTTGCTGGTGGTTGGGCTCTGATTCGCCTTCCACGCCGTTGCCTCGCTGCTTCATGATGCCAGGCATCACATTTAAAGTACAGCAGCGCTTAGTGCTTCCAGCCCAGGACTGTAGCAAAGAAGACAAGGCCCGGAAAGTCAAGAAGACTGCAGCCCTCGAGCACCTCTGGATGCCATGGAAGCCCGCTGTGATGTCCCCTACCCCCACTCTGGCCGCAGGAGGGGCAGCTACATTGCCACTCTGGCTTGGTAGGCAATGGCAGTGGTGATCAGTGCCAATGCTGCACAGAAGAGGTTGGCCATCCAATGCAGATAGAGGATGAATGATCTCTTCTGTGCAGCCAGGGTATTACAACCATCTCATCACTCTAAACTCACACACTCAAGCCCATCACACATTCACTGGCATCTCACTCTGCCAACTGTCCATCTGACCTCATCTGCTCTGGAGACTGCCTCCTCAGCCCTCACCATCTCGAGGCCAATTGCACAGATCAACATGTGCCCCCACACACACTGGGATACCCTCCTTCCCAGCATTGTTCTCATCCCGCAGCCTGAGGCCATTTCTCCCCCTTCCCCAAGCAAGACCTTGCCCTGAAGCCGTTGAAAAGCCACCCACATATGGCTGATCTGGAAGGTAGAGACCTACCCGGGGGCCCCCACTAAAAGTGATGCGGTGCTGACTGTGAAGCCTGGCGCTGATGACTGCTAGTGCTGACCAAAGCAAGATAGGCAAACAAACCTTGAAGTCCCGAGCGCAATGCAGCCGCCAAGTGCATGCCTTATATATGCTGTTGTGAAACATGTCGGCGTGTTTTCCCACTGATGTGGGCGGACGATCCCTCAACCAATGAGTCCGGTGGCTGACATTATAATGATATGCTGATGTATTACAATGAGGTTCCTGATGTCCGATGGCGAGGAACGCGGCCCGCCATCGGCGGGAGGAGCGGACAATCGCAAACTGGTTTTTGGCCTTCTCGCCATATTGTCCATTCACGCCACCAAACACACCCGACACCGGGGTGCATGGAAAATCACAGACACGGACTCTCACTGGGGACAGTTCCACAGACACTGACACTCACTGTGGTACAGCTCCACAAGCTTCAATAGCTATTATGAAGACACACCTGGCAGCCATTTTACACACAGCAGGATTATGCAAACAACAAAGAAATCGCTGACAACCTGACCTGGTTTCCCCAGTGCTTGATGAGGAAGTTGTGTTGACCGGTACACTGGGATTAAGGGAAGTGTGGGTGCAGGAGTGAGGTGCAGGGGAAAGAGAGAATTGTATGTTTCACTTCTAATGGGATCTTATTTGGTCTAATGACAATTGCAGGTGATGATATGGGCCGATTCTGAGGCAGTGACTGAAAGCATTAAACCATGAATGAATGGCATAAAGTACCATTCCACCTCAGGCCCACATCGACCTTAACAAAAGGTTCCTGCCACTATTTTTCCTTTATTCCATTTTGAAATCAAAGCTCTATCTCTTTAGTTCAGCCATGAAAGCTTCTTGTGCTGTTAGCTATTAAAAATATCTGAGAGTCCTCAGAAAGTACTAGATTTTTAGTCACAGATTCCGCATTTGTTTGGCCTCCTTTTTGTGTCATAAATATTGTCATCCCGGCCCAGCAATGCTGAATGAGCTTCCAAGAAAAATCAATAATAGTAACTGTTTATCTCTGCTGTGATACCCGTGGCTCCTTGTTACAAGCCTATGAGCCAAGGAGGTAAAAGTTTTGCCCACACCCGACTCCACACCCCACACTATTACCCAATGGTTTGGTGAACTCAGTTGAGTTCCTGCATTAAGCTGGTGTTAGCCATGGCTCAGTATCTAACACTCTCACCTGAAGGTCCTGGGACAGAAATAGTTACATATTCAGCCGGGGACATTCAGAATTCGAACTGTATAAGCTGTTAAACATGGATCCTTTATTAACTCTTTCTAGCAGACACCCTATGCTGGTACAAGTGTTTATGGTAGCTTCAAGTGGACAAAATGTACAATGCAATTTTCAATACTCTATACGCCTTTATGCCAGCAGGTTGTAGGTTAAAATCCCACTCCAGAGACTTGAGCACGAAAATCTAGGCTGACATTCCCAGTGCAATACTGAGGGAGCGGTGCTGCACTGTCAAAGGTGCCATCTTTTGGATGAGACATTAATGTCTGCCTGCTCAGGCGGACGTAAAAGATCCCATGACCCTGTATCAAAGAAAAGCAGAGGAGGTATCTGTGACCAGTTCCTCAACCAGCATCACTTCAAACAAGATTGCTGATTATCATGTTGCTGTTTATGGACCTTGCTGTGCATAAACTGGCTGCACGTTTCATACATTAAAACAATGACTACACGTCAGAAGTACTTCATTGACTGTAAAGCGTTTTGGGATGTCGTGAGGTCATGTAAGGTGCTATATAAATGAAAATTTTGCTGTAATTTCTTTAACCCTTTCCCTCCCCAACAACATATTTTTGTCCCCTCGCATATCCTTCCAATTCCCTCCCCCACTACCTCCCCACCCCCTTGCCCTTCTTCTGTAGGCTCAGACATGTTTTGGGATATGGTTCATGCATCTCAAACATGTAGCCACAAGTCATGCTGAGAGTGAGGGCATTGGTAGGCTAGTCAGCTGTGGAAGGCATGCAGTCAAAACCAAAGCCTGCCCTCATTTGACAAATTGCTCTCTCTATTTTAGGGATGTGGGAAACACTGGCAAAGCTGACATTTATTGGCCATTCCTCGTTGCCCTCGAGAAGATGGTGGTGGGCCTTCCTTTTGAACCATTGCAGTCTGTGTGGTGAAGATGTTCCACAGTGCTGTCAGGGAGGGAGTTTTAGGATATTGACTAATGATAATGCAGGAATGTCAATATACCTTCAATTCGGGATGGTGTATGAATTAGAGTCATAATGGCACAGAAGGAGTCTATTTGGCCCATCAAGTCCATGCCGGTCCTCTGTAGAGCAATCCAGTCAGAGCCAAGGGACTGGCACTATCTCCACGGTCCTGCAAGTTCATTTCCCTCAAGCGTTCAATTTCCTTTTAGAATCATCGATTGTCTCCGCTTCCACCTGGTCATTACCACTCACTGCGTAAAACATTCTTCCTCGTAAACACTGTGCCCTCTCCGACCCCGCCCCTCTTACCTAAAACCATAAACCTGTGTCCCCTAGTACTTGAAGGGGGCTTTGGAGGCCACGATGTACCCAGAACATTGCTGCTCTAGCCCTATGTGAATAGATACATTTAAAGTCAGGCTAAATAAGCATGAGGGAGAAAGGAATAGAAATATATGTTGACCTGCTTATCTGAAAAGGGGTCAGAAGAGGCTTGTGTGGAGCATAAACACCAGCATAGACCAGTTGGGCCGAATGGCCTGTTTCTGGGCTGTACATTCTATGTAATTCATGGGGTTTTATAGATGCCATGCCAACCTCGTAGATGACCACTACATATCCATGTTCTGGGGTGTGGCCCAGAGACATCATGTACAAGACCAACCACCAAAGTCTCATACTTAGTAGCTGGTAGAAGCTTGCCTTCTCATGGTACTGGTACTGAGCACCATTTGGATTGGGTGGAGTTGGAGAGAGGGTGAAGTCAACTTCTGTTGCCCTGCAACCACCACCCCCCCTCCCCCCTCCCCACTGCATGAGGTGTTGTTGATTATTCTCATCCTGTTTTCAATAGCAGAACGCATCTGGTTATGTGAAGTTCATTTTACACTGACCCAAGAATGTCGAGATAATTAATGCGTTACTTCGGATCCCTGGGATTCTGTACAATGGGAGGTTTGATTCATTGGGATTGTATAGAATGGGAGGGGGTTTGATATATTGTGGATTCTATAGAATGGGAGGGGGTTTGATATACTGAGGATTCTATAGAATGGGAGGGGGTTTGATATATTGTGGATCCTATAGAATGGGAGGTTTGATATACTGAGGATTCTATAGAATGGGAGGGGGTTTGATATACTGAGGATTCTATAGAATGGGAGGGGGTTTGATATACTGAAGATTCTATGGAATTGGAGGGGGTTTGATATACTGAGGATTCTGTAGAATGGGAGGGGGCTTGATATATTGTGCATCCTATAGAATTGGAGGGGGTTTGATATACTGAGGATTCTATAGAATGGGGGAGGGTTTGATATATTGTGGATCCTATAGAATTGGAGGGGGGTTGATATACTGAGAATTCTATAGAATGGGAGGGGGTTTGATATACTGAGGATTCCATAGAATGGGAGGGGGTTGATATATTGTGGATTCTATAGAATTGGAGGGGGTTTGATATACTGAGGATTCTATAGAGTGGGAGGGGGTTTGATATATTGCGGATTCTATAGAATGGGAGGGGGTTTGATATACTGAGGATTCTATAGAATGGGAGGGGGTTTGATATACTGAGGATTCCATAGAATGGGAGGGGGTTGATATATTGTGGATTCTATAGAATTGGAGGGGGTTTGATATACTGAGGATTCTATAGAATGGGAGGGGGTTTGATATATTGCGGATTCTATAGAATGGGAGGGGGTTTGATATACTGAGGATTCTATAGAATGGGAGGGGGTTTGATATATTGTGGATTCTATAGAATGGGAGGGGGTTTGATATACTGAGGATTCTATAGAATGGGAGGGGGTTTGATATATTGTGGATTCTATACAATGGTAATGAATAGGGAAGGAGATTTTGCTCCACTGGGGATTCTGTAGAATGGGAATGTCTGCTCCATTACAATTGCACATTCGGAATGAGTCCAGTCAGTTAGCCAGAGTTGTCTGCATTTGCCCTTTGATACAAAGCATGCTAATGTCTCCCGCACATCTGCGCTGTTCCCCTCAAGCTGTAAACAATGGAGGGGAGCTCCATACTCCAGTCAGCGGTCAACAAGGGAGGGTCAGAGCTGTTAATAAAAGGAAAGGGTGCGGGAGCTGGGAAGATTGAGGCATTATAAATGTTTACTTAAGATAAAGCATTCCCCCCAACCACCCATTGTTCTCTTCTCTGCCTCCTGATTAAGCTGCTGCTGAGCTGATCGCCCAGGAACAGCAATGTAAGAATGGTCAACATCCGGACAGTATGAACAAGGAAACGACAAAACTCATTTTTAAACCTTGATGACAGGGAAAGCTCAACTCTATATATCGCCTCATCCTTTTAATCCTTGGGCCTAGAGTTCCTCGATAGGCATTATTTGAAATACTGACTTACTGGCGGGATTATATTAAATCCGATTGGAAAGCCCCAGCTTTTGCTGCCTTGTGCCATGATCTTTGACCCTTCCCCTGGCTTGATCTTTGACCCCTCCCCAGGCCACAATCAGAATTTACAAAATATTCCTTGGGGTCACAGTGTAAAGAGCTGTAAATTTGCAATATCTAAGGGTAGCTTTGATTGTTGCCAATGGCAACCACACCAACCAAGTTGCAAGCTTTGACAGTTCTATTTTCAAAATCATGACTTAGTTGCTCCATACTGAGCAGGGCTGCAAGAAAACCTGTTAGGAACTAGCCTTTTGCATGACGAGCAATTGCTTCTGTATTAAAAACATTATTCAGAAAATCTCTCTCCTCCCTCTCCAGAAGGCGCCCACTGTTGCTGGGGTTACAGGCTCTTTCTTGGCCGAGCGGTCACTCTTCATGGGAACCCAAATAGCGAACACCAGCCAGCTGGTCAACCATGAAGGGGCATCCTGAGTGCACTCAATCTCACCAGCCATAAACACCAACCAGCCCCAAGTACACTCCGAGACGTAACAATGGAATTTGCAAATTCATATTCCTGGTATCATTTTGGAAAATCAGACATGGATGTTAATCCCCCCCACCGCTCACGGAGTTTATCCCAACACCAATTCCCAATTTGGGCTCACAATGCGAAAGTTGTGTTTTGAAAACGTCTACCATGACTCTCCAACTGGCTCGAAAATCTGAGGGTGATCTGATAGAGTTCTTTCAGACTATGAAAGGGTTTGGTAGGCTAGGCATAGAGAAAATCTTTCCACTTGTTGGGGAAAGAAAAAACGATAGCCAACCAGGGGCCATAAATATAAGATAGTCACTTATAAATCCAATCGGGAAATGAAACACTGTAGAGGGAGCTTTACTCTGTATCTAACCCTGTGCTGTACCTGTCCAGGGAGTGTTTAATGGGGACAGTGTAGAGGGAGCTTTACTCTGTATCTAACCCTGTGCTGTACCTGTCCAGGGAGTGTTTAATGGGGACAGTGTAGAGGGAGCTTTACTCTGTATCTAACCCCGTGCTGTACCTGCCCTGGGAGTGTTTGATGGGGACAGTGTAGAGGGAGCTTTACTCTGTATCTAACCCCGTGCTATACCTGCCCCGGGACTGTTTGATGGGGACAGTGTTGAGGGAGCTTTACTCTGTATCTAACCCCGTGCTGTACTTCTCCTGGGAGTGTTTGATGGGGACAGTGTTGAGGGAGCTTTATTCTGTATCTAACCCCGTGCTGTATTCCTCCTGGGAGTGTTTGATGGGGACAGTGTAGAGGGAGCTTTACTCTGTATCTAACCCCGTGCTGTACCTGTCCTGGGAGTGTTTGATGGGGACAGTGTTAAGGGAGCTTTACTCATCTAGCCCTGTGCTGTACCTGTCCTGGGAGCGTTTGATTGGACAGTGTACGGCAAGCTTGTCCAACAGGTGACCCACGGGCCAGAATCAGGCCTGTGACCCTTCTCTATCCAGCTTGTCAAACATTGCTGCAGATACAACAGACTTTGATTTTAAAGATGGTGTAAAGCTGCTAGTCCAATCACAGGCCTGTTTCTCCCTGCATTTGCTGCTGATAGACTAATTTGTGGGAGCGGGGCCTGGAGTGGGAGCAGGACCAGGGCCCAGCAATGTAGTGAGTGTGTGTGTGTAAGGGAGCCAGGATGTGTGTATGTGTTGTGTGGAGAGAAAGAGTTAGTGCACGTGTGTGTGAGAGAGAGTGTGTAAGTGAGTGTGTGTGTGAGAGAGTGTAAGTGAGTGTGTGTGTGTGAGAGAGAGAGAGTGTAAGTGAGTGTGTGTGAGAGAGCGAGTGTAAGTGAGTGTGTGTGTGAGAGAGTGTAAGTATGTGTGTGAGTGAGAGAGAGAGTGTAACTGAGTGTGAGTGTGAGAGAGAGTGTAAGTGAGTGTGTGTGTGTGTGAGAGAGAGAGAGAGAGGTGTGTGTGTGTAAGTCTGGTTCACTTTCAGTCTCAGGGCTCTTATTCACCCTCACCCCTCCCCCACACACACACACACTCACCCACTCTCACTCCAATGATCGATCACCATTATTTATTACTCATTTTTTAATTGCCAATTTATTGCTTTGACATTTGTTTTTTGCTCAGCAAGTTGTTTCTTTTCATACCTCAGCTTTTTTCTGAAATTCATGTTTAATGTTAACATTAAACATTCATTTGGCCATGAATAAGGCCAAACCTTATTTTTCCGAAATTTGGTCATTGGCCCCTTGAGTGAGAAAAAAATAAAATTTGGCCACCCACATGAAAAGGTTGGACAAGCCTCATGTAGAGAGAGCTTTACTCTGTATCTAACCCCGTGCTGTACCTGCCCTGGGAGAGTTTGATGGGGACAGTGTAGAGAGAGCTTTACTCTGTATCCAACCCCGTGCTGTACCTGCCCTGGGAGTGTTTGATGGGGACAGTGTAGAGGGAGCTTTACTCTGTATCTAACCCTGTGCTGTACCTGCCCTGGGAGTGTTTGATGGGGACAGTGTAGAGGGAGCTTTACTCTGTATCTAACCCCGTGCTGTACCTGTCCTGGGAGTGTTTGATAGGACAGTGTAGATGGAGCTTTACTCTGTATCTAACCCCGTGTTGTACCTGCCCTGGGAGTGTTTGATAGGGACAGTGTAGAGGGAGCTTTACTCTGTATCTAACCCTGTGCTGTACCTGCCCCGGGAGTGTTTGATGGGGACAGTGTAGAGGGAGCTTTACTCTGTATCTAACCCTGTGCTGTACCTGCCCTGGGAGTGTTTGATGGGGACGGTGTAGAGGGAGCTTTACTCTGTATCTAACCCCATGCTGTACCTGTCCTGGGAGTGTTTGATAGGACAGTGTAGATGGAGCTTTACTCTGTATCTAACCCCATGTTGTACCTGCCCTGGGAGTGTTTGATAGGGACAGTGTAGAGGGAGCTTTACTCTGTATCTAACCCTGTGCTGTACCTGCCCTGGGAGTGTTTGATGGGGACAGTGTAGAGGGAGCTTTACTCTGTATCTAACCCTGTGCTGTACCTGCCCTGGGAGTGTTTGGTGGGGACAGTGTAAAGGGAATGTTTTTCTGTATCTAACCTATTATCATTTTAGCAAAGAACATCCTCCTCAGAAGCACCCCTCAGGGGAGGCCCTGTAAACCATGAGCCTTGTGCTGGGCCCCCTTCCGGCTATGAAGGAGTTCAGTGGGATAAATGTTGAGAAGATGCTTCAATTTGTTGTGAAATCCAAAATTAGATCCATAAATATTTGTCAGTCACTAAAATCCATTAGGAATTGAGGAGAAATCTCTTTAACCTGGAGCACGATGAGGATGTGGAACTCGATATATTTTTCTTTATTCTTTCATGGGATGTGGGAGTCGCTGGCAAGGCCAGTGTTTGTGGCCCATCCCTCATTGCCCTTTGAACTGAGTGGCTTGCTCGGCCATTTCAGAGGGGCAGTTAAGATTCAACTACGTTGCTGTGGGCCTGGAGCCACATGTCAGCCAGAGCAGGTAACAATGGCAGATTTCCTTCCCTAAAGGACACTTGTGAACCAGACAGGTTTTTATGATGATCAATGATAGTTTCATAATTAGCTTTTAATTCCAGATATTTTATATATTGGACTTAAATTCCACCAGCTGCTGTGATGGGATTTAAACCCGTGTCCACAGAGCCTGAGCCTCTGGATTACTAGCCCAGTAACATTACTGCTATGACACGGTCTCCTCCAAATGGCTGAGGTGAATAGTATTTAAGGAAAGCTGGATAAACTCGCGAGTGAGAAAGGAATAGAAGGTTTTGCAGATGAAGTAGGGTGGGAGGAGGTTCGTGTGGAGCATAAGCATCAGCATGGACTGGATGGGCCAAATGGCCTGTTTCTGTGCTGTCAATTCACAGCAGAGACTGGGGATTCAAAGTGGGAATTGCCTCTGATTCTGCCTGGACCACCTGGAGAACTGTGACAACCCTGTTCACTGAGAGGAAAACCATAACCAGACATGGCAGTTCATCGTACCAGGAAGTGGCCTTTCAGCCCCTCATGTCAGAACTCCACCCTACCTGCTTCATTTTACACCAGGAAGTGGTGGGAGAGGGAGGCAAAGAGTAGTGGCTTCAGTTGCTACTTGTTTCACAACTGCTTCTCTGACGTAGCTTGGATGTAAAAGGCACTATATAAATGCAAGGTATTGTTGTATACCTATACTGAGATGAAAAATAAATCTGAAACTTGTGGGTTTAGGGTGTAGTTTCATCCTGTCACGCCAGGTCACAGGGTGGGGAAGGTGAGGGAGGAAATTAGAATTGTTACCCGTATTGAAAGTGCTTAAAAGTACCCCCGAAACTGAGCAATTATCACATGCACCCACACCCCATCCACATTCTAAACAATTACAGCACAGAAGGAGGCTGTTCGGCTAGTCATGCCTGTACTGTGCTATCCCTCAACTCTCTCCCAGACTACATCTAGTTGTCTCTTTATAGTCTCCACTTGAATGGCCTTCCACAAGTTCAATTCAGAATTCCTCTCCCACCCCCATTTTGCTTTCCGCACTTTCGTCTCCTGCCCTCTCAGTGGACTGGGAGAGGGGTGTCTTGTTTGCGGACGACGACAGTCGGAACGGTGCAAACAGCAGCACAGATACTCTCGAGGATGCTGCTTCACATGGTTGAGCAGCCCATCTACAACTCTCCTGCTGCTCTGTTGTCGAGGGGTGGGGGGGTGTGGGGGCGTTGGGGAATTGATGCTGCTAAATTCTGCAGCTTTGAGGCAAGGAAGCATTGCCACGGTTAAGGTCCCATGCACAAAGCACATTGAATTTAACAACATTCCATTGGCTTGACGCCTCAAATTTCTTTTCTTTTTAAAGAAAATTTTGTTTAAGTATGTCTTTGAACTTCAAATATTTGCTGAAACAAAGCAAGATGCCAACTGGCACATCATAGCAATACCATTACATGCCGGAAAATGAGAGTAGGACTCAGTCTAAAACAATCCATAGTCAATTCTTAGTGACTAAAGAACAAACTTGCATTTACATAGTACCTTTCATAACATTCCAAAACCTTTACAGCCAATGAAGTGCTTTTTGAAGTGTAGTCACTGTTGTAATGTGGGAAACGCAGCAGCCAATTTGCACACAGCAAGCTCCTACAAACAGCATTGTGATAATGGCCAGATAATTGGGCTTTTTTTGAAGTGATGTTGGTTGAGGGATATATATTTACCCAACTGCCAGGGAGACCTCTCCAGCTCTGCTTCACCTCATTGGGTTGCACTGTCAACTCAGAAGGTAGAAGGTTGTGGGTTCAAGTCCCACTCCAGAGACTTATTCAGCTCGTAATCTAGGCCAACATTCCCAACACAGTACGGAGGGAGAGCTGCACAGTCGGAGGTGCAGTCTCTCGGTGAGGCCCCGTCTACCTTCCTGAATGAATGTAAAAGATCTCATGGAGCTATTCGGAGAGATCCCCTGGTGTCGTCGCCAATATTTATCTGGTTATTTACAGGTACCAGACCCGGTATCCAGGAAGCTCGGAACCGGAAGTGTATCGGATTTTGGGATTTTACAGATTTAGGGTCCTAGGCCTAGCATGTACTTATAATACATTATAAAAGTATGAAAAATAAAGAATAAAACTTCAAATTGCTACCCAGGGTGCCAGCTTCGAATGTAGCCGGTTTTCAGGTCCTTCTGGATTTGGGATTCCGGATAAGGGGTCTGGTACCTGTATTTCATTGCAGTTTCTGGGACCCTGCTGTGCGCAGGTTGGATCATTATCCAAGAGAAAAGATTTACAGAGCTGGAAGGGAAAGGCAAGGGTGAGCTGAGTTGCTCTCGCAGAGAGCTAGCATGGACATTATAGGACGAATAGCCTTCTGCTGCGCTGTAGCCATTCTATGAATCTAAATTGCATTTCCCACATTACAACAGTGACTACACTTCAAAACGTATTGGCTGTAAAGCACTTTGGGGACATCCTGAGGTCATGAAATGCACTATATAAATGTTAGTCTTTCTTTTAACAGGTGCTTATTTTCAAAGAGGAGGGGGACTTTGAGGCCCCAGAAAGCAACCATATCTATAATTAGAAGCAATCTGTCCCTTTCTAATCCTTTTAATCCATTCAGCTAACAGCGCGAGCCTGGGTAAGTGACTTGTGTACAGCTGAGCTTTAAAACCACAGTGTGGTTTGCGGGGAACCGTTGCTGGAACAAGACCCTAATTACAGCACAAAGTCTCACAACACAGCAATAACAGCAACAAGCAGCAGCCAACAGCCCAGCAACAAGAGACCTGGAACATAACATGGTGAAACGGAATGTTGCAGAGTGAAGGCTTTAAAAAAAAAATGAGAAAATGGTGAAAATGAGAAGGAGGTGCCAAGTAATTTAAACCAAGAGACAACAGTAAATAAATAAATGAATAATCAGAGTATTCAGCTACGTTTAAGAATAGGAAATTAAAACTCACTAAGAAAGGATACCAATATTAAAGGGATTGAATTACATTTAATAAAAAACTGGTATATATAAATAATAAACAAGAGTTAGAGATACTAAACTATATAAATATAATATATATAAAAAAACATATATATTATGTTTACATATAGATTGAGAGAGCACTGAAGGAGACCATTCAGTTCATCAAGTCCAGCCAGCTCTCTGTAGAGCAATATAGTCTGTCCCATTCCCCCCACTCTATGCCCATAACCCTGCAAGTTCATTTCCCTCAAGTGCCCATCCAATTTCTTTTTGAAATCATTCATTGTCTCTGCTTCCACCACCCTCATAGGCAGTGAGTTTTAGCTCAATACCATTCCCAACGGTTAAAAATGTTCTTCCTCGCATCCCCCCATTCTCTCAGTCAAAACTTTAAATCTGTGTCCTCCCAGCCCTTGTGCAATCAGCCGACATTGATCCTTTGATTCCATCAGCCTCACTTTTGTTAATAAGAATACAAGAATTCAAGAAATAGCAGCAGGAGTAGACCATTTGGCTCATCGAGTCTTCACCATTCAATACGATCATGGTTGATCTTGGGCTTCAACTTCCCACCTGCTTCCCATACCCACGATTGCCTGAGGCACCAAAAATCTGTCCAACTCAATCTTAACATATATTCAATGATGTAGCATCCAGGGGTAGAGAATTCCAAAGATTCACAAGCCTTTAAGCGAAGGAGTTTTTCCTCATTTCAATCCTAAATGATCGGCCCTTTATCCCTGAGACTGCATCCCTGTGTTTTAGATTCCCCGACTAGTGAAAATAATCTCTCCGCTCTCAATCTCTACCCTGTCAAGCCCCTTCGGAATCTTGTAGGTTTCAATGAGATCGCTTCTCATTCTTCTAAACTGCAGAGATTAGGGACCCAATTTACTCAGCTTCTCATCAGAGCACCAGCGACCCCACCCTGCCCCCCTTCATCAGTCTCTTAAAAAATAAGTGATCAGATAGGGGGAAAAGTGAGGCAGATTCAGATGCATATCGAGTGGATGTGCATGAATGTATAGAGCAGGGTAGTAAATAAACATAGTGAGCTACAAGCATGTGATTACAATACAGCGGCATTAACAGCAATCTGCTCAAACAAGGGAAGAAACGGGCACTCAAATATTTCTGCCTACGATGTATTCAGGAAAGATGCAAAAAAGGAGGTGGTTGTATTGATCAAAGATACTGTTACAACACTAGAAAGGGATAATGTGGGGTTGAAAGGCAGAATCTATTTGGTTAGAATTAAGGACAATGAAGAAACTATTTCACTGTGGGGTGTACACTGCAGGAAGTTACAAATCTTTAATGGAATGATAATGGGGGACGTGAATTATCATCATTTAGTGTGGAATAGTAACATTGTAAAGAATGGGGCCAACCCTCAAGGTGCTGACTAATATTGATCCTTCAACCAACATAATTAAAACTGATTATCTGGTCATTATCACATTGCTGTTAATGGGAGCTTGCTGTGCACAAATTGGCTGTCGTATATAATTGTAGGCTGTACGTCCCAGCGACTGGCTGGTTGAATCAAACAGCATGTTCCTTCGGTTGTTTGTAATAGACAGACCATACTCAAGGGGGAGATGGTGGTGTAGTGGTAAAGTCACTGGACGAGTAATCCAGAGATCCAGGCTAATACTCTGGGGAGATGGGTTAAAATCTGACCACTGCTGGTGGAATTTAAATTCAATTAATAAAGCTGGAATTGAAAGCTAGTCTATCAACTATCAATTGTTGTTAAAAACCAATCTGGTTCACCATTTAGGGAAGGAAATCTGCCATCCTCACCCAGTCTGGCCTACATGTGAGGCCCACAGCAACATGGTTGACTCTTAACTTCCCTCTGCAATGGCCTAGCAAGCCACTCAGTTCAAGGACAATTAAGAATGGGGAGCAAGTGTGATGCCCACATCCCATGAAAAATTTTTAAAAGAACAGCTCACATTAGCAAACCCAAAACAAAACACCTACTGTTAGATGTGATTCCGCGATTGGGCAGCACTTGCTGAACAATACCCACATTACAACAGTGGCCACAACTCAAAAAGTATTTCATTGGCTGTGAAGCACTTAGGGATGTCCAGTGGTCATGAAAGGCGCTATATAAATGCAAGCCTTTCTCTTTTTTTTAGAATATTAGGGGTATAGCTCCTCGGACATGTTCTACGATTCAGTGCGATCATGACTGATCTGAGGCCTAACTCCATACATTAATTTCAGAGCAGTTAGTAGGGTTGCCAACTGTGATTAAATGTATTCCTGGAGCTTTTATCACATGACTCGCCCCCACGCTCCAGCCATTAGTTGGCCAACACGTCCATCCTTGTGACGCACTACCTTCCTATGCCAATTGGAAAGCAACTCTTTCTAGCCCAAACAAATAAACTAAATTTACAAAATCAGGGATAAAATAAAAGGCAGGCCCTTAAAGGGAAACTGCAAAAACAAAAGACAAGATTTAAAGGAAACTTACAAACATTAAACCAAATGTGATCAAAGACAATCGGAAAGCAGATGGACTTATTACCTAATTGGATGATGCTTGACTGTCAGCCAAACAGCCTTTTCTTCCCATTTTCAATATTTTTGTATCTGGTAAAGAGGAATTTTCAAAGAAACTGACAAGAAAAAGTCAATCTTTTTTAATATTGCACACAGCAGTGTCCTGGAGATTGATCTTCAATTGCTAGAGACTCCAGGCCAATCCTAGCAGTTTGAGAAAAGGATGAGGAAAAGTCAGATGAAACGAACATCAGTGACTTGTAAAGGGATCAGATGGACTGGAAAAAAAGATTGGCAGATAAAACAATTAATAAACGTTGGGAGGCCTTCAAAGAGGAGATAATTCAGGTAGAGACTGGACATATTCCCATGAGGAGAAAAGGAAGACCATCCAAAGCTAGGGTTTTGTGGATAACTAAAGATATAGGGATTATAACAGAAGGAGGCTCATGATAAATGTTGAGCTCATAGAGAACCAAGCCAAATACAAAAATATATAAAGGGGAAAACTGGGAGGGGCAAAGAGAATAGATTAGCAGGTAATAACTTGAAGCCCAAAGATATTTTATAATCATCGGCTGTATGTTCAAATCAAACAGCATGTTCCTTCCGTTGTTCTTAATAGACAGACCTTATTAAACCAGCCTGCATTTGCAAAAACCAAACAAAACATCTGCTGTTAGAAACGATTCCACGATTGGACAGCACTTGCAGAATAATCCTGAGTGCACTAATAGCTACCCAAACAACCAATTTAAGATAATCAGTAAGCTTGTAATGTGGCTCACTTACACTTGCCAGAAGTGACATACATTCATACACAGGGACCTGTTCTCTGCAAACAAAAGGAATATGTTCAAGCCTTGCTCCTTTTTTGAATTACTTCAGAGCTTGTGGAGCCTATATCACAGAATCACAGAGTTCCCATTTGCTTTCTCCATGGCAACACATTGGTCAATCAGAGTTGACTTGCCAGCCAGTCAGCACACTTTTCTCCTGTAGTATAAATTGTTGTGATTGTTTAAAATTTGGCATTCTTTTGTTTGTCCTGATGAGTGCAAGATGAAAAGCTTCAGCAACGTGTCTCTCTTTTCAGCAAGATTTTACAATCATATAAATAGTGAAAGGAAGGGTGGGGCCGATTTGGGACCAAAAGGAGATGTGGAGGTAGAGGCCGAGGTACTAAATGAGCACTTTGCAACGAGCCTCACTAAAGAAGAGAGCACTGCAGATGTTGCAATTGAGGAGGAGTTAGTAGAGAAATTGGACAGAATTAAAATAGAAAAAGGTGCCAAAAAAGTTGTCAGTAACCAAAGTAAAAAAAGTCACCCAGTCCACAGGATACATCCTTGGTTGCTGAGGGAGGTAAGGGTAGAAATCCTCCTTAAATATGGAAGTGATGCTACAGGACTGGAAAGCTGCAAATGTTGCAGGCCTGTTCAAGAAATGGGGAGGAATAAACCCAGTGTTCACAGGTCAGTCAGCTTAACACTGGTGGAGCAATTTTTAGAGACATTAAGAACATAAGGAATAGGTGTCATCGGCCATATGACCTCTTGAACCTGCTTCACCATTCAATAAGATCATGGCTGATCTTTTACCTCAACTCCACCTTCCCGACCTATCACTATATCCGTCGACCCCCTTAGTGCCCAAATATCTCTCACTCTTGAATATTCTCAATGACTGCATCCACAGCTCTCTGGGGTAGAGAATTCCAAAGATTCACAATTCACTGTGTGAAGAAATTTCTCCTCATCTCAGTCCTAAATGGCCAATCCATTTATCCTGAGATTGTGACCCCTAGTTCTACACTCTCCAGCCAGGGGGAAAACAGCCTCTCAGCATCTACTCTGTCAATCCCTCACAGAATTTTAAACTTTTCCGTGACACTACCTCTTCTAAACTCCAGGGAATACAGGCCCATTCTACTCAATCTCTCCTCATTGGAGAAGCTTCTCACACCAAGAATCAATCTAGTGAATCTTCATTGCACCCCCCTCTAAGGCAAGTCATTCCTCCTTAGATAAAGAGGCTAAAACCGTACACAGTAATCCAAGTGTGGTCTCACCAAAGCCCTACATAATTGCAGTAATTATCCTCCAATCGCCTTGCAATAAAGACTAACATACTATTTGCCTTCATAATTGCTTGCTGTGCCTGCATGCTAATATTCTGTGATTTGTGTATAGGGACTCTCAGATCCTTTAAATTCTAACATTTACTGGCCTCACAGCATTTATGAATTGGTGCGTAGAAAAATATAGATTAATAATTGAAAACCACATAGGTTTATTACAGGCTGATCATGTTTGACCAACGAGATTCAGTTCCAATACCAGATAACCTGTTTTTTTTGTGATGTTGATTGAAAGATAAATATTGGGCAGGACACCGGGGAGAATTCCCCTGCTCTTCTTTGTCTAGTACCACGGGATCTTTTACATCTATTTGAGCAGGCAGGTGGGACCTCGGGTAGAGGTCTAATCCAAAAGATGGCACCTCCAACAGAGCAGCACTCCCTCAGTGCTACACTGGAGTTTTAGCTTTGATTTTTGTGTTCAGGTCCTGGAGTGGGACTAGAACCTTGTGACTCAGAGGTGAGTGTGTTACCAACTGAGCCACGGCTGACACTATGGGTGTGAGTTCTACATTCTCACCACTCTTTTAGCGAAAGCAGATGGGGAGGTGGTAGTGTAGTGGTAATTTCACGGGACTAGTAATCCAGAGGCCCAGGCTAATGCTCTGGGGACAGGGGTACAAATCCTACCACAGCAGCTGGTGGAATGTGAATTCGATGAATAAAAATCTGGAATTGAAAGCTAGTCTCAGTAATGGTGACCATGAAACTATCATTGATTGTCATAAAAAGCCATCTGGTTCACTGCTGCCTTTTGAGGAAGGAAATCTGCCATCCTTACCCAGCCTGGCCTCCATGTGACTCCAGACCCACAGCAATGTGGTTGACTCTTAACTGCCCACTGAAATAGCCGAGCAAGCCACTTGGTTCAAGGACAGTTAGGGATGGGAAACAAAAGCTGGCCTTGCCAGCGAAGCCCACATCCCATGAACGAATGAAGAAAAAAAGCATGAAAGCAAACCCTTGCCTTCTCCAGATTTTCAGCTCCAGCGACTGCATCAAGTGAAATATGGTAAATGAGTGCCAAAAAACATTATTCATATGAACTCAAAGACCACTTCATCACTCTCCACCCAGCACACAAAAGGCAGAAAAGCATCCAGCAGGCCGTGTTGCCAAGGCAACAGCATCCCACTGTCCATGGAGACACACACAAAGGGATTTGAGGCAGAAACATAGCAGGCAGCCACTCTATTTACTGATCAGGTTGGAGGCTAGAAGACATCCAAGACTAGGGAGAATAATTGCATGGCAGAGAGAGAGAATTTCAACACAACTCAGTGATGGGAGGGTAAGAGAGAAGGTTAATCTTCTATGTGTTCTTTCTCTCTACCAACTTGACTCTTTCTTTGCACTTTCACCTTTCTATACTGAGTCAATATCCTGGAACTCCCTCCCTAACAGCACTGTGGGTGTACCTACACCACATGGACTGCAGCAGGTCAAAGAGGCAGCTCACCACCACCTTCTCAAGGAAATTTAGGGATGAGCAATAAATGCTGGCCTAGCCAGTGATGCTCACATCCCATGAAAGGATTAAAACAAAACTCTTTTCTTCTTGTTATCCTTCTCCCCTCCTCCTCTTGTTCTCTGTCCCATTCTCCCCATCTCTTGGGAACTCTTCTCTTCTCTGTCTCATGGTCCCCTTTACTATCCAGCTCTGCCTCTCTCATTTCTCTCTTCTGTCTCTTTGCGTGTGTCTGTGTCTCTTCATCTCTCTTGGTCCTCTCTTGGACTTGGCCTATCCCTTCATCTTTCTGTTTCTGCATTGCACATGTTCAAAGCTGCAAATCAGAGGCTCGGATTTTTCTTTTCTTCTCTTCAGGAGATACCACTTACTTGAAGACCTGCAAGTTGCTATATTTTCCCTTTGGGGGGAACCAGCCCGAAGTCTCTCTGCAATGATGGCACAGCTGAGTCCAGCGATCAGTTGACGGATCTCCATAGTTAATCATTACCATCCTCCTTTCAGATCATTTAGAGACAGCTCATGCAGACAGCAAAATCACTTAGCGAAGCACCATCTCCTGGTAAATGTGACGTTCACAGCTTGCAATGCAGGTAATTCCAATGTCTGAAGGGTATCAAGATGGTCCCATTGCCTCCTGGATTAAATTGGGCACTCATTTTCTTTTAACTTTTACAGTCACTTTGTAACTGTAAAGAGTCACTGTTCATGCAGCAGGGTAAGGATTACACACTGTGTAACTGTAAAGAGTCACTGTTCATGCAGCAGGGTAAGGATTAGTCACTGTGTAACTGTACAGAGTCACTGTTTATTCAGCAGGGTAAGGATTACACACTGTGTAACTGTAAAGAGTCACTGTTCATTCAGCAGGGTAAGGATTACACACTGTGTAACTGTAAAGAGTCAGTGTTTATTCAGCAGGGTAAGGATTACACACTGTGTAACTGTAAAGAGTCACTGTTCATTCAGCAGAGTAAGGATTACACACTGTGTAACTGTAAAGAATCACTGTTCATTCAGCAGGGTAAGGATTACACACTGTGTAACTGTAAAGAATCACTGTTCATTCAGCAGGGTAAGGATTACGCACTGTGTAACTGTAAAGAGTCACTGTTTATTCAGCAGGGTAAGGATTACTCACTGTGTAACTGTAAAGTATCACTGTTCATTCAGCAGGGTAAGGATTACACACTGTGTAACTGTAAAGAGTCACTGTTCATTCAGCAGGGTAAGGATTACACACTTTGTAACTGTAAAGAGTCACTGTTTATTCAGCAGGGTATGGATTACCCACTGTGTAACTGTAAAGAGTCACTGTTCATTCAGCAGGGTAAGGATTACACACTGTGTAACTGTAAAGAGTCACTGTTCATTCAGCAGGGTAAGGATTACACACTGTGTAACTGTAAAGAGTCACTGTTTATTCAGCAGGGTAAGGATTACCCACTGTGTAACTGTAAAGAGTCACTGTTCATTCAGCAGGGTAAGGATTACACACTGTGTAACTGTAAAGAGTCACTGTTTATTCAGCAGGGTAAGGATTACTCTGTGTAACTGTAAAGAGTTACTGTTCATTCAGCAGAATTGGGATTGTGACCAATGTCTGTTGCCTTGAAGGGAATTTGAAGCACGATTTGAGTCAGAATTTGGCAAATATATCATTTATTTACCAGCCCGCCTTTAGCCTCGTGTTCAGGCCCTAACATTAGAGGCTATGCCTTCAGCTGCTGGGGCCCAAGGTCTGGGATTCTCTCTTTAAACTTCCCTCTCTCCTTTAAGTTCTCCTTCTAAGTTTTTGGCAAAACTTGTGGTCACTTTTCCTGATATCACCTTATGTGGCTCGGTGTCAAATTTCATCCGATAACATTCCTGTGAAGCGCCTTGGGAATGTTACTAAATTAAAGGCGCCATATAAATGCAGTCTGTTGTTACTGCCCGTCTGCTGCTCTGAGCAGGCAAGAAAGGAGACCTCCCAAAAATTCAAGAGGTCCTCCTTTAAACATGAAATAGGACTCTGGTGATATCATTCATGGGTGCAGGGAGGGTGGATTGAGGAGACCAGCAGAGGGGAGGAATTGGGAATGAGGAGCATGGACGGGATTAGGGAATAGGACACGGAGGTGGGATTGGGAAGGACAACACTGGGCACAGATTGAAAAAGGAAAAATGTAGGGTGATTTTTTTTTTTATTATTCATTCATGGGATGTGGGGGTCACTGGCTAGGTCAACATTTATTGCCCATCCCTTATTGCCCTCGAGAAGGTGGTGGTGAGCTGCCTTCTTGAACCACTGAATCCATGTGGTGTAGGTACACCTACAATGCTGTTAAGGAGGGAGTTCCAGGATTTTGACCCAGCACCAATGAAGTAATGGCGATATATTTCCAAGTCAGGATGGTGAGTGCCTTGGAGGGGAACTTCCAGGTGGTGGTGTTCCCATGCATCTGCTGCCCCTGTCCTTCTAGGTGGTAGAGGTCGAAGTTTTGGAAGGTGCTGTCAAAGGAGGCTTGGTGAGTCACTGCAGTGCATCTTGTAGATGGTACACACTGCTGGCATTGTGTGTTGGTGGTGGAGGGAGTGAATATTTAAGGTGGCGGATAGGTTGTCGACTAAGCGAGCTACTTCGTCCTGGATGATTTAGAGCTCCTTGAGTGTTTTTGGAGTTTCACTCATCCAGGCAAGTGGAGAGTCCGAACTGGACACAGGCAAACGATAAACTCCTATTTTGTGCAAGTGTGACTGCCACCTTTGCATATGCACATAGCCAGGATTGGGAACTGGACTTTGTTAGTCAAAGACCCGACTGACCTACTGACCGGGATTGTCTAAATTGAATTGGACATGTTGAAGCAAGGGCATTTGGAGGGAGACCAGGAAGGAGATTGAGCAGGGAAGTGGAAGTGCTTGTTTCTCCTCTTTCCAATTGCTGCCCTGGTATGAGGGAAGGCGGTGGTGGCATAGTGGTTATGTCACTGCACTAGTCATTCAGAGGCCCAGGCTTAGCCTGCAAGGCCATGGGTTCAAATTCCACCATGGCAGCTGGTGGAATTTAAACTCAGTTAATAAAATCTGGATTATAAAGCTAGTCTCAGTAATGGTGACCATAACAAATGATGTAAAAACCCATCTAGTTCACTAATGTCCTTTAGGGAAGGAAATCTGCCATCCTTGCCTGGTCTGGCCTACATGTGACTCCAGACCCACAGCAATGTGGTTCACTCTTAACTGCCTTCTGAAATGGCCTGGCAAGCCACTCAGTTCAAAAGCAGTTGGGGATGGGGCAACAAATGTTGGCCTTGCCAGCAACCCCCCACTTCCCAAGTAAATAAATGAAGGTAATTGATTCACCCCTTATTCCTGGTAGTTGTAATGAAATACTTGTATTTATATTGCACCTTTCACAACCACTGGACATCTCAATGCACCTTACAACCAATGAAGTACTTTTTGAAGAGTAGTCACTGTTGTAATGTGGGAAACACGGCAACTAATTTGCGCACAGCAAGCTCCCACAAGCAGCAATGTGACAATGACCAGATAATATGTTTTTCTGAGGGATCAATATTGACCAGGCCTCCAGGGAGAACTCCCCTGTTCTTCTTCAAAATAGTGCCATGGGATATTTTACTAGCACCCAAGCAGGCAGATGACCCTCAATTTAACTTCTCATCTGAAAGACAGCACCTTCGGCAGTGAAGCACTCCCGCAGTACTGCATTAGGAGTGTCGGCCTTGATTTTTGTGCTCAAGTCTTGAGCCCAGAACCTTGTGATTCAGAGGCTAGAGTGATACCCACTGAGCCACAGCTGAAGTTCGTAAGGAAAGAGGAACTTGATGGTGAGGGGACCTCTTAAAGGCAGGACAGAGAAAGAGCAAAGCCAAACTGTGGACTATGAAAACGAGAAAGTCAGTAAGAAATCAAGTAGGGAATGTAGGACAAAGTCCTTTGCCAAGAGAGAATGTAGAACTCATGACCACAGGAGTGGTTGATGCAAACAGCATAGATGCATTCAAGAGAGGTTTGACAAAAGACTAGAAGGTTATGCTGATGGGGTGAGGTGTAGAGAGGTGAGAGGTTGCTTGTGTGGAGCATAAATACCAGCATGGCCCAGATGGGTCCAATAGCCTGTATCTGTGCTGTAAATTCAATGTACTGTGTACTGGGTCTTGTCCTTATGAATTTCTCTACCTGCACCAGTCAGTGGAATGATTTACTGAAAACTCCAGTGTGAAAATGAGTTAGTGAACCCAACATGATGAAGCTCTCTGTCATACGCAGCCCATTTGTGTTCATGGCAGTTGTCTCCAATTGGGATTTTATCTCTCTTCCCCCTTATCTCTGACTGGTCTATTCAGGTCTATAGTAATATGGCTCTGTTTCTGTATACAGACAAATCTACTCTGTCTTCTCCTGATCCTATTTGAATATGAAACTGGATGAAGGCAAATTCTTCCTCGCTGCCTACAGATCCCCTACAGACCACACTATCCGAAACGGGCTCAAACCTACTTTTTCCAATTTCCCCATTGTCCCTCCCGGCCCCACCTCTTTAGCCTCTGCCTCTTGGGGAAAAACAGTCGAGTGACATGTGAAATGAGCTGGCAATTTTATACGAGCCCATTTTGCGGCATTGAGGAAGATCAATCGCGCCCTCTTCATGGGCAATTCGGAACAGCAAGCGCTGGCAAACCTGATGGTGGCGATCTCCTCGTCAAGTCTGTCCACCCGGAGCCAGCACCTCCCAGCAGGGTCCTTGATAGCAGACAGGAGGCCCGACCACCACCTCACCCACCCCAACTCCACCTTTGATCAGAGGCTCTGAGGCCTAGTCAGCACCGAGTAGAGGCAGAACCTGTGGGATCCTTCTGATCTGTAATGCTCAGCTTCGCACCACATGGCTCACTGACTGTATGATGACACTTGACATGACTCAGTCAGAGAGGGGAGCGAGAGAGGTAGGGGTGCGAGAGAGAGATGGGGGGAGCTGGGAGAGAGGGGGGTGCGAGAGACCAGGGGGCAGCTGGGAGAGAGAGAGGGAGGGGGCAGAGTGGGAGAGAGGGAGGGGGCGGGCTGGGAGAGAGGGAGGGGGGCGGGCTGGGAAAGAGAGAGGGAGGGGGCGGGCTGGGAGAGAGAGTGGGGGGGTGGGGGGGCTGGGAGAGAGAGAGGGAGGGTGGGGGGGCTGGGAGAGAGAGAGGGAGGGGGCGGGCTGGGAGAGAGAGAGGGAGGGGGCGGGCTGGGAGAGGGAGAGGGAGGAGGCGGGCTGGGAGAAAGAGAGGGAGGGGGCAGAGTGGGAGAGAGAGAGGGAGGGGGCGGGCTGGGAGAGAGAGAGGGAGGGGGCGGGCTGGGAGAGAGAGAGGGAGGGGGCAGAGTGGGAGAGAGAGAGGGAGGGGGCAGGCTGGGAGAGAGAGAGGGAGGGGGCGGGCTGGGAGAGAGAGAAGGAGGGGGCGGGCTGGGAGAGAGAGAGGGAGGGGGGCGGGCTGGGAGAGAGAGGGGGAGGAGGCGGGCTGGGAGAGAGAGAGGGAGGGGGCAGAGTGGGAGAGAGAGAGGGAGGGGGCGGGCTGGGAGAGAGAGAGGGAGGGGGCGGGCTGGGAGAGAGAGAGGGGGCGAGCTGGGAGGGGGCAGAGTGGGAGAGAGAGAGGGAGGGGGCAGAGTTGGAGGGAGAGAGGGAGGGGGCGGGCTGGGAGAGAAAGAGGGAGGAGGCGGGCTGGGAGAGAGAGAAGGAGGGGGCGGGCTGGGAGAGAGAGAGGGAGGGGGGGCGGGCTGGGGGAGAGAGAGAGGGAGGGGGGGCGGGCTGGGAGAGAGAGAGGGAGGAGGCGGGCTGGGAGAGAGAGAGGGAGAGGGGGCGGGCTGGGAGAGAGAGAGGGAGGGGGGGCAGACTGGGAGAGAGAGAGGGAGGAGGCGGGCTGGGAGAGAGAGAGGGAGAGGGGTGGGTGTGCCAGGAAAGAAAAGGGGTGCCAGGGAGGGGGTTGCCAGGAGAGAGATAGAGAGGGGGCATGGGAGAGAAGGGGGGGATGGTGTGTGAGAGAGAGAGAGAGAGAAAAAGGGAGGGCAGGAGAAGGAGGGGTGATGGGAGAAAGGAGGGTGGGGGGAGAAGGGGGGTGGGACAGGCGAAAGGGCAGGGAGAGAAAGAAAGTTGGGTAGGGAGAGAGGGGGAGGGAGAGGGAGAGCAGGGAGTGAGAGAGAGATGGGAGGGAGAGACAGCAGGGGGAAGGGATAGAGAATGACAGGGAGTAGGCTGGAGGGAGAGGGGGGTGGGCGAGAGAGAGAAAGGGTCTGGGGGAGAGAGAGGAAGGGGAGGGAGAGAGTGTTCATGCAGAAGTAGGTATATATGTGTCTTACTACAGGCTGACACACAGGCTTTCTCTGGAGTGCTCGAGTAGACCACAATGATTAATAAAAAAAAACTAACAGATCCCCCGAGATATGATAACTGCAAAGAAATCAATTATGCAAGAAAGGGTATCCGCGGGACTGGACATCTGTGCAACCAATGAGAGGAGGTGTGACAATCACCCTGAGATGCAATGCGTCAGGACTGTAATGGTTCACTCCTCCCTTGTACTGTACAGCCTGTGTGTCTCAGTGCTAGTTCCTTTACATACACAGTACAGGTTGGGTAAAAAGGAACGATTCTGATATCATGTGTGTCTCAGTGTCAGCTCTTGGAATTGCAACAACTTAGATTTGAATAGCACCTTTAGCATAAGAAAACGCCCCAGGGCGCTACAGAGGAGCATTACCGAACAAAGTTTGACGCAAGACCATAAGGAGATATTAGGTCAGATGACCAAAAGCTTGGTCAAAGAGCTAGGTTTAAAGAAGTGTTGTAATGGAGGATAGTGAGTCGGAGAGGTTTAGGGAGGGAATTCCAGAGCTTGGGGCCCAGGCAGCTGTAGATGCGGCCACCAATGGTGCAGCGATTAAAAATTGGGGGCTGCTCAAGAGGCCAGAATTAAAGGGAACACAGTGATCTCGGAGGGTTGTGGGGCTGGAGGAGATTGCAGAGATAGGAATTGGAAAACAAGGTTGAGAATTTTAAAATCAAGACGTTGCATGATTGGAAATATTCAGCAGAGAACTTGACCCAACTCGTCCATGGTCCATTTGAGCCTTCCCCAACTTACTTGATCAAACTAACAGCATATCCTTCAAGGCCTTTCATGAACTTATCTAGCTTCCCTTAAATGTGTCCATTCCAATCCAATCACCTCAACCACTCCCTGTGGTAGCAAGTTCCACATTCTCACCACTCTGAATAAAAATGTTTCTTAGGAATTCCCTGTTTAATTTCTTGGTGTCTATCTTTTATTCATGTCCTCTAGTTTTGCTCTTACCCCACAAGTGAAAACATTTTGTATGATTATGACTTTCAATATTTTAATTTTTGTAAAATGTCCAGCAGGTCAAAGAGAATGGTTCACTTCCGCCCGTTACTGTATGGGTACGTGTGTGTATCAGTGCCCTGTGCCAGAATGTTTGCTGGAAGTGTACAGACATCACTGATCTCAGTCAGGTAGGGGGACGTAACGTGTTGTGTCTCGTCAGTAGCTTTGCCAGTCCTCTGCTAGCCCCTGAATATAGTCCCCAAAACTGGACATACAAGATAGATGGGTTATCCTAGCATTGGAAAGAGAATCTCAGTCAAACCCAGTATTAACCTGACCCAATATGATGAGAGGCTGAGTAAATTGGGTCTATATTCTCTGGTTTTTAGAAGAATGAGAGGTGATCTCAAAGAAACGTACAGGATTCTGAAGGGACTTCACTGAAAGGGTTGTGAACCTTTGAATTCTCTACCCCAGAGGGTTGTGGATGTTCCATTGTTTGAGACGAACCCAGAGTTTGTCCGCCCCCTAAAGGGGAAGCAAAACCAACTGCCAGCTATCACTACGATTGGGGAATCAACCAGAGCGATTGAATGCCAAAGAAAGGAAAAAGAGGTTGAAAAGACACCCAGATGCCAGAACAACCTCTGATTCAACAAAGTCTAGCTGCAGCGATAGAGCCTCCAACAGCAATGAGAACATGATCTGGAGGTTTATAACGGCCTCCTGACCACCTGAAACTATGAACTCAGAAATTTGAATGGCAGAAATGTAGTAGCAGTAATGACGTAACACAGGGAGTAAACAGGGATCACTTGTAAACACGTTGGATAAAGAATTGGGGGAAGGTAGGGTCTGGCACATAAAGGGTTAACGTGGGACTGATTACAGTACCGCCCACACAGTGATGTAAGAAAACACATGACCTGCACTTAGGGGTCAGTGTGTTGTTCGACAGCTGCGTGCAGAAGCAAGCTTGGACCATTACTGCACCAATGTATATAGTTCTAGTAGAGAGGGCCAAGGCGGGGCGAGAGGGGGAAGACGGGGCAAGAGGAGAAGGCGGGGCGAGGGGGAGAAGGTGGGACGAGGAGAAGGTGGGACGAGGGAGGAGAAGGCGGTGCGAGGGAGAGAAGGTGGGGCGAGGGAGGAGAAGGCGGGGTGAGGGAGAGAAGGTGGGGCGAGGGAGGAGAAGGCGGGGCGAGGGAGAGAAGGCGGGGCGAGGGAGAGAAGGCGGGGCGAGGGAGGAGAAGGCGGGGTGAGGGAGGAGAAGGCGGGGCAAAGTGGGGATGGTGAGAAAATAGGGGAGAAAGCAGGAGACTGGGAGAAAGCTGAGCAGAGTAAAGTGGAGAGAGAGAGAGATGCTAAAAGTGCTGGTGTTGAAGCTTATCTTTATACTCAGCCAGAGATAGTTTGCTAGTAAAGGGTTAAAAGTGAATCAGCAGCCTGGGCTAGAGAAGAAGCCCTCCTCAAAACCAAGAACAAACCTCAAACACACGATGTTCTAAATCTTTCCACAAACTCTGATTAAATTACATATTGTGTGCAGTCCATGTTTTATAAGCAGATGTCGAGGGTGTTGCTGCAGTTAGCTCATGTATTCTAACCCAGTTGTGTTTACAATTTGTTACAAAACCACCAGCTTATATTAGAGGCTTCACATAACAGACCAGAGACACACACAGCACAGAACTTAATTGCTATTTATTCATTGCTCCCCTCAGGTCAGGATTTTGTTTTGAACACTGACCACTCTTCTCTTGAAAGTTATGAACCCATTTAAGGTGTCCAGTAGGGTTGCCAACTGTGATTAAATATGTTCCTGGAGGTTCCAGCACATGACTTGCCCCCACGTTCCAGCCATCAGTCGGCCAACACATCCATCCTTGTGACGTACGGCCTTCCTACGCCAATTGGAAAGCAAAAAGACTCATGATCCAACTGGATGATCATTTACTGTCAGCCAAACAGCCTTTTTTCCCCCATTTTCAATATTTTTATATCTGGTAAAGAGAAATGTTCTAAGAAAATGACAAAAAAAATATTTTTTTCTGTCCCAGTGATTTTTCTCCAGGGTTGTCCACAGCAGTGTCCTGGAATCTTCAATTCCTGGAGGTTCCAGGCTAATCTGGGAGGGTTGGCAACCCTGTTGCACAGAAAGTACACACCACAGACAAAAAGCAAAATGCTGCATATGCCGGAAACCTGAAATAAAGACAGGAAATGCTGGAAAATCTCAGCAGGTCTGGCCACATCTTTGGAGAGAGAAACAGAGTTAATGTTTCGAGCGTTCTGAAGAAGAGTCATGTAGACCCGAAATATTAATGCTGTTTCTCTCTCCACGGATATTGCCAGACCTGCTGAGTTTTTCCAGCATTTTTGGTTTTTATTTCATAATATCACAGATATTGGCTGTGGCTTTAGACCATAAGATGTGGGAGCAGAAGTAGGCCATTCGGCCCATCGGGTCTGCTCCACCATTCAATGAGATTGTGGCTGATCTGATAATCCTCAACTCCACTTTCCTGCCTTTTCCCCTTACTGATTAAAAATCTGTCTATCTCCGTCTCAAATATACTTAATGACCCAGCCTCTACAGCCCTCTGTGGTAAAAAATTCCATAGATTCACTACCCTTAAAGAAGAAATTCCTCCTCATCTCTGTCTTAAATGGGCGTCCCCTTACTCTGAGATTATCCCCTCTGGTCCTCTCAGCAAGGGGAAACAACCTCTCAGCATCTACCCTGTCAAGTCCCTAAGAATCTTATATGTTTCAATAAGGTCGCCTCTCATTCTTCTAAACTCCAATGAGTACAGGGCCAATCTACTCAACTTCTCATAAGAAAATCCTTCCATACCCGGGATCAACCTAGTGAACCTTCTTTGGACTGCTTCCAATGTCAATATATCTTTCCTTAGATAAGGGGACCAGAACTGTTCACAGTATTCTAAGTGTGGTCTAACTAGTGCCTTGTATAGTTTTAACAAGACTTCCCTATTTTTATACTCCATTCCCTTTGAAATAAAGTCCAACATTCCATTTGCCTTCCCTATTACCTGCTGAACTTGTATGTTAGCTTTTTGGGATTCATGCACGAGGACTCCCAAATCTCTCTGTGCTGCAGCTTTCTGCAGTCTTTCTCCATTTAAATAATATTCAGCTCCTCTATTCTTCCTCCCAAAGTGCATAACCTCACATTTTCCCACATTTTATTCCAACTGCCAAGTTTTTGCCCATTCACTTAACCTGTCTATATCCCTCTGTAGACTCCTTGGGCAGATTTTCCCCCCGTCAGAGGGGAGTTGATGGGCGCACTTCCGATCGGTGCCCCCGATCGGAGGCGCTTGCCATTTCACATGGGTGGGCCAATTAAGGCCCGCCCAGCGTGACATCCGCAGGGAAGCGCTATGCGCTCCCTGTGCGGGTGAGGGGGAATGCCTAAAATTGAGAGTGCACTCTTTTGCGCATGCACACAAAAGAGCGCACCCATCTCCCTGAGGCTATGTGCAGCCTCAGGGAGATCGGCTCTACATGCAAAAGAGATAAAAGTAGAAAAATAAAATTTCCCTTACATGTCCCCTCATGTGACAATGTCACATGAGTTGGGACATGTCCATAATTTTTACACAATCTTTATTAAAAAATTTTAAAGCCTACATGAAACCTCATCCCGCTGGTGGATGAGGTTTCATGTTTTTTCTAGTTGCCGTCGGGGCTCCTGGCCTGCCCACCAACCTTAAGGTTGGATGGGCAGGTCCTTTAATTGCTTAACTGATCCTGTCAATGGCCTCAATTAGCCATTGACAGGTTGGCGGGCGCGCAGTTGATTTTGCTGCGCTCCTGCCTTCCTGAAAATTTAAATCGGGCGCGGTGACGTCGGGAGTTCCCCCTGACGTTACCATGCGTTATTTTATGTGTCGGTGAGCGGGACCCGCCCCCGCCCCCACTTGTCGACGGTAAAATCCTGCCCCTTGTGTCATCCTCACCACTTGCCTTCGCACCTATTTTTGTGTCATCCGCAAACTTGGCGATAGTACATTCGTTTCCCTCATCCAAGTCATTAAATAAATTGTAAATAATTGAGGCCCCAGCACTGACCCCTGTGGCACTCCACTGGTTACAGGTTGCCATCCTGAAAATGCCCCCCTTATCCCAACTCTCTGTCTTCTATTAGTCAGCCAATCCTCTATTCGTGCTAATATACTATCCCCAACACCAGGGACTCTTATCTTATTAAGTAGCCTTATCGAACACCTTTTGGAAATCCAAATATATTAATCTAGTGGTTCCCCTTTATCTAACCTACTTGTTACCTCCTCAAAGAATTCTACTAAATTTGTCAGGCATGATTTCCCCTTCATGAAGCCATACTGCCTCTGCTTGATTATATTATGCATTCCTAAATGCTCTGCTATTACATCCTTTATAATAAACTCTAACATTTTCCCAACGACGGATGTTAGGCTAACTGGCCTATATAGCTACTTGTTTTTTGTCTCCCTCCCTTTTTGATTAAGGGTGTTACATTTGCAGTTTTCCAAGCTTTTGGGATTTTTCCAGAATCTAAGGAATCTTGGAAGATTACTACCAATGCATCCACTATCTGTGTAGCTACTTCCTTTAATATCCTAAGATGCAATCCATCTGGTCCAGGGGACTTAATGGCCTTTAGCCTCATTAGTTTCCCTAGTACTTTTTCTCTCGTGATCGTTATTGTGTTCATTTCCTACCCTCCTTTTGCCCCTTGAGTATTTAGTATTTTTGGAATGCTATTAGTGTCTTCTACCGTGAAGACTGATGCAAAGTATTTGTTCAACTCCTCTGCCATTTCCTGGTTCCCTATCATTATTTCCCCAGCCTCGTTCTCTAAGGGGCCTATGTTCACTTTGGCCTCTCTCTCTTCCTTTTTATATATTTAAAGAAGCTCTTGCTGTCCGTTTTAATATTACTTGCTAGTTTGCCCTCAAAGTTTATTTTCTCCATCTTTATTATTTTTCTGGTCATCTTTTGTTGGTTTTTAAAACTTTCCCAATCCTCTGGTTTACCACTAATCTTTGCCACATTGTATGTTTTTTCTTTCAATTTGATACTGTCCTTAATTTCCTTGGTTAATCATGTCCTGAATCTTCTGGTCGGCGTGCAGGAGTCGGGCCCGACTCCCCGATGTGTAAAACGATGCGCAGTGACGTCGGGCATTCGTCCCAATGTCACCGTGCGTCATTCTGATCTTCAGTTCGGTGGGCGCGCACCGGATTCGGCTGCGCGCCCGCCGAACTGTCAAAGGCATATTAAGGCCATTTAAAAACCAATTGAGCTGACTGTCTGGGCTGCCGTCCAACCTTAAGGTTGTCGGGCAGGCGAAGAGCCCAGGCGGCCTTCGCATTTCTCATGAAACCTCATCCACGGGCGGGGTGAGGTTTCATGAAGGGATTATAACGTAAATAAAAATTTTCAATTACATTCTTAGACATGTCCCAGCTCATGTGACACTGTCACATGAGGGGACATGTCTGAATAATTTTTTTTAAGCTTTTATTCAGTTTGCCACAATTACTTTAATCTCCCTGAAGCAGATCCGTGCTTCAGGGAGGTTTCTGCACTCTTTTGCGCACACGTGCGAAAGAGCGCAGGCCCCGATTCTCCCTCCTCCCCCCGCCCACAGAGGGAGCGCTGAGCACTTCCGGGTGCGTGTCGCAGTGGGCGGGCCTTAATTGGCCCGCCTGCGTAAAATGGCGGCGTGCAGCCGATCACGGGCGGTGATCGTCTGCGCGCCTGCTCCCGCTCAGCTGCACAACGGGGAGAAAATTCTCCCCCGTGGTTGGTTTATCCCTTTCCTAGAATCCTTCTTCCTCACTTTAGTGGGTAGTGCTCTCTCCTCTTGAGACAGATGGTTGTGGGCTCAAGCCCCATTCCAGAGACTTGAGTGCAGTACCAAGGGAGTACTGCACCGTTGGAGGTCCTGTCTCTCGGACAAAAGACGTTAAACAGCTCTGCCTTCCCTCCCAGGTGGATGCAACAAATCCCTCAACACATTTCAAAGTTCAGGGGAGTTCTCCCTGGTGTCCTGGCCAATATTAATTACTCAACTAACATCACTAAAGCAGATTATCATCACATTGCTGTTTTTGGGAGCTCATCATGCACAAATTAGCTGAAGTGTTTCCCAGACATATGAGTTAAAAGCCTAACAATGGGTGAACATTGATCATAATCAAATGGGGTTTAACACAGTGTTTGAAAGGAAGAAATGAGTTCTGAAGAAGTCATACTCAGTTCAAAATGTTAACTATTTCTCTCTCCACAGATGTTGCCAGACTCACTGAGTAGTAGTTGCAGCAGTTTTTATTTCAGATTTCCACCACCCGCAACATTTTGCTTTTATTTTACTTAGATTTTAGATTTAGGTAAGGTTGACCTCAATGTGATTAGACAGAGGCTGGCCACAGTAACCTGGACAAATCTGATAACGGATAAAACAATAGGAGCTCAGTGGGAGGTGTTCAAAAAATAACCCTCTGAGCTCTGCGGGCTTTTCTGAGGGATGCACACCGAGATAAACATCAACTGCTGCTGGAGGACCATCAGCTTGGTGAAAGACACTCCTTGGTCTGTCCGCAACTTGCTGGTCTTCCAGTGCAAAGAGCTGTCAACGACTGTCAGCGGCAGACTCGCACATTCCAAGGTCCAGGCCAATGTGCTGAGGGACACACTAAAGCTTGGGGAAGTCACCGCAAAGGCTCAATGGAGAAAATCTAAGGTGCTCCCGCCACAGTACACCGAGGAGCTGGAATCTGTGTAAAACCCTTGGGCAGTATTTTGTCATGGAATGTCAATTGTAAATATCGTGGAGAATTGCAAATGTATTGAGGCACCTCAGAATGCCACACAATGTTTGGAAGGAACTTGAGTTTTATTGCACTTTTGGTAAATGTCCAATTCAAACTTCTATAAGTTCTATGAATAAACTATATTTTTGGAACACCGTTTAAAAATAAGGGGTCGCACATTTAAGACAGAAATGAAATATTTTTTTCTCTCAAGAGGGTAATGAGTCTTTGGAACTCTCTTCCTCAAAAGACGGTGGAAGCAGAACAGAAACGGTTTTAAGGCAGAACTAGATAGATTATACAAATAGTTGTTCGGTAGGACAGAACTTGAGTATTGCTGAAAAAAGACATTTTGTCAAAGCTTTTCATCTTGCACCCATCAGGACAATTGCAGGAATGCCAATGGTAGGGGAAGCAACAACTTTATACTGAATGTGAAGAGAGTGCTGATTGGCTGGCAAGTGGACTCTGATTGGTAGAGGCATTGCCATAGAGAATGCACCAGTAAATGGTAACTGACAGTTACAGTTGGCCATGGTTGGAGTACTGAGAACATTTCTGGTCTCTCCAGCTATATAAAGGGAACGGAGGCACTGCTTTCTACATTATAAACAGGAGAAATGATTCACACTGATCATACCGTAACCCAGAAGATGTACTGATTCAGGAAACATTGAGCAGGCTGGAGTGTTTTGAAAAGGGAAAGGCGAGGGGTGAAAGAGATCGTTAAGATTAGGAAGGAGTTTGATAGAGTTACATGTAGAGATGATGTTTCCCCATGTTTGAGACACCAAAATTAAGAGTCATAAAAAATACGAGACATAGGAACAGAGGACTTAGGAGCAGGAGTAGACCATTCAGCTCCTTGAGCCTGCTTTGCCACTCAATAAGATCATGGCTCACCTGGTTGTGGTCTCAACTCCACTTTGCTGTCTTCCCCCAGAACCCTTGATTCCCGTGTCTATCAAAAATCTGTACAAGACTTTTCAAATAGCCACTAATAAATCCAATAAGAATATTCCACAGCAAACTCTTTGCCCAAAGTGTGGTGAGAATGTAGAACTTGCTACCACATGGAGTAGTTGAGGTGAATAATGTAGTTGTGTTTAAGGGGAAGCTAGATAAGCACATGAGGAAGAGAGGAATAGAATCAGAGGGAGAAATGGTGGGGTAGTGATAATGTCACTGGACTTGTCATCCCGAGGTCCAACCTAAGGCTCTGGGAACATGGGTTCAAATCCCACCACGGCAGCTGGTGGAATTTAAATTCAATTAATAAAATCTGGAATTGAAATTCAATAATGGTAACCACGAGACTATCATCGATTGTTGTAAAATCACAGCTGGTCCACTAATGCCCTTTAGGGAAGGAAATCTGCCATCCTTACCTGGTCTTGCTACACGTGACTCCAGACCCACAGCAATGTGACTGACTCTTAACTGCCCTCTGAAGCAAGCCACTTGGTTCAAGGGCAATTAGGGATAGGCAACAAATGCTGGCCTTGCCAATGATGCCCACATCCCATGTGAGAATACATTTTAAAAAAATGTTATGCTGATAGGGTGAAATAGGGTGTGTGGAGGCTCAGGTGGAGCATGAATGCTGGTATAGACCAGTTGGGCAGAACAGCCTGGGTCTGTGAGGAAGCCTGGGCAACGAGTGCTGGCAAAAGCCATCAGAGCTGTGCCCGAGCATGGCCTAAATCTAATGTCCACACAGTGAGGTTATCCAATAGTAGGAATCAGCGATTAAGAGGAGCAGTTGTGGCTAATTCTCCTTTCTTCCCTACCCCAGGAGGGTTGTGTCCATTCTATTGCTGCCCTGGTTGGATTGAAGAAAGGAAGGGAATAAAAAGAAAGATTTCCGTTTATATAACCCTGCCTCATGACCTCGGACATCTCAAAGCACTTTGCAGCCAAAGAAATACTTTTTGAAGTGTGGTCACTGGTGTAATGTAGGAAGGGTAGCAGCCAATTTGTGCACAGCAAGCTCCCACAACCAGCAATGTGATCATGACCAATCTATTTCAGCGATTTTAGTTGAGGGATGACTGTTGGCCAGGACACCGGGCATAAACCCTCTCCTCTTCTTTGAAACATTGTTATGGTATTTTTACACCTACTTCAGAGAGCAGATAGGGCCTTTGGTTTAACGGCTTATCTGAAAGACGGCACCTCCAATAGCGTGGCACTCCTTCAGTGCTGCACTGGAGTGTCAGCCTGGATTACAGGGTCAAATGGAATGGGGCTGAACCCAAGCTCATTGACTCAAGAGGTGAGAGTGCTACCCCTGTTTGTGCTCTCCAATTCTGCTCTCACGTCTTTCTCTGGTTTTCTTCACTCCCTCATTGGCAACCGTCCCTTCAGCTGCCTCAACCTCAGTCATGGAGTCATCATGGCCCGGCAGGAGGCCATTCGGCCCCATCGAGTCTATGCTGGCTCTCTGTAGAGAAATCCACTCAGCCCCACTCCCCCCCGCTTTATCCCCATAGCTCTGCAGGCCTGCAAATGCCAATCCAATTTCTGGAGATTTCCTTCCTAAACCTCGCAGCCTCTCCAATCCTGAATGATGCTCCTGTCCTCGTTGTGTGGCTTGATGTGAAATTTTGTTTGAGAACACTCCTGTGAAATGCCTTGGGACATTTTACAAAATTAAAGGTGCGATATAAATGCAACGGTATTGTTGTTAGATCAACTGTAATGTGTAATTTATATACTGACAATTATACAAGATACTGAAACTGAATTATTTATCACTTCTGTTTCTTGTACAATAGTTCGGAGAGATGAGAAGACACGGGGCATGGACAATAGAATGCTGCACCACAATATTCATTAGTCTTCCTGAGTAATCATTATTCTGAGCTGAAGTGACCCTGAAAAGGGTCATGGCCAATGAAGGGGCTTGTTCAGCAAAGAGGAAACACATACACTAAAGCCTATAAATGCAATACTATTGGAGTGCCTCATGCCAAAGCTTGTCATATTATTCCAAAATGACAAGCTCTGTTGGCCTGAGACTTTGCTACTCTAACAGCAGGCAGCCACATCCATTCATTTCCTTTTGGAATAAGTTGGGCCGCTAGGTCAGATTCCTTGCCCATAATCCACCCGGCCAGCCCTTTTTTATTTATTCGTTCATGGTTTGTGGGCTTTGCTGGCTAGGCCAGCATTTGTTGCCTGTCCCTAATTGCCCCTTGAGAAGGTGGTGGTGAGCTGCCTTCTTGAACCACTGTAGTCCATGTGGGTGTAGGTACACCCACCGTGCTGTTAGGGAGGGAGTTCCAGGATTTTGACCCAGCGACGGTGAAGGAACAACGATGTAGTTCCAAGTCAGGATGGTGAGTGGCTTGGAGGGAAACGTGCAAGTGGTGGTGTTCCCATGCGTCTGTTGCCCTTGTCCTTCTAGGTGGTAGAAGTCGCAGGTTTGGAAGGTGCTGTCGAAGGAGCCTTGGTGAGTTGCTGCAGTACATCTGCACTACACATTGCTGCCACTATTTGCTGGTAGTGGAGGCAGTGAATGTTCAAGGATGTGGATTGGGTGCTGATCAAGCGGGCTGCTTTGTCCTGGATGTTCTTGAGTGTTGTTGGAGCTGCACTCATCCAGGCAAGTAGGGAGTATTCCATCACACTCCTGACTTGAGCCTTATAAATGGTGGACCGGCTTTGGGGAGTCAGGAGGTGAGTTACTCACCACAAGATTCCCAGCCTCTGGCCTGCTCTTGTAGCCACAGTATTTACATAGCTGGTCCAGTTCAGTTTCTGGTCAATGGTAACCCCCAGGATGTTGATGGTGGGAGATTCAGTGATGGTAATTTTGCCCATAGTAAGTCCAGGCAGTCATTCCACTCCTAATCCAGAGTATCCCTACTTATCAGCATTTTATGAAAGGGATACAGTGCTGGGTGTTGTGTGTGTGTTACATATTTTATATGTTTATTTACCTCAGAGCAATGCAGAGATGACAATAGTTTCTAAGTGTGCTACAGATTTATTTATAAGAGTTTTAAAATCTCTCTGCAATCACAAAAATGTCTGCACCCATGTTGACATGAACTTCTAGTAGCTTCAGTGGTGTCTGTTTACTTCCTCTGAGTCACACCCAGGCTCAACCAACCAAACACAGTGAGCATAGATCAGTTACCAGACTCTCATAATCAAACACAGAACAGTTGAACCATTGAACACTACACTAGACCCCACTTCTTTTCTTGCTCATCACAGAACGATATCCCCTGGTCAATTTTTATCCCTCAATCAACACCACAAAAACAGATGATCTGGTCATTATCACATTGCTTGTGGGAGCTTGCTGTATGCTAATTAGCTGCCGTGTTTCCTACATACAGCATGTGGCTACACTTCAAATGCACTTCACAAAATCACAGAATTGTTAGGCTGCAGAAGGAGGCCATTCGGGCCATCATGTCTGCACCAGCTCTCTGAACGAGCGATTCACTTAGTGCCATTCTCCCGCCTTCTCCCTATGACCCTGTACATTCTTCCTTTTCGGATGACAGTATAATTCCCTTTTGAATTTCGATTGAACCTGCCTCCACCACACTCTCAGGCAGTGCTTTCCAGACCTTAACCACTCGCTGCGTGAAAAAGATTTTTCTCATATTGCTTTTGCCAATTACTTTAAATCTGTACCCTCTCGTTCTTGATCCTTTCACGAGTGGGAACAGTTTCCCCCGATCTATTCTACTTCATCGACTGTAAAACACTTTGAGACGTCCAGTGGTCATGAAAAGCACTACATAAATGCAGATCTCTGTTTTTCCCCAATATTGTCCAGCCAACAAGGCCTTGCTCTTAGCCAGAGAGCTGGGTTCTCAGAGCTATGAAACCCTAGACAGAGAATCTCTCCCAGCATGCTCTCTTGTGGCCTACTTGACAGCAATGTTGCAAGTAAGCCTAGGAGTAAATTTCTGTTTGGCTAATTAGGAGAGAAGAATCAAAATCAGAAACAGACTTTGTGCCAGATGGGAGGGAGAGGTTGGTTCGCAGTCACCGCTGACCTTTGCACATCTGGCTTACATCCTGTAAAATCTCCACTCTTTTTCATTTGTGTGAAGATTTCTTTTTGCGAGGTGGGAGTTCAATGAAGCCGGGGAGAGGAGGGAGAGGAAGAAAAGAGGAAAAGAGTCCCAAGACAAATGCCTCAAGAAAAAAGAAGAAAAGAGAAAGAAAGGGAGACATTCTTGTTGGATGATGTCACTTTTTTTTTAATGAAAAGGGCAGTTTGAAGGCCAAGGCTGCATCCTGAGTCCTAAACGCACACAGTGGAAAATTCAGTCACACACAAAAAAATTCCTCCTTTCAGCTAATTAGAGTCGCCATGGAAACAGGCTCCTTTGTTGCTTTAAAAGCAAACAAGAAAAAGAAAATTGACTGTAGCTTCTCGGAAAACTGGTGAAAATTTATTAACCACTTCCAACTCACCCGTCCTCACCTTGTCATGTCACATGGATCATTAAATGTTTCTCCCCAAAGCAACTTACATTGTATTTACTGGCCATTCAGCCCAACAGATTCATGCTGGTGTTCATGATCTGCACAAACAAGCTTACATCCACCCACTCCGTCAACCTATCCCTTCCTCCCTCTTCATTTATCCTTATCCTTTTTTAATTGCATTAGTAGAGACACTGAGAGTTACAGAGGGAGAGAGAGGGAGAGAAACACATACACACAGGGAGAAAGAGATAGAGACAAGAGAGAAAGAGACACAAAGAGAGAGACACAAACGGACATAAAAGTGATGATTGCACAATGTTCAGCACCATTCGCAACTCTTTAGATACTGAAGCAGCCCATGTCCATATGCAGCAAGACCTGGACAACATTCAGGCTTGGGCTGACAAGTGGCAAGTTACATTCACATCACACAGGTGCCAGGCAATGACCATCTTAAACAAAAGAGAATCTAACCATCACCCCTTGACATTCAATAGCATTATCATCACCGAATCCCTCAAAAAAACATCCTGGGGTTACCACTGACCAGAAACTGAATTCGATCAGCCATATAAATACTATGGCCACAGGAACAGGTCAGAGGCTGGAAATTCTGTGGTGAGTATAATTCACCTGAGACTTCCCAAAGCCTGTCCATCATCTACATGGCACAAGTCAGGAGTGTGTAGAATACTCTCCACTTGCCTGGATGAGTGCAGCTCCAACAACACTCAAGAAGCTCAACACCATCCAGGACAAAGCAACCCACTTGATTGGCAGCCGATCCACCATCTTCAACGTTCATTCCCTCCACCACCAACGCACAGTGACAGCAGTGTGCACCATCTACACAATACACTGCAGCAACTCGCCAAGGCTCCTTTAACAGCACCTTCCAAACCCGCAACCTCTATTGCCTAGAAGAACAAGGGCCGCAGACACATGGGAACACCATCACCTGGAAGTTCACCTCCAAGTCACACACCATCCTGACTTGGAACGATATTGCTGTTCCTTCACTGTTGCTGGGTCAAAATCCTGGAACTCCCTCCCCAACAGCACAGTGGGTGTACCTACACCACATGGACTGCAGCAGTTCGAGAAGGCAGCTCACAACAAGGGCAATTAGGGATGGGCAATAAATGCTGGCCTAACCAGTGATGCCCACATCCTGTGAAATAATAAAAAAAGCTAAGAACCCAAGAACGTAAGAAATAGGAACCATTTAATATGATCATGGCTGTACTTGTGTCTCAACTTCACTTTTCCACCTGCTCCCTATATCCCTTGATTCTCTGAGAAACCATAAGTCTGTCTATGTCAGCTCAATATATGCAATGATGGAGCATACAGAACCCTATAGGGTAGCACATTCCAAAGATTCATAACCATTTGAGCAAAGGCATTTCTCCTCCTCTGCGTCCTAAATGATCACCTTTTAACCTGAGACTGTGCCCCCCTGTTCTAGATACCCCAGCCAGGGGAAACAAGATCTCGGTGTCCATCCTGTCAAACCCCTTCCAAATCCCGAAGGTTTCAGTGAGATCACCTCATTCTTCCAGATAGATCAAGATAGACAAATGCAAGGTGAAAAGAGAGACATACAGTAACACATGGAGAGGGCCAAAGGCGCAAAAATACACTGAGATAAAAAGAGAGAGAAGGATGCACATGGCAGCTCTGTAAGGGGTTTAGTTTAATTGAATTTAATGATATTCAGCACAGACTGGTCAGTGCAGCCTCTTGTACGCTTTTCAAAAAGCCATTTATTGAAACACAGCATCGATTAAGGAGCAAGCAGAACTTTCAACCGATGGGACTGGCCGTGTGATGGGAATACAGTGCTCATTCAGATTGCAGTTGCTGCTAGCCTTACACACTCTATAGGTACAGCCTCTGGCACGACTTTGAGGACGTGGAACGGATTCCCCCACAGTCAGTAATCGGGATGTTTGTTAGCTGTACTCCAGGACTTCACTGTGAGGAGCAGGGATGGTGGTGTCTGCCCAAGTCACTCAGAGGTCAGCCAGCAAAAAAAGAGACATGATTTTAAAATGAATGTTTATCACGACAAGATTTTGGTTGGGACCGCGGTCGCTACAGAAAGCTAGCTTTCGTATGGCATCTAAAACAAGCCCTCCAGTGCCTCAACCAACAGGCCAACATTCAGGTAGACAGTGCGAGTGTGTGTCTCTGGGATATTTATGTGCAACTGCCAAGAGCAGTGAACTCACCACACACCAGATGTGGAACCTGGTGCTTTACTTGTCAAGAAACTAACCAATCAATTGACAATTATACAGAATCTTTTATGTCCCCCAAGGCATCTCATTGTGTTTCACATCCACTGAATATCTTTTGGAAGCCAGCCATTGTTGTCAAGCCAGCAAACGCAGCATCCAATTTGTGCACAGCAAGATCCCACAAACAGCAAATGGGATGAACAGTTAATATATTTTTGATGATGTCGGTTAGTGGGAGAATTATTGGCTAGGGCACCGTGCGAGCTCCCCTGCTCTTCAAAAGAGGGATGTGAGATTTTGACGTCCATCTGAGAGGACAAACAGGGGCCCGGTTTTAATGTCTCACCCAATCGATGGCTCCTCTGACAATGCCGCACTCAGTACTGCACTGAAGCGTCAGCCTGAATTATGTGCTGAGGTCTCAAGAGTGAGGGCTTGAACCTCCACCAGAAAATTTTGACATCATTTGCATTCAACATTGCTCATTTGACATCATTTGTGCTCAAAAGCGATCATTTAGCCATCATTTGATATCCCAAGGAGCAATCAACTGACATCGTTGTCATAAGTCAACATAAAATTAAATCACACAGCGTTCAAATGACCTACTGACTCAGAGCCAAGATTGTCACACACAGAGCCCAGCTGAATCTTTAGCCTAGTACCACACCGGAGAACGACCCGAACAGCCATTGAAAAACTTGGTCTATTCGTAATCCCAGTTATGACCTCAATCACAAATTACAGTAAAGCTGTTTATGATCTAATCTTGCTACCCGAACTCTCCTCAGTCGATATTAATAGTTGCTTCTTGGCCATCTCCCTTCAGAAACTAGAACAATTGTTCTTTAGTGATGGCTGAAATGTTAAGATGCCAGGCCCACACTAAGCTTCACCAAAATGGCTGGGTGAGCAGGAAGTGCATTGTCAACAGGGGGGTGGGGGGTGGGGGGGGAGAGAAAATTCCAAAACACCCATCCATCAACTGAGCATCTGATTGGAGTCAACTCTGGGTCAGATACACACATACACAGAGGAACACAGCCAAGTCAACATGAAGTCACAGAGATTGGCCCTTCATACAGGAAGCATCTGAATCATTCAATGGATACCACAGATGTTGATGTGTGTTAGAAAACAATAACACACCAAGGGAAAGGAAGACTAGGATGATGTAAGCACAATCCCACAATGTCTTTCCACTGAGGTCCCATTGTTGCACTCCGTAAACAAGTCCACAGCAGGTTGAAGAACTAAACCATGGGACACAGACAGGCTGGGGATACCTTGTATGATTTTATTTCTTTATATTTATTCATGGGATGTGGTTGACGCTGGCTAAGCCAGCATTTGTTGCCTATCCCTATTTGAGTAGGTGGTGGTGAGCTGCCTTCTTGAACCGCTGCAGTCCATGTGGTGTAGGTATACTGACAGTGCTGTTAGGGAGGGAGTCCCAGGATTTTGACCCAGTGACAGTGAAGGGACAGGGATATAGTTCCAAGTCAGGATGGTGTGGCTTGGAAAGGAACTTGCAAGTGGTGGTGTTCCCATGCATCTGCTGCCCTTGTCCTTCTAGGTGGTAGAGGTTACAGGTTTGGAAGGTACTGTTGAAAGAGCCTTGGCGAGTTCCTGCAGTGCATCTTGTAGATGGTACACACTGTTGCTATTGTGCGTCGGCGGTAGAGGGAGTGAATGTTTAAGGTGGTGCTGATCAAGCTTTGTCCTGGATGTTGTCGAGCTGCTTGAGTGTTGTTGGAGCTGCACTCATCCAGGCAAGTGGAGAGTATTCCATCACACTTGTGCTGTGTAGATGGTGGACAGGCCTGGGGAGTCAGAAGGAGAGTTACTCCCTTCTCCTCCTCTCATGGAGGTGGTGGCCATCTTGCTCAGATGTGGGTCTAGATACAGTAACCTTGCTTTTCCAATTGGGTGCAGACTAAGGCCAAGTTCAAGCACAATTCAGGTCTGCCCAATGTCACAAGGCGTCCGTTGCTGGTGCTTCCAGGGGGTGTCTCAGCATCATTCTTCAGCAAGGTCCAGACATCAAGAATACCCCCGGAATGGAGGGGCCAGGAACTGTCCGGGAAATTTAAGAAGTGGCTGGGATGTAGCATAATAGTTTTTACTGCTGCAAAGTTGAAAGGGCGGAGACCCTAGTCTATAGGAATGCACACACCCCCATCAGGAAGGAGTTCAGAAGCTTAACAGCCTCATTAATAGACAGGAGAACATAGGAACTTGAGGAGGCCACTCAGCCCTACTCAAGCCTGTTCCACCATTCAATTAGATCTGCAGATCTGTCTTTGATTCATATCCCTTGATATGCTTAACCAAGAAAAATCTAATCGACCTCAGTCTTTAACGCTTCAGTTGACACCACCACCCCACCAACCGCATCCCCTTGCCACCCCTCCTCTTTTTGGAGAAGTGAATTCCTGATTCCCATTAGCATTTATGTGATTGCACTCCTGAACATCTCGTTCAGTTTTAAAGTCATGCCCCTGTGTTCTGAGTTCCCCTCACAAAAGGCCCCAAGGGGAGGTGTCAGGGACCTTGGTTACCCCTCGTGCGGCTAAATCAATGTTCAGGCAATGTAAGAGAAACCATCCAAGACCATGTGATCTGTGTCCTAAGAGCATCTGCCCCATACAGTGACCTCCCCTCAGTGAGTTAAGGTCCATTAATTGCTTACCCTTTCTTTGGGCATTAATTGTAAGGTCATAGTTAATTAGCCATAGTCCACAAGGGACCATTAACATCTCTCTCCATTAGAGAGACATTTAGTTATGTAGCTTCACATCAAGCATGGGGCAAGGTAAAGAGGCAGCATGAACCACCACAGCTAGCACAGGAATTAAACCTCCACCATTTCTTTGACAACACCTTCCAAACTCGCAACCTCTACCACCTAGAAGGACAAGGGCAGCAAATGCATGGGAACACGACCACCTGCAAGTTCCCCTCCAAGCCACACACCATCCTGACTTGGAATTACATTGCCGTTCCTTCCCTGTTGGTGTGTCAAAGTCCTGGAATGTCCTCCCTAACAGCACTGTGGATGTACCTACACCACATGGGACTACAGCAGTTCAAGAATACGGCTCACTTCTCAAGGGCAATTGGGGATAGTCAATAATTGCTGGCCTAGCCAGCGATGCCCACATCCCATGGAAGAATATTTTTAAAATTGGCATGATTTTGCACCTCTAGTTATCTAGCCAACTGAGCTAACTGACATCTGTCACCCAAGGAAAGGGAAGTACCTGAATTTACATCACATCTTTTATGACCTCAGGGCATTCCAAAGTACTTTGCAACCATTTTTTTTGAAGTGTAGTTGCTGTTGCAATATGGGAGATGTGGCAGCCAATTTGTGTACAACAAGCTCCCACAAGCATCCCAGCCTCCTCACAGTCCACTTTATCTCATACCATTAGCATAACTTTCTGTTCTTCTCTCCCCCATGGACTTGTCTAATTTCCTATTAAATGCATCTATGCGGTTCACCATGGCAACGAATTCCACATTCTCTCCACTCTTTGGGTAAAAAAAAATCCTTATCAGATTTATCGGTAACTCATTCTTATGCATCCTTACTTTTGGACTTGCCCGCAAGTGAAAACATTTTCCCTACGTTTAGCTTATTAAACTCTTTTGTAATTTTAAAGACCTCTACTACACCTCTTTTCTTTTAGAAAAACGTGCCTCAGTATGTTCCGTCTTTCCTGATAGATGTAGGGATGATGATCTTGGGATCTGTAACTCATGGGTCCTGCTTTTAAAAGGGTGATGTTTGGCGAGCATCAGGAGTTGCCGTTAGAGGCAGATTCATGAGCAATTTCTACTGGAGAACAGTCAGTTTCCTACTGTGGGCCCATACACTAGATACTGGCCAGAGACTTCCTCAAACACACTTTAGATATGGTCCAGACATTTTCAGAGGCTGTAGTACTATAGCCATATTCCCTTCCCAACCTGTGTAACCTAGGAGACCTGACAGCTATGAGAGGAATCCCAAAACAAGACCCAAAGGCCACCTTAATCCAAGCTTCATCAAGACCATTTACTTTCCCTCAAACCACATGGCCCAAGCCCTCTGCCCACCCCACTACATAAAGGAATAGCCTTGTCCTGATCAACTGGTTTACCTACAGTAGTTGGAGCTGTAAAAATATGTAGGGTTCTCAGTGCATATAACATTATGCAACCTGCAAATCAATGTGTACTCTGCTTCTCTATTCTACGGTGCCGTGTATAAAACATTAACAATAAACTCTACTACTGTATATTAATAAAAATCTTGCGTGTACTCAACCTTCCCATTGTTGTGACATTTGGCCTACGTGTCAACATTTGTCACTGAAACTACCTATGGAAACATTTAGAATGGAAATTCTGCATGTAAACAGTGGCCTGTAACAGTGTAGTTGTAGACTTTGGCCAGTAGATGGTCATATGGAGTGAGGTGCTAAGGCTTCTCTATTTATCTATTATCAACAGACAGTGGATAATGGCAGAGACAATTTATTCGTTAAATAGAGGAATAGATTGGTACAGCAGGTAGATTTCTTCTAGAAAATATTTTGGTGTTTTTCTATAAATGTAGTGTGCTTGGTTGGGAGGTGAACAGGTGACTTTGGACCTGTGATTCTGAAAGCTCTCCACCACAGGGGGCTTTGCGCATCTCATGCCTGGGTCTGTTTTAGTCTATATTGATGGCAAGCAACTGGCAGGCTGAAGAAAGGTGAACTAGCTAGACCTGCATCCCATCATTCTGAGCACAATGCAAATCAATATTGATATACTCACTCCACCCTCAAGTTCCAACAGAGTCCTGACAGCAAGGCTGCAGAAATAGCTCTGTAATCTACTCCAACCCTACAACCTTTGCAGATCTCTGCACTCCTCCAATTGTGCTCTTTTGTAAATCCCTGATTTACAACATCCCCAGGGGAGATGGTGGTGTAGTGGTAATGCCACTGAACTAGTAATCTGAGAAGCCCAGGCTAATGCTCTGGGGACATGGGTTCAAATCCCATCATGGCAGCTGGTGGAATTTAAATTCAACTAATAAATATGGAATTAAAGGCTAGTCTCAATAACAATGAAACTATTGTTGATGTTGTAAAAACCCATCTGGTTCACTAATGCCCTTTACCTGACTTGGCCTACATGTGACTCCAGACAATAAATGCTAGACTTGCCAGTGATGCACACACCCCATGAAAGAAAGAAAATTTCACTGGCAGATACATCTTTAGCTACCTGGGCCCCAAGCTCTCCCTAAATTTCTTCACCTTTCTCCTCCTCTTTGACCAAGCTTTTGCCCATCTGTTCTAATATCTAACCTGGCTCAGTATTAAATTTTGTTCACTAACATTCACTAACAAGGTGAAGCACCTTGGCAGCGTTTTACTATGTCAAAGGCGCTACGTAAATGCGGGTTTGCTGGGTTTTCAGTGACAAAGGGGCTGAAGAGGATCAATCTCGTTGTAACACATTATTGGCCCAATACCAAGCCAGTGGGAGTGAAGGGGTTAACGGGAAACATTTTGTAACTGGAGGCTATGTTCAGGGAGCATCCACTGCACCATCAAGTATTTACCAGACAGTTAATTTAAAGTGTGCTCTCTTTACTCCCACTCCACATCAATTCCGATGAAGGAACATTTTATTAACAGATCAATACTGAGTTCAGCTTTCAGGCTTGCTGCCCAGGCTCTACTCCAGGGACGCGCCAGTCCATGAAGCACAAATCAACCAATAGAAAAGCCTCCTTTGCAGGGAAACCTGGGCCTTCCAAGACCCCAAAATTGGTGGAGGCCATTGACTGACCCTGATCAGCGTCAGAAAGTTCACCCCTCTGCCTGACCTTGCAGCCTTGCTCCCCGTGACCAGCTCACATGATCTGTCCCTCAAACCTCCTTCTCCTACCCACCCCTCATCCGTGCTCACCACCCCTCCCCCCTATCACCAATCTATTATAATGCCCCCTGGCACATTCTGAGGTTATACAGGGCACTATATTAAAATTTTGCATTTATATAGCACCTTTCATGACCTTGGGGTGTCCTAAAGCACTTTACAGCTAATGAAGTATTTTTTGAAGTGTAGTAACAGTTGAAGTATAAGAAACAAAGCAGCCAATTTACACAAAGCAAGCTCCCACAACCAGCAACGTGACAATAAGATCATTTGATTTTTTTAAGTGATAGTGTTTGAAGGATAAATATTGGCCCAGGACACCTGGGATAATTTCACTGCTCTTCTTCAAGTAGCGGCTGTGGGATATTTTATGTCCACTTGAGGGGGCAGGCAGGGCCTCAGTTTAATGTCTCATCTGAAAGATGGCACGTCCGACAGTGCGGCACTCCCTCAGCACTGGGAGAGTTGGCCTAGAGCATGAGTTCGAGTCACTGGAGTGGGGTTTGCACTTATATCAATACAGGTTCATTCGCTGCAATACACGCGGACTAGGAAATTTGCACGTTCTGTCCCTGGTCTGGAATGATTGAGAGAACGCGGGGCGGGTGCAAGATAGAGGGAATGAGAAAGGAAGGGGGGGAAGAAGACACAAGAAAAAGGAAGAGAGAGGAGAGTGTTGGTGAAAGAGGGTGCATGAGTTAGGAGAGAGAGCGCATTTTAACGCAGGGGAGCCCGTATTAATGAGAGAGGGTGTATTAGCGCAAGAGAGAGTGAGAATGGAAGAAAGAGAGCAGGTGAGAAGGGGAAGAATGCAATATTATTTGATGGATTCACGGAAAAGGGAGAGACACTCAATAAACTAACTTGCAAGAAAGACTTATATTATTGGATACAGGCAATGTCATAGCATCAAATTCCATTTAGAGTAAACCAGTTATCATATCGGATAAAGGAGCATTCATAAGAAATAGGAGCAGGAGGAGGCCATTCAGCCCCTCAAGCCTGCTCTGCCATTCAGTAAAATCGTGGCTGATCTCTGACCACAGCTACGCCTTCTCGCATTCCCTTTGACTTCCTTATTTGTCCAAAAACCTATTAATCTCAATCTTGCACATAATCAACGAATGAGCATCCACAGCTCTCTGGGGTGTAGAATATTTCACATGAAGAAATTGCTTCTCACTTCAGTCTGAAATGACTGATCCCTTATCCTGAGTCTATGGCCCCTGGTTCTAGACTCTTCAGCCAGGGGTGAAATAGCCTTTCAATATCTACCCTGTTAAATACTTGAGAAGGATTTTATACATTTTAATCAGATTATGCCTCATTCTTCTAGTCTCCAGAGAATTTAGGCCCAGTCTACTCAATCTGCCATCTGCCACCCCCCCATCCCTCCCCACCCACCACATCCTTTGACTCCTCTGTAGCTTAAAAATCTGTCTGATTCAGCCTTGAATATATTCAAAGACCCAGGCTCTACTGCTCTCTGGGGTAGAGAACTCCAAAGATTAATGACCCTCAGAAGAAATTCTTCCTCACCTCCGTCTTAAATGGGAGACCCCTTATTCTGAAACAATGCCCCCCAAGTAGTAGATTCCCCCACGAGGAAAAACATCTTCACAGCATCTACCCTGTCAAGCCCCCTCAGAATCTTATATGTTTCAATGAGATCACCTCATTCTTGTAAACTCCAATGAATACAGGCCCTACTTGCTCAATCTTTCCTCATAAGACAACCCCTTCATCGCATCTCAGCTGAGTGAACCTTCTCTGAACTGCCTCCAATGCAAGTATATCCCTCCTTAAGTAAGGTGACCAAAACCATACATAGTACTCCAGATGCAGTCTCACCAACACCGTGTATAGTTGTAGCAAGACTTTCCTATTTCTATACTCCATCCCCCTTGCAATAAAGGTCAACATTCCACTCCCTCATATCTTTCCCCGTTAAGTATTTATTCAATTCTTTTTTGGATGTTATGGTTGGTATTCAGCCATAGTCCACAGGGGAATCATAGGCACCTCTCTGTTAGAGAGAGACAAGTGGTTATAATAGCTTGAGGAGCACTGCTCCACATTAAGCGTGGGGCATGCCAAGGAGGCAGACCTCCATGAACTACCACAATTGCTTGGATGATTGAACCCATGCCATTAGCATCATACTGCATCACACTTTAGTCATCTAGCCTTATTATTGAATCTGTTTCCACTGCATAGACCAGTTGGTCCAAATGGCCTTTCTGTGCTGTGAGTACAAAGCTCCGTGTGTATCAGGCTTGTGTTATCAGCATCCTTCTTTACAGTAGTGAAGCATGAACAAATTATGCAAGCCAAGAAAAGCAGCAGAACAGCTTCCACCGTTGCTACCTCAGACATCTCCTGGCAAGACGGAGTGCTGAATATGGAAGTACACCAGTGTGCAGGGATTCCCAACACACTTGCCCTCTTGAGCCAGCGGCGACTCAGTTGGCTGGGTCGTGTGGCCCAAATGGATGCCAGCCGCGCCACCAAAGACATTCTCTCTGGTGAGTTTGCTATCGGCACAGGACCAACAGGCCGCCCACGTCTGCGATACAAGGATGCCTGCAAGCGAGAGCTTAAGTTGACCAGGGTCAGGGTTAATGCGTGGGAAGTCCTTGCTGCTGACCGGAGTGCCTGGAGACCAGCAGTCAGGGAGGGCGTGGAAAAAGGAAGGGAGAGGACAAAAGAAGTGACCAGATGGCAGAAAAGAGACCCCAGCGGAAGGAAAACAACATCAGCCGACCTCGGGACAATGCAATTTATCTATGCCAGCTGTGCCAGGAATGCCACTCATGAATTGGCTTCCAAAGACACAACAAATGATGTTCAATCCAGAAGTAACGTACACCCTGGGCGGAGTCCATCGCCTCCCAAGGTGGAGGGATACCTAAAAAAAAATTCTATCCCATGTAATCCTCATTTCCCTCCAACTTGCCTTTTTCCTTAAGTTTAATGTTTTATAAGACCCAACTAATTACCCTTTTCCTGACCTGCCAAGTTTTTACTACCCCACTAACCTTTGTTCAGTGCCTGCACTCTGTGAGCCTTTGGGCAGCTAGCTCTGTAAAGTAAACTCCCTGCTGTCTATGAAGCCTCTGGCCAGCCTTGGAAAAGCATGGCATTCAATGGTGGCCTCTCCCTGAAATAATATAACAGCTCAATGTCAAAGGGATGCCCAATGTCACAGCTTTCGGACTCTGAGGCAAGAGCACCACCCACTGAGCCATGGCTGTCACAGAGGCTTGAGTTTCAAGCAGGGTGCGGAAGGGCAGTGTTGGGTTAGCATCCTCTCAGGATCCAACAATGGCAGGAATTCCATACAGAAAGTCCTGGGTTTTCTGTGTTAGAATCATGGAATGATTACAGCACAGAGGGTGGCCATTCAGCCTATTGTGCCTATGCCGGCTCTCTTCAAGAGCAACTCAGCTACTCCCTCTCTGCCTTTTCCCAGTAGCTCTGCAAATTTTCCCTCCTCAGATAATGAACCAATTCCCTTTTGAAAGCCGCGATTAAATCTGCCTATACCACACTCTCAGGCTGTGCATTCCAGGTCCTAACCACCCACAGTGTAAAAAAAAGTTTTTCCTCATGTCGCCTTTGCTTCTTGCCAATTCCCTTAAATCTGTACTCTCTTGTTCTCGATCCTCCCGCCAATGGGAACAGTTTCTCCCTATCTACTCTGTCCAGACCCCTCATGATTTTGAACATCTCTATCAAATCCCCTCTCAACCTTTTCCAAGAAAAACAGTCCCTATGTCTCCAGTCTATCTCTGTAACTGGAGTTCCTCATCCCTGGAATCAATCTCGTGAATCTTTTCTGCACTCTTCACATGTGGTTCCCAGAACTGGATGCAACACTCCAGTCGAGGCTGAATCAGTGTTTTATACAGGGTCTCTGCCCAGATGGCAGCTGATGGCAAAGAAGCCAACAACAGGCACGAGAGACGTAATGATTTTAAAATACATTGCACCCAACAGAGACAAGAAAGTGGAGGAGCTGATGCATAAAATTCCTGTCAGACATCAAAGGGAGAGGCCACGATGGATCACAGTAACACTCAAGAAGACTGAGTCGATTAAATTGTGCCTGACTTTAGGACAGGCCACGTGTCACACTGAGTGTCTTCCTCTGGCCTCCACACCTGGATTATATTTTTACTGATATTTCACATAATAAGGACTGCCCATCATCATCTCTGGGCCACAGATATAAAAAAAAGGGTCTCTCCTAGTGCCCCCCTCACGCTTGCCACCCCCACCCCCCCCCCCCCCCCACCCCCCTCAAACAGGTTTGACCTTAAAAATAGATAAAAAGAAACACCTCACAAAATTAACTTGTCAGACTCATCGTGTGACTTTCTGTGGCCTGGCAGGGGGTGGGGGGGTGGCGGGGGGGAGGTTTGATTCTCTGCGCTGTGTAATGCAAAAGCTATGAGGATCTCCCACTGGACTCAGTGTTAATGGAAGCAATGAAAGCAGCTGTGTTTAAAGACTGTCCTGCTTGTCGTTGAACAGTCGGCACTCGGGCTAAATTGATCTGCCAACCCCCTGACCTTCCGCAGCCAATTTATAAATGTGGCCACCACCACCACCCACCCCTCCCATCCCAACCCCTCCTAACACCACCCATGCTCAGTGTTCCTCTGTCCCCTGAACCTGATGATGTCTGCTCCTTGTTTGCCCAAGCTCAGCTTGCTTTTTATCTTTAAAGATTGTTTCGTTATTCAGTCGTGGCTTTCGAAAGGGAATCGGATCATTATCTGAAGAGAAAAGGTTTGCAGGGCTACTGGGAGAAGGTGGGGTGGTGGGGACAAGCTGAGTCACTCTCGCAGACAGCCAGCACGGGTACGACAGGCCAAATGGCCTCCTTCTGTGCTGTAAACATTTCCATGATTCTGGCTTTATTTCCTTAAGAATCTCCTTCCCTCCCCACTGACCAACTCAGCCCACACGCTAAGAGAAGTGACTTGCCCTCTCCTTGTAAAGGGTCAGTTAGGGTGTGCAGAGCAGGAACTGAGACCTAATCTCTCCATCTCTTACAGATTTCACCTCTCCTCTCCTGAAGCTGCCAGATTCCGCTACAGGCTGCTGGGATCTCCTTTTGCCATGTGCCAACTCCAGTTGGTAAGAGTTGGTGGCCTAGTTGACCATGGAAGATGTCACAGGCAGACCCGGTCCTTTGCGCCCCCCACCCTCCAACCCTCCAACCCTCCAATGTGCACATCTAGAATGGAGACAAGACTTGAGAAAGCTTGCATTTCTATAGCACCTGTCACAATCTCAGGATGTCCCAAAGTGCTTTACAGCCAACAGTGTGCTTCAGAAGCGTTTCATGTTATAATGTAGGAAACATAGCAGTCAATTGTGGACAGCAAGCTCCCACATACAACAATGTGTTAATGGACTAGATAATGTTATTTAGGTCTTGGGTTGAGAGAGAAATATTGGCCAGGGTACCAGGAAGAATTCTCCTGCTCGTCTTCAAAATAGTGCCATGGGTTCTTACGCCCACCTGAAAGGACAGCCGGAGGCTCCAGATGAACATCTCAGATGATAGATGGCACCATTGGCAGTGCAGCACTCCCTCAATACCTCACTGGGAGTGAAGTGGGACTTGAAACCTTGGCCTTCTGGATCAGAGGCGGAAAAGTCCACCCACTGTGCCGGGCTGACTCAAAGATTCCCTCCACCCGTCGCTCCCCTGCCTCACCTTACCACAGGGGCACTAAGGCCAGTGAGCTATCTGCCAATGTAAGTCCCTTAGTCTGCCAAACCAGCACCACTACTCAATATTTATATGCGTGTGGTTTGCTGTTATTAATCAGGTCTCCCTGCAACTGCTGTAACTTTGGAGAGAGTAGGCTGGCTTTTCAGATAGCTTTTGTTTGCTTCTAGCTGATGAGTGTGTTAATCCTCCTTTCCACAGGGTAGCAGCACTCCCTCCTGCTCCCCTTCCCCCTCCCATTGTTTAGTGCTACTAGTGTGGTGCCCACTGTGGCTCGGTGGGTGGCCCTCTCACCTGAGAGTCAGAAGATCCTGAGTTCAAGTCCTGCTCCAGAAACTTGAGCAGGAAAGCCCCGGCTGACACACTTGCACAGTAATGACGGAGTGCTGCACTGTCACATTTACCTTTCAGATGAGATGTTTAACCAAGGCCCTGTTTGCCTCCTTAGGTGGGTGTAAAAGATCCCATAACACTATTCCAAAGGGCAGGAGAGTTCTCTCCATATCACTCAACCAACATCACTATAACAAATCAGAAAAATCTGGTCATTACCATGTTGCTGTTAGTGGGAGCTTGCTGTGCGCAAATTGGCTGCCGCATTTCCAATATTACAAAAGAGACTACGGGTGGGATTTTTCTGGCCCCGCCCACCACCGGGATCATCTGGTCCCGCCAATAAGTCAACAGGCTTTTGGCTGGGCCGCCACATCCCCCACGTCAGGTACCGCCAGGGTGGGACTGGAAAATCCTGGCCAACATTTCAAAATACTTCATTGGCTGTAAAGGATTTTAGGAGAAATGCAAGTTGTTTTTCTTTCCCCCCTAGTCATTGGATTCTAATTGTCACAGCTCCCATACGTAGGGTCATCACTAGGATGGGGCTTTGGGAGATTCCTGTCTGAGTCCCATAAGACATAAATGCTATCCTTGTGGTGTTTGTTATTAAAATTGTTTAGAAAGCCTCACAGGAAACATGAGGGTTTCAGCACATCACAGTATGGTTCCAGATCTGGAGATTCTGGAGTTCGAAACCATAGCGGTTAGAATTGTAGAATAGTTACAGCACAGGAGGAGGCCATTGGGTCAGTCATGTCCATGCTGGCTTTGCAAGAGCAATTCACCCAGATCCACTAACCCCACCCCCAAACATAGCCCTACAAATCTTTCCTCTTTAGATCATGAGCAATTCCCTTTTAAAAGCCGTGATTGAATCTGCTTCCACCACACTCACAGTCAGCGCATTGCAGATCCTAACCACTCACTGTGTAAAAAGGTTTTTCTCATGTCAAAATTGCTTCCTTAGCCAATCACCTTAAATCCGTGTCCTCTGGTTCTCAATCCTTCCACCAATGGGAAATTTTTCTCTATCTACTCTGTTCAGGCCCCTCATGATTTTGAACACCTCTATCAAATCCTCTCTCAATCTTCTCTTCTCCAAGGAGAACAGACCCAGCTTCTCCAATCTACGTAACTGAAGATCCCCATCCCTGGAACTATTCTTGTGAATCTTTCCCGCACCCTCTCTTATGCCTTCATACCCTTCAGAAAGTAGGGTGCCCAGAACTGGACACAATACTACAGTTGAGGCCAAAATAGTGTTTTATACAGGTTTATCATACTTGCCAAAGACCTGGATTAATGTTCCAGATACATGTGTTCAAATCCCACCATGGCATGCCATCCTTATCTGGTCTGGACTACATGTGTTTCCAGACCCACAGCAATGTGGTTGACTTTTAACTTCCCTCTGAAATGGCCGAGCAAGCCACTCAGTTGTATTCAAGGCGGCAGCTCACCATCACCTTCTCGAGGACAATTAGGGATGGGCAATAAATGCTGACCTTGCCATTAATGCTCACATCCAATGAACCAATTTATAAAAAATCAAGTGCTTCTTCAGTCACAGGGCCACACCGACAATTGTGCTTCTTTGATTTCGGAGAACCTTACAGCACAGAAGGAGGTCATTCATGTTAATGGTATGTTAACTATATTGTTAAGATACACGGGTGAAGGGCATTGTTTAATTAAGTACCTAGAGCACTTATAAAGAGAGACTGCCTTCCATGACCAGTGAGCACAGCAGGGGCTGGAGTGCTTCCTCAGGCCCCAAAACAACATTTAAACTTAATTCGATAACTCCTTTAAAATTTTTCTCTTGCGTTACTGTGGCTCTTTAAGGGGCTATCAATTTGATTTGTTTATTTGTTAAATTTGCCAATTTGTTAAAGGTGTACTCAAAAGAGTAAAAGAGAGACTCAGCGGTGGGCACCATGGGGGTTGGAGGGCTTCATCAGCCCCCACAATGTCATTTTCATTTAGTTTGATAAGTTTCCTTTCATTTTTTTTTCCTTCAGTTACTGCGCCCCTTTAAGGGTCTATCACTTTAATTTAATTTGTTAATTAGTTTTTCCCCTGGTTAATTTGATTTGCTCCAGCCAAAAGAGTATAAAGAGAGACTGCTAGAACACGGTGGTAGTAGTTTGGAAGCAGACATAGGTAATGCTGCATTCTGTAAATAAACATATTATCGAGGAAAGTATTCACGTCTGATTTCATACTTTTACCATCAGGGATCAGAGCAATTCGGCTCATCATGCCCTTTGAAAAGACAGTGAAATGTTAACTTCTCTAGCGCTTTCCACAGCCACCGGACGTCTGAAAGTGGGGCAGCACATTTACACACACTAACCTCCCTCAAACACCAATGTGATAATGACCAGATAATCTGTCTCTTGTGATGTTCATTGAGGAAGAAATATTGGCCAGGACACCAGAGGATAACTCCCCTGCTCTTCTTTGAAATAGGTGTCATAGGATCTTTCGTATCTCCAACAAAAGAGAATCTAACCAACTCCCCTTGACATTCAATGGCGTTCCCATCACTGAATCCCCCTGAACCAACTCCTGGGGGTTACCATTGACCAGAAACTGAACTGAACCAGCTATATAAATACTGTGGCCACAAGAGCAGGTAAAAGACTGAGAATCCTGTGATGAGTAACTCAAGAAGCTCGACACCATCCAGGACAAAGCAGGCCGCTTGATTGGCACCCCATCCACAAACATTCGCTCCCTCCACCACTGATGTACAGTGGCAGCAGTGTGTACCATCTACAAGATGCACTGCAGCAACTCACCAAGGCTTCTTAGACAGCACCTTCCAAACCCACAACCTCTACCATCTAGAAGGACAAGGGCAGCGGGCACATGGGAACACCACCACCTGCAAGTTCCCCCCAAGCCATACACCATGCTGACTTGGAATTATATCGCCCTTGTTGCTGGGTCAAAATCCTGGAACTCCCTCCCTAACAGCACTGTGGGTGTACCTACACCACAGGGACTGCAATGGTCCAAGAAGGCAGCTCACCACCACCTTCTCAAGGGGCAATTAGGGATGGGCAATAAATGTTGGGCCTAGCCAGCAATGCCCACACCGCATGAATGAATTTAAAAAAAAATTCACCTGAGGGGGCAGATGGGACCTCGGTTTAATGTCTCATCCAATTCCAAAAGATGAAACCTCTGGCAGGACAGTACTCCCTCAGCACTGCACTGGAGTGTCATTTTTGTGCATAGGTCCTGGAGTAGGACTCGAACCCACAAGCTTCTGACTCAGAGCCGAGAGCGCTACAAGCTGAGTCAAGGTTGACAGTATCCAGTTAGTCTCAACTTCCACATTCCCATCCTCTTTCTCCATAATCTTGAAATTTCTTCTGCTATCAGGTGTTTATTCAATTCTCTTTGAAAGATATTATCGAACCTGCTTTCATTGCCCTTTCAGGCAGCGTGTTCCAGGTCATCATAACTCACTACTGAAAAAAAAAATCTCATTCCCCTACCCTTGGTGCTTTTGATAATCATCGTAAATCTGTGGCCCTCTGGTTCTCAAGCCTCCTGTGGAAACAGTTTCACCCTGTCTACTCTATTAAAACCCTTCATGATTTGAACACCTCGATTAAATCTCCCCTTAACCTTCACTGCTCTAAGGAGGGCAATCCCAGCTTCTCCAGACTCTCCACAAAGAATTCTAGAATGTTACAACACCAGAGGAGGCCATTTGTCCATTCATGCCCGTGGCAGCTCATTGAAAGAACTGTCTGCCATTTCCCCATCCGCCATTTTATCTTTTGTGTTATTTATCCAATTCCCTTTTGATAGTCACTATTCAGTCTGCTTTCACCACCCCCTTAGGTAATGCATTTCAGATTTCATCCATCCTGTCTGCGCGGCACAGATTGGGAAGGTTTCATTTTAGTTGTCAGTCACATCCCAAAAGGCCAGCTCCCTCCCCTTAGCGTACCATCGCATGGAATCCCACAGGATTAGACACCTTCTACCAAACCCCTTCTACAGACTACCGAACTCATGCATTCTCCCTCTTAACCCCGAGTATGATCTTCAAGATGAGGAAAGGGTTTGTTCAGGCTCAAGTGTGGGCTACGCCAGAATGACAGGCCATCAATATAAGATAAAAACAAAAAGCTAAAAGCTACTGCGGATGCTGGAAATCCAAAACAAAATAAAAACAGAATTACCTGGAAAAACTCAGCAAGTCTGGCAGCATCGGCGGAGAAGAAATCAGTCAACGTTTCGAGCCCTCATGGCCCTTCAGCAGAACTGAAGCATAGTTTCAACAAGGGAGAAATATAAATTGGTTTAAGGTGGGTGGGGGGGAAGAGACACATTGAGGGTGTGGTGTGAGCAGATAATCAAAAGATGTCAGAGACAAAAGGGTCAAAGAGGTGTTGAAGGTGGCGGTCTTTGTCTGAGAAAAGTGCTAATTAAGAATGCAAGACAGGATATTCAAAGTACAGCTCTAGTGGGGGTGGGGTGGAAGGACTAAAGGTTTTAGTTTTAGATTTAAAAATAATGGAAATAGGTGGGGAAAGAAGAATCTATATAAATTATTGAAAAAAAAGGCGGGTGGGGGGGGAAAAGAAACGGGGTGGGGATGGGGGGAGGGGGGTTTAAGATCTAAAGTTGTTGAATTCAATATTCAGCCCAGAAGGCTGTAAAGTGCCTAGTCGGAAGATGAGGTGCTGTTCCTCCAGTTTGCGTTGGGCTTCACTGGAACAATGCAGCAAGCCAAGGACAGACATGTGGGCAAGAGAACAGGGTGGAGTGTTAAAATGGCAAGCGACAGGGAGGTTTGGGTCTTTTTTGCGGACAGACCGCAGGTGTTCCGCAAAACGGTCGCCCAGTTTGCGTTTGGTCTCTCCAATGTAGAGGAGACCGCATTGGGAGCAACGAATGCAGTAGACTAAGTTAGGGGAAATGCAAGTGAAATGCTGCTTCACTTGAAAGGAGTGTTTGGGCCCTTGGACGGTGAGGAGAGAGGAAGTGAAGGGGCAGGTGTTGCATCTTCTGCGTGGGCATGGGGAGGTGCCATAAGTGGGGGTTGAGGAGTAGGGGGTGATGGAGGAGTGGACCAGGGTGTCCCGGAGGGAACGATCCCTACGGAATGCCGTCAAGGGGGGTGAAGGGAAGATGTGTTTGGTGGTGGCATCATGCTGGAGTTGGCGGAAATGGCGGAGGATGATCCTTTGAATGCGGAGGCTGGTGGGGTGATAAGTGAGGACAAGGGGGACCCTATCATGTTTCTGGGAAGGAGGAGAAGGCGTGAGGGAGGATGCGCGGGATATGGGCCGGACACGGTTGAGGGCCCTGTCAACGACCGTGGATGGAAAACCTCGGTTAAGGAAGAAGGAGGACATGTCAGAGGAGCTGTTTTTGAAGGTAGCGTCATCAGAACAGATGCGACGGAGGCGAAGGAACTGAGAGAATGGGATGGAGTCTTTACAGGAAGCGGGGTGTGAGGAGCTGTAGTCGAGGTAGCTGTGGGAGTCGGTAGGCTTGTAATGGATATTGGTGGACAGTCTATCATCAGAAATTGAGACAGAGAGGTCAAGGAAGGGAAGAGAAGTGTCAGAGATGGACCATGTGAAGATGATGGAGGGGTGGAGATTGGAAGCAAAATTAATAAATTTTTCCAGGTCCCGACGAGAGCATGAAGCAGCACCGAAGTAATCATCGATGTACCGGAGAAAGAGTTGTGGGAGGGGGCCGGAGTGGGGTATGTGGAACATTCCTTGTTCCAGTCCTACTCCGGCCCCCTCCCACAACTCTTTCTCCGGTACATCGATGATTACTTCGGTGCTGCTTCATGCTCTCGTCGGGACCTGGAAAAATTTATTAATTTTGCTTCCAATCTCCACCCCTCCATCATCTTCACATGGTCCATCTCTGACACTTCTCTTCCCTTCCTTGACCTCTCTGTCTCAATTTCTGATGATAGACTGTCCACCAATATCCATTACAAGCCTACCGACTCCCACAGCTACCTCGACTACAGCTCCTCACACCCCGCTTCCTGTAAAGACTCCATCCCATTCTCTCAGTTCCTTCGCCTCCGTCGCATCTGTTCTGATGACGCTACCTTCAAAAACAGCTCCTCTGACATGTCCTCCTTCTTCCTTAACCGAGGTTTTCCATCCACGGTCGTTGACAGGGCCCTCAACCGTGTCCGGCCCATATCCCGCGCATCCTCCCTCACGCCTTCTCCTCCTTCCCAGAAACATGATAGGGTCCCCCTTGTCCTCACTTATCACCCCACCAGCCTCCGCATTCAAAGGATCATCCTCCGCCATTTCCGCCAACTCCAGCATGATGCCACCACCAAACACATCTTCCCTTCACCCCCCTTGACGGCATTCCGTAGGGATCGTTCCCTCCGGGACACCCTGGTCCACTCCTCCATCACCCCCTACTCCTCAACCCCCACTTATGGCACCTCCCCATGCCCACGCAGAAGATGCAACACCTGCCCCTTCACTTCCTCTCTCCTCACCGTCCAAGGGCCCAAACACTCCTTTCAAGTGAAGCAGCATTTCACTTGCATTTCCCCTAACTTAGTCTACTGCATTCGTTGCTCCCAATGCGGTCTCCTCTACATTGGAGAGACCAAACGCAAACTGGGCGACCGTTTTGCGGAACACCTGCGGTCTGTCCGCAAAAAAGACCCAAACCTCCCTGTCGCTTGCCATTTTAACACTCCACCCTGTTCTCTTGCCCACATGTCTGTCCTTGGCTTGCTGCATTGTTCCAGTGAAGCCCAACGCAAACTGGAGGAACAGCACCTCATCTTCCGACTAGGCACTTTACAGCCTTCTGGGCTGAATATTGAATTCAACAACTTTAGATCTTAAACCCCCCTCCCCCCATCCCCACCCCGTTTCTTTTCCCCCCCCACCCGCCTTTTTTTTCAATAATTTATATAGATTCTTCTTTCCCCACCTATTTCCATTATTTTTAAATCTAAAACTAAAACCTTTAGTCCTTCCACCCCACCCCCACTAGAGCTGTACTTTGAATATCCTGTCTTGCATTCTTAATTAGCACTTTTCTCAGACAAAGACCGCCACCTTCAACACCTCTTTGACCCTTTTGTCTCTGACATCTTTTGATTATCTGCTCACACCACACCCTCAATGTGTCTCTTCCCCCCCACCCACCTTAAACCAATTTATATTTCTCCCTTGTTGAAACTATGCTTCAGTTCTGCTGAAGGGCCATGAGGGCTCGAAACGTTGACTGATTTCTTCTCCGCCGATGCTGCCAGACTTGCTGAGTTTTTCCAGGTAATTCTGTTTTTATTTTGTCATCAATATAAGATGGTCACTAATAAATCCAATATAGAATTCAGGAGAAACTTCTTTACCCTGAGTGCTGAGATCATAAGAAATAGGAACAGGAGTAGGCCATTCGGTCCATCGAGCCTGCTCTGCCATTCAATAAGATCATGACTGATCTGATTACGACCTTAATGTCAGTACCTCACCTTCCCCACCAGATCCCTCAACTCCCTTGTCAATCAAAAATCTGTCAAACTCAGCCTTGAATATATGCTGCTTGCTGTGGTAGAGAATTCCAAACACTAAAATCTTCTGAAAGAAGAAATTCCTCCTCATCTCCATCTTACTTGGGAAACCCCTTATTTTGAAACTGTGCCCCCTAGTTCTAGATTCCCCCATGAGGGGAAACATCCTCTCAGCATCCTCCCTGTCAAGCCCCCTCAGAATCATATCAATAGGATCACCTCTCATTTTTCTAAACTCCAATAAGTATAGGCCCAACCTGCTCAACGTTTCCTTATAAGAGGATGTGGAACTTGCTACCACAGGGAGCAGTTCAGCAGAATAACTCAGAGGGATTCAAGGAGAAGCTATAAGCACATGAGTGAGAAAGGCTATGTTGATAGATTGAGATGGGAGGAGGTGCTATTGGAGTATGCACTCCCAGATGGACCAGTTGGTTGAATGGTGTGTTTCTGTGCAGTAAATACTCTGGGATACGGGCCCAGCTAGAGAGGCTTCTCTCAAAACAACTTTGACCGATTCTGCGTTTTCAAACAGAGAGAATGAAACTATAACTATAGTTAAGCAGTAACCAGGAATCTCATTGCTTTTCGAAGGGAGAACATGCCTGGTTCATATTCACCATTACAAAGTAGGCCAAGCTGTTTTTGGAAGGTTGACTGTGGAAGAGCACAGATGGTCAATGTTCCTCACAGTTTGCTGTCTCCCCACATGTCTACATGTGTGTGGGCTCAGCTGTAAGAAGCTTGGGTACCAAAATAGGACTCGTCTTCCGCCGTCTTATTCTCATAACCATGAGCACCGTGCCTGTCAGTTCGTTCTGTTCCCAGTTAACTGAAGCTGCTCTGCATTGGATTTGATCAGTGGGGTTTAAAAAAAAAATCGATAGTGGAGAGCAGAATGTGAAGGAACAGGCTTCACCCGCCCGGAGCAAAGAAAAAGCCAGACATCCAAGTCAGTTGTCACTTCCATTACCGTCTTCAAAGCAGTGGGACGGACAGAAAAAGAGGAAGAGAGAGAAAGGGAGAGAGAGAGAGAGAGAGAACAAGCCTTGGAATCTCTGTGCTCGCAAAATGGAAGATTCTTTATTAACATTTTGGAAGTGGGTGGAATGTACTTTCTAACTGTCCCCGAGCATATGCATACACACCTCACATACCTGTCCTGCACATACTCACTCCCACATGCGCAAAAATTACTCATTCACTCACACAAACACATGCATACTGTTGCACATGTTCAGATACTTACCCATGCACACGCACAGCACACACACTCATTCATCGGCATCTTCCGACTTCCATATGCGCTGATGGATGTCCATCATTCTGCATCGAAAGATTCACTCCCAGGTATCTGTTATTCTGTAAATAAAATACCTGAACCCTGCGATTAGATTCCAGCCTGTAACTCACTCCCGGGTATCTGTTATTCTATATATAAACCACCCTTGACTGGACTCCAGCCTGTAACTTGCTCACAGAGATCTCCTTGGCTTGTCCCCCTCTCCCCCTCCCACCGTGGTTCAGTGAATACAGAGCAGGTTGGTCCTGGGTTTGGTCAACAATTGAGCTGAAGGGGAGATTCTGACAGGCAGGCTGGTCAGTCTCATCTTTCTCGAGTGACTTGAGTGGATGTCAAGTGTGGGAGGCCCAGGGTTAACTGTGACCAGCCCCCTGGAGAAACACACTATTGACACCTGAAGAATGTTAATTTAAGTACCATGTGTTAGTTCCAATAAGTGCTTATCATGGAAGAATTGGTCCACTTTTACCTCAAGCAGGTTTATTCTTAAGACAGCTCTGCAGAGTAACAGACTCTCCCAGTCCAATCCATACTGGAGTGTGACAGCTGTACCCATTTATAGGCGAGCCAATGTCCATCACCTGTTTTAACAATGCAACTGTTTTAACAATATAATTGCTATACAATGTAATTGCCAGTCAACAAGAAGATTGTTTTTATATGTTTTCAGGTTGATACTTTCTCCACTCAGATGTTTTTTTCTTTTTCCTCCTTCACCATTTTGCTCCCTGCCCGGTTCCCTCGGGAATGCTCTCAGCTCCCGGCTCTTGTTCACCTTCCTGCCCAGCGGCCGGATCAGCGCCTGGCGCTGGCTCCTTGGCCGCTTTCCAGGGCCGCCTGCCCAGCCTCCGGATGCCGCTTCCCTTGGCAGCTTTCCTCAGCTGGCGCCGCCCTTCCTCCGCCTACCCGGCTTCTTCTTCTTCACCCTGGCCGGGCTCCTCTTCATCGCTCTCCGCTGCCGGCCGCGGGGTTTGGGGGTCAGAGTGGCGGCCAGGGGGCTCTGGTCCTCCAGGTGCTGCCGGTCGATCTTGAAGGAGCCCAAGGCCCCGGTGCCCGCCATCTGCAGCAGTGAGCCCTCGGTGACCAGGCTCTGGACCGCCTGGTTCTCCCACAAGTTGATCCGTGGCACGTTGTAGCCGGCGCCTTCTTGACACCGGCCAGTGAGAGGCCACAGTGCTCCCAGGAAGATGCCGCTGCCTCCTGCCACCTGCCACACCTTGGGCGGGCTCCTCCACCTCCTCACCTTCCTGCCTTGGGAGGGGCCTTCAAACAGATTGCCCGAAGCCATCCCGCTGACTCCTGCTCCTGCAGGGAAGGCAGCGCCTTCAGCACCTCCCTTTCCCCAACCCTTCTCGGCCCCCCCTCCTCCCTCCCTACGGATCCTCGCCACGGGAAGCTTGGATCTTGATAATGAAGTTACTGATACATTGACATCATGGAAGGTCCCTTTGGGGTTATGACAGAAAACTGTGGTAGCATCGCATCTTAGACAGACTTGCCCTGTAAAAGCCCTTATAGGTTATAAATTTTGGATAAAAAATGTAAGTTTTACAAAGGAATTTTTGCATCCAAAACACCAATCCATGCCTTATTTACCTCAGGACTCAACTATTCCGACACACTCCTGCCTGGTCTCCCACATTTTGTCCTCCGACTTTTCTGTCTGTGTCTTAACTCGCAGCAAGTCCAGTTTCCCTGACCACCCCTTTGATCGCTGACCTACGCTGGCTCCCGGTCAAGCAACACCTTGGTTTTAAAACTCTAATCCTCATTTTTCTAATCCCTCCTTCGTCCCTCCCTATCTCTGTAATCTCCTCCAGCCCCACAACCCTCCAAGATGCCTGCGCTCCTCTAATTCTGGCCTCTTGTGCATTCCCCCATTTTAATCGCTCCACCACTGGCGGCCGTGCCTTCAGCTGCCTGGGCCCCAAGCTCTGGAATTCCCTCCCTAAACCTCTCCGCCTCCTTTAAGACACACCTTACAACCTACCTCTTCGACCAAGCTTTTGGTCATCTTATCCAGTATCTCTATACGTCGCTCGTTATCATACTTTGATTTATAATGCTCCTGTGAAGCACCTTGGGACATTTTATGACGTTAAAGATGCTATATAAATCTAAGTTTTGTTGTTGATTTGCCCTGGGCTGTGCGTATCTTGAGAAGGCGGGAGTGCCTCTAGTGGTAGATCCCCTCAAGGCAGCCCTAAAAATCCTAAAGCATAAAATGGGACCTAGAATACACACTCCCTCCCCATCCCATTTGGCAGCCAGTAGTTCTGTTTATATTACTGGAGCAGCAATCAAGAGGATATATGTTCAAATCCCACCACGGCATTTTGAGGATTTGGATTCAGCTTAGAAAAACGGGAAATGAATAAAAACAGTCAACTTGTTGTCATGAGCCTCAACTTGCTCTCCAATGTCCTTTAGAGAAGGAAACCTGCCGTCCTTACCCCCTCTGGGTCTATTGCGAGTCCATTCCCCATACTAGTGTAGTCTTAACTTTTTGTTATATACATTTTTGGGATGTGGGCATCGCTGCAGGTTCAAGGCCTATTGCCCATCCCTAATTGCCCTTGAGAAGGTGGTGGTGAGCTGCCTTCTTGAACCGCTGCTGTCCATATGGTGTAGGTACACCCACAGTGCTGTTAGGGAGGGAGTTCCAGGATTTTGACTCAGCTACAGTGAAGGAACAGTGATATAGTTCCAAGTCAGCATGGTGAGTGTCTTGGAGGGGAACGTGCAAGGTGGTGGTGTTCCCATGTGTCTATTGCCCTTGTCCTTCTAGGTGGTAGTGGTCACAGGTTTGGAAGGTGCTGTTGAAGGAGCCTTGGTGAGTTGCTGCAGTGCATCTTGTAGATGGTTCACACTGCTGCTACTGTGCATTGGTGGTGGAGGAAGTGAATGTTTGAGTTGGCGAATGGAGTTCCAATTGAGCGGGCTGATTTGTCCTGGATGGTGTCGAGCTTTCTGAATGTTGTTGGAGCTGCACTCCTCCAGGTAAGTGGCCGAGAAAACCACCATGACTTTCTCCGGGCAACTCAGAATGGGTATTTATTACCAACCTTGCCAGTGATGCCCGACCCAGAGAATGAATTTAACAGAACTTTGAAAGTGGGATTAACCTGCCAATATGCGAAGACTCTGTGGTATCCAACGTTGTTATGGTATAGACTCTTGTAGACCACACGGTCTCTGGGTTTGACCCCCAATTTCTGCCAAATTAGCTGACCCCAGATTTGCTGTCGGTTCAGGTTTTATCCCTGACCTGGAATCCGTTCAGGTTCTCGCTCCCAGTCATTAGGTGCCTCCAGCTGGACGGTGCCAACTTGTACAGCTCAGGTCAGGATTAAGTTTGGCCTTCACGTCCCAGCGCTCAATAAACCTCCCACTCTTCATCGCCTAGGTTTACGTCCCTTGAACAGTCTTTCATGGGTCAGCTGTAGCTCAGTAGGTAGCACTCTTGTGTCTGAGCCAGAAGGTTGTGGATTCAAATCCCACTTCAGAAACTTGAGCACAAAAATGCAGCCTGGCACACCTAGTGCAGTACTGAGGGTGTGCTGAACTGTTGGAGGAACTGCCATTCAGGCGAGTCCTAAAACTAATGTCTCTCTAGTGGATGTGAAGGATCCCATGGCGCTGTCTTGAAGGAGTTCGGGTGGGAGAATGAGACTGACCGGATTGCTCTAGGTAGAGTCGGCATGGATTCGATGGACTGAATGGCCTCCTTCTGTGCCATAAATGACTCGAAGGGAAGTTCTCCCTGGTGTCTAGAGGCCAATGTTTAATACACAATCAACATTGTCAAAAAATAATGATCTGGTCATTATCATATTGCTGTTTGTGGGAGCTTGCTGTGCGGACTATTGGATGGCTGTATTTCCTACAATAGCTACTACACTTCAAAAAGTACACAATTGGCTGTAACATGCCTCGGGTGGCCCTGAGGTTGTGAAAAGTGCTATATAAGTGCACATTCTTTTTTTTCCAGTGGGATGGCTGGGCGGAGTATCTCAGGCAGAGTTAGTGCTCTGAAGGAAGCCAGAGAATTTGAGGGAGTGGGGGAGGTGGTGGGTAACAGGACAAAAGAGAATCAATAATCCTGTGCTGCCCATTGAGAGGGAGAAACCCTGTGTGGAGTAGGTCGGAGTCTGTGGAAGACACACTAAGGCTGCTCCAGTCTGGCTGCCATTGTTACCCCTCAGCGCAGCTCACACGTTTAGAACTCTGACTGAAAGCCAGTGATGTAATTTATGTTTCATTCTGAATGCTGAAAAGGATCTTTTCAACCACATCTGCCATGGTCACATGAGCGACCAGCTGCCCTTAGAGGAGCGAATATAAAGAATGAAACCCATCTGCTGTGGTGAGTTTGTGTTGGGGGGTGGAACAGGGGAAGGGGTGGGGGTTGGGGTCGAGGACAAGAGGGAAGACGATTACAACTTGAGCATCCAAATGATCACCAATCCTGAACCACAGGCAGGAAGCATCTGACATAACCACAAGGACAGTAAACCTAGTGACTCCACACAGCCAGAAATGAATTATTTTTCTTTACACAGCTCTGCAGTTTCTGGCTGCTCCAAGTTGTATTTCCACAGTTAAAGATATTTAGAAACCGAATTCTCTCCTTCTGCTCACCTCATGACTAGGCTGAGAGGTATGTGTGAAGGTTAAGGGCTGGCTCACCAGGGAGTGCTGCACAAAGGGGGTGGTGGGCGGGGGGGTGCTCTCTGTAATGGGGATCACTCCAAGACCACGGGCTGACGTCACCCACCACCATGGCATTACTGGTGAGTCCAGCCAACACTCCTCCTTCGCCCAGTGCCCAAAGAGAAAACCTGGTTCAACCGACCCATTCCAAGTTGTGGGATCTTGCTGCGTACCAAACAGCTTCCAAGTGTCACCAATCACCGCACCTCAACACAGCTTGTTGTGTGAAAAGGCTTTGAGGCATTTGAGACCATGATGAGGCCTCCCTATAACCTGTTCTCCCTCTACACGGAACAGAGTGGGTTATAAGTTAAAAATCTCTGGATATTTTTACTTCAATGCCAGGCTGTTTATACCATCAACATTTTATCCCCGACGTGAATTCAATTTCTGTGGTAAATTGTGTTCTTTTTAAACCTTGTGCTGGCACAGAGGCCATACTTTCTGACTGCTCTCCTGTTTTATCCAATGACCAGGCCGCAGATGGTTTTTTGGGGACAAGTGTGTGTGTTGGGTGAGGTGGGGGGGTTAATCTTTTCTGAATAATGATCAGGATCGAGGACCCTGCCCCTCCATTTCTCCTCCCTGGCTTAGGTGGCCTCAGTTGAGGCAGCGATGAAGATCAGCAATCTCCACACAATGATGTGATCTCACAGACTCCGCTGGGCTGCCAACTCTGGTCGGCCATATTCCTGGAGGTTATCACATGACCTCCCAACTTTGGCAGCCCTGCCTCCCCTTCACCCCTTCCTAACAGCTAACAGACCAAAGTGTTGACAGAAAGCTCTCATGCCCAATGCCCCTTATGAATTTTCTCCTGGGATTTGCTCTCAATGTCCTGGAGATTAATTCCTGCAGAAAGAGCCTCAAGGGTGACCCTGGAGGGTTGGACTCAGAATGCTAAAATCCCAGACCACGACTACTGGACTTCAAAACTCACCCAAAACTCTGCTGCTCGTGTCCTAACTCGCGCCAAGTTCTGTTCAACATCAGCCTGTCCTCTCTGACCTACATTGGCTCCCAGTCAGCCACACCTCAATTTTAAAAGTTCTCATCCTTGTTTTCAAATGTCTCCATAGCCTTATCCTATCACAACTCTGGAACCTCCTCCGGCCCCTATAAGATTCTCTTGTGCATCCCTGATTTTCAACGCTCCACCATTGACATGTGTGTCTTCGGCTTGGGAATTCCCTCCCTAAACCTCTCTCCTGCTTTAAGACAATCCTTAAAACTTACCTCTTTGATCAAGCTTTTGGTCATTTAACCTAATAGCTCCTTATGTGGACCAGATTGTCAATTTTGGGCACCCTTCTTTGCTTTATAATGCTCCTGTGAAACGCCTTGGAACGCTTTATAGCTTTGAGGGTGCCAGATGAAGATAAGTTCTTGTTAGAAGGTTACATAAATGCAAGTTGCTGTTATATTCACAGAGAAAGTTCTAGATATGTACACAACAGGTAAACCTGAAGGGACTCAATCCTCAACATTAACCCACCTTCTGGAGTTCTTTGAGGAAGTAACGTGCAACATGGATAGAGGAGAACCTGTGGATGTGCTGTACTTAGATTTCCAGAAGGCATTTGACAAGGTGCCACATAAAAGGTTTCTACCCAAAATAAAAGCTCACAGTTAGGGGGTAACATATTAGCATGGATAGAGGATTGGTTAGCTAACAGGATGCAGAGAGAAGGGATAAATGGGTCTTTTTTTGGGTTGACAAGATGTAAGCAGTCAGGTGCTACAGGGATCAGTGCTGGGACCTCAACTATTTGCAATTCATATCAATGACTTGGATGAAGGGACCGAATGTATAGTTGCTAAATTTGTTGATGAGATAAAGAGGTAGGAAAGTAAGTTGTCAAGAGAATATAAGGAGCCTGCAAAGGAACATAGATAGGTTAAGTGAGTGGGCAAAAATTTGGCAAATGGAGTAAAATGTGGGAAAATGTGAACTTGTCCACTTTAGCAGGAAGAATAGAAAAGCAGCATATTATTTAAATGGAGAGAGATTTCAGAACTTTGAGGTACAGAGGGATCTGGGTGTCCTGGTACATGAATCACAAAAAGTTAGTATGCAGATACAGCAAGTGATTAGGAAGGCAATGGAATGTTGCTGTTTATTGCAAGGGGAATGGAATATAAAATGGGGAAGTGTTGCTACAGTTATACAGGGTGTTGGCAAGACCACATCTGGAATATTGTGTACAGTTTTGGTCTCCTTATCTAAGAAAGGATATAAATGCTTTGGAAGCAGTTCGGAGAAGATTAACTCGATTGATACCTGGGATGGGGTTGGGGGTGTGGTTTTCTTATGATAATAGGTTGGACAGGTTGGGCCTGTAATCAGTTGGAGTTTAGAAGAATGAGAGGTGATCTTACTGAAACATATAAGATCCTGAGGGGACTTGCCGGGTGGATAATGAAAGGATGTTTCCCCTTGTGAGAGATACTAGAACCTGGGGACAAAGTTTAAAAATAAGGGTTCATTTAAGATGGAGATGAGAAGAATTTTTTTTTTTGACTGTCAGGAATCTTTGGAACTCTCTTCCCCAGAGAGCGGTGGAGGCAGGGTCAATGAATATTGTTAAAGCAGAGATAGATAGATTCTTAACTAACATGGGAGCCAAAGGTTATCGGGGGTAGGCGGAATGTGGAGTTGCGGCCACAATCAGATCAGCCATGATCTTATTGAATAATCTTATTCAATAATCTTTCACCAAGTTGATGGTCCTCCAGCAGCAGTTGATGTTTATATGAACATATGAATTAGGACTAGTAGGCCACATGATCCCTCGAGTCTGCTCTGCTATTCAATAAGATCATGGCTGATCTGATTATGGCTTTCCTGTCCACTTTCCTGTCTGTCCCCCCTAACCCTTAACTCCCTTGTCAATCAAAAATGTATCTAACTCAGCCTTGAATATAGTCAATGGCCCAGCCTCCACTGCTCTCTGTTGAAGAGAATTCCAAAGATTATTGGCACTCAGAGAAAAAAATTTCTCCTCAGCTCCGTGTTAAATGGGGGGCCTCTTATTTTGAAACTGTGCCCCCTAGTTCTAGATTCCCCCACCCTGTCAAGCCCTCTCAGAATCTTATATGTTTCATTAGGATCACCTCTCATTCTTCTAAACTCCAATGACTATAGGCCCAGCCTGCTCAACCTTTCCTCATAAGACAAACCCCTTCATCCCAGCCTCGTGAACCTTCTCTGAACTGCTTCCCCCTTAATGTATTTTAGCTGATTCCATTTCAAATGGTACTATTGAATCTGCTTCCACCGCCCTTTCAGAGAGCGTGTTCCAGATCATAACTGTTGAAGGTATGGCCACCTTCAGAGTGAGATGAAGGATCTCATGCTCAAGGAGGCTCGAGCCAGAAGACTTGAGACTCCGAGATTGAATATTGAATGGAATCACTGCTGCCTGATCCTCTCACCTCCTGTCACACACCCTTTATTGGGCCTCACTATCAAGGTGGCTGCAGCATCATACACACTACCGTATGTGTCCCTCCAACGTAAAATAAAAAAACATTTACATATGAAAGATGAAAAGTTTTGGTCAATTCAAACATTTGCTGTCAACTTTGGGTTGTATTTTTGATTCAGTCGGTGGATTGAACCAGGCTTTGACCCACAGAAACCCAGCAGCCATTGGGGTTTTTGGCAAGTGGTGAGTAGGGTTGCCAACCCTCCAGGGCTGACCTGGAGTCTCCAAGAATTGAAGATCAATCTCCAGGACACTGCTGTGTGCAGCCCTGGAGAAAATCACTGGGACATAAAAACAGATGGGTTTTTTTGTCATTTTCTTTGAATATTATTTTTATATCTGGTAAAGAGTATTGAAAATGGTGGCTGTTTGGCTGACCGTCAAGCGTCATCCAATTGGGTAATTTTTTTTTCCAATTGGCATAGGAAGGCCGTACGTCATAAGGATGGATGGATTTGCCAACTAATGGCTCGACCGTGGGGGAAAGCCATGTGATGAAACCCCCAGGAAAACATTTAATCACAGTTGGCAACCCTAGTGGTGAGAATGCTTTTTTTGGAGCTACTCAATTGGCGATTTCAGAAATTGATTTTTGGAACACAGCGATGGGGCAGGTTCATCCCAAGCAGCTCCCTAATGCAGGACTCTGTGCTCCACAGGCTGTTCCCAGGGACGCACACCAAGATAATAAACTAAAGGACTATAAAAGTAGGGAAGTTTTGCTGCAGTTGTACATCTGGAGCACTGTGTACAGCTTTGGTCTCCTTTTTAAGGAAGGATATAAACGAAGCAGTTCAGAGAAGGTTCACTCAATTGATTCCTGGGATGAAGGGATTATCTTATGAGGAAATGTTGGACAGGCTGGGCCTGTATCCATTGGAGTTTAGAAGATTTAGAAGTGATCTTAATGAAACATATAAGATCCTAAGGGGGCTTGACAGGGTGGATGCTGAAAGGATGTTTCCCCTTGTGGGAGAGACTAGAAAGACAGATATGAGGAGAAATTATTTCTCTCAGAGGGCCGGGAGTCTTTGGAACTTTATTCCCTGGAGACTGGCAGGGGGAGACCAGAAGATGTAGGAGCAGAAGTAGGCCATTCGGCCCATCATGTCTGCTCTGCCACTCAATGAGATCATGGCTGATCTGATAATCCTCAACTCCACTTTCCTGCCTTTTCCCCATAACCCTTGATTCCATTACTGATTAAAAATCTGTCTATCTCAGCCTTGAATATACTTAATGACCCAGCCTCTACAGACCTCTGCGGTAAAGAATTCTACAGATTCACCACCCTTTAAGAGAAGAAATTCCTCCTTATCTCTGTCTTAAATGGGTGACCCCTTACTCTGAGATTATGCCCTCTGGTCCTAGACTCTCCCACAAGGGGAAACAACCTCTCAGCATTTACCCTGTCAAGCCCCCTACGAATCTTATATGTTTCAATAAGGTCGCCTCTCATTCTTCTAAACTCCAATGAGTACAGGCCCCACCTACTCAACCTCTCCTCATAAGAAATTCCCTCCATACCCGGGATCAACCTAGTGAACCTTCTCTGGACTGCCTCCAATGCCAGTATATCTTTCCTTAGATAAGGGGACCAAAACTGTTCACAGTATTCTAGGTGTGGTCTAACTAGTGCCTTGTATAGTTTTAGCAAGACTTCCCTATTTTTATGCTCCATTCCCTTTGAAATAAAGGCCAATATTCCATTTGTCTTCCCTATTACCTGCTGAACTTGTATGATGGCTTATCGTGATTCATGCACGAGGACCCCCAAATCCCTCTGTGCTGCAGCTTTCTGCAGTCTTTCTCCATGTAAATAATATTCAGCTCCTCTATTCTTCCTGCCAAAGTGCATAACCTCACATTTTCCCTCTTTTTATTCCATCTGCCAAGTTTTTACCCACTCACTTGACCCATCTGTATCCCTCCATAGACTCCTTGTGTCACCCTCACTGTTTGCCTTTCCACCTATTTTTGTGTCATCCACAAACTTGGTGATAGTACATTCACTTCCCTCATCCAAGCCATTAATATATATTGTAAATAATTGTGGCCCCAGCACTGATCCCTGTGGCACTCTACTAGTTACAGGTTGCCATCCTGAAAATGCCCCCCTTATCCCAACTCTCTGTCTTCCATTAGTCAGCCAGTCCTCTATCCATGCTAATATACTACCCCCAACACCATGGGCTCTTAACTTATTAAGTAGCCTTACGCGCGGTACCTTATCAAACGCCTTTTGGAAATCCAAATATATTAAATTTACTGGTTCCCCTTTATCTATTGTGCTTGTTACCTCCTCAAAGAATTCTAATAAATTTGTCAGGCATAATTTCCCCTTCATAAAGCCTTACTGCCTCTGCTTGGTTATATTATGCATTTCTAAATCCTCTGCTTTTACATCCTTTATAATAGACTCTAACATTTTCCCGATGACAGATGTTAAGCTAACTGGCCTATACTTACCTGTTTTTTGTCTCCCTCCCTTTTTGAATAAGGGCGTTACATTGGCAGTTTTCCAATCCTCTGGGATTTTCCAGAATCTAAGGATTCTTGGAAGCTTACTATCAATGCATCCACTATCTCTGTAGCTACTTTATTTAATGCCCTAGGATGTAACCCATCAGGTCCGGGGACTTACCGGCCGTTAGCCCCAATAGTTTCCCTAGTACTTTTTCTCTAGTGATAGTTATTGTATGTATTTCCTACCCCCCTTTTGCCCCTTGATTATTTAGTATTTTTTGAAGGCTTTTAATGTCTTCTACCATGAAGACTGATGCAAAGTATTTATTCAACTCCTCCGCCATTTCCTGGTTCCCCATTATTATTTTCCCAGCCTCATTCTCTAAGGGGCCTATGTTCACTTTGGCCTCTCTCTTCCTTTTTATATATTTAAAGAAGCTCTGAACTGTCCTTTTTATATTATTTGCTAGTTTACCCTCAAAGCTTATTTTCTCTCTCTATTATTTTTGGTCATCTTTTGTTGGTTTTTAAAACTTTCCCAATCCTCTGGCTTACCACTAATCTTTGCCACATTGTATGTTTTTTCTTTCAAGTTGATACTATCCTTAACTTCCTTGGTTAACCATAGTTCATTTATCCCCTTCCTAGAATTCTTCTTCCTCACTGGGATATACCTTTGTTTTGAGTCTGCCATTGTTCATCAACCATCTTTTCTGCTAAACTCCTTGCCCAGTCCACTCCAGCCAACTCTGCCCTCATTCCTTTGTAATTACCCTTATTTAAATTTATCATAGTTGTTTCTGATCCAAGTTTCTCACTCTCAAACTGAATGCTAAATTCTACCATGTTACGGTCACTGTTTCCTAGGAGATATTTTACTCTGAGATCATTTATAAAACTTGCCTCATTACATGTTACCAGATCCAAAATAGCCTGATCCCTGGTTGGATCCACAACATATTGTTCTAGGAAACTGTCCCGAATACGCTCTATGAATTCTTGCTCATGGCTACCTCTGCCAATTTGATTTTCCCTATCTACATGAAGATTAAAGTCACCCATGATTAAGGTGCTGCCTTTTTTACATGCCCTCATTATCTCCTGATTTATTCTCTGTCCTACAGTGTAGCTACTTTTAGGGGGCCTATAGACTACTCCCACCAGTGTCTTCTCCCCTTTTTATGTCTTACCTCCACCTATTTGGTTTCTACATCTTCCAATCCAAGATCATATCCTGCTATCATATTTATTCCATCTCGCACTAACAAAGCTACCCCACCACCCTTTCCTATCTGCTTGTCCTTTTGAAAATTTAGTTGAATACCCCTGAATATTCAGTTCCCAGCTTTGATCTCCTTGTAACCATGCCTCCGTAATAGCTATAAGTCCATACCCATTAACCTCTATTTGTGCAGTTAATTTATTTATTTTGTTCCGAATACTACGTGCATTTAAGTGGAGAACCATTAATTTTGCCTTTTCATCACTTTTTCCCCCTTTCACCATATTTGCTGCTTTTTAAAAATGTTTGTACACTCTGTCCCTTCCTGCCTTCCTGTCACACTCTTGGTTTCATTACTTAAATAGCTGCCCTGCAATGCTGTCATGCTTTGTAAGCCTACGTATCCCTTCTCCAGAACCCTCCCCCTCTCTAATTAGTTTAAGGTCCTGTCTAAAGCCCTAGTTATTAGAATTGCCAGGACACTGGTCCCAGTATGGTTCAAGTGAAGCCCGTCCCACCGGAACAGCTCCCTTCTACCACAGTACTGGTGCCAGTGCCCCATGAACTGAGGGCTAATTAATATTTTTAAGGCAGAGGTAGATAGATTCTTGACTAACAAGGGAGTCAAAGGTTATCGGGGGTGGGTGGAATGTGGAGCTGAGGCCACAATCAGATCAGCCATGATCTTATTGAATGGCAGAGCAGGCTCGAGGAGCCAAATGGCCTACTCCTGCCCCTAAGTTGTATGTTCGTATGTATCTTCTGTGTAATTATATTCCTCACTAATTCATTGTAGAATCAGACTAAAATTACAGGCCATTATTACCTTGCAGAAATGTGGCGGGTGCTGCTTCAACACGTAATTGTGACCATGAAAGCAAGGGTCTGATTCAGACCAGGACTACTTGTCCCTCCGAAAGGGGGAATCCAACTGTAGCAGTCTGAGTGCTGCCTACGGGCCTCAACTGGCAAGCTGAGCACACAGGTAGGCCGGGGTCAGAGTTGAACCCAGCCTGTGCGGCACAGCTGCCGACTGGATAAGTCCACCAAACCTTTGTTGAGAAAGAGATCACCCCTCCCCACCCAGCCTGCCCCGCCTCACATCCTGGCTATTAAATAAACCAGGTCGAGAGGCCTACTGCGGGCGTCTATGGAATCACTGTAGGAGGTCAATTTTGGGGCCTGCTGAATGGAAACGTAGTGCAGTCTCACAGCAATCTTTTATCCTCACTCCTGAAACACCCGCACCTGGAGCGCAGTGTGCCGGACCCACCAGCCAGGGCCTTACATAGGACAGCAGATGGCCTTTTGACCGGGCTTGAAGGGCTACACAGCATGGCTCCATAAGTGTCAAATCGCCTGTGCAGGCCATTGTGTTTACCAGGCCTGGTCTCAGCTTTGCTTCCAATAGGTCTACAGCCTTCTTTGTAAACAGCACATTGCAGTCTGCTGCTCGGACACCGATCACCAACTGTTTCCTGTTATTGTGCTGGAGTTTGGCAGGAGCTCGGCGAGGCACAATCCAGGAAACCTCGGTCTGAAGCAACAGCCACTGGCGTCCTGTTTTTTTTTGTGGGGGAGGAGGGATCGGCCTAGCTGCCAATAAAGCACATCTGGGCAGACACAATTTGGAAGTCCAGGTGTGGAATGGAACCCATAAGGGGGAACATCGCCTGTGCCCTGGGCAGGTCAACACAGGTCTCCCAGGCTACAAGCCCCATGATGGACTCCTTGATGGCCGGCAGTTGAGGCAGAGATTTGGGGCACAGCATGATCCCACCAGTCATAAGATAAGAAATAGGAGCGGGAGTAGGCCATTCAGCCCCTCGAGCGCTGGTCTGCCTTCAGTAAGATCATGGCTGATCCAATTGTGGCCTTAACTCAACTTTTCTGCCAGTCCTCCATTAACCCTTGTCAATCAAAAATCTGTCTAACTCGTCCTTCAATGTATTCAATGACCCAGTCTCCACTGCTCTCTGTGGAAGAGAGTTCCAAAGATTATCGACCCTCTGAAAGGAGAAATCCCTCCTCATCGCCACCTTAAATGGGAGACCCCTTATCTTTAAACTGTGCCCCCTAGGCTGGATTTCCCCCATGAGGGGAAATATCCTCTCAGCATTTACCCTGTCAAGGCCCCTCAGAATCTTATATGTTTCAATAGGATCACCCCTCATTCCTCTAAACTCCAATGGGTATAGACCCAACCAGCTCAACCTTTCTTCATAAGACAACCCCTTCACCCTAGGAATCAGCCGCGTGAACCTTCTCTGAACTGCCACCAATGCTCGTAACTGCTTCTTTAAGTAAGAAGACCAAAAAGGAGTCAGTTTATCATTGGGTTTGTGCAGAGGCATTTTTTCTTATTTATTCTTTCATGCATTATGGACATTACTGGCAAGGCCAGTATTTGTTGACCATCCCTAATTGCCTTTGAACTGAGTGGCTTGCTATGCCATTTTGGAGGGCAGTTAAGAGTCAACCATATTGCTGTGGGGTCAGGAGTCACATGTAGGCCAGACCAGGTAAGGATGGCAGATTTCCTTCCCTAAAGGGCATTAGTGAACTAGATGGGTTTTTACAACAATGATAGCATCATTACTGAATCTAGCTTTCAACTCCAGATTTAATAAATTGAATTTAAATTCCACTGCAGTGGGATTTGAACCCATGTCCCCCAGAACATTAGCTTGGGCCTACTGGATTACTAATCCAGTGACATTACCACTATACCACCATCTCCATGCTAGGGCTAATGCTACACCACTCAGTATATAATTAAATCTCACAGCCCAGGGAAGTCTCAGCTTTGATTCCTGGTCTGTGCTGACTTGGCCAACCTTGACGAGGGGCAGTAGTTGGGATATACAATGGACCTCAGTACCTTATCCTGGGACAGGTGGAAATAATCAGCCAGGGTTCTTTCTCCTGACCTTACCAAATAACCCAATGTGGTAGTGGTTTGAGTGGGTATTACACCATGCAAGAGGTGGCATCTGATCCTCAAACTCAATTGGTGCAATTTTATGCTCCTCTCCCGCTGTCCGCCACCCCCCCCCCCACCCAAACAGGAGGGGTCTGGGAGGCAGTGGTGGTGGGGTGGGGTGTGGAATGGAAGTGCATAAGATCAGGCGGTATGAGGGAGAATCATCTGCCCTTGGACCAATTGAGGCCCTCAGTGGTCAATTAGCGGCTGGGATTGTACCAGTGGCGAATAAGTGTCCATACCAATGGTGAAGTCACCGGGTGAACCTTGGCAGTGGAGCTGGGGGCTGAAGGAGGAGGGGTGGGGGCAGGTCGCTCCTGTTTGGACATCCTGTGCTCATGGAGTTCCCCCCATCTCTATCTGCCCCAGATGTGCTCCCCCGCCCTCTTGATGCCAACACCCCCCACCCACCCACCCCACCAGGGCACCGGCGACATCCCTTCCCCCACTTCTAATCTGGCTCCACACGACGACTGTGGTTCCTGGTGGCGCTGATGGGATGAGAGCGCGCTGCCGGCCATCTGATTGGCCAACAGCCCTCGGAGGCAGAGCTTCCTCCCAGAGGAGGCTGGATGTCCCACCCTGAACCAATTAATGGCTGTAAAATCAGCTTCAGGTGACCCGGCCACACGGAGGTGGGCTCACCCCCAACTTTTAAGCTGGGTGGGAGGAGGGCCACCACCTCTGCGTAAAATTCCACTCAATATTCCAGGTGGGGGGTAGTCACTAGATAGTGATCAGGAGCAGGAACCTGAGCTGATCTTTCTTAGTTAACCCAAAGGTGCCAAGACTCATTATATCGTCTCCCCACCCATGGAACTAACTCAGCACTGCCCAGGCATGGCTTCTGGGACCTCGGTGTTCTTATGACTCAGTATTGTATACCATAATACCAAAACCATTATGGAATACATATGTTTTGCATGATACATTCACTCACCCAGTCATCTGGAGAGCAGAATGTTGGTCTGTATCCATCTCGGGTTGAGTGGATTTTACTGGAACGTCCAAGAGTCCCAGTGCAGTACTGAGGGAGTGCTGCACTGTCGGAGGCGCTGTTTTTTAAATGAGAGATTAAACCGAGGCCCTGTCTGCCCCCCTTAAGTAGATGTTAAAGATCCCACTGCATTAGTTTGAAGAGGAGCAGGGGAGTTCCCCCCTGTGTGATTGTTCAATAAGACACAGAAAATATCTGATCATTACCACATTGCTGTTTGTGGGATCTTGCTGTGCACAAACTGGCAGCCATGTTTCCTACATTACAACAATCACAGCACTTCAAAAGTACTTCAGCGGCTGTGAAGTGCTTTGCGATGTCTAATGGTCATGATAGGCGCTATATAAATGCGAATGCTTCTCTTTATTAACCCCAGAGAGCTCATGAGATTTTTTTCTCTTGAATTCTGAAGAGAGCAACTCCCAGTTAATGGCTAACTTTCATTCCTTGGTTTCCCATTGCTAACCATGGGCTCGGTGGGTAGCACTCTTACCTCAGAGTCAGAAGGTTGTGGGATCAAGCCCTGCTCCAGAGACTTGAGCATAATCTATTTATTCCTTAGCCAACATCACTAAAAGTAGATGATTTGGTCATTTTACAAAGTATCAACAGCACAGACATAGACCATTCAGCCCCTCTGGTCCATGCTGGTGTATATGCACCACAGAAGCCTCCTCCCACCTCTCTTCATTTAACCTCATCAACATAACCTTCTATTCTTTTCTCCCTCATGTGTTTATCTAGCTTCTCCTTAGATGCATCAACACTATTCACCTCCACCACTCCATGTGGAGTGAGATCCACATTCACGCCACCCTTTGGGTGAAGAAATTTCTCCTGAATTCCCTGTTGGATTTATTAGTGGCCACCTTTCTTGATGGCTCCTAGTCTGGTCCTCACCTGCAAGCGGAAACATCTTCTCTACCAACCTATTGAAACCTTTCATAATGCCAACGACCTATATCAAGTCACCCCACCCCCACAACCACACCCAATACCACCATCCCTGCACTCTTCCCCCACCCACCATTCTTCCCTTTCTAGAGAAAAGAGTCCCAAGCCTGTGGTTATTGAAGTACTCAAACGTATCACAATGCTGTTTGTGGGATCTTGCTGTGCGCCAGTTGGCTGCCACGTTTCCTATGCAATAGCAGTTGTTGTCTTTACAATGGTGAATGGTTTGGTGCCGGAGAGGTAGGCGAGACAACGGTGTGCTCCCTCTTAACCCGAAAAAAGGCCAGAGGTGAGGGTCACAGACACCAGACTGCACACTAGCGAGGGCAGGTCGAAAGTCATTTGGGTGGGGGAGGAGGTGGGGTGCCGACGAACATTAAGTGCATCAACAGGAATTAGCTGCTGCTGCAGCCAGGCCCATCTGTGAGTGGTCAGCCCCCAATTGGACACCATTCTTATTCAGGATTGTCTTGTAGGCTTATCAACCCTCCAGGACTGGCCTGGAGTCTCCAGGAATTGAAGATCAATCTCCAGGACACTGCTGCGTGCCACCCTGGAGAAAAATCACGGGGACATTTACAAATAATTTTTTGGTCTGGTCTTTTTTTTTTAACATTTCTCTTTACCAGATATAAAAGTATTGAAAATGGGGGAAAAAAGGCTGTTTGGCTGACAGTCAAGCATCATCCAATTGGGTAATCAGTCTTTTTGCTTTCCAACTGGCGTACGTCACAAGGATGGGTGTGTTGACTGACTAATGGCTGGAGTGTGGGGGCGAGTCATGTGATGAAACCTCCAGGAATACATCTAATCACAATTAGCAACCCTATCGTCTTGGCATTTTCACAAGGCAATGAGGTTGTGAATGAGGCAGCTCCCCATGGCAACCGGGCAGCTGCCCATTCCTGAGGATGAAACCCATGGGACTGTTTGAGCGACCCACCAGCAAACAAGAATCACTGCCCCTCAGGATTCAGTGAGGAGCACGCTCACCTCATAGTCAGGAGTTGCCAACTCTGGTAGGCCTCATTCCTGGAGATTTCATCACATGACCTCCCCTCCCCACTCCCTCCAACAGTCTCGCCCCACCCTTCATGCCAGTGGTCAGCTGACAGGCCAATCCTTGCAGCCTCTCGCCTTCCAATTGGAAAGCAATTAGACTCTTCGTTCCCCCGATTGGCTGATTCTTGACTGAGTCAAACACCCCCATCTTCAATACTTCAACTCTAAAAATCAAGAATATTTGAAGAAAATACGTAAATTTAGTCCGCCTCCTTGAATTTTCTCCCCAAGCTTTGCTCTGAGGCAGTGCCCTGAAGAATAATCTTCAAATCCTGGAAACTTCAGGGCAATCCTGGAGGGTTGGTAACTCTGCTGACCTATATGGTCAGGCGACACATATACTTTTGCTTGGCAACTAGAGAACAGCCTCTTCAGTGCCATATGAGGGGAACCCGTTGCCCAGAGAGAGTCGGTGGGGGGGGGGGGTGGAGAGAGGGAGAAGATTTAGCCCAAAACGTGACCTTTAACCTCCTACACTACAGAATTCTACAGCTCGCAATCAAACAACATAAAAAGAAGTGGTTTTCTGGACAGGCGATGCCAACCTGAGTGGAGGGCAGCTGCAGAGCCCTCTCTGGGGAGCCCTCCAGAGGGGGACAGGCTGCCAGGCTCTCGGCCTTCCAAGAATTTGAACTCTGCGCGGCCCATATGGTTGGACTGTCGGCTCTTAACCCAAAGCGGGGAACTGCCAAACGCTCGAGGCTGGGATTTGCCAGCATTAGCTTACAAGGTGATTTACAAGCGACTGTGGATTCTGACACAACCTTTCAATATTCCTCATGGAAAGCCGAGGGTCATACTGTGTAGCTTTGTCACCAGTTAAACTTAGCCTGTCCTCTGGGACCCAGCTCGTCACTCCTGAACTCTGGCTGTGTGGGGGTCTCCCCACTCCCCAAGGTTCCCAGTCGCCCTCCGCGCTCCCTGGCCTTGTTCTTCATCTACCAGAGAGACAAGGGGCAGAAAACTATTCGACTGTGACGGCATATCAAAACCCAGGCTGATCTTGTTCTTGTCTGGGCAGTGATTGGGATTGGGTGATTTTTTTTTCTTCCACCAGCCACCGCTGCCCCCCATTCCCCCCTCAACGACTGCCCCGATCCTCCCGCCAGCCCCCCACCCCAGAGGGTGCTGAGGCCAAACGCAGGGCTAGGGAATGGGCTAACTCAGCACGGATCAAGAGGTCAAACCCTGGGGCCTTCCCAATTCCGCAGCAGGGGCGCCGCATTAAGCCGCCCCCCTCCCCCCCCACCCCCGGTCGCCCTTGTCGCACCAGCAGAGAGCGGTCTACATGCCTACATGCTTCATTTTGACAGCTCTCTCTCTCTCTCTCAACCTACACGCTCGGAATACTGATGTGTTCGAGGCACTGCAGAGCAAGGGGGGGTGGGTGGTGGAGAATGAAAGAGGATTGAAACCTTCACACACGCAAGCCTCTCATCGCGATCAAAGGAAGGAGGGGGGGCGGAAAAAAACAAAACTCAAACCCCTCAAGCCCCTTCCCCTCCTAGTTTTAAAAACTCGTCGACCATCGAACACCTGGCATTTTCCAAGGCTTTATTCTCACAGCACTAGAGCACTGGAAATTTCGCAGAAGCTTATCCATCACCAGAGAATTACTGCAGCAAGTTGCAGTCGCCTTAATGAGGGCTGCATCGAGGAATTAAAACGTGAAGCCAATCCTTCGCATTTGAAGGATTTAACCTTATTTCCCCCTCCCCCAGTATCCATGCAAGTTTTCGCAATTAGGCTTCGGCCTACTAATAAATTGGGCCAATTTAATTTTCAAATGTCCTGATTTTCCTTGCCATTGTTTTATTTCTTCAATCAACGAGGTAAACTTTCCTGATTTCCTGATTTATATTCCTAATTTGTTTTCTTATTCAGTGATTTGTCCTCTCGCTGTCACACGTATTGATCACCATGACTAACTCAAAGGGCCATCTCTAGGGTAGCCAAACCTCCAGGATTGGCCTGAAGTCTCCAGGAATTGAAGATCAATCTCTGGGACACTGCCGTGTGCAACCCTGGAGAAAAATCTTCAGGATATTAAAAAAGATTGGTTTTTTTTAGCATTTTCTTTGAACATTTCTCTTTACCAGATAAAAAAAAGTGAAAATTTGACTGACAGTCAATCATCATCCAATTGGGTAATGAGTCATTTTGCTTTCCAATTGGCGTAGGAAGGCCGTACGTCACAAGGATGGACGTGTTGGCCGACTAATGGCTGGAGTGTGGGGGCGAGTCATGTGCTGGAGCCTCCAGGAACACATTTAATCACAGTTGGCAACCTTAGCTAACTTCCTAGAGGAGGCAGTGGCATAGTGGTTTTGTCAGCAGACTAGTATATTGGGGACCTGGGTTCGAATTCCACCACAGCAGAGGGTGAAGTTTGAATTTATTAAAAGACTGACCATGAAACCTTTGCCAATTGTTGTAAAAACCCATCTGGTTCACTAATGTCCTTTAGGGAAGGAAATCTGCCATCCTTACCTCCCTACATGCGACTCCAGACCCACAGCAATGTGGTTGACTCTTAACTGCCCTCTGAACAAGGGCAATTAGGGATGGGCAATAAATGCTGGCCCAGCTGTCGACGCCCACATCCCATGACCAAATAATGAAAAAAACCCATGATCGCAGCCTCTACCCCTCTGACAAGAGTCTGCTTCACCCCCTCCTCCCCACATCAGCCTCACCATTGCCCCCTGCCCCGGCCCCCAACCCATGGCAACTCCTTTTTTGTGCCATCTTCATTCCATAGAATCTTCTAGCACAAATGGGAGGCCTTTGGGCCCTTCCAGCCTGGCTCCTTCGAAAGAGCTATCAAATTAATCCCACTCACCAGATCCCCTTCCATTAACCTCCAGGGCCCTGCAAATTTACCCTTCAAGTTCCAATCCCCTTTTGAAAGTTACTGTTGAATCTGCTTCCACCGCCCTTTCAGTCAGTGAATTCGGAGGAAGGCCTTCTTGGAAAGCAGACACGAAGAGAGGATAGGATTGGGCCAAAACCCCCTCAACTCCACAGCCTCAATCAATTCAAAGTCTAGACTCAGAGACAAAGAAGGACCACTCCTTCCCCACCAATTCAAGTGGAAATGCATCACTCCCGCCCCTTCATCTTGGGCCTATACCCCACCCCCATTAAAACCACATCCCTCCCCACCCCACCGTCCCATTCGAACTTGCAACCCTACATACCACCTGCCACAGATTGGAAATTCTCCCCTGGCCCCCTAACCCCCAAATTGGAACCACACTCCCCACCCCGCCATAGGAACTGCACCCCTCCCCTGCAATTGGAACCACGATCTCCCCAATACACTTTAACAATGAAGGGGGGAGTGATTTAGAGCTGGAAGGCTGGTGAGAAGTAGCCCCATCCCCCCCACTACCCCAAAAAACGTAATAAAATCCGTGTCAGACATTAACTCACAATACCACTCGCCACCCCTGCTCCTCCCCACTCCCTCTCCCACCCCCACCCCCACTTTCCTTTCCATTCTTCTAGGGGGTTGGGGCAGTAATTTGAAAGGGGGGAAGAGGGTCACTTCCTAAGCACATGTTGGTGTCTGGAAACTTCACCCCCAGACTCTGTGTCCTCAAGATCCTCCCCAACCCCCTGCTTGTGTTGCCCATGGAAAATCAGATCTGTGGTCATTTATTGTAACCTGAAGTTATTAATTTTTAATATTTATTTTGCATACAAGCGAAGCCATCATTTCTTTCTATGCCTTTGTTCTTGGGGTGTCGCCAAAGCACTTCGCAGCCACTGAAGTGCTTACAAAGTGTGGTCACTGTTATAGAGAAGGCAAACATGGCCGTTCATTAGCACACAGCAAGATCCCACTGACAGCAAACGAGATCGGCGAGTGGTTAATCTGGCTTTTGGTGTTGCCGAGTGAGGGATGTTATAACTTGTTGCTCATTCACTGAGTCAAGGAGGAATCTGAAGCCAGTCTTTCATTAACATAGATTTATTCAGAAAACCCACAGAACACAGAGACGGACTCCCCTTTCCTCTACCCACCGGTTCTTATATATAATTAAGGGGAGGCGGTGGCGTAGTGGTATCGTCGCTGGACTTGTAATCCAGAGACCCAGGGTGATGGTGGAATTTGAATTCAATATGTAAAAAAATCTGGAATTAACCCATCTCGTTCACTAAAATAAAAGGAAGGAAATCTGCTACCTTTACCTGGTCTGGAGTACATATGACTCCAGACCCACAGCAATGTGGTTGACTCTTAAGGCTTGGGCAATAAGTGTTGGCCTAGCCAGCAATGCCCGCATCCCATGAACGAATTGAAAAAAAAATAATGCCCTAATCTTTCCCGAATTAGTAACAGCTACTCTCACTCTCTCAACTAGAGCACGCACTTCAATGTGACAGGGTTGCAACATTAACTAGGGGTAGGGGTGGGGTGCGGGTGCGGTGGGAGCATCGGTCAGGACGCTGGGGTCGCGAACTCCTCTGTTCTGTAAAATAGTGGCCCTGAGATCTTTTCCGCCCACCTGAAAGGGCAGACGGGGCCTCAGTTTAACACCTACTCTGATATCAGCAGTTCCAACACCACAGCACTCCCTCAGTACCGCACTGAAGGGTCAGCCTAGATTATTAAATTAAATTCATGTCATATATGCGTTCAGCAGAGAACTTTCATGGTACTGTCTGCCATTGGTGGATTGAAAGGAATTGCAGGACAATTAACCTGTTTGGCCATGTTATGAACGCACCTTCTGTGCGGGACTCGAACCTGGAGCTTCTGGCTCGGAGGCAGGGGCACAGTTAGCATATATAATTGCTTTTAAAGAGCCCATTCCCGCTCAGTGAACTGCCCGAGATATATTACCACAGGAGTTTCCTGTCACTCTGTTGTGAGATGCATTTAATTCCAATAAGGGATTACCTCTGATGTGCAGCGTTTTATGGGATTTAGCTCATAACTGCCTGGAGTCTGGTGATCGTATCAGTAACAGAAGTCACGCAGTGCAGTGCACAGGAGGAGGCTGCCTGTGATCGGGACTGCAGCACAGGACAACCTGTAATCTGGCACAAGCTGTTTGCTAAGGAGCAGCCCATGAGGAATAAAACTGGAATCGATTAAAATAGATTTGGGATTTTGTCTGCTTAGGGGAAAGGTTCCCTCGACAAGGCATTCACTCAGCTGCAGATGACTGCGTAGAGGTGGAGACACAGGGAGATGTATACGGACACAAAGGGGCTCACTCACAGAGACAGAGACACGGGAAGAGGTGTGCACACACATACTTCACTCACACATACACATATCCAAGAGAAACAGCAACACAGGGAGAGAGACACACAGACAGATGCAAAGAGATACACTCAGAGGTATACAGACATATAGGAATGCATGAAGAGAGAAACAGACAGAAAGATGTGCGCACAAACACAAGACATGTACAGACACAAGGATATTGAAATAGAGACACAGACATGTGGTGCGAGGGTTGCTGTTTCAAACATATCACATGAGTGAAATGGGCAAAGTTGAGAGCAAAACATGTCCCCATCTCACCCCTTCCTCCATTTGTGATTTGCTTCTAACTAGAAGATGCACAGTCTAAATATATCTCTCTTCTTCCGCCTCGAGCAGAATCACGAGAATTAGGGAAGATCTCGACACGGGGCTGAGGACAGGGGACCTGGGAGGGGGGGAGGAGTGGGCAAGGGTCAAGGGATATTCAGCTGAAGTGGTTATGAAGGAGCGTTGGGGGTGGGGGTGTTGGTGAGCAGTTTGACAGGCCAGCTTTTTAAGTATATGTGTGCTACACTGGCAGAAGTGCAGTAAAGCAGAGAGCCACAGATATATCGGCACAAACCCCCTACGACCCCACCACACGCACACACACATACAAACTCTCTCTCTCTCTCACACACACCGCCCCCACACAATCTCTCGCACACACACACACCCCTACACACCTCTCCGCAATCTCCATCTTGCCAGCTCGCTGTATACTGCAGTGTTTCATCTACCAATCACAGCCGCACAAAGGTGATGAAGCAGCTTACCTATCGAAAACACAGACAAACATACACACACACGCTACACACAGAGACACACACACAGAGACACACACACACTACACACAGAGACACACACACGCAAGACACACACACAGAGACACACACACACTACACACAGAGACACACACAGAGACACACACACACTCACAGAGACACAATGGTCTCTGACCAAGAGGCTCTTGAAGGGGATTAATTAAATCGGACTAGTCTGGATCAGGGCCAGTGCCAAAGAAATAAATCATTCTGGTGCTTGATTTCTATTTTCTAAAACGCCTAGGTTGGTGGTGGGGTGGGGGAGGGTTCCAACCTCCTTGTCTTCAATTTTGAAGGAGTGAGGCTGTCCTGATTCTCTGAGGTTTTATAAGCAAGAAAGCGAAGCATGGGGAGCGTGAAAGTGTGTCTGGGGTTGTGAGAGGGGCAAACAAGATCCTCTTTGTAGTATCATTGTTACAGGATGACCCAAGCGGATGCAGTTAAGATCAGAAGCGCCTGTTAGGGGCTGATGTAGGATCTTCTCTCCCTCTCCCCCACCCAGAACAATTTTAAGGACAAGTCTTAAAGGGGGAAAAAATGATAAATTCAGGGAAGTTGGGGGGAGGGGGGTGGGTGTGTGGTGTGAGGAAAACAGATGGGACAGAAGACTGAGCTTCCTCAACAAGGAGAGAAGATTGCATGCTCCAGGGTACCCGCCCCGCATTGGCTGAGATAGCGTTCAGACACAAGCTTACTCAATGCCTCTCCTTAGCCCTTTCTCCCTGCAGACCATGTTCAAACAGCTCCCAGGCAAGGAGACAATCATACCTGGGCTAAAATAAAACTAGGTCTGAGGAGATAATTTCCTTATCTTACACCCCCCGCCACCCACCCCTGCCAAACGCAACCCTTCATCAGATCAGCCGTGATCCTATTGACTGGTGGAGCAGGCTCGAGGGGCTGAATGGCCGCCTACTGCTCTTATTCGTGTGCCACCCATTGACCAAAAACCACCCTCTGGCAAAATGGCACCATGCCCACTCCCGGCATTGCTGAAGTCAAAGAACGGGCTCCATCCAGGTTTGAACTGGACTAGGCCTCTTCAGTCTACTGTCCTTCCCACCCCCAAGATGTCAGCAAGATGGGTTGCCAACTGTGATTAAATGTATTCCTTGAGGCTTCATCACATGACTTGCACCCATGCTACGGCCATCCTTGTGACGTATGGCCTTCCTATGCCAACTGGAAAGCAAAAAGATTCATTGCCCAATTGGATGACGCTTGACTGTCAGCCAGAAAATCTTTTTCCCCCCCCATTTTCAATATTTTTATATACGGTAAAGAGAAATGTTCAAACAAAATGACAGAAAAAAAAATCTTTTTTTCACGTCCTAATGATTTTTCTCCAGGATTTCACACAGCAGTGTCCCGGAGATTGATATTTAATTCCTGGAGACTCCAGGCCACAATCCTGGAGGTTTGGCAACCTTAATTTTGGGGCGTAGGTGGGGAGAAGGGGGCATGATGTGATGCCAGGGCAGCTCCAAGCAGGTGGCATCTCAAGTTTGTTTCCCCACCCACCCACTGGTTTTAAAGGCTCGTTTCTCCCCTTCCCTCCACCCATTCCCAACTAGACTTTCAGCCGGGGAAAGGTCAGAGGTCAGTGTCCAGACACTCGACAGAAGCAGGTACATCTGCTCATTTGCACATGAACACGGCCTCATTAAAATGCGCAGCGACTTGCCTTCAGGCAGCAGCAAGTCCGAGCCTTCTGGCACTTTCCGCAATGGAGCAGCCTCAATGGAGCTGTCAGTCACCTTTGCAGTAAATTTCGCGAAGGGTCTTGGGAGGAGGAATTAAAATGAAGAAGGGCTGTTGCATGCTATCTGTCTGCATGCGAAGTGCTGGATTGTTCTGGTTACACTCAAACCATTTGCCAAGCCTGTCATCGCCAGATTTGCACAACGCACCCAAGCACACATAATCCCCATTTGACAATCTATCCTGGTGCCTCCAGTGTCCTCCCAAGGCCACGGAAATCACTCGCTGGGTCCCTGGTCCATGCCGAGTGAGCTGCCCCCCTGCCGAGACAGGTCATAAATAGCCCTCAGTGTGCTGGGATGGGGGAGGCCTGCTGGTGTGGTGACATACAAGTCAGCCAAGGCTCCCACTGCCAATTGAGCTCCGCAGCAGGAAGGTGCACCTACAGGAAGCTAGTGCGCCTGCAGGAGGACAGGATTTTCCTTGGCAGTAAAGTCTCACCATTGTCCAAGTCTCAAGGTCAAGGGTTCAAGTCCCACTTCAGAGACTTGAGCACAAAATGTAGGCTGACACACTCCGTGCTGAGCGATCGATGAGCTAGTGGCATTAATTACAGGTAGCAAAATGATTTGGCATTTAGAGACCTGTTTTACGCATGCCAAAGCTGTTTCTTTACAAGGGAAACAACTAATCGGAAAGATTCAGAGTTGGTCAGGATAACTTGTCTGAAAGGTTACTTGTTGCAGTGACAAAGCTAAATGCCTAACCTAGTGTCAGCTGTGGCTCAGTAGGTAGCACCGACCCCTCTTGAGTCACAAGGTCCCGGGTTACCTGCTTAAGAAACAGTTCTCTAGATAAGAGAAGGCTGCGAGGTGATAGAGATCTTTAAGATTATTGAAAGGGTTTGATAGGCTAGACAGTGAAGATGTTTCCACTTGTGGGTTAGAGACCAAAACAAGAGGCTCGAAAAATAAGACAGTCACTAATAAATCCAATTGGGAATTCAGGAGAAACTTCTTCACCCAGAAAGTGGAGAGAATGTGGAACTCGCTACCACAGAGAGTGGTTAAGGGTGAATAGCAAAAATGCATTTAAGGGGACGCTGGATAAACACGAGGGAAAAAGTAATAGTAAGGTTATGCTCAAAGGGTTAAATCAAGAGTGGTGGGGGAGGCTTGTGTGAAGCATAAACACCAACATGGACGAGCTGGGCTGAATGGCCTGTGTCTGTGCTGTAAATTCAATGTAAACCCACTGCAGACTTTCAGTGTGTCCACAACTTCTGAACTGTACCGAATATAATTTGCTACACAGATCTCCAATTGTGAATAAGTATTTTAATTAGCATAATCTGTGCACTATTACAACCACGATTCCAAATAGCAAATTGCATGTCCATCCACGTGTTAGTCATAGGCTTCAGATGGGTTGATATGCAAGAGATCACATCAAGCATCACAGATCAGCTTTTATTCTGCATATTTTATGCAGGACAGATGAGATATAGTTAGAAAACCTTTCTCTAACCTCTCTGGCCTCTCCTCTCCCTCAAAACCATCCTTAAAACCCACTCCTGTGACCAAGCTGTTGTCCCACTTCCCAATATCTCTTTCCATGGCCTCAAGGTCCTCTTCTCTCGGAATACACTTCCACAAAGTGCCTAATTGGGACATGTTACTATGTAAAGGATATTTACATAACTGCAAGTTGTGGTTCAGTGGGTACCACTCTCACCTCTGAATCGCAAGGTTCTGGATTCAAGTCCAACTCCAGGTCTTGAGCACAAAAATCAAGACTGACACTCCCAGTGCAGTATGGAGTGAGTGCTGCACTTTTGATGATGCCATGTTTCAGATGAGATGTTAAACCAAGGCTCCTGCTCAAGCAAGTGTAAAGATCTCATGGCACTATTGCAAAGTAGAGCAGGGGAGTTCACCCCAGTGCCTTGGACAATAGTTATCCCTCAATCAACGTCACTAAAAACAGATTCTCTGATCATTATCAGATAGCTATTTGTAGAAGCTTGCTGTGCACAAATTGGCTGTCATGTTTCCTTCATCGCAACTGTAACCACACATCAGAGGTACTCCATTAGCTTTAAAGCACTTTGAGATGTCTGGTGGTTGTGAAAAGCGCTATATAAATGCAAGTGTTTCTTTTTCATTTGGGTTTCTGTTTTTTTTTTAAAAGAACAATTGCCTCATTAAAGAACAAAAAGGGCAGGAATATCAGCAGACACTCTCAAGATACACTGCAGCAACTCACCAAGGCTTCTAAATCTGCAGCCTCTACTGTCTAGAAAGAGAGGAGCAGCAGATGCATGGGAACATCACTAACTGCAAGTTCCCCTCAAAGCTACACACTATCCTGACTTGGAAATATATCGGCCGTTCCTTCACTGTCGCTGGGTCAAGATCCTGAAACTCTCTCCCTAACAGTACAGTGGGTGTACCTACACCACAGGGACTGCAGTGGTTCAAGAAGGCAGCTCACCACCACCTTCTCAAGGGGCAATTAGGGATAGGCAATAAATACGGGCCTTGCCTGCAATGCTCACATCCTATGAAAGAATTTTTAAAATTGGAATTACAAGGGTCACCAGAAAATTTTTCTGCTTATCAAAGCAAAGGGTGGCATTGTGAGGAATAGAACACTAAGCTAACACTTAGACTTTTAGAGCACCAGTTATCAACAAACACACCCAGGTCAGATACAGCACGGGGTTAGATACAAAGTAAAACTCTCTCTACAGTGTCCCTATCAAACACTTCCAGGGCAGGTACAGCACGGGGTTAGATACAGAGCAAAGCTCCTTCTACACTGTCCCCATCAAATACTCCCAGGACAGGTACAGCACAGGGTTAGACACAGGGTAAAGCTCCCTCTATGATCATATTGAATAGTGAAGCAGGCTCAATGGGCTGAATGACCTACTCCTGCTCCGATGTTCCTATATTCTACACTATCCCAACAAACACTCCCAGGGCATGTACACCATGAGTTAGATACAGAGTAAAAGGTTCCTTTCCCCTGCCTCATCCCCAACCAGAGAGGAACATCCCATCCTACATCAATATGGCATTGCTCAAATCTCACCTTGGGCATTAGCCTGGGAGAGATAACCAATTTCCACTTGTCCCATATCAGCCATCTCTCTCTCTGACTACCAGTGCACGTCATTAAGATGACTGCAAGTTTTCAGGGTACCCATGAGGATGGGGACAACTTTACTCAGGAATGCTTGCACTGCGATGCCGTAAGGTAATCCCGGTTTACACATCTCCGCCAAGTTGCAGCGGCAGAAATTCACCACCACAAACACCTCAATCACCATCAAAAGCGACCTTGAGCATCAGTTGTCATGAGAATTCCACCATTGTTTCCTTCCCTGGCCTTCCTTGACTGAAGATTCATGATCGCCAGTTAAGAGTTACCTTTAAGGCAAATTTAACAACTAAAAGTCTCACTCAGGAGGTTTAAGACGATCTGTGTACCCACACTGGCTACAATTTGACAGGCTGATAGAATAAACTGAGGAACACAGCCCAAGATTAAAAGGAGTTGTTCTGTTGCCTGCAAGACATTGGCTAGATTGGATAATGGATTGCAGTTCTGGGCATCTAGTCTTGGGGAAGGTACTGGTGCTATGGAGAGGGAGATAAATGATCCTCGGTATTGAAAGGTAAATTTAAAGGAAACTAAACTAGATTTGTTGGACCAGGGAGAGAAAAAGTGGGACTTCAAGATTTAATTAGAGTTTTTAAGAGTTTTCTGGAGAATGGCAATCTCAGGTTACAGAAGTTAAAGAAGGGGTTGGGGGCCAAACAGGATGGGAAAGCAAAGTTCTCTATTTTTTAAAACCCAGAAGATGAATTGCAAGTTGCAGAATGAGCAACGGACATGGATTCAAGAGATAACTGGATGAGTTCGTGCAGGAACTGGAGATAAGATGAGAAGGTGAATGGTGAGGTTAACAGGTTTGGAGTTTCATCTTTGCTTTTGAGAGAGAAATCGGGTGATAGAGATTGGCGGCTCTCGACAGAGCCTCCTAGGGTTGCCAACCCTCCAGGATTGACCTGGAGTGTCCAGGGATTGTATATCAACCTCCAGGACACTGCTGCGTGCAACCCTGGAGAAAAATCATTGGGACATTCAAAAAGATTTTTTTTTGTCAATTTTTTAAAACATTTCTTTTCACCAGATATTAAAATATTGAAAATGGGAGAAAAAGGCTGTTTGGCTGACAGTCAAGCATCATCCAATTGGATCATGAATCTTTTTGCTTTCCAATTGGCGTAGGAAGGCCGTACGTCACAAGGATGGACGTGTTGGTCGACTAATGGCTGGGGCGTGGGGGTGAGTCATGTGATGTATCCTCCAGGGGTACATATAATTGCAGTTGGCCACCCTAGAACTCTGATTTTCATTCCTTTATTACAAATTATCCCCATGGGGACAGGTGCTTAGGTGGAAGTGCAGGATCAAGGAAGATGGTGGGGCTCTGGGAGATGAGAAGAAGATGGGGCTGAGGGATCCAGGAGACAGTGGGGCTGCGAGGTCCAGTGAGAAGGAGAGTTGTTCTATTAGTGGATTGACCAGTTGGGCCTCACAGCTTTATCGCATCCTTAAAAATGCCTACTTTCTCATCACAGCCTCACCAAGGTTCAAAGAGAAGGCATTCTGATGAAAGGAGACGGTTTAAAACCATAAGGGTCTGTTCCACATAAACCTCCTCATTAACTCCATCCCTGCCATCCCATCAAGACAACGAACGCTCAGCAACATACTCAGCCCAACCAGGATATGGCCTTGACAGCACAGAGGCCATACCATCATGCAAGGCTTCGCGAGTGGGCACATGACAGTCAGACATTCACCTGGGTAGAAGTCTTTGGATTTGGAGAGTTTGATGGTGGCGCCGGTCTCCTTCTGAAGCTGGACAATTGTTTGCCCCCCTTTCCCGATTATAGATCCGGCAGCATAACTAGGGATCAAAACCTTCAGGAAAAATTCGCCTTCTTCTGTAAAGGAATAGAGAAAACATTTCATTGTGGTGACGAACACATTCGAAGTACTGCTTGCTGTGTGTGCAGTTTGGCTCCCATACTTCCTACATTACAATACATTTCAAAAAGTATCTCCACTTTGCAAAGTCCTGTGGATGTGAGAGGTGCTATGTAAATGCAAATTCTTTTCTTCCTTTTTAAAATTAGACCGTTGAAAGGTGCTCCTTGATGCACCTTAAATGCACCACCTGGATTGGCCTGAGGCCCAGTGGTAGGCTGTGTCGCCATAGATACCAACAGGCCTCTGGCTTCTCACGCGAGAAGCCATTCCCCAGGTGTGAGCCAAGACGACAAGCTCAGCAAGCCTTCGACCGCATGAGAGCCAAGGGCTATCCTAACCTCAATCAATCTGCACATGTGCTCATTTTCCAGGTTGGGCCCTATAGCAGGAACCATAGAAGTACAGAAGGAGGCCATTTGGCCCACTGTGCCACTGCCAGCTCTTTGAAAGGGCTATTCAGTTAGCCCCACTTCCCTGTTCTCTCCCCATAGCCCTGCAGCTTTTATCCTTTCTGAGGACAAGACCTCTCTGTGCTACCTGATATCGTATGTGGGACCCTCTCCTCTGGAGCCGTCCTCCCCCTGCTTTTAGGAAGTGCCTTCAACCCCTTCTTAAAAACCCCAACCTCAATCCTTGCAAATTACCACCCCATTTTCACCCTTCCTTTCCTCCCAATTCCATCTTTCTTCCAATTCCATGTTTGAATACATCAGATATACGATATAGAAACAGGCCATTCGGCCCAACTAGTCCATGCTATTTATATGCTCCACTCAAGCATTGTTATCCCTGGATCCTTGTCTCCTCCCACACCCTTCCTCTTCCACATGCTGCGCCCATGGTGACATTGTCCAAACGCTGCAATTTCAGATCAGTTAGATACTGGGGAAGGCCAAAGTCACTGTTTTCTGTCCCTGTCATAGACACCGTGTACTCGTTTCCACTTCCAATCCCTTCCCCAGCCAGTGTCTCAGATGAGCCAGACTCTGAGTGGAGTTTCTGTTGCTGAAACCACCATCCATCTCATTGTCACGCCCGGGCTCAACTCTTGCATTGGTCTGGCTTCCCACCCCTCAGCATCATGAACTTCAGATCATCCATATTTCTGCGGCTTGTATCCTAGCCCACACAAGGACCCATCACCTCCGACCTCGCTGACCCGCATAGGACTTTGGCAGGGGAAGAGACCAATTTTCAATTCTCATTCCCTGGTTTCAAATCTTCACCCTTTCCCTATCCCCATAACCTCCTCCAGGCCCACGACACTCCAAGAACTTTAGCATTGCTTCAACTCTTGCACAATCCTGATTTTCATGGCCTTACCATTGGTGACCATGTCTTCAGCCATCTAGTTCTTAAGCTCTGGAATTCTCTCCATTTCCCCTTCCTCTTTTAAGATGCTCCTTAAAACCTATCTCGTCGATCTTCTGTATGCCAAAAGGCTGTTGTTAAGTGACTAATGGAGACAGTGGCGTAGTGATAATGTCACTGGACTAGTAATCCAGAGGCCCAGGCTAATGCTTTGGGGACAATGGGTTCAAATCCCACCATGGTAGTTAGCAGAATTTAAATTTGGTTAATAAATTTGGAATGTAAAGCTAGACTTAATAACAGTGACCATGACAGCTATTATCGATTGTAAAAACCCATCTGGTTCACTAATGCCTTTTAGGGAAAGAAATCTGCCATCCTTACCCTGTCTGGCCTACATGTGACTCCAGGCCTACAGCAATGTGGTTGACTCTTAACTGCCCCCTGAAATGGCCTAGCAAGCCACTCAGCTCAAGGGCAATTAGGGATGGGCAACAAATGCAGGCCATTGATGCTTACATCCCATCAAAGAATAAAAGATAAATTCACACACAACATCAAGGTCTGAGTTTTGTATATCAACCAGTGCTGGGATGGTGAAGAACCTAAGAGAAGGAGGAGGCCATTCGGCCCCTCAAGGTTATTCCACCATTCACTGAGATCAATGTATCTTAAGTCCTTCCTTGCCTTAATACCTTGTCAACTAAAAATGAATGATCAATCTCAGTTCTAATAATCCTCCTCAGCTTTTTGGGGTTGGGGAGCGGGGGTGGGGAAGAGTTGCAGATTTCCACTACCCTCTGCATGAAGGAGTGCAACCTGACATCACCCCTGAACGGCCTGGTTTTAATTTAATAGTTATGCCCCCTTGTTCTGGATTGCCCTCACCAGAGGAAATAGTCCCAACAACAACAACAACTTGTATTTATATAGTGTCTTCAACATAATGAAACACCCCAAGGCACTTCACAGGAACATTATAAAACAAAATTTGACCCTGAGTCACGTAAGGGGATATTAGGTCAGATGTCCAAAAGCTTGATCAAAGAGGTGCGGCTCAAAGGAGGAAAGTGAGGTAGAGGGGTGGCAGGAGTAGGGAGGGAATTCCAGAGCCTGGGGCCCAGGCAGCTGAAGGCACAGCCGCCAATGGTGGAGCGATTAATGTCAGGGTTGCCCAAGAGGACAGAATTAGAGAAGCACAGAGATCAGAGGTTTGTGGGGCTGGAGGAGATTACAGAGATAGGGAGGGGTGAAGCCATGGAGGGATTTGAAAATGAGGATGAGAATTTTAAGATCACGAAATTGCTCTCTGTTTACTGTCTCAAATTCCCTAATCATCTTAACCAATTAGATAACCCCTTAATCTTATATGTTCAAAGGAATACTGGCCAAGTTCACGTAACCATTAGCTCCAGCTGATCGCATGTAGGGTGGGGGAGGGAGTGTCCAAGAGTGAGGTAGGACAGAACTGAGTTGTAACATTCACTCCACTTTCCACAGTTAATAGTCCCGCCAGTACTCCCAGCGTAAGCTGTGTGAAGAATGGCGCCTTGGGGGGGGTTCAGGTACTGTATGGAGACTGGTGGATCCATACCGCAGAGAGTACGGGCACCTTCACAGGAGGGCAGGGAAAGAAGAAGGGACCTGACCCCACTGTGTTATGAGTGGGATGTTGGCAGCAGACGAGACTTGGCTTAACAGGCAGCACTCTCACCTCCGAGCCAGAGGCTGTTGGTTCAAGATGCACTCCAGAGCTCTTGAGCACATAACTTAGGCTGACACTCCCAGTGCAGAACTGAGGGAGTGCTGCACTGTCGACGGCTAGATGTAATGTTAAACTGAGGCCCCCTTTTGTTCTCTCAGGTGGATGTAAAACAGCCTGCTGTTTTGAAGAAGAGCAGGGTAGTTCTCCCTCATGTCCTGGCCAATATTTAACCCTCAATCAACAACTACAACAGCTGAGCTGGTCATTATCTCATTGCTGTTTGTGGGAGCTTGCTGTGCACAAGCTAGCTGCTGCGTTTCCTATAGTACAACAGTGGCTACACTTTGTAAAATTGTTCATTGGTTTTAAAGCGCTGTGGGAAGTCCTGAGGTCATAAAGGGCGCAATATAAATGCAAGTCTTTCCTTTGAACTGGGTTCATCCCTCTTGGTGATCGGAGTTGTTTGTTTACAACACAATCAACGACATTGTTGAGGCTGTGCTACAGACCAACTTTCAACTAAACTCCTTAGAAGGAACAGAAAGATTCACTCAAGGCTTCCTTTGACCCATTTTATTCAATGGCATTTTCAAGATTTCACATCCATGTTTCCTCATACCATCCTTCAGAGTTTGAGGGGGAGTGAGTACAAATATTATCTTAACTGTGCCTGTACTTGGAGCAATGTGGCTTTCGAGCCAGAAAGGGTTTTGTCTTTAGTCTCTCAAGTACATTTGGGTCAAGGAATGTGTGTGGGGTGAGCCTTAAAAAAAAAGAGTTTTACGAAATAGGAGGCCATTCAGCCTATTGAAAAAGTGCCAGCCCTTTGCTTGAGCATGCATGAAGCTGCTTTCCTGTCAGACATTGAAATGTTGCCCTCCGGTATCTAGGCTCAAACACAAAGAACAAGCACATAGCGAGGATCGGGGTCAGTGCCGAAGAAAGTGAATGCAGGAAAGAGGGGTTGGGGGAGAGAGGGAGGGGCTGGGGGAGGGAGGGAGAGGTTGGGGGAGAGAGGAAGGGGTTGGAGAGAGGAAGAGAATGGGAGTGGGGTGCAGAGAGACAGAGAGAGTAGGGTGCATGTTATCCATTGACGACCACCCCCAACCCAACTTGTTGCTAAGGGTGGGTAAGCTATGGCTGTGATTCCTCCCACAGTCAAATCCCTCTTCCCTCTCAATGCCTGGATTTGTTGACTCATATTCAGGGACGTGGGAGGAGCTCGGGGGAGGGCACGGGGTGGGGGAGTGGGGAACAGCTGGAAAATTGTCATTATCCTTTGGTTTTTTTGTTGTGAGGGATTGTTAAAGGCAAGTGTTCATGGTTAAACCTTCTGCTGTCTTAAAGCCTGTAATTAAAGCCTTCGCATCAATTATGGTGAAGGAATTAAAAGCACTCTGGCTAGAATGAGAGCTGAGCTCTTGTGGAGCCTGCATTAGCCACCAGGCTCAGCAGCAGATGCTGCTTTGATTGCCAATCAATAGCAAAAGATCTTCTCTGTGTCTCAACCGCAGTTTAATTAACTGACCCCAGGGGAGCCCCCTCAGCCCAACACAAATCGCTGTGTCCCTTTCTTAAAATCTTCTCCCTCGGCCCATCACCTCCTGAATTTGCTGACCCAGTGCTGAAGAAGGGGCAGAGAGAGAGACTGGCCCCTCAAGTACCAGCCATTACCTCACATCCCCCGCTTCCCCCACATCGCCAGTGCCCGCTGATCGGGCGTGAGCGCAGACCACCAGCGCTGGCAGTCTGGTTCATGCCAATTGCCAGCGTGAACCTGCCCTAACACACACGGGCACACACACTTTCTGGGAACAGTCAACATCTCTTCAATTACAAACCTTAAAAACCTCCTTGGCTGTCAAGCATTTTGCAAACATCCTGAGGTGGTGAAAGGTGCCACCTAAATGCAAGATCCTTTGTCCTGTCCTTCTCCAGTGACCTCTACACAACAACAAATGCTTATATAGCACCTTTACCATATTAAAACATCCCAAGGCGCTTCACAAGGGGAATTATAAAACAAGGTATGACACTGAGCCATATAAGGAGATATTAGGTCAGATGATGAGGTAGGTTTTAAGGAGTGTCCTAAAGGAGGAGTGTGAGGGAGAGAGGCAGAGAGGTTTGGGGAGGGAATTCCAGAGCTTGCGGCCCAGGCAGCTGAAGGCACGGCCGCCAATGGTGGAGCGATTCAAATTGGGAACACACAAGAGGCCAGATGGAGGTGCGCAGAGATCTCAGAGGATTGTGGGGCTGGAGGGGATTACAGAGATAGGGAGGGGCGAGGACATGGAGGGATTTGAAAACAAGGATGAGAATTTTAAAATCACCATGTTGCTTGACCGGGAGCCAATTAAGGTCAGAAAGCACAGGGGGTGATGGGGGAACAGGTCTTGATGTGAGTTTAAGATGTGAGCAGCAGAACTTTGGATGACCTCAAGTTTTTTTAAATTAATTGACGGGACGTGGGCTTTGCTGGCTGGGCCAGCATTTGTTGCCCATCCCTAATTGCCCCTTGAGAAGGTGGTGGTGAGCTACCTTCTCGAACCACTGTAGTCCATGTGGTGCAGGTACACCTACAGTGCTGTTAGGGAGGGTGTTCCAAGATTTTGACCCAACGACAGTGAAGAAACGGCGATATATTTCCAAGTCAGGATGGTGTGTGGCTTGGAGGGGAACTTGCAGGTGGTGGTGTCACTATGCATCTGTTGCCCTTGTCCTAGGAGGTAGAGGTTGCAGGTTTGGAAGGTGCTGTCAGAGGAGACTAGGTGAGTTGCTGCAGTGCATCTTGTAGATGGTACACACTGCATGTCAATAGTGGAAGGAGTGAATGTTGAAGGCGGTGGATGGAGTACCAATTAAGCAGTCTGCTTTGTCCTGGATGGTGTCAGGCTTCTCGAGTGTTTTCAGAGCTGCACTCATCCAGTGCAGTGGAGAGTATTTTATCACACTCCTGACTTGTGCCGTGTAGATGATGGACAGACTTTGGGGAGACAGGAGGTAAATTATACTCACCACAGAATTTCCAGCCTCTGATCTGCTCTTGTGGCCACAGTATTTATATGGCTGATCGAGTTCAGTTTCTGGTCAATGGTAACCCCTAGGATGTTGATTTTGAGTGATTCGGTGATGATAATGCTGCTGAATGTCAAGGGGTGATGGTTAGATTCTGACTTGTGCCTTGTAAATGGTGTACAGGCTTTGGGGAGTCAAGAGGCGAGTTACTCACCACAGAATTCCCAGTCTCTGACCTGCTCTTGTAGCCACGGTATCTATATGGCGAGTCCAGTTCAGTTTCTGGTCATTGGTAATCCCCAGGATGTTGATAGTGGGGGAATTCAATGATGGTAATGCCATTAATTGTCAAAGAGAGATGGTTAGATTCTCACTTGTTGGAGATGGTCATTGCCTGGCACTTGTGTCATATGAATGTTACTTGTCACTTATCAGCCCAAGCATGGATGTTGTCCAGGTCTTGCTGCATATTATCACGGACTGCTTCACTATCTGAGGAGTCGCGAATGGTGCTGAATATTGTATAATCATCAGCGAACATCCCCACTTCTGACCTTATGATGGAGTAAAGGTCATTGATGAAATAACTGAAGATGGTTGGGCTAGGACACTACCCTGAGGAACTCCTGCAGTGATATTCTAGGATTGAGGTGATTGACCTCCAACAACCACAACCATCTTCCTTTGTGCTAGAAATGACTCCAACCAGTGGAGTTTCTTCCCCCTGATTCTCATTGACTCCAGTTTTGCCAGGGCTCCTTGATGCCACAACTCAGTCAAAGACTACCTTGATGTCAAGGGCTGATGATTGAGAGTAGACCTTTTGGGCAGTAATTGGCCAGGTTGGATTTGTCCTGTTTTTTGTGGACAGGACATACCTGGGCAATTTTCCACATTGCTGGATAGATGCCAGTTTTGTAGCTGTACAAGAACAGTTTGGCTAGGGGCATGACTAGTTCTGGAGCACAACTATTCAGTACTACTGCTGGCATATTGTCAGGACCAATAACCTTTGCACTATCCAGTACCTTCAGCCATTTCTTGATATCTCATGGAGTGAATCGAATTGGCTGAAAACTGGCATCTGTGATGCTCGGAATCGCCGGAGGAGGCTGAGATGGATCATCCACTCGGCACTTCTGGCTGAAGATTGTAGCAAATGCTTCAGCCTTGTCTTTTGCACTGATGTGCTGGGGTCCCCATTTTGAGGATGGGGATATTTGTGGAGCCACCTCCTCCAGTGAGTTGTTTAATTGTCCACCACCATTCACAGCTGGATGTGGCAGGACTGCAGAACTTAGATCTGATCCGTTGGCGGTGGGATCACTTAGCTGTGTCTATCACTTGCTGCTTCCGCTGTTTGACACGCAAGTAGTCCTGTGTTGTTGCTTCACCAGGTTGACACCTCATTTTTAGGTATGCCTGGTGCTGCTCCTGCACTCTTCATTGAACCAGGGTTGATCCCTTGGCTTGATGGTAATGGTAGAGTGGGGGATGTGCCTGGCCATGAGGTTACAGATTGTGTTAAGTTTACGGAGAGTAGAGTGTGGGAGACCAGCCAGGAGTGCGTTAGAATAGTTGAATCTAGAGGTAACAAAGGCTTGAATGAGGATTTCAGCAACAGATGAGCTGAGATGCTCCAGAACTCATTTTCATTTATGTTGTGCCTCCACATCCGTCCTAGCTCTGCTGCAGCCCGAGTAAGGTTAGCAACGTTTCAGGAGTTGGTCGGCCGCCTATATAATGGATGTAGTTTACAGTCTCTACGGCTGAAGGACAGCCTTAACCTAATGGATGTAGTCGCAACAAACAAGGAAACGCCTTGCTATGCAGGAAAAAAACTGCTTTCTCATCTGAATGCCAAGAGTCATTGATCCCCACCCAATCATCAGTCAGGGCTGTAAAATAATTATTAACACCTCATTAATGACCTAGAGTAGTTCACACTTTACTGCCACACCCCTCCCCTTTCTCTCCCTGTCCCTCTCAAAGAGTAATCACTGTCAGTGAGTTACAGCGAGGCAAAAAGCAAGTGGCAGCTGTTGCAAGGAAGTAACCAGCTGCCCTCAATTTACAGCATAGAAGGACACCATTCAACCCATCGTATTTGTGTCATCTTATGCCTGGTGCAATCCATAAGGAATCCCACTGCCCTGCTCTCTCTCCCCACATCCCCCTACATCTTCCTCATCTTCCAATATTTAGACAATTTTCCGTAAGTGACGCAATGGTTTCTTTGCCTTAATCACTCCCTATGCCAAAACATCTGAACTCTTAACTCTTTGCATTGAGCTCCTCATACAGTAACAATTTTTAAAAAAATAATTATCTTTGGGATGGCAGTGTCGCTGGCTAGACAAGCATTTGTTGCCCATCCCTAGTTGCCCTTGAGAAGGTGGTGGTGAGCTGCCTTCTTGAACCACTGCAGTCTATGTGGTGTAGCTACACCCACTGTTCTGTTAGGAAGGGAGTTCCTGGATTTTGACCCAGCGACAGTGATGATATAGTTCCAAGACAGGATAGTGTGTGACTTGCAGGGGGACTTGCAGGTGGTGGTGTTCCCATGTATCTGCTGCCCTCGTCTGCCAGGATGGTACAAATCACAGGTTTGGAAGGTGCTGTTGAAAGAGCCTTGGTAAGCTACTGCAGTGCACCTTGCAGATGGTACACACTGCTGTCACTGTGCGTTGGTGGTGGTGGGAGTGAATATTGAATTGATGAGTTTAATTTCCCAACCAATGATTTCTTATCAAACCCTTCATAATTGAAAAAATATTCCTCCTCTTCTCTGCTCCTGTGGAGACAGACCCCGTGTCCATTATTCTCACTACTGTCCCTATTGCTGGCATTGTCCTGGTGAATCTACATTGTAATGTTACCTATCATTTGCATGTTGTTCCTCCAATGCTGAACACTTCCATTTCACACAGTTTTTGACCCATGGTCTGTCATCCATTCACATCAAATTCACAAGACTGAAATCTACACAGAGAATGCTCTAGAGTCGGTCAGTCAGTGTCTGAGGGGGAAAAGGACAGGTTGGTTTCTCAGCTTCTGATGAATCACAAAACGTTAGTGTGCAGGTACAGCAAGTAATTTGGATGACAAATGGAAAGTTGGCCTTTATTGCAAGGAAATTGGAGTATAAAAGTAGGGAAGTCTTGCTACGGTTGTACAGAGTGTTGGTGAGACAGCGCCTAGTGTACTGTAGTCTCATTATTTAAGAGGCATCCTTGCATTGGGGGCAGTTCAGAGAAGTTTCACTAGGCTGATTCCTGGGTTTAAGGGGTTGTCTTATGAGAAAAATTGAGCAGGTTGGGCCTGTGCTCATTGGAGTTTAGAAGAATGAGAGATGATCTTACTGAAGGATAGGAGATTCTGAGGGGGCTTGACAGGTTAGATGCTGAGAGGGTGTTTCCCTCATTGGGGAATCTAGAACTAGGGGGCACAGTTCCAAAATAATGGTCTCTCATTTAAGATGGAGATGAGGAGGAATTTCTTTTCTCAGAGAGTCATTATTCTTTGGAATTCTCCATCTCAGAAAGAAATGGAGGCTGGGTCATTGAATATATTCAAGGCTGAGTTGGACAGATTTTTGATCGACAAGGGAGTCAAGGGTAATGGGAGGGCAGGCAGGAAAGTGGAGTTAAGGCCACAATCCATGATCTTATTGAATGGCAGAGCAGGCTCGATGGGCCGTCTGGCCTAATCCTGCTCTTGTTTCTCATCATGAAAGTGTTCCTTCACTTCCCTCTTGCAGGCTCTGGCTGTTCTTTCCTAGCACCATGCACTTACTGTTTCATCCCAGTGCTCAGCTTCCTTTACAGTCTCTACGGCTGAAGGACAGCCTTAACCTCACTGTCACTCACTAACAGAAGATTTAAGAGTAAGACTAACTGATGAATGGGAAAAGAGAAAAACTTACATTTCTATAGACGGGACCTCAAGACATCCCACTTTTGAATCGCAGTGACTGTTGTAATTCAGGGAACATGGTCGCTGTAATACAGCCCCTCTCCCACTCATACCCTCAGCCATGTTTTTGCCACCTCCAGACATGACGGTTCCAATGCTCTGCTGGCCAACTTCCAACCACCATGCAGCTCACCTAAAGCTCTAAGATAAAAGCAAAAAAACTGCAGATGCTGGAAATCGAAAACAAAAACAAAAATACCTGGAAAAACTCAGCAGGTCTGGCAGCATCTGTGGAAGGCAGCACGTTACTGTGCTCCCTTCCACAGATGCTGCCAGACCTGCTGAGTTTTTCCAGGTATTTTTGTTTTTGTTTTCACCTAAAGCTCTGCTGCTTCGATCCTGTTCCCCTCACTGCCTTTGCTGACCTACATTGGCTCCCAGTGCCTTCATTTTAAAATTCTCATCCTAGTGTTTAAATCTCAATGGCCTCATCTTTCCCAGCACTCCAATCTTCTCCAATTCAACAGCCCCATTAGAATTCTCCATTCTCTCTGACTCTGGCCTCTTGTGCGCCTCCCTCACCCTTTTCCCCACCATCGGTGGTCCCTGCTGTCAATCATCAAGGGATATAGGGATAGATCGGAAAAATGACATTGAGGTAGATGATCAGCCATGATCTAGTTGAATGGCAGAGCAGGCTCGAGGGGCTGAGTGGCCTATTCCTGCTCATATGTTCCTATGTTCCATCTAGGCCCAACGCTCTGGAACTCCCTAAACTCATCAGTCTCCGTCTCCTCCAGTCAAGGCCTTCCTTCAAATCTACTTGTGTGACCAAACCTCAGGTCACAGCCTCCCAATATCTCCTCTATTGTTTGTGTTTTGTTGGATTACGCCACCTAGAGGTGTTAGAGTGCCACACAAATGCAGGTTGTCGGGATGAAGAGATAGCAATCAGGAGCAGGAACCCTGGCTGATTTTTTTTTTCTCTCTGTACTTCCACCATGCTGAACACAAAAGGAACATCCTTTACCTCGTTCCCATCTAAGACCTTAATGCAGTTCGAGGACAGAATCAGGGGTCTGAATGTATCTCACTGGGTGCTGCAATCACACACCGAGCCAACAGGGAGCTGTTCACTGACACTTGTATGGACCTACATATGTGGTCTCAATGCCCTTCCAACTCTGGACTTTACATTGATCGAAATTTTCAAAGCAAGTTTCCTGGGATTTGCATCGGCAGAAACAAAAGAGCTCAAACAAAGCCGCTAGACTCAGCTTTCTACCTGCTAATCGGAATTAATTCAATTTTAATCTGATTCAGAAAGCAAAATTTGTCTTAAGCCTGTTAACTGCAAACCCAAGACTTTTAATCTGCCTTCACCAGACTATCTTCGTGGGATTTTGCATAGGGACGCAAGACCTAGTATAGTATTGAGGTGAAGCAAAAAGGGAGATTTTATTTTATTCTTTCATGGGATGTGGACGTCACCGGCAAGGCCAGCATTTGTTGCCCATCCTTAATTGTCCTTGGACTGAGTGGCTTGCTAGGTGAGTTCAGAGGGTCATTAAGACTTAACTACATTGCTGTGGGTCTAGAGTTACATATAGGCCAGGTCAGGTAAGGATGGCAAATTTCCTTCCCTAAAGGGGATTGGGTTTTCAATGACAATTGATGATAGTTTCAAGCTTTCAATGCCAGATACATTAATTGAATTTAAATTCTGCCAACTGCTGTGGTGGGATTTGAACTGTGTACCCAAAGCCTAGGTATCTAGATTACTAGTCTAACGACATTACTGCTACCCACCATCTCCCCCAGTTATTGGAACAAGGCACACAAATATAATGCAGTCTACATTTTGGAAGTCAGTCATTCTGCCCCCCTTTTTTTTGATTTTCATTGTAAATTCCAGGGTCCACATTCAGAATGGAATCTCTTTATGTAAACATGTCATGCTGTAATTACACTCTTCCTCCACTATTGGTGCTGCAGTGCCACAAGAAGGTAGAACTACAGTGTGACGGTTTACATATCAAATATGAATGCTGGAATTGGGAATGGGGAAAATAATTGAAGGGTATTTAACACCGGTGCAACATTTTTAATATGTAAAATATATTTACATATACTCATATGTGTTTGTTCTGTGCATCCCCTTACAAGATTCCCACTTGTGATCATGAAGTGATGATTTTGCCTCAAAGCGTGTGTCTCTGAACATCCCATCCCAACTGACTGTGTTAGCTGTGATCCACCACAAACACTCCAGTCTGTTTGAGAACAGACAGATCCGGCCAATATTGGAACAGGTCCGATCATTATTACCTGCTGTTCATCCACAGGGAAGTTACATAAACACATGAGGGAGAAAGCAATAGAAGCATATGTTGATGGTGTGAGATGAAGAGGAGGCTCACGTGGAGTATAAACACTAGTATTGACCCATTGGCTGAATGGCCTGTTCCTGTGCTGTGACTTTGATGTTTTGAGCTGATAGTCCAAAAGTCCCCAGTATTTTCCAGAATTAGCTGTGCAGTTCCTCCCCTGATCCAGATTCATTTTGGATTTGACACTTGGCCTACAGTAGAAGACATATTGTTCATACACAAAATGGATTGTTCCCAATACACTCTGGGCCTGACAGGGAAACAGACCATAATAAACAGACTGTGTGTGGGGTGTGGGCGCATATCTCTGCGTATGGGCATGTCTGTGTGCACGTGTATGTGTATATCTGTCTGTGTGTGTGCATCTGTCTCTGCCTGTGTGTCTCTGACTGTGTGTGTGTGTATATCTGTCTGTGTGTGCGGGTGTCTGTGTGTGTGTCCACGTGTTTATATCTGTCTGTGTGTGTATTTCTGTCTGTGTCCCTCAATTGAACACAGTGCCCCCGGAGTCTCCCCAATTAGCTATGCATCATGTGCAATCTGGTAGGTTATCCGGCTCTGGAGGGCATCACATATACACAATCATGAATAATTTTTCACTCCCTCAGCCAGATACTTCTGCCCCAGCTGAGGTTAGTTAACCAGGAATACACCTGGGAGCTTTCCGGATCCAGTGGGAGCCTCAGCTAGAGGGAAATCAGCCAGTGCTTGTTGTGTAAGGGGTGGGGGAGGCAGGATGGCTGGTCTGTTAGAGGGTCAGTGGGGGGAGGATGTGGCACAGTAGCAAACAGCATGTCCTCCTCAGAAGCAAGGTAACACATTGCCAGACTACAACATTGGAATGTTTCCAATGAGTATTCAGAAAACGTTATCGCTGGAAAGAATGTTGTAGACTCCCCAAATAGTGAAAACAATAAAGACTGGTATTTATATAGCACCTTTCGCAACCACCAGATGTCTCACATTACTTTACAGCCAATGAAGTTTTTTTTGAAGTGTAGCCACTGTTGGAATGTAGCAAATGTGGCAGCCAATTAACACAGCAAGATCCCACAAACAGCCGTGTGATAACGACCAGATAATCTGTTGTTGTGATGTTGGGATAAACATTGGCCAGGACACTAGCGATAACTCCCTTGCTCTTCTTTGAAATAACGCCGTTGGATCTTTTATATCTGCCCGAGCAGGGAGATGGGGCTCCCAATTCATCCAAAAGTGCAGCACCTCCTCTCTGGAACGTCAGCCTTGATTTTTGTGCTCAAGCCCTAGAGGGGACTTGAACCGGGAAGCTCGTGACTCAGGGGCAAATGCTACCCACTGAGCCACAGCTAATACTCAAGTCAGTAAGGGATCATTGGATCCTCACAAATGCATGCTGTAAAAACAAAGTCATAAGGACCCAATTTCAAAGCAGATGGACAAAAATTCATTTCTTTGCAGTTGGTGGGTGAGATGCTCCTGTGTGTAAAATGGCTTCCTCACCTGCCTAACAAACCACTGGACTTCAAAAGAATCCATCGTGTGGCAACTTGCGTTGTGGAATCCGGGAGAGATATGTTCTATTTAATGCAATTTCTATCATCCTGCAACAATCACTTGCATTTATATAGCACCTTTTAAGGTAGTAAAACATCCCAAGGCACTTCACAGGAGCGTTATCAGACACCGAGCCCCAGAAGACGACACTGGGACAGGCCAGATGAGATGGTGGCATAGTGGCAATGTCACTGCACTAGTAATCCAGAGATCCACCATGGCTGCTGGTGGAATTTAAATTCAATTAATGAATAAAAATGTCTAGAATATTTTTAAAAAGTGAATCTCAGTAATAGTGACAATGAGACTATCATCGATTGTTGTAAAAACCCACCTGGTTCACTAATGCCCCTTTAGGGAAGGAAATCTGCCATCCTTACCCGGTCTGGCCGACATGTGACTCCAGACCCACAACCATGTGGTTGACTCTTAACAACCCTCTGAAATGGTCGAGCAAGACACTCAGTTCGAGGGCAATTAGGGATGGGCAACAAATGATAAATGTGGACCCTGGAATTTACAATGAAAATCTTTTTTAAAAAAAAGAGGGGGGGGGCGGGGGCAGAATGTCTGACTGCCAAAATGTAGACTGCATTATATTTGTGTCAAAAACAAAAGCAGAATTACCTGGAAAAACTCAGCAGGTCTGGCAGCGTCGGTGGAGAAGAAATCAGTTGACGTTTCGAGTCTTCATAACCCTTCGGCAGAACTGAGTATAGTTAGGAGAGGGGTGAAATATAAGCTGGTCTAAGGTGGGGGGGCGGGGGGAGAGAGAAGTTGAGGGTGGGATGATTGTGGAGATAAGCAAGCAGTGATAGGAGCAGATAATCAAAAGATGTCACAGACAAAAGGATCAAAGAGGTGTTGAAGGTGGTGATATTGTCTAAGAAAAGTGCTAATTAAGAATGGATGGCAGGATACTCAAGGTACAGCTCTAGTGGGGGTGGGGTGGAAAGACTAACAAAGTTTTAGTTTTAGATTTAAAAATAATGGAAATAGGTGGGAAAAGAAGAATCTATATAAATTATTGAAAAAAAAGGGAGGGGGGAGAAACGGGGTGGGGGTGGGAGGAGGGGGAGTTTAAGATCTAAAGTTGTTGAATTCAATATTCAGCCCGGAAGGCTGTAAAGTGCCTAGTCGGAAGATGAGGTGCTGTTCCTCCAGTTTGCGTTGGGCTTCACTGGAACAATGCAGCAAGCCAAGGACAGACATGTGGGCAAGAGAACAGGCTGGAGTGTTAAAATGGCAAGCGACAGGGAGGTTTGGGTCTTTCTTGTGGACAGACCGCAGGTGTTCTGCAAAGCGGTCGCCCAGTTTGCGTTTGGTCTCTCCAATGTAGAGGAGACCGCATTGGGAGCAACGAATGCAGTAGACTAAGTTAGGGGAAGTGCAAGTGAAATGCTGCTTCACTTGAAAGGAGTGTTTGGGCCCTTGGACGGTGAGGAGAGAGGAAGTGAAGGGGCAGGTGTTGCATCTTCTGCGTGGGCATGGGGAGGTGCCATAGGTGGGGGTTGAGGAGTAGGGGGTGATGGAGGAGTGGACCAGGGTGTCCCGGAGGGAACGATCCCTACGGAATGCCGCCGGGGGGGTGAAGGGAAGATGTGTTTGGTGGTGGCATCATGCTGGAGTTGGCGGAAATGGCGGAGGATGATCCTTTGAATGCGGAGGCTGGTGGGGTGATAAGTGAGAACAAGGGGGACCCTATCATGTTTCTGGGAAGGAGGAGAAGGCGTGAGGGCGGATGCGCGAGATATGGGCCGGACACGGTTGAGGGCCCTGTCAACGACCGTGGGTGGAAAACCTCGGTTAAGGAAGAAGGAGGACATGTCAGAGGAGCTGTTTTTGAAGGTAGCGTCATCAGAACAGATGCGACGGAGGCGAAGGAACTGAGAGAATGGGATGGAGTCCTTACAGGAAGCGGGGTGTGAGGAGCTGTAGTCGAGGTAGCTGTGGGAGTCGGTAGGTTTGTAATGGATATCGGTGGACAGTCTATCATCAGAAATTGAGACAGAGAGGTCAAGGAAGGGAAGAGAAGTGTCAGAGATGGACCATGTGAAAATGATGGAGGGGTGGACATTGGAAGCAAAATTAATAAATTTTTCCAGGTCCCGACGAGAGCATGAAGCAGCACCGAAGTAATCATCGATGTACCGGAGAAAGAGTTGTGGGAGGGGGCCGGAGTAGGACTGGAACAAGGAATGTTTCACATACCCCATAAAGAGACAGGCAAAGCTGGGGCCCATGCGGGTACCCATAGCCACACCTTTTATTTGGAGGAAGTGAGAGGAGTTAAAGGAGAAATTGTTCAGTGTGAGAACAAGTTCAGCCAGACGGAGGAGAGTAGTGGTGGATGGCGATTGTTTGGGCCTCTGTTCAAGGAAGAAGCTAAGGGCCCTCAGACCATCCTGGTGGGGGATGGAGGTGTAGAGGGATTGGACATCCATGGTGAAGAGGAAGCGGTTGGGGCCAGGGAACTGGAAATTGTTGATGTGACGTAAGGTGTCAGAGGAATCACGGATGTAGGTGGGAAGGGACTGGACAAGGGGAGAGAGAAGGGAGTCAAGATAACGAGAAATGAGTTCCGTGGGGCAGGAACAGGCTGACACGATCGGTCTGCCAGGACAGTTCTGTTTGTGGATTTTGGGTAGGAGGTAGAAGCGGGCCGTCCGAGGTTGGGCGACTATCAAGTTGGAAGCTGTGGGAGCAAGATCTCCAGAGGAGATGAGGTCAGTGACAGTCCTGGAAACAATGGCTTGATGTTCTGTGGTGGGGTCATGGTCCAGGGAGAGGTAGGAGGAAGTGTCTGCGAGTTTGTGTGTCTTGTGCCAATAATTGGGGGAGATGCTGGTGTAGCGGTAATGTCGCTAGACTAGTAATCTAGACACCCAGGCTTTGGGCATGCAGGTTCAAATCCCACCACAGCAGCTGGTGGAATTTACAATTCAATTAATAAATCTGGAATTGAAAAGCTTGAAGCTGTCATCAATTGTCATTGAAAACCCACCTGGTTCACTAATCCCCTTTAGGGACAGGAATCTGTCATCCTTACCCAGTCTGGTCTACATGTGACTCCAGGCCCACAGCAATGTGGTTGACTCTTTACTGCCCTCTGCAATGACCTAGCAAGACACTCAGTTCAAGGGCAATTAGGGATGGGTACCAAATGTTGGCCTGGCCAGCGATGCTCCCAGCCCATGAAAGAAAAAGTTTTTTTTAAAAAGGCCAAAAGCTTGATGAGGGGGGCAAGTTTTAGGGAGCGTCTTAAAAGGATGAGAGAGAGAGAGGTGGTGCCTCCGACCAGTGACTGAGTCAGAGCCCCTGACAGTGAGATACTGTGAGGCTTCAGCAGTTATCGAGAGTTGTCAGCCAGCTGTGTTCACTCTGTTAACACAAGTGTGCAGGCTCTGATCGAGTCCCCTGGGACTTTCTGGACTTTCTATAACTCAACAATGCAATCTGCAAACGTGTCAGATTCCGACAGAGGAACAGCGAAAGGGGTTCCATTGAGAATCTCTTTTAGTTTAAAATCATCGGCCCCTTGGTTTTTTTAATAAATTTACAAATGTGATGCATGTCGAGGGAGATTCCATTCATTTGACTGAAAGACTACCTGGAATTTAAGATGGGATGTCTGCCAATACGTTCCAGGCATTACTGGCAAAGGGATCCAATATTAAACACAGTCAGTTTTTAAGCCCCTCCCTTGACACCATGTCTCAGTGCCACACTGGGAGTAAGATCCCAGGTTAATCTGCAGCTAACCATAGAGAGACTGCAATGGGGGCTTGAGATCACACTTCTGGTCACTACTAAGTTAACAAGAGTGCAAAAGTGTGGCCGGGCAAGTATGTAAATGAGCTGAGCGATTTTTATTTGTTCTTGGGCTGTGGGCGTCGCTGGCTAGGCCAGCATTTGTTGCCAATCCCTAATTTCCCTTGAGAAAGTGGTGGTGAGCTGCCTTCTTGAACCACTGCAGTCCAGGTGGTGTAGGTACACCCACAGTGCTGTTAGGGAGGGAGTTCCAGCGACAGTGAAGGAATGGCGATATATTTCCAAGTCAGGATGGTGTGTGACATGGAGGGGAACTTGCAGGTGGTGGTGTTCTCATGTGTCTGCTGCCTTTGTCCTTCTGGGTAGTAGAGGTCACGGGTTTGGAAGGTGCTGTCAAAGGAGCCTTGGTGAGTTGCTGCAGTGCATCTTGTAGATGGTACACACTGCTGCTACTGTGCATCAGTAGTGGAGGGAGTGAATGTTGAAGGTGGTGGATGGGGTGTTGTGATATTGTGTGCATGCCAATGCAGACAATGACATGTACCTTTAAGAAGCTGCATAATGACATCACCATGTGGAAGACTGGAGGATAAAAGGTACAGCCTCCATGTTAGATGTTCACTATTGTCTGTGATCACTCCTGTCTGTGACTCTGTATCAGTAAGACTTTATGGATATCTTGTGAATCAGGCATATAGTCAAGTAATCAGCCTATGTAACTGTTAGGACCCAGGCTAGATCCAGGCCTGTGTAGAGCTGTATCTAGTTGCTGCTAGTAATAAACTTCATGCAATTGTGTTCGACCAGTACCCTCGTCAGACTCAATATTTTGCTTAACATAGAGAGCATAGAGACAGATCCGTTGAGGTCTACATCGAGACTCTCAACATACATGGTGGCAGCAGGCTGTAAGAGATCACGACATGTGGTGCCAATCAAGCGGGCTGCTTTGTCCTGGATGGTGTCGAGCTTCTTGAGTGTTGTGGGGGCTGCACTCATCCAGGCAAATGGGGAGTATTCCATCACACTCCTGATGTGTGCCTAGTAGATGGTGGACAGGCTCTGGGGAGTCAGGACGTGAGTTACTTACTGCAGAATTCCAAGTATTGCTAAAGATATAATCAACTCCTGTTTTTCTGTCCAATTTATGGTCTTTCCTATCGTCAGCAGACATTTTGGGGTTAATTCTTGTTCAATTAATCTGTGAAACACATCAGGTCATTATACTATGTGAAAGGCGCTACAAAAATGCAAGCTGTTGTTGTTACCATGTGACTACCGGGATGAAAGCCGGCGAACAAAATGGCCGTTGAGCCTCTCTTGTCCGGTAATGCCAGAGGTCCTGCTGCAACTCTGTTCCACAGCCTTGTCTGAGAGGCAGCTTAACATAACATAGGTAAAACATAGAACCTGGGACCGTGTCTGAGCACGGTACCAACCAAACTGGGCAGTCTGCATGCCCATTGTGCCACGAGGGCTGCAGGTTTCAATCGGAGCTGCTGAACAAGACAGATGGGATGGCAGACTAGAAGCCAAGGAACCAAACGTGGCCTCTTTCCGAAAGAATGGCCTGGATGCAAAAAGCGAGTGCACTCAAATAATTCTCTCTTCCTGTAAGCAGACTCATGCCCAGGAGCTATAGAAATTAATAGATCTTGTGATTGTAGATTCTTACTTAAGGTCTTGTGCTCTGGTTAAGTAGAAGTATAAGCTACTCTTATTCAATGTGATGCAGAATTGTGGGGCTGAAGAAGTGAGCTCGCTGTTTATTGCCTCAAGAGCTGCCTACACTGATCAGCTGATCCCCCTCTCTTCTGTGTCCACTCTTCACACACTGGTTAATCTTTCCCAACCAACTGTCTCCTTCTAGACTGGCCAATTTTCTTCCTCCCCACCCCCAGTCTGTTAGCTCCCTATACGCTGGCCAGTCTCCCTACCCCTGCCCCTGCCCCCCACCACGTTAGGAGTGTGATGAAATGCTCTCCACTTGCCTGGATGAGTGCAGCTCCCAACCTGCTCCCTATGACTTCCCTAAATCCCTTACATTGTCTTGACTTGAGTTAATTTGTTCTTAGCATAGAATCATTTAGAGCACAGGAGGACATTCAGCCCATCAAGTCCATGCTGGCTTTCCATGGAGCACTCCAGTCACTCCCATTACCCAGCTCCAACCCCACAGCCCTGCAAGTTTATTTCCTTCAAGCGCCCATCTTATTTCCTTTTGAAATCATAGATCGTCTCTGCTTTCACTACCCTCATGGGGAGTGATTTCCAGGTCATTACTGTTGGCTGTGTAAAAAATTCTTCCTCACATTTCTCACCTAAAAGCTTAAATCTGTGTCCCCGAGTCCTTGTACCATCAACTGATGGGAACATATTTTCCTAGTCTATCTTATCCAAACCTGTCATAATCTTGTACACCTCTATCAAATCTCCCTTCAATCTTCTCTGCTCCATAGAGAACAACCCCAGGTTTTTCGACCTAACCTTGTAGCTAAAATTCCCCATTCCTGGAACGACTCTAGTAAATTTCCTCTGCACGGTCAAAGACCCTCACATCCTTCCTAAAGTTTGTTTACTTCACTTTGCTGCCCTTCCCACAAACTGCTGGGTTTTGGTTCCGTGGGCCTTCCTGTCAAGCAGCAGGCTATTTGACTGCAGAAGGCATCACGGCAGACTCTGACTTCCCCAAACTGTGCTTTCTTCCAGGAAGCATTGATCAGGTAGCAGAATACTGGTTCACTGCCTCTGCTTTCCTAACGAGGCAATGTGCTGACCCCATGACTATCCTGACCCGAGATCACAAGATAGGCACGAGTCAGTGTATCTTAGCTAGTCCATCCAGAGAGATTCTGAAATCCCTTCCCACCCCCTGGCTACAGCATCCAATTTGTATAACACGGCAGCGGCGAAGGATGTGTGTTGTCAAGATTAATCCCCTCCATGCTCCACTTGCCTGGATGAGTGTAGCTCCAACAACACTCGAGGCTTGACATCATCCAGGTCAAAGCCCTGCTTGATTGGCACCCCATGTTGTAGTCTCTTACAGCCTGCTGCCACCATGTATGTTGAGAGTCTCGATGTAGACCTCAACGGATCTGTCTCTATGCTCTCTACGTTAAGCAAAATATTGAGTCTGACGAGGGTACTGGTCGAACACAATTGCATGAAGTTTATTACTAGCAGCAACTAGATACAGCTCTACACAGGCCTGGATCTAGCCTGGGTCCTAACAGTTACATAGGCTGATTACTTGACTATATGCCTGATTCACAAGATATCCATAAAGTCTTACTGATACAGAGTCACAGACAGGAGTGATCACAGACAATAGTGAACATCTAACATGGAGGCTGTACCTTTTATCCTCCAGCCTTACACATGGTGATGTCACTATGTAGCATCTTAAAGGTACATGTCATTGTCTGCATTGGCATGCACACAATATCACAACACCCCATCCACCACCTTCACCATTCACTCCCTCCACCACTGACGCAGTGTGTGTACCATCTACAAGATGCACTGCAGCAACTCACCAAGGCTCCTTCCAAACCTGCGGCCTCTACCACCTAGAAGGACAAGGATAACAAATGCTTGGGAACACCACCACCTGCAAGTTCTCCCCAAGTCACACACCATGCTGACTTGGAAATATATCGCCGTTCCTTCACTGTCGCTGGGTCAAAATCCTGGAACTCCCTCCCTAACAGCACTGTGGGTGTACCTACACCACATCGTCTGCAGCGGCTCAAGGCAACGGCTCACCACCACCTTCTCAAGGGAAACCGGAGAAGGGGAATAAATGCCAGCGACACCCATATCCCATGAATGAATTAAAAAAAAAATGCCCTCTATAATTTTGCTTTTCCTGCCACCTTATCCTGAAATTGTCAAACTTGCACTGAGCTCTAGGGATAATGCAACCCTGAACTTTCGCTAATTGGCTTTTATCATGGGCAACAATAATGGAATCATTGACTAATCGCAGGGATTAATCTTAATCAGTGAGTGTACAACAGGCGGGCGTGCAGTAGAGATGGTGCCTTTGACCAAGAGCCTGCTTTCCCTGTCTGGTCGGAACATTCGACAAATTGTAAAAAGAGACAAGCTCACCATGACAAGTATGGAAATGCTATCCTTTTGGGAGGATTAGCGTTCTGGGTTACAGTCTGGAGTTATGTTGCGACACAGACTGGGCTCACACAGAACATGTCTCCTATTGGCAAGATCACCCCTCAAAACTAGACGGAAGACTAGAGGAATGGACCAAGTGTTTGGAGGAAATTGAGTACAGATAGGTTGGATTGCAAATTTGCTTCTAGGCTCATGGCTTCTACTGTACTGATTACCTCTGTACATTGGGTCTCATAGTAAATCAATAAATTACAACACGCCCAGGCATGAAGTAAGGAAACCCCCCAGTGGTGGAGAGCTTTGGGAACCATAGTCCACATTCATCATTTTTGTCCCAAGCATTGCTACACTGACCATGTCACATACTGTGCCCCAAAATGTTACTTTCAGGAAGCCCCTCGGTTAGGAAGGGGGTAATCAAACTATATTTTGTACAAGGGTTGGTGTGGGTGGGGGGTGCAGGGTGACAAGACAGAGATCAGATTAACCCATTACCTACCACATTGCCATAAAGGCCAACTCCAGAGGCCGTATTGCCAGCTAGGCTATCAGATGCCAACCATAACTTCCCTTGGCCTCACACTCCTTCTCACGGATAGAACACTGGATACTGTACAGAACTCCAGACTAGGAGCAGGAGAGGAGGGGAGGTGGAAAAACAAGGAGGGGAAAGAAAGAGCTTGAAGGACGGCTTTTGAAAGCAAAGGAGGGGGTGACCAATTGGAAGAGGGCACAGTGACTCATAAACCAGCCGCCAATGAGAGGCCAGATGAATCGAAGGGGCAAGGGTCACGGAAGGCCGTGGATGTTGGGTAGGGAGAAGCCCTGGAAGAGTTTGAACATAAGGAAGAGGCTCTGTGAGTTGGTCAATAAGTTGGACTATGCTCAACTGGGATGCACGAAGCTTGATGGAGTCAGAAGGGTCGGCAGGATTCTTCTGTGAGAAAATGCCAATTGCGTTATAGACAGGTTAAAAAGATGCATATCCAAAACACTTTTCACCATCTCAGAACATCCCAAAGTGATTTTTCAATAAATATTGGCCGGGACACCAGGGAGAACTCTCCCTTGCTCTTCTTCAAAATGGTGCCATGGGATCTTTTACATCCACCCAAGAGGGCAGGTGGATCCTCCGTTTAACGGCCCATCCAAAAGATGGCACCTCAGACAGTGCAGCACTCCCTCAGTACTGCACTGAGTCATGCTGGATTATGTGCTCAATGCTCTGTGGGGGCTGCCTGAACCCACAATTTCTGACTCAGAGGCACAAGGGATACCGCTGAGGGGTAGGGGATTGGGGCAGGCCATGGCTCTGGGGTAGGCAGTCATCACGGACAGGAGGTGGAACGTGAAGTTCAGTTTGTCATGGTTTTGTAGCTCTGAGCTAGGCTCAAACTGGAAGCCAGAGAAGTTGATGGAATCTAGGCCTGAGATACAGGGATGCATAATCCAAGAAAGACTGACTTTTAGTCTTAATTAACATGATGCCTGGACTCATCTAGATGTTAATTTTGGACAGGAAGTTGGGCAATGGCCGGGGGTTACCTCGTCTATGAGCAGGAGCAGGAGAAGGCCATTCAGCCCCTTGAGGCTGTTCCTCCATTCAATGAGATCATGGTTGATCTGTGACCTAACTCCACATACTCACCTTTGCCCCCTATTCCTTAATAGCTTTGGCAAACAAAAACTTATCAATTTCAGATTCAAAATTAATAATTGATCAAGCATCTTTATATTTGTATTGTTTAAAGTCACATTTGGTACATCCAGAATTTAGTAAAACTATTTACTGCGCACCTGTTCGAGGTGTGGCTTTTAATAATGAAGCTACGAAATGTATCGTTTAATGTTGCATTGTTCATTTTTTACCATTTGCAAAGAAGATTCTAACTTCTACCACCTTTGTGTGGTAAAGTGTTTCCTAATTTCACTCTTGAAAGAACTGGCTCTGATTTTTACACTATGTCCCCGAATTCTAGACTCACCAACCAGCGGAAATAGTTTCTCTCTATCGATCCTATCTGTTCCCTTAATATTTTGAAGACTTCAATCAAATCACACCTTCATCTTTTTAAAATCCTGGTGAATATAAATCTAGTTTGTGTAATTGTTCCTTGTAATTTAACCCTTGGAGTTCAGTTATCATTCTTAAGCTCAGTACCACACCAGGCATTGCATGTATAAGCCACATGGCTCTTACAAATGGCTTCCGATGGATTTAAGGTCATCTTAAATGTTAAGATGAACTTAAGTTCATCTGAATCAACGGACATCCATGGAGCAATAAACCAGCCCTTTTCCTCAGCGAGAATCGGTAGTGAAGTCATCAGATTAAAGTCTTTGGGGATTGTAACATACTCCTGAATAGCCAATAGCCACAGCCATGAACTGCAGTTAATAATCCTATAATATAAAATGCTTTGTGCTTTCCCTCAGTTCTGCTCAACGCTCACTTTGAGTCTTTTCACATCGCGAGAAAGATGGGAATAATCAATTATTAAATTGATTTTCTAATATGGTTAGTGTTTACAATGAAACGTCTCCATTAATAAAATATTTATGCCATTGGGCATACACAAGTGGTATGACACTGGCATTGTGGCTGTCTCAAAAAACTTCATTGGAGCTATTTATGACTAAACACCAGCACACATCCTTACAAAAGTGGACACAACAGGACAGCCAACTGCTGTTTTATGTTGTGACGTCCTATTTAAATTGAGAAAATTAGATCGACCATCGCTCTCTCGTAACTTCCTACAGCCCTATAACTGTCAGCAATTTCTGCGTTCCTCCAACTCTGGCTTCTTTAGCATCCCTGATTTCCATTGCTGCACAAGGGGACAGTCTCAGAATAAGAGGTAGGCCATTTAGGATTGAGATGAGGAGGAATTTCTTCATTTAGAGGGTGGTGAATCTTTGGAATTCTCTACCCCGCTGTTGCAATATCGGTTCTTTAGATGTCTCAATGATGAGATCTTGAGACTTGTATATTTAAACATGAATCCTTTATTGTTAATCTTGAACTATTTACAGATCCCAGGTTACTGTCATGAATGGTGCTGTTATCTCCATGCAGGCTGCTTCCAGAGTGTTCTCTATAGACTGTTCTCTCAGTCTATTACCATGTGGCTCTATACATCATACCATGGTATGGTATGATGTATACCATACATCAGTCCCACATTAACCCTTGCTCCGCTGAGCACCTTTACATTACAATGGCACGCAGACACATACAACATCATACAACACCCGAAGGCTATTCAAGACAGAGATTTATAGATTTCTAGATATTAAAGATATCTAGGGAAGTGCGGGAAAATATCGTTGAGGGAGAAGGTCAGCCATGATCTTGTTGAATGGAGGAGCTAAATGGCCTACTCCTGCTCCTATTTATGTTCCTTTTGGCAGCTGTGCCTTCAGCTGCCTGTGCCCCAAGCTTTGAGGATTCCCTCAAAAAAAACCTCTTCATCTCTCTCTCTCCTCCTTTAAATCTATCTTAGTCACCTATCTTAGCATCTCCTTATATGGCTCAGTGTCAAATATTCGATAATTCATGCTTCGGGATGTTTTAATAGTTAAAAGGTGTTATATAAATGCAGGCTGTTATTGATAGTGCCACTGTTACATAGTCAACTTCAGTTCTGAAATATAGGACCGGAAATAAAGGCTCTGAATTGGGGGAAGGCCAATTTTAACACGATAAGGCAGGATGTGGCCAAAGTGGACTGGGAGCAGCTACTTGTAGGAATATCTACATCAGAGCAGTGGGAGTCATTCAAAAAGAAAATAGTGAGAGTTCAGGGCCAACATGTTCCTGTAAAGGTGAAATCCAGAGAACCCTGGATGTCGAGGAATGGACAGGATTGGATAAGGGTAAAAAGGGAAGCTTATGGTAGATATCAAGGGCTCAAAACAGTGGAAGTCCCAGATGAGTATAAAAAGTGCAGGGGGTCACTTAAAAAAGAAATTAGGAGAGCAAAAAGGGGGGCATGAAAAAACACTGGTGGGTAAAATAAAAGAAAATTCAAAGGCATTTTTTAAGTATATTAGGGGCATGAGGATAACCAGGGAAAGTGTAGAGCCCATTAGGGACCAAAGTGGCAATTTGTGTGAGGAGCTGGAAGACGTAGATGAGGTTTTAAATGAGTACTTTGCATCTGTATTCACTATAGAGAAGGACCATGTAGGTACAGAAATCAGGGAGGGGGACTGGGATATACTTGAATAAATTAGCATTGAGAAGGAGGAAGTATTAGTGGTTTTAGTGGGCTTAAAAGTGGATAAATACCCAGGCCCAGATGAGATGTATCCCAGGCTGCTGTGGGAGGCAAGGGAGGAGATTGTAGGAGCCCTGTCATTAATTTTCAAATCCTCTCTGGCCACAGGGGAGGTGCCAGAGGACTGGAGGACAGCTAATGTGGTACCATTATTCAAGAAGGGTGGTAGAGATAAACCAGGGAACTATAGGCCAGTGAGTCTAACATCAGTGGTAGGGAAACTTTTGGAAAAAATTCTGAGGGACAGAATTAATTTCTACTTGGAGAGGCCGGGATTAATCAAGGATAGTCAGCATGGCTTTGTCAGGGGGAAATCATGTCTAAAAAATTTGATTGAATTTTTGAGGAGGTGACTAGGCCTGTAGATGAGGGGAGTGCAGTTGATGTATTCTACATGGACTTCAGTAAGGCTTTTGACAAGGTCTCGCAGGGGAGACTGGTCAAGAAGTTAAGAGCCCATGGGATCCAGGGCAATTTGGCAAATTGGATCCAAAATTGGCTTAGTGGCAGGAGGCAGAAGGTGATGGTTGAAGGTTGTTTTTGTGACTGGAAGCCTGTGTCCAGTGGCGTACCACAGGGTTTGGTGCTGGGTCCCTTGCTGTTTGTAGTGTACATTAATGATCTAGACATGAATGTAGGAGGTATGATCAGTAAGTTCACAGATGACACGAAAATTGGTGGTGTGGCAAATAGCGAGAAGGAAAGCCTTAGACTACAGGACGATATAGATGGGCTGGTCAGATGGGTAGAACAGTGGCAAATGGAATTTAATCCTGAAAAGTGAGGTGATGCATTTTGGGAGGATTAATAAGGCAAGGGAGTACACAATGAATGGTAGGACCCTAGGAAGTACAGAGGATCAGAGGGACCTTGATGTGCATGCCCATAGATCCCTGAAGGCAACAGGGCAGGTAGATAAGGTGGTTAAGAAGGCATATGGGACACTTGCCTTTATTATTTGAAGCACTGAATACATGGGCAGAGAGATTATGATGGAGCTGTATAAAATATTAGTTAGGCCACATCAGGAGTAGTGTGTGCAGTTCTGCTCGCCACATTATAGAAATGATACAGAGGAGATTCACCAAGATGTTGCCTGGGCTGGAGCGTTTCAGCTATGAAGAGAGACCAGATAGGCTGAGGTTGTTTTCCTTGGAACAGAGAAGGCTGAGGGGGGACCTGATTGAGGTATACAAAATTATGAGGGGCATAGATAGGGCAGATAGGAAGTGGAGGGGTCAATAACCAGTGGGCATAGATTTAAGGTAAGAGGCAGGAAGTTTAGAGTGGACTGGGTGAAAAAGATTTTCCTCAAGAGGGTGGGGGCTAACTCACTGAACTCACTGCCTGGGGGGTGGTGGTAGAGGCAGGAACCCTCACAACATTTAAGAAGTATTTAGATGAACACTTGAAATGCCATAGCATACAGTGCTATGGACTAAGTGCTGGAAAAAAATGAGATTAGAGTAGATAGGAGCTTGATGACTGATGCGGACATGATGGGCCAAAGGGCCTCTTTCCGTGCTGTAAAACTCTATGACTTTATGACTCTGGGAATTTTTTTTAAAGACCAGCGCTTTTAGGATCATGCTCGGTAATTCTCCCACATCTGGACCTTTGGATCAAATTCCGTTCTTGTTAGTATAATAGTATGGGTCTTTCACTAATGTTTTTTGTGTGATATTCCACCATCCATTCATCTGTGACATCAGCAGGAGATTGGGGAGATTGAACGAGATGAGTGAGAAGGTGAGACATTTCGGGACAAGGCAATGGAGGGCGCTGAGGAGTTCTACAATTTTGACATCCTGGGGGAGAAAAGAAACGGGGCAGCAATAATTTTAACCCAACTTTCCCAACAAAGAACTAGGAAGTCAAAGATCAAAACCTGTTTTATACCCCACCCAATTTTAAACTTTCCATTAACTTCAAATGGAGAGTAAAAGTACAGAGGGATGTAAATGACAGGCCCATCCAGTCAGTATTCCACCAGGCAGGATCGATAGGAAAAGGAGACCATTCAGCCCCTCTAGCCCATTCTGACTTTCAATTAGATCATGGCTGACCTGTGTCTTAATTCCGCCTCTCCATCTTGGTTCCATAACCCTCAATACCCAGAACCGACAAAGACCTAGTGGTCACACTTTTGAAGTTCTCAACTGACCCCCTCCAGATGTGACAGCTTTTTGGAGAGGGTGGGGAGGGAAGAAAGAGTATTCCAGATTAGGGTTAAAATGACTCCTCCACTGAATTAGAGTATGGAACAGTGCAATGAATCTCCATTTCAACAAAGCGAAAAATGAGGAAGAGGAAATGTGTGTAAAACCTGGGAGGTCAGGAGAAGGAGCTTTGATAAAAGAGAGGGAGAGAGACAGACACACACGAAATATTGTGATACAGAGATAAATGCTCTAAGATTTGGGGTGGGCCAGACCATTGATCAGGTGACAAAGATTCTTTTTTTTCTTTACTTCCCCTTCCCCTCAATTTTCAATTCCCCATCCCCTCCCCCAATCCCAAAGATCCACTGATTCCACTAAACCCCTTCTAACCAGGTCAGCCTGCCTAGCTTGAATCTTTGTTGTCTCAGCAACTGCAGTTCTTGAGCAGGCGAGATTGGTGCAGGATTTTGAGATTGCCAGCATTTTCATTTTAAACTCAAGTGCCCAATTTTATTTTGGACATTTTGACAAATTTGAAAGTGAATTTGATGTTGAGCCTCTGACCTGCAAGTGGATATCAATCAGTGTGTGGTAGAGTGCTCCTCCCAGGCGACAGGCAACTGTATCCAATGGACCAAACAAACTCCTGTACAGGTTTTATTTTAAATGCATGAAATTCTTTCATGAGATGTGGGCATCTCTGGCAAGGCCAGCATTTGTTGCCCATCCCTAATTGCCCTTGAACTGAGTGGCTTACTAGGCCATTTCAGAGGGCAGTTAAGAGTCATTGCAGTTAAGAGTCAACTGCATTGCTGTGGGATCTGGAGTCATATATAGGACAGACCAGGCAAGGATGACAGATTTCCTTCTCTAAAGAACATTAGTGAACCAAAGGGGTTTCTACTACAATCAATGATAGTTTCATAGTTATCATTACTGAGACTATAGCTTGCGATTAATTAATTGAAATTAAATTCCACCAGCTGCTGTGGTGGGATTTGAACCCATGTCCCCAGAGCATTGAGCCTGAGCCTCTGGATTACTAGTCCAGCAACATTTCCACTGTGCCACCAGCTCCCTCCAATCCTGATGGATTAAACCCGTTTCATTCATTACCATTGTATTTAGCAGGACAAAGATGACAAACGACAGGGTCCTTCACTGGGTTGGGCTCAACATCTTGGAGAGCACCCTCCAGAAAATTCAACTCAGATGGCCAGGACATGTTTCCCTCATGGATGACTACAGAATCTCCAAGCAGATCTTCTATGCGCAACTGTCTTGGGGCAAACTTCATCAAGGTGGTCAGTACAAATGACCTTAAAAAAGAGACTTACAAACTCCAGCATTGCAGACCACCTCTCTTGGGAAAAACACTGCAACTCACCAGCCCATGTGGAGACAAGCCCCAAAATTTGGTTCAAGCAGGTTTTGAGGACCATCTCTGCCAAACTCGCAATGTCCAGGGGAAGGACAGAGGTGGCACAGTGGCAGAAGCTCCCCCGCACCGAAGGCACCAACCGTGACAACATGAACAGCTGGTTCTGTAGGCGTCGATGCCAACCTCTCAGAGAGGTCCCACAGAGGATAAAATCACTTTCAGCTTGGACACACTCGAATAACGAAGAGTCTACCACCAAAGTGTTCCAATGGATCAAATCCTTCCTAATGTCCTCCCACCACCTCACTATTGTATAGAATCCCAATGGATCAAATCTGTCTTCATGGATTTGTACGTTGTACAATTACCTATTGGGAAAGCCAGGCTGTTTATTGTTATGAACATCATGCAATCCCGTGTAAAACAATGGATTCTGCAACCATCCCAAAGCCACGGGTCCAGGACGGAGCCAAATCATGTGCAATTAATTTTAGTGTGAGCCCACATGCGTGTTTCTCCAGGCAAACAAAGGGAGCAGAAAGCAGCTGGAAACTTTACACTGGTACAGAGAGAAGACCAGCTTTATAGTCACTCTGTTCTCAGTCTTCATGAGTGGACAAAAAAATAATTCTGCTTAATTGATGCATATTACACAGAACCCATAGCAACCAAACTGGTCACGACCCAACTAATCTATGCCAGTGTTTATGCTCCACGCATCAGCCACCCTACTTCACCTATTGAATCTTGCTGAAAAGAGAGCCATGCTGCTGAAGATTTTCTTCTTGCACTCATCAGGACAAACGCAAGAATGCCAAATTTCAAACAATCACAACAATTTATACTACAGGAGAAAAGGGTGCTGATCAATTAGCAAGTCAACTCTGATTGGCCAAGCAAGAAGCGACACACATTCATACGCAGGGACCCGTTCTCTGCAAACAAAAGGAATATTTTCAAGCTTTGCTTGCACTTTTTTTGAATTACTTGGAAGCTGGGGGAGCCTAAAGTTCCCCATGGCTTTTTCTATGGCAACACGTCTGCCAATCAGAGTATTGTAACTCTTTAATGGTTAGTACTAGTGTGTGCAGAACTTAACTCACTGGGGTGCAACATTGGAAACTCATGGAGACGTTGGATCAGGCACTTTGATGGATTCTCCCATCCGGGAGTATCCTTCTCGTCAATCGCGGATGCATGTTTTGGCCCATGGAGCTACGTGCTGGGAGTATTTGCTTGTAAACTTCACACCGACACACTCAATCCATGAAACCCCACATATACCATTAGTAACTGACCAGCTCACTTGGGCACAGCATAGTTATCAGAAATGGAACAAAACATGCCACGATGAAGGATACTCTTCCCACTGGGGTACGATGATTGATGGGATCGAGTAGGGGCTTTGCCCTGTACCTGCCCTGTGAATGTTCGATGGGAACAGGGTAATGGGAATTTTACACTGTGTCTAATCCTGTGCTGTACCTGCCCTGCGAATTTTTGATGGGGACAATATAGAGGGAGCTTTACTCTGTCTCCAACCCCGTGCTGTACCTGCCCTGGGAGTGTTTGATGGGGACAATGTAGAGGGAGCTTTACTCTGTCTCCAACCCCGTGCTGTACCTGTCCTGGGAGTGTTTGATGGGGACAGTGTAGAGGGAGCTTTACTCTGTATCTAACCCCGTGCTGTACCTGTCCTGGGAGTGTTTGATGGGGACAGTGTAGAGGGAGCTTTACTCTGTATCTAACCCCGTGCTGTACCTGTCCTGGGAATGTTTGATGGGGACAGTGTAGAGGGAGCTTTACTCGCATCAAAGTGTGTTAGCCCAAGAGTGCTTAGCACTGATGCTTGGGTAAAAAAGACAGAAATAATCTATTTCTCTGCTCCTGCAATGATTGATCCCATTGACTCTACATGAACCACAAGGGGACCATTTTCTATGTTAAAGACACTACTTAAATGCTAAAAGCAAAATACCACAGAAATTGGAAATAAATATGGAAAATGCTGGAAGCCTTAAGTAGATTAGGCAGTATGAAATGGAAATTGTTTCCAATGGGGAGCAGCTCAATCGTTCAGCCCCAGTATCTTTTTGGTGAGTCTATACCGCAGCCCCTCAAAACTCTGATAAATCTTTCTTGAAATTCAGTATCCAAGACTCGTAAGTGTTGCAGGTGGGGCCTGACCAAGAATCAAACCAGGAAGATAGCACAGTTTCCCCCCGCCTCCACTCTCCCCAGTGTAGTGTAGGAATTTAACCCCACCCCCTCTTCATATTTTGTTGTTGAAATATTCTGCCACACAGCAGGTGACTCAAATTTAAAGAGGAACCCGACATGTCCACTCTGCCCAAACCCACTACAACAATTTGCATTTAGATAGAGCCTTTAACGTCCCACGGTACTCATACACCTTTGTACTCCGGTTGTCCGGGAGACCTCAGCAGAGCAAATGGGCTGAGCAGTCCCGGTCCTTGCATGCCAAGAAAGCCACCCTTGGAAAGTCTGGTTGCTTGGTACAGCTGGCACAACCTCTGGGACCAATGGGTGCCCAAGGCTCGCCACCTGCCCAGCTGATCAAGGCAGTGAAACACAAGCGGCATCGGCCCAGGGAGGTGCCAGGATCGATGTTCGCCTGCTGCACAGTCACCTGATCTCCAGTGGGGCCGTAGTGCAGGGGAAGCAGAGGATTTTTACAATTCATTCACGGGATGTGGGCGTTGCTGGCTAGGCCAGCATTTATTGCCCATCCCTAATCGCCCTTGACAAGGTGGTGGTGAGCTGCCTTCTTGAACCGCTGTAGGTACACCCACAGTGCTGTTAGGGAGGGAGTTCCAGGATTTTGACCCAGAGACAGTGAAGGAATGGCGATATGTTTCCAAGTCAGGATGGTGAGTGGCTTGGAGGAGAACTTGCAGGTGGTGATGTCCCATGTGTCTGTTGTCCTTGTCCTTCTAGATGGTAGTGGTCGTGGATTTGGAAGGTGCTGTCTAAAGGATTGGCCTCAATAGCCCTTGTTTAAGAGGGCGATAAATCAGATATACACCATGTGCTAACCAGTGACTCTCACCGATAAACACAGGGTTAATACTGGGCAAAGACATGGCCTCTGACAATTAAAAAGCCCTCTCACACCAGCGATCCAGGCACACATTTAAAGACTGTCTGTTCAGGTGAGATACGAGACAGTTCCTTGTGCCATGGTCACGTATCCCAGCGAGAGTCAGTGCCTTTCAGAAGAGATCAGGGGAGAATCAGGTGATAGGAATGAGAATTTGCCCACTGATTCATAGGGTATACAGCACAAAAAACAGGCCATTTGGCCCAATTTTTCCACGCCAGTGTTTATGCTCCACTCAAGCCTCCTATCTTTCCTCATCTAAATCTAGCATCGTAATTCTCGATTCCCTTCTCCCTCATATGCTTTCTAGCTTCCCCTTAAATGTATCTATACTGTCCTATTGGGCTTGCTGACATATAACGGCTCATCCAGTCCCAACCCCATGAATTGGGCAATGGCCACTTTTATATTTCGGAGGTTTTAATGAGGTGGGGTTAGTTTCCTGATCTTCCCCTTGCCCATACTCGTCCTTTACACAAAACGGTTATTTCATTCACATCTCAGCTCGGTTCAGCTGATAACACAGTCACCACCAAATCAGGAGGCCGCAGGCTCAAGCTCCACCGGACTCTCGGTTGACACTCCGGTGGGCGCCGCACTGTTGGAGCTACCCTTCTGCAAATCAGAAGTTAAAGCTCAGCCTTAACCAAGTCGCTGTTAAAACATCCAACGGTGAGGACTGAAGAAGAGCCAAGGAGTTCCCCTCAGTTCCCAGGACAACACTCCCCCTCAGCCAAGAGAAACAGAAAGTAGCAAAGCTGTTCATGTAGCTCATCGCTGCTTGTGGGATCTCAGCACAGGATCATAGAAATTTACAGCACGAAGGAGGGTCTTCAGCACATTGTTGGCCAGCGTAGACACAACTAGCCAACCTGCCTCATCCCACTTTCCAGCTCTTGGTCCAGAGCTTTGTAGGTCACAGCATTTCAGATGCAAATCTAAGCACTTTTTAAATGTAATGAGGGTTTCTGCCTTTACCCCCACCCCCCACCTTTCAAGCAGTGAGTCCCGGATCCTCGCCACCCTCTGGGTGAAAAGATTCCCCTTCAAATTCCTTTTAAACCTCTTTCCCGAAATCTGTGTCCCCTGGTTAGGAATCCCTCAACCATGGGGAGCAGGGCCTTCCTCTCCACTTTGTCCAGGCCCCTCATAATTTTATACACCTCAATTAAATCTTCCCTCAGCTTTCTCTGTTCCCAAGTAAACAACCCCAACCGACCCAATCTTTCCCCATTGCTAAAATTCTCCAGTCCAGGCACAACATCCTCATAAATCTTTTCTGTACCCTCTCGAGTGTGATCAGATCTTCCTTATTGTACAGCATTGAGAACTGCAGCTGTTCTCCAGTTGTGGCCTAACCAGTGTTGTATATAGTTCCAGTGCAACTGCCCAACTCTTATACTCTAGGCCTCAAACAATAGATGCAGGTACCCCACACGCCCTCTTGACCATCTTATCCACCTGTTCGGCTACCTTCGTGGATCAGTGGGCACTCAGCCCTATGTCCCTCTGTTCCTCTACATATCTCAGTATCCCAACATTAATCAAAAGGGTTGACAACTGTGATTAAATGTATTCCTGGAGGTTCCATCACATGACTTGCCCCCACACTCCAGCCATTAGTTGGCCAAGACATCCATCCTTGTGACATACGGCCTTCCTATGCCAACTGGAAAGCAAGAAGACTCATCACCCAATTGGGTGATGCTTGACTGTTAGCCAATCCCCCCACCCCCACCCTATTTTCAATATTTTTATAGCTGGTAAAGACAAATGTTCAAAGAAAATGACAACAAAAAAATTGTAAAAAAATTTTTAATGTCCCAATGATTTTTCTCCATGGTTGCACACAGCAGTGTCCTGGAGACTCCAGGTCAATCCTGGAGGGTTGGCAACCCTAAGCATAAAATGACCTCCATGGGTATTAGTCTACAAGACACCCAGGTACAAGGTGAGGAAAATGCCCCCACTGGTGGAGAGCTTTGGAAACCATTAATCCAAAATCACCTGTCCCTCCCATACACGTTACACTCACTATACGTCATGTCTCAAACTAATCCTACAACTGCACCCCAAAAATGTTATTTTCTAAAAGAAATCTTCATATGAATGAATCAATTTTAACCGCTTCCACCGTCCCCCTAGGAGAGGGTTGCCAGCCCTCCAGGATTGGCCCAAACTCTCCAGGAATTGAAAATCAATATCATGGGGACATTAAAAAAATTTTTTTTTAAAAAAAAATTTTCTTTGAGCATTTCTCTACCAGATATAAGAAATATTGAAAATGGCCTGTTTGGCTGACAGTCAAGTATCATCCAATTGGGTAATGAGTCTTTTTGCTTTCCAATTAGGCTGTAGGCCAGACTGGGTAAGGACGGCAGATTTCCTTCCCTAAAGGACATTAATGAACCAGATGGGTTTTTATGACAATCGATGATAGTTGTCATGGTCACCATTAATTAATTTAAATTTCACCAGCTGCCATGATAAGATTTGAACCCATGTACCCCCAAAACATTAGCCTGGACCTCTGGATTACTAGCCCGGTGACATTACCACTCCCCATCTCATCAATAACTCCTCATAATCCAATTCTTCCATCCCCTCACTCATTCTGGTTACTTCTCTGTCCTTGCAATAGGTGTAAAGTCCTTTTTGTACTGCAGTGATCAGAATTGTACAGGGTGCTACAAAAGTGGACACATCAATTTTTTAATCAATGTGGAACATTTCCTCACTATTTTGGCTCAATATTGACCTTATAATGCACCCCAAAATCTGATTTGCTTTTTGCACCGACACCAAGCATTATTGCGATGGCTTCAATTTATTATCAATCAGGAAAGTAACCAAGAGGTGTTATAATGTACTTCATCACTCCATAAGCAAAAAATGCCAACTAGTTCTAAGCCATTCAACTTGCATTTAAATAGCATCTTTAATGTAGTCTCAATGCACTTCACGAGAGCATAAACACCAAAATTTTCAGAGGCATGTAAAGCAGTGACCCAGGCTTGGTCAAAGAGGATGATTTTAAGGACTATCTTAAAGGAGGAGAGAGAGACAGTTAGAGTGGTTTAAGAAGGGAATTCAAGGGCTTAGGGCCCAGGCAGCTGAAGGCATGGCCGCTAATGGTGGACTGATAATAACTGGGATGCACAAGAGGCCAGAATTGGAGGAGTGCAGAGATCAGGGAGAATTGTAGAGCTACAGTCAATGATCAGGGTATGCAGAGTTAGCTAATCCCAGCTGGCACAGTGATAGGGCACGCTGTCTCCTTCGGTCAAGGAGACAGGGAATCCACTGGTGTTCCCAGCCCTGATCACTAGCCAGTAATTCCCTCTGGAAAGTGTACCCCAGGTAAGGACATTAGATTGAATATGACGACTGCTACTAACCCCATTCCCATCTCACAATCAAACAGGCATCTGTCAAAACTATCACATAGCACCACTAAAAGCACAGAAAGAGACCATTCAGCTCATCCTATCTGTTCTGGATCTTTGAAAGAGACTGTTTAAAAATAAGGGGCCATACGAACATGGAGCAGGAGTAGGCCATTTGGCCCCCTCGAGCCTGCTCCACCATTTAATAAGGTCATGGCTGATCTGATAGTAATCTTAAATCTGCATCCTACCTACCCCTGATAACCTATCACCCCCTTGCTTACCAAGAATCTATCCACCTCTGCCTTAAGAATATTCAAAGACTCTGCTTCAACCGCATTTTGAGGAAGAGTTTCAGAGACTCTCAACCCTCTGAGAGAAAAAAATTCACCTCATCTCCGGTTTAAATGGGTGACCCCTTATTTTTAAACAGTGATCATTCGTTCTAGATTCTCCCACAAGAGGAAACATCCTCTCCGCATCCACCCTGTCAAGACCTCTCAGGATCTTAAAGGTTTCAATCAAATTGCCTTTTACTCTTCTAAACTCCAGTGGATACAAGCTTAACCTGTCCAACCTTTCCTCATAAGACAACCCGCCTATTCCAGGTATTAGTCTGGTAAACCTTCTCTGAACTGCTTCCAACGTATTTGCATCCTTCCTTAAATAAGGTGACCAATACTGTACACAGTGCTCCAAATCACACGGCCTTCATTCCTAATGGCCCATTTTTATCCGAATGCCTTGGGGCAGGTTTTGGGGAAGAGGGAAGGATACCCATCCCTTGGATAAGGATGCCCGCGTTGGATCAGCCCACAAGCAGCACTGGCACAAGCTACGAAAGGTACCCAGCAGGTCAACCAGCAGGCAATAGGCACCGCAAATGGGTGAGATAGTGGGTGGGTGTGCTAACGATGGAGAGGAAAAGCAAAGGACGCACTAATAAAAGATTTCAACGAAGCATTTCCCCAATCCCTTCAACCTCTGCCAGAGACTTAAGCTGCCAGCTGTATCCCTCACCGCCGCACAGCACTTTGCCCAATCACATCTGGTACCCAAGTCAGGTTCAGAAGGCTTAGCAAGACATTCAGGATCATTAATAAAAGAAATTCTAATTCTAAAGCAATCACATCCAGCCATATCAAACATCGCTCAAAACCTTGCTGCTAGCTCTGGATTTCAATGTTATATTATGTTCAGAAAAAGACAGCTCTATCTCGCACTGAGAAACCGCTCCATTCAAATCCTTCTCCGCATTCCTGTCAAATCTCCCCTCTATAACTCAAGTCCTTTTGGATCAAAAGGGAACTGAAGGAATTAAATGTTATGAGAAGAAGCAATGTCCTGTGGATTTCAATGCCCCCCCACCCGCCCCACACAATTTTGAAACACTAAATCAGAATTTAAATGCCATATTAATCACTGTGGGATAAAATTCTGAAGATGCTCAAATTGATAATAAAAAAAATAATTTTAAAAATAAACCTCCTGAGGGAGATGATCAAAGATCGGAGGGTTTTATATATATATAAAAAAAAGGATGGAAATAAATGTGGATCTTTTAACCCTCTCTCTCTCTTCTGCCGCATCAGTTTGAAATAAGACTAGGAAAAAAGATCTAAGTGGATCCTCTGCATAAACTCCTACCTGGCACAAGCATAGTTGTCTGTTCCAAGCTGGGAGACTGTAGTGTATCCAATCACCCCTTCATTCACTCTCATTATCCGAATTTCTAGGTCCCAGCCACAATTCAAATGCACTGCACTAGGATCCAATGGAACAATCTAACTACAATTAACTCTATTCCACCTACATAACATCTCCAACGTGTCCAGCATTCTAATTTCACACGCACCGACAATTTCTTATCTCGCACACGAGACGATTCTCGACCTTTACGTTATTTTGTAAAAAAAAACCAAAACATATATTTGAAAAGAGAGAGAAAAAAAAACAAACGTGGGTTTTGAAATCGCAAAATGTGTGACTCCAAATCTGGGCAAAAATCTGCATTTTTAATAATTGCCAAGACGTACAGGTTTATCAGTGTGGTGTGAGACTCGATGCTAAATTCGGATTTACATTCTATATATCATTCAGTGAGGATGTTTAAAAATATTTAACCACCCCCCCCCCCCCAACACCAAAAAAAAAGGTGTCATTTTAAAAAGGAGATGCATGCTTTAAAACAGTGCGGAGCTACTTGTCAGTGCGGTAACCAGTCAAATGGTTAAGTTACAACGGGCTGGGAGCATTTTTTTAAAAAAAAAGGAATTAAATCCGGCGATGCATGGTCGCCTTATGCCCAGAAATGAACAAATACATTAAACAAACTTTAAAACCCAACATGCGGGTGAAATGCAATTTCGCAGACCAGAAACCTGCAAATGTCAATTTCAAACCATTTTCTTTCAATCCCAGTCTGAAGGTTTTAATTAATTCTCTCTCTCTGTCTCTGTCTTAAATACAGTTTCATCCATTTGCAATATTTGGGAGCCCTTTTTTGTGGAGGGGTGGGGGGGAGGATTTCTCTCCAATAAACGTTTGCAACAAGAGAGGTTTTCAATGACCTGTCATTTTACTGAGATCGCTAGGATTTGCAAAGCTCTCCTGATTAATTCACCCGCTGGGTGCAAAGCGAGAAAGGGGAATCGCTTCCCCGTGCATCATTCAGCTCACCTCCTGTGTTAGTCCGCTTGGTGCTGCCTGCATCGATGGGCGCTTCTAGCGGTCTTTTCCTGGAATCTGGGGGGTCGAGTTCTATATGTGTCCCATTCTGCTGCATTGGGGCCATCATCTTAAAAGAGCGTGAGAGCTAAGAGGCAGTAAGATGAGATCCCCTTGTGGGTTTTCTGTTAAATGCTGCTGGCTGGCTGAAGGAGACTTGCTTCTAATGAATATAAATATCTAGATATATTTCTTGGGGAGGGGAGTGGGGTTTGGGGGGGGATGGGGGTTGAGACACAGGCTGGTGGGGGATTCGATCCCTCTGCTCTAAGCTGAGGATGAATCTCAATCACTCCGAACGCTGGTACATTGTAGCCAAGCTCTGCAACTCACATTGAAACACATCAAGCCCCACCCCCTCCCATTACGTCATGGGGACGCTGGCTCACGCCACGTGACGCTGGAGTGGCCCCGCCCCCTCTGGAGCTTGCCCCGCCCCCTCCGAAGCCAGCCAATGCCGTGCGATCAGTATCAACACCCATTCATTCCAGTTTTTCTTCCCACATAACTATTCACTCACTCTCTCTTCCTTCTCCTCTTCATCTCTCGCTCCTGGAGATTGACTCTCCCATACCTGCCCAGCCCAGGGATTGGTCTTATTGCTGCTCAGGCAGTGGGTGACCCTGCATTTATTGCCCTTCCCCAGTTGCCCTGGACAGGTGGTGCCAATTGAGCACCTTCAACAATGGTAACATGCATTTATATAGCACCTTTGATGCAGTAAAACATCTTAAGCCGCTTTGCCTGCACGTTAACGAACAGAATTTGACAACGAGCTACCTAAGGAGCTGTTTGGACACATGAAAGAGGTGCACTGTTAGGAGCGTCTTCGAGGAAGGGGAGAGAGGTGGAGAGGTTTAGGGAGGGATCTTCAGAGCTTGGGGCCCAGGCAGCTGAAGCACGGCCACCAATGGTGGAACGATAGAAATTCAGGAGGCAGAAGAGTTAAGAGTTAGAGGAGCGTAGATATCTTGGAGGGATGTGGGGCTGAAGGGGGCAAGGACATGGAGAGGTTTGAAAACAAGGATGAAATTTCTAAATCAAGGCTATGCTGGACTGGGTCGCAGTGTAGGTCAGCAAGCACAGGGGTTGATAGGGGAGTGGGACTTGGTACGAATTAGGACACAGCAGCAGAGTTTTAGCTCAGCTTAAGTTTACAGAGGTGAGGCTGGCCAGAAAAGTATTGGAATAGGTGAGTCTAGAGGTAACAAGGACATGGATGAGGGTTTCAGCAGCGGATGAGCTGAGACAGGGATGGAGTCGGGCGATGTTACGGAGTTGGAAATCGACAGTTTTACAAATGGAAAGGATTTGGGGTCGGAAGCACATCTTGGGACAAAGGTGGTGCCAAGGTTACAAACAGTCCAACCTCAGACAGTTACCAGGGAGAGGGATGGAGTCAAGCATCTAGGAAATGGAGTATGTGAATGGATCAGAGGGTTTCATATGCTATGGGGAGATGGTGGCATAGTGGTATTGCCACTGGATGGACATTCTGGAGGTCCAGGGTAATATTCTAGGGGACCTGGGTTCAAATCCCACCATGGTAGATAGTGAAATTTGAATTCAACAAAAATCTGGAATTAAAAGTCTGATGATGACCATGCAACCATTGCCAATTGTTGTAGAAATCCACAGCAATGTGGTTGATTCTTGAAATGCTCTCTGAAGTAGGGCAATAAATGCTGGCCTAGCCAGCAACACCCACAACCTAGGAATGAATATTTTAAAAAAGGTCTTCCTGCTATTTAGTTGGGCAGCATGACAGATCAGAGACAGTGGGGAGGTGACAAGGAAACTGGCATGTTTTCAGATGATGTTGCCAAGGGGCCTCCTATAGGTGGGAAATAGGAGGGGGCCAAGATAGATCTTGGGGGATACCAGAGTTAACTGCACAGGAGTAGGAAGAGAAGTCTTTGCGGATTCCATTTACCTGTATCCTCCCCGAGCAGGAAACAGGTGAGGACAGTCCCAGCCAGCTTCACGACACAGGAGAGGGGTTGGCATTGTGGGACAGGAGTCACCTGTAGGCTTGGCTGGTTCCCCTTCCAGGCAGAGATTAATGAACCGACTGCCGCTCGAACCTGCAACCTTTCCTGCTTGGGTGGCTGACCGCCAATACGAAGCAGTATGCCCACCCAGACAACACACAAAGACAACTTCACCTTCAGACGCTTGCGTACTTTGACCTGATCCTGATTTGCTATGTATCAAAGGCCTGAGAACAGTTTGTCTAGCTATGGTCTCGGACAACAGGGAATAGGAACCGGAGATATAGCCATGAATCTAATCAAGGGGTTTGGAGAGGTTATATATAGAATAACAGATACCCGGGAGTGAGTTACAGACTGGAATCTAATCGAGGGGTTTGGGTGGTTTATATATAGAACAACAAATACCCGGGAGTGAGCTACAGACTGGAATCTAATTGAGGGATTTGGGTGGTTTATATATAGAACAACAAATACCCGGGAGTGAGCTACAGACTGGAATCTAATTGAGGGATTTGGGTGGTTTATATATAGAATAGCAGATACCTGGGAGTGAGTTACAGACTGGAATCTAATTGAGGGATTTGGCATGGTTTATGTAGAATAACAGAAACCCGGGAGTGAGTTACATACTGGAATCTAATTGAGGGATTTGGGTGGTTTATATATAGAATAACAGATACCCGGGAGTGAGTTACAGACTGGAATCTAATTTAGGGGTTTGGGTGGTTTATATATAGAATAACAGATACCCGGGAGTGAGTTACAGACTGGAATCTAATTTAGGGGTTTGGGTGGTTTATATATAGAATAACAGATACCCAGAGTGAGTTACAGACTGGAATCTAATTTAGGGGTTTGGGTGGTTTATATATAGAATAACAGATACCCGGAGTGAGTTACAGGATGGAATCTGATTCTGATTTTGTCTCTTCTCAATATCATATCCTTGGCAACTAAATGTTCGTGTTCCAGCGATTGCAACGTCACCTGAAATCCACCCACAGGGGGGAGGCGCAGGAAGTAATCATTGGATAATGGCCAAATGCAAAGACCCTGGCTGACAGCTCCGTTCACCCCACCCCGCCTCCTCAACCTCTCCTCCAACTAAGAACAGATGCCAAACATAATCGGCGCAGCTGCTTTCTGATGGAAGAGTAGGCAGATCCCAGTGGTGCCAGTGGACAGGGCAATCTGGGCATACGCGGTGAAACAGCCTTTGAACAAGTGGGCTGTTAGGAACAGTTGGGACCTCTCAGGCTTCAAATGGGGCCTAGCCAGCCTACTTGAGGTCAGATCCTTGGCCAAAACTGTGACCCCCAAGGGCAGGGTGAAGCAGATGGCATTCGCTGTGACCTTGTCACCATTGGAGCTTAGTTACAAATTTGCAAGACACAATCAGGGTGAGCAGTGAGTTCAGCTCCTTCAGAGTAAACACCATTGTTATTATAAATACATCCCATCTGTTCGGAACAGGCCGAGGCTGGGAATCGGGGGTGGCTGGGGGGATTGCAGGAAGGAGGTTGGCTGGGAGGAGGGGGAGGGGATCGATCATCAGGAAGAGGACAGACGGGAGAATTTTAAAAAGCCTAGTTTCCCAGAGCTTGGAGAATCCTGGTCAAATGGTGATTCCTGGGAATCGCTTCCTGCCGATCTGTCTCGCCCCAATGTCCCCGATCTGTTTCTTGGGATCCTGTCCTGCTCCATTTCCTTATTTTTTAAAGTTTCGTTTGCGTTTTAAAGATGGCTATGGGAGACCGGGGCGCCATCCCGACGGCTGGAGCCAGTTTGCCGGGCAAAACCGAGCCTCGCACTGGGCTTTCCCGAATTTCCATCGAGGCCCGTCTTCCGCCCTCAGCTGACTTGAGCTCATCCGAAGCTCGGCTTCCCCGTATCCCAACTCGCATCCATTACCCCTGTGCTCGCTGACCCCTAGCCCAGCAACAGCTCGACTTTAAAATTCTCATCTTTGGTTTCGGCTCCTTCAATTCTGGCCCCTTGCGCGCACCCGAATTTCATTGTTTCACCATTGGTGGCCTTCACAGCAGTCTAGGTCCTATAAACCCTGGAATTCCAGACCCAAAGCCCCCCATCTCTCTCTCTCTCTCTCTCTCTCACACTCTCTCTCCTCCTTCGAGATGCTTCTTAAAACCTAGGACTCAGGACACAGTTTTGACCACCTGTCTTAGTTTAATGTCTCTTGACCACAGTGTTAAATGATGCTTGATAAAGCTCCTATGAAAAGCCTTGGGATGTTGCACCATTTTTTCTTCTGGAAGCACTGTTTGGCTCGGATTGAGAACCAATGGGTTATGGGATAGTGGTATTGCCTCTGCAGGAGTGTTCTAGAGACCCAGGGTAATTCTCTGGGGACCACGGCAGAAGGTGAAGTTTGAATTCAATCAAAATCTGGAATTAAAAGTCTGATGATGACCACGAAACCATTGCCGACTATTTTAAAAACCCATCTGGTTCAGTAATTTTCCTCGCCCCCCCCCCACCCCACCTTTCAGGGAAGGAAATCTGCTGGCCTACACGTGACTCGACACCCACAACAATGTGGTTGACTGTTGTCTGAATGGGGGCAATTAGGGAAGGGTAATAAATGCTGGCCTTGCCAGTGATGCCCACATCCCATGAATGAATTAAAAAAAAATTCTGCTTTGGAGGTTGATAATTTTGGCCAATATCCCAGCAACAAGTGCCATCCAGCTAAGGCAAATAGATGCTGGTATGGGACAAAAGGCCTCCTTCTGTGCATTTACGACTCTATGAAATGGAAATGAGTATCTGCTTTTCCTACCTCCCCAGCTGCCGTCCTCTCCTCCGTTACTCTCTCCCCTAACCTGTACTCTCTCCCCCCACAACCTCCCCCTGCTCAACACCTTCAATACCCCGTTCCCAACCTCACCCCCTCAACACCTTTGTTCCTCTCCTCCCAACCTCAGCCCCTGACACCTTTGTTCCCCCCTCCCAACCTCAAACTCCCCCTAACACCTTTGTCCCCCTACTCCCAGCTCACCTCCTCAGGCACCTCTTCCACTCCCAGTCGATCCTAGATCATGCTCTCCCACTCCCCCGGTACATCTTCCTCTCCCAAACACAGCTGGACCTTCCTCCCCACCCACTTGACCATCATCCATTATGATGGTCCAACTTTCCAACTTCCGTGAGCTGCTTTGCAGCCAAGCAATGTCCATGAGAATCCACACAGTGTACTTTGGACATTCCTCCAGTGTGCCATTGCTGGCGGGCTTGGGATTCGAATATGATTTTTGAGCTCTCTCTGGCAGGAACAGCCTATTGGCCTCAGTGCCTTGAGATGTCAAGTACGTTAGCTGTGGATCAGTTGGGGAGCACACGCACCTCTGGGTCAGAAGGCTGTAGAACCAACACCCACTGCAGCACAAAGTTGGCCTTGCCACTCCAGCGCTTGTACTGCGAGAGTGCTGCATTGTTGGAGGTGCAGTCTTTCAGATGAGCCATTGAACCGAAGCCCTGTCTGCCCGCTCAGGTGACATAAAAGATCCCATGGCATTATTTCACGGAAGAGCAGGGGAGTTATTCCCCAGCGTCCTGGCCGATATTTATCCCTCACCCAACAAATGATCTGGTCATTGTCAGCGGGAGATGGCTGTGCCTAAATTGGCTGTTGTGTTTCCGACATTACAGAAATGACTACGCTTCAAGCATTGGCTGTGAGGTGGTCTGGGGCGTCCCGAGATCATGAAAGATGCTGTAGAAATGCAAGTACGTGGATTGAGGAAAATAATCTCTGTCAGAGCTGTCCTGCCGTGAATCCTATTGGAAAAGTGGGATGAGCAGGGTCGTACTGGGCAGGAATGGGAATGCCTCATGGGCATTCACTAAGATTACCGGTGGGAGCAGGGTACTAGAGGCGCCTGTGAAACCATAGCCCAGTGTCTACCGCTTGGAGAAGCTATAAGAGAAAATGAAGAAGGGTTGGGAGGTAAAATGATTACAGGGAAGGCAACATGGAGACCAGAGTGGGGGAAGATCAAAAGGAACTGGGCAGGAAATTAAAACTGTGCTACAAAAATGTCGCAGGTGCCGAGTCGATGATTCCAGTTTAATTATTTCTTACGGGGTAGATCATAACTCATTCAAAGGGAATGAAACGCCACACAGGTTATAAAATTTATCTTTTATGATTCAACATTGCGCGAGGCCTCCCCAACACTCCCGCCCCGCCCCCACCACCCCCCCACCCCCCACCCCCAAACACTGCGACTAATTCACACTCTGTGACAGGCCGGTGAACAACACAATCTGCGAACCCCGTCGCTAGGGTGCAACCGTTGCCACGGTTACCCCACAGCATCACCAACCGTGAAGCCTTTGACTCTTCGTTCTGCAGTTTCTTCGAGAAGAGGAGCGAGAGTACACATTTCTTTTCTTTCAAAATAAAAACCCTTGTTTTCCTCTGCAGGCAGGCTGATGTCATTTTTTGTGCTCTGTTTGGGCCTGCGTTTAAGCGTTGGGGGTGGGGAGTAGGGTGGCTGTTCCTTTGCCTCGTTCTGTATTCTCTCATTAACCTAATATGGCAGAGAAATGGAGGCTGGCTGAAAAAGCTGAGCACGAGCCACCATTTTCTTTTTCTGCTTTAAGGCAGCAGCCGCATTTATTTCGAACCTGCAGCTGAAAAAAAGATTGCGCTTGTCCTTTGTTATATTACCTCCTTTGACCGGAGGTGTGCTGCTTGGTGAGTGATCACGGATTTATAAGCCAGATTCTCCGCGCACATTTGACATGGATGGGAATTCTTCAGTGAGTGACGTTGCCTGGCAGCCCAGAGGCTTGTAGCCAGCAGCCTATAGCGGATAAGCCTGTGACACAATCTCAAATCAGCCCTCTCCCGGCATTACAATACATGCACTTAGGATTTAGGGCACAGAAACAGGCCATTCAGCCCAATTGGTTCATGCTGGTGTTCACAGGTCACCTGATCTCCCTCCCACCCCTCTTCATCTCCCCCTATCAGCATAACTTCCTATTCCTTTCTCCCTCAGGTGCTTATCTAGCTTCCCCCCTAAAGACATCAATGTTATTCACTATTCCCTGTGGTAACGAGTTCCACATTCTAATATCTTTAAGAGATTCATAAGCCAGATTCTCCGCACACATTTGACATGGATGGGAATTCTTCAGTGAGTGACGTTGCCTGGCAGCCCAGAGGCTTGTAGCCAGCAGCCTATAGCGGATAAGCCTGTGATTGAGAGTTGTAAATAGCGTTTTAGTTTGAGTGTCTCATAGGGTTGCCAACTGTGCTCAAATGTATTCCTGGAGGTCTCATCACATGACTTGCCCCCATGCTGCAGCCATTAGTCGGCCAACACATGATGTGCGGCCTTCCTACACCAATTGGAAAGCAAAAAGACTCATCACTCAATTGGATGATGCTTGACTGTCAGCCAAACAGCCATTTCCCCCCCCCTATTTTCAATATATTTATATTGGTAAAGAGAAATGTTCAAAGAACATTTAAAAAAAAATCTTTTTTAATCCCAATGATTTTTCTCCAGGGTTGCACACCCAGCAGTGTTCTGGAGATTGATCTTCAGTTTCTGGAAACTCCAGGCCAACTTGGAGGGTTGGGGACCCTATCAAGCTCTATAATGCCTCATCCTCCATTTCCAAAATCACCCAATACACTGCAATCATCCTGGCCTGCAAATGGAACCCCTGAATCCTTCATTTCCATGACCAGCCATCTCCTCAAACTCCTGTCTCCCAGGTGCTGCCATTCTCAGCTCCGACAACAATTACAAGGACCTTATAGACTTCATCTTCACCTATATTAAGGCCTCTGCTCATTCCCCAATTTTCTCTCTCCCTCCAAGTCAGATTTTCTCCATCTCTCCCCTACACTTACTCTGGATCCCCTCTCAATGTTCCCCCTCACCTTCCCTCATTCCTTTTTTAAGTTCATCACATCTTTGAGTGTTTGTATGGAGTGTAGTGTCAAATGTTGGAATTCATTGCATTCCCTTTCTCATTCGATGGCATTACCATTGCTGATTCCTCCACCTTCAACATCCTGGGGGTTACCATTGACCGGAAACTGAACTGGACTAGCCATATAAATACTGTGACCACAAGAGCAGGTCAGTGGCTAGGAATCCTGCGGCAAGTAACTCACCTCCTGACTCCCCAAAGCCTGACCACAAGTCAGGAGTGTGATGGAATACTCTCCACTTGCCTGGATGAGTGCAGCTCCAACAACACTCAAGAAGCTTGACACCATCCAGGACAAAGCAGCCCACTTGACTGACACCCCATCCGCAAATATTCACTCCCTCCACCATCGATGCACAGTGGCAGCAGTGTGTACCATCTACAAGATGCAGTGCAGGAATTCACCAAGGCTCTTTAGACAGCACCTTCCAAACCCAGGACCTCTACCACCTAGAAGGACAAGGGCAGCAGATACATGGAAACACCACCTTCTGCAAGTTCCCCTCCAAGCCACTCACCATCCTGACTTGGAGCCATATCCTTTATTGTTGTGGAATTTCAATGCGGTTAAATATGAGGCTTTTGATTTTGGACCAGAATAGGATAGATCCAAGTACTATTTACATGGTGAAATGCTGGGAACAGTGGAGATCCAAAGAGATTCAGGGGCCATGTACACAGATCACTAAAATCTAACAGTCAGGTCCAAAAACATAATCAAAAAGACTTACGGAATGTTGGCCTCTGTAAAGAGTAGACTTAGAATATAATGTGTAACAAATTTAGCTACTGCTACGCAAAGCCTTAGTTAGACCACATCTGGAGCACTGTGTGCCGTTCTAGTCACTGCATCTTAGGTAAGATATATTGGTCTTAGATGGAGTGCAGTGTAGATTCACCAGAATATTACCAGGGCCTATGGGATTACATTATGACCAACCTCAAACGTTCAATCTGTTTCTCGCTCCACAGATGCCTACCTGACCTGCTGAGTATTTCCAGCCTTTTCGGTTTTTATTTTTAGATTTCCAACATCTGCAGCATTTTGCTTTTGTTACAACATAAGGTGAGATTACATAAACTAGGTTTCTACTCCCTGGAATACAGAAGGTTTAAGAGGGTGATCTTCACAGATTCCCAGAATTGTTACGGGGCAGGAAGGAAGCCATTCAGCCCGTCGTGTTTGTACCGGCTCTCCGAATGGGCAATTCACTTAGTGCCATTCCCCCACCTTCTCCCAGTGACCCTGCACATTCTTCCTTTTCAGATAACAGTCTGATCGCCTCTTAAATGCCTCGATTGAACCTACCTCCATCACACTCTCAGGCAGAGCATTTTGGACCTTAACCACTCGCTGCGTGAAAAAACTTTTCCTCATTTAATTTATTTAAATCTGTTTCCCCCTCGTTCTCGATCCTTTCGCGAGTGGGAACAGTTTCTCCCTGTCTACTCTGTCCAGACCCCTCATGATTTCGAACACCTCTCTCAAATCCCCTCTCAGCCTTCTCTTCACCAAGGAAAATGGTCCTAAGTAGATATATATGTGAATATATAAATAAGTATATTTTGATTGAGGTTTTTGGGTTTTGAAATGAATTGGTAGAGTGCATAGAGAGAACCTTTTCCCGCTGTTTGGGGGAGTCTACCACAAGGGGACATCACCTTAAAATCAGAGTCATTCAAGAGAGTTGAGGAATCATCTCTTTGTGTGAAATATGGAACTCTTTCTCACACAGGGCAGCAGATGCTAGCTCAATTAATAATTTTAAATCAGAGATCAATAGATTCTACTCCAGACACAGGTAGGAAAGGTTATGAGCCAATGCAGGTAGATGATGTTAAGATACAGATCACCCATGATCTCATTGAATGGCAGAAGAGGCTGATGGGGCTGAATGGCCTCCTCCTATTCCTATGTATTCCTATCTATGTAATGTCCAGCAGCACGACAATTCTCCAAGAGGTGGAGGGTTGGTGGCGGCGGCAGAGATAACGGTGACTATTAAACTATCATCGATTGTAATAAAACCCATCTGCTTCACCCATGCCCTTTAGAGAAGGAAATCTGCTGTCCTTACCCAGTCTGGCCTACATGTGACTCCAGACCCACAGCCATGTGGTTGACTCTTAACGGCCCTCAGAAATGGCCAAGCAAGCCACTCAGATCAAGGGCAATTAGGGATGAGCCAATAAACCGATTTTAATTGCTGCATCGTTGTCCGATAATCACTACTCCAAAGCACCTTTGGGCAGTTTACCATGGTAAAGGCACTATATAAATGCAAATTGTTGTTGTTGGCTGCACTGACCTCCCCCACCCCTGCAAACCTCCGAGATCTCTGCGTTCCTCCAATTCCAACCTCCTGAGCAACCCCGATTTCCTTCACTCCAGCTTTGACGGCTGTGCCTTCAACTGCAAGGTGCCAAGTTCGGGAATTTCCTTCCATTCTCTCTCCTCCTTTCGGAGTCTCCTTAAAGCCTTTGACCAAAGCTTTCGATCACCTGTCCTTATGTGCGTCAAACTTTGTTTTATCACCCACCTTGGGCTGTTTTACTACATTTAAATTGCTATGTAAACATGAGTTGTTGTTGTAATATTTATACTATCAAATATTGCATTGTGTAGTGTTGGGTGATGTATCGAATCAAACGTTATAAGGTGCATTCCATGTTGCATTGTCACTTCAAGTGTTACATTTGAGTCCTGTGTCAACTGTTGTGTTGAGTGCTGCACTAAATCCTGCAGCGAATGTTCTATTGCCTGTTGTGTGATACTGAGTGGTTGATCAAGGAGTAGGCACATGGAGTGGGGAACTGAGGGTTAAGCAGCTATCCGATCATGGAAGTACTCGGTCAGTGTGGAGGTGCACAGCTTGAGTAGGAAGTGAAGGGGAGAGAATTGGCGAAAAGTACATTGGCGATTAAAGCAATCGCCTGATCTCTTAGCCCCTGATATCAATTCCTATTCATCAGCTTGCGCTTTTAAATTTGCTCGCCCAATTTCCCAACCCAAAACAAGAAGGTGAACAATTAATTAACATGAGGAGCCAATCCCTCTGTCTGGTGAGAGAAAAAAGCTTGAATGATTCTGAACCAGGCGAGACTGGGCTGATAAACAGCCCTGGCCAGCTACAGATCTCTGTGTCACAGAGGGTGGCTACGTAGTGAATTCACAGCATGCCGCAGTTTTTTTTTGTTCAGTAATGAATTGATGAATATTAATTACTGCCGGGCTCTTTTTCTTTGAAGCCGGGGCTCTGGACAATCGAGAGAGAGAGCCTGCAAGTCTCCCCGAGGCGCAATTAAGAACAAAGGAGAGCAAAGTTCGAACGTTGGGCTGAAGGGGATGGGGGACAAAAGGGTGCACCTGAGCCCCTTCCTCCCCCAGTCCAACTGAAAGTGTACAAACCTTCTCTCTGTCTATATATATACATATAAATATAGATATATCATATATCCTTATAGTTGTTTGGTAGTACAGAACTTGATTATTGCCGAAAAAAGACATTTTGTTGAAGCTTTTCATTTTGCACTCATCAGGACTATCGCAAGAATACCAGTGCAATTGTCCTGATGAGTACAAGATGAAAAGCTTCAACAAAATGTGTTTTCTCAACAATATATCCTTATAATGTGTATATATCCTTTCCTGAAGGCATTGACTCCTGCTGAGAAGCTCCCTATGCAACCTGCCTCTACCCTCACCCAGGTGCCCATTGTTTGTGTGAATGTTGTTGGGCTTTTTGGGCACAGAGGGCATTGCAACCCAGACAGATCATGCCCCCGACTCCCCCCAGGTCCCGCGTCCAAACAGACCCCATTTCCGGCCAACGATCAGGAGTGGGTACACTCCCCCCCCAACACAGAGCAGCCCTCAAAGGTGACCCCTTTCCATTTAGCCCAGGCAATCACAAGATCAAAGGTTGGAGCTTGCATTCATATAGCGCCTTTCATGGCCGCAGGATGTTCTGAAGCACTTTAAAGCCAATGAGGCCCCTTTCGAAGAGTAGTTGCTGTTGCAACCTGGGAAACGTGGCAGCCAGACCTGCGCACAGCAAGCTCCCACAAACAGTAAATGACTAGATAACCTTTTTAAAACTGTGTTGATTAAGGGATAAGTATTGTAGCTTATGCATCAGTTTAGCAAGAAGCCTTGATTCACAGGATCACAGAATTGTTACAGAGCAGAAGGAGGCCATTTGGTCCATTGTGTCCACAGAATGAACAATTCACTTGGTGCCATTATTCCCACCTTCATGTTGCTGGTGGTGTAGTGGTTCTATTACTGCATTTATAAAACAGAGCCTTACAATTAATAGTCTATTAAATGTGAATTCAAATCCCTCTCTGTGAGAATTTAAATTCAATTTTTTAAAATGTGGAAATAAATGAGCTGGTATCATTAAAAGTGAACCTGTTGGTTTGTTGTACGAACTGACTTTCTAATTCGTGGAAAGTACTGTAGAATTGAAAATTTAATAAAGATTTCATTCTGAACTCCCTGCCTCCCAGCTGGTTAATCCTCACTGCAAAGTGACCCTCTGAAAGCTCATTAACACCACCAGCTGGTGCTCAAAGGTACTGTGGCTGCCTGTGTTACGCAATGATGGTCAGGTCCCGGAAACGTGGGAATACTGGATTGGGATACGTACAGCACCTTCTGAAGTGCACTTGTGATGCAGCTGTGTGGTGCGCTCGATGCAAGCAGAATATTAACAGGGTATCTGTTTCACTGTGTTGTGTGTGATCTAACTGACTCGACAATAGAGAAGACTGAAGTTTGAGCTGATAAAGGTCCTCAATGATAGAGGAACCCAGCACTTTGATTGCAAAAGACAACATTAAAGCATTCCCAACCATCTTCTGCCAGAAGCGCTGAGTGGATGATCTATCTTGGTCTCCTCCTGAGGCTCCCAGAAACAGCTGAAGGCACTGGATACTGCAAAGGCTATGGGCCCCAACAACATCCTGACAGTAGTACTGTGTGCTCCAGAACTAGCCGCGCTCCTAGCCAAGCTGTTCCAGTACAGCTATAAAACTGGCATCTACCCGGCGATGTGGAAAATTGCCCAGGTATGTCCTGTGCAAAAAAATGCAGGTGGTTAGGCCAGAACTGGAGTACTGTGCAGTTCTGGTCACCACATTATAGGAAGGATGTGATTGCACTGGAGAGGGTGCATAGGAGATTTACCAGGATGCTGCCTGGGCTGGAGGGTCTGAGCTATGCAGAAAGATTGGATTAGCTGGGGTTGTTTTCCTTGGAGCAGCGAAGGTTGAGAGGGGACCTGATAGAGGTGTATCAGATTATGAGGGGCATAGATAGGGTGGATAGGAAGGCACTTTTTCTATTAGTAGAGGGGTCAATAACCAGGGGGCATAGATTTAAGGTAAGAGGTAGAAGGCTAAGAGGTGAGTTGAGGAGATATTTTTTCACCCAGAGGGTGGTGGGAGTCTGGAACTCTCTGCCTGAAAGGGTGGATGAGTCAGAAACTCTCGTAACATTTAAGAAGTATTTAGATATTCACTTGCATTGCCATCGCCTCCAGGGTTATGGGCCAAGCGCTGGAAAACGGGATTAGGGTTGTCAGATCTTTGTTGACCGGCGCGGACACGATGGGCCGAATGGCTTCCTTCTGTGCTGTAAACGTCTATGAGTCTATGAAATCCAATCTGGCCAATTACCGCCCCACCAATCTACTCTCAATCATCAGCAAAGTGATAGAAAATGTCTTCGACAGGACAATCAGGCCGCACTTGGTGATAGATGCCTCATTGCTCAAGTATGTCCAAATGGTAAGTGATTTCGTCATCTTTTGTGGAATTTTTCATGACTGAAGAATCCAGCGTGAGATTGGCATGGATGCCCACAGAACCGGCAGTTCATGTTGTCGTCGTTGGTGCTTTTGCAGGGGAGCTTCTGCAGCTGCGTCACCTCTGGCCTCCCCCTGGGCATATTGGACGTTGCGAGCTTGGCGGAGATGGCCTGCAAAACGTGCTTGAACCAAATTTCAGGGCTTGGCTCCACATGGGCTGGTCAGCTGCAATGTTTTCCCAAGAGAGATGGTCTGCAGTGCTGAAGTTTGTAAGGCTCTTTCTTTAGGGTCATTTGTACTGACCACCTTGATGTCATTCATTCTGAGACAGCTCCCCATAGAAGAGTTTGTAGTCAGCCATGCGAGGGACATGGCCTGGCCATCTAAGTAGAATTTTCTAACGGGTGGTCTCCATGATGTTGAGCCCAGCACGATGAAGGACCCTGTTGTTTGTGACTTTGACCAGCCATTGAATTCTCAAGATGAACCTTGGGTGTCTTTGGTGGAAGTGCTCCAGGGCTTTGATATGGTGCCTATAGCAGGCCCAGCACTCTGCACCATACAGCAGGGTGGTAAGGGCAAAGAACCAGTAGAGTTTGATTTTAGTCTTTATTTCAATACCATGCTGCTTCCAGACGCGATCATGGAGTCGGCGGGAGTCACAACTTACTTTCTGGATCCCTGCATGGGTACCTTTATCAACTGTGGCATCCCTAGAGTGCACACTGCCAAGATATGAGAATTTTTCTACAATCTTTTGGCACAAGTGGCATTTTCTCACTGTAACCTGCTCATCAATGCTCAGTTTGGTTTCAGCCAGGACCACTCGGCTCCTGAGCTCAGAATAGCCTTGGTCCAAAAATGGACTAAGAATTAGATTCCAGAATTGAGCGGCTGCCCTTGACATCAAGGCAACATCTGACCGAGTGTGGCATAAAGGTGCCCCCAGCAAAACTGAAATCAATGGGAATCAGGGGGAAACCTCCCCACTGGTCGGAGTCATACCTAGCACAAAGGAAGATGGTTGTAGTTGTTGGAGGTCAATCATCTCAGTCCCGGGACATCCCTGCGGGAGTTCCTCAGGGTAGTGCCATCGGCCTCATCATTTTCAGCTACTTCATCAATGCCATTATGAGAGCTAGCCTGTGCCATGAGACCAGGAGGGCACCTGAAGCACTGATTCAAGGATGCTGTCAGAAGAGACATGAGAGCCCTCAACATTAATCATGACAAGTGAGAAACTCTAGCTGATGATTTATGCAAATGGTAACACCAACAATGGGCAGGAATTCATCATCATGACAACATATGGTTTCAGAAGCTCCAAAGCAGACACCAGCGGTCAGCAGAGATCATCCCGCATCACCAGCAAGGAACAACTTCATAGGTGGCACTGTGGCGGACTTTGCCTTGCCAGAATTGACCATCAAAAGAAGCTTTTTATTAATTTATTCTTTCATGGGATGTGGGTGTCTCTGACAAGGCCAGCATTTGTTACCCATCCCTAATTGCTCCTGAACTAAGTGGCTTGCTCAGCCATTGCAGAGGGCAGTTAAGAACAATTATATTACCGTGGGCCTGGAGTCATACATACATAGGCTAGACTAGGTAAGGATGGCAGATTTCCTTCCCTAAAGGACATTAGTGAACCAGACAGATTTTTACAACAATCAATGATAACTTCATTGTCATCCTTATCTAGGGACCAGCCTTATTAACTGAGCTTAAATTCTACAAGCTGCCATGGTGAGATTTGAACCCATACCCCCAGAGCATTTAGTCTATACCTCTAGATTACTAGTTCAACAATGTTACCACTACACCACCATCTCCCATTACCTACCACTGATGCTCTCACCTGACATCACCAAAGTTGAGAGGCTGCATTCCCATCATCTCTCACAGATGGAAGGATGCCGATCAGCTAGATAAACATGAAGAGGAACAGAATAGAAGAAAGTGAAGAGTACATTGCCTGAGTAGGAGATCTATTATTTAACACATCATGTGCAATTAATCCATACTGTGCACCCACCAACCCTGTTTGACACAAATAACTTCCCAGAAATGCTAGGGAACCCTTGGTCTAGTGAGCAGGAGGAATTGAAGGAAATTAGTATTAGAAAAAAATAATAGTGTTGGAGAAATTGATGGAACAGAAATCTGATAAATCCACAGGGCCTGATAATATACTTCCCAGGATACCAAAGGAAGTGGCCATGGAAATAGTGGATGTGTTGGTTGTCATCTTCCAAAATTCTGTAGATTCTGGAACAGTCCCGGCATTTTGAAGGGTGGCAAATGTAACCCCGCTATTTAAAAAAGGAGGGAGGGAGAAAACAGGGAACCACAGACCAGTTAGCCTAACATCAGTTATAGAGAAAATGCTAGAGTCTATTATAAAGGATGTCATAACGGGACACTTAGAAAATATAAACAGGATTAGACAAAGTCAACATGGATTTATGAAAGGGAAATCATGATTGACAAACCTACTGGAGTTTTTTGAGGACATAACTAGTAGAATAGATAAGGGAGAACCAGTGGATGTGGTGTTTTTGGGTTTTTAGAAAGCTTTTGATAAAGTCCCACATAAGAAGTTAGTGTGCTAAATTAAAACACATGGGATTGGGGGTAATATATTGGCATGGATTGAGAACTGGTTAGCAGACAGGAAACAGAGAGTAGGAATAAATGGGTCTTTTTTGCAGTGGCAAGCGGTGACTAGTGGGGTGCCGCAGGGATCAGTGCTTGGGCCCCAGCTATTCACAATATATATCAATGATTTTGATGAGGGAACCAAAGATAATATTTCCAAATATGCTGACGACACAAATTAGGTGGGAATGTGAGTGGTGAGGAGGATGTAAAGAGGCTTCAAGGCGATTTAGACAATTTAGTGAGTGGACAAATACATGGCAGATGCAGTATAACGTGGATAAGTGTGAAGTTACCCACTACAGTAGGAAAAACAGAATGGCAGAATATTGTTTACATGGTGATAAATTGGGAAATGTTGATGTAAAAGGGAACTGGGTGTCCTTGTCCACCAGCCACTGATAGCAAGCATGCAGGTGCAGCAAACAGTTAAGAAGGCAAATGGTATGTTGGCCTTCACTGCGAGGGGATTTGAGTACAGGAGCAAGGATGCCTTACTGCAGCTGTACATGGCCTTGGTGAGACCACACCTGGAGTATTGTGTGCAGTTTTGGTCTCCTTACTTAAGAAAGGATATACTTGCCAAAGAGGGAGCGCAGCGAAGGCTCACCAGACTGATTCCTGGGATGGCAGGATTGTTGTATGAGGAGAGAGGTCCTCGGTATCACAGATGCCAGTCTTCAGCCAATTCGATTCATTCCACGTGATATTAAGAGATGGCTGAGGGCACTGGATAATGCAAAAGCTATAATAAATAATATTATATTCCGCGCCCTTAGCCAAGCTGTTCCAGGACAGCTACAACACAGGCATCGACTTGGGGAGGTAGGTGGTATAGTGGTATTATCACTAGATTTGTATTCCTGAACCCAGGGTAATACTCTGGGGATGTGGGTTTGAATCCCATCTATGATAGATGGTGAAATTTGAATTTAATAACAAGTCTGATGACCATGAAACCATTGCCAGATTGTTTTAAAAACCCATCTGGTTCACTAGTTAGGGAAGGAAATCTGCTACCCTTACCTGATCTGTCTTACATGTGACTCAAGATTCACAGCAATGTGGTTGATTCTTAAATGCCCTTTGAATGAGAGCAATTAGGGATAGGCCCATGAATGAATAATTTTTTAACAATGTGGAAAATCATTCAGACAAATCCAACCCAGCTGATTACTGCCCCAGCAGGGCGAAGGGGTCATTGACTGCGTTATCAAGCGGAACCTGCTCAGGGTCACTCAGCCACGTTACAGCCATAGTTCAGCTATGGACAAAAGAGCTGAACTCCAGAGGTGAGGTGAGAGTGACTGCCCTTGACATCAAGACCGAGTGTGGCATCAAGGAGCCCTAGCAAAACTGGAGTCAATAGGAATTGGGGGGAAACTCTCCACTGGTTGGAGTTATACCCAGCACAAAGGGAGATGGTTGTCGTTGTTGGAGATCAATCTTCTCAGTTCCAGGAGTTCCTCAGGGTAGTGTCCTAGGCCCAACCATCTTCAGCAGCTTCATCAATGACCTTCCTTCTATCGTAAGGTCAGACGTAGGGTTGTTTGCTGATTATTGCACAATGTTCAACCTCATGCGTGGCTCCTCAGATATTGAAGGAATCCATGTTCAAATGCAGCAAGACCTGGACAATATCCAGGCTTTGGCTGACAAGTGGGAAGTAACATTCATGCTAAACAAGTGCCAGGCAATGACCATCACCTACAAGAGAGATTCTAACCGTTGCCCCTTAATATTCAATGGCATTACCATTGCTGAATTCCCCACTATCAACACCCTGAGGGTTACCATTGACCAGAAACTGAACTAACCTAGCCATATAAATGCTGCGGCTACAAGAGCAGGTCAGAGGCTAGGAATCCTGTGGCAAGTAACTCACCTCCTGACTCCCCAAAGCCTGTCCACCATCTACAAGGCACAAGTTAGAAGTGTGATGGAATACCCTCCACTTGCCTGGATGAGTGCAGCTCCAACAACACTCAAAAAGCTTGACACCATCCAGGACAAAGCAGTCCACTTGATTGGCACCCCATCCACAAACATTCACTCCCTCCACCACTGATGAACAGTGGCAGCAATGTGTACCATCTACAAGATGCACTGCAGAAACTCACCAAGCCTCCTTAGGCAACACCTTCCAAACCCATGACTACTACCATATAGAAGGATAAGAGCAGCAGATAGATGGGAACACTGCCACCTGAAGTTCCCCTCCAAGCCACTCACCATCTTGACTTGGAAATATATCGGCCGTTCCTTCACTGTCGCTGGATCAAAATCCTGGAACTCCCTCCCTAACGGCACTGTGGATGTACCTACACCACATCGACTGCAGCGGTTCAAGAAGGCAACTCACCACCACCTCTCAAGGGAAATTAGGGATGGGCAGTAAATGCTGGCCTAGATAGTGATGCCCACATCCTGTAAAATGACTTTAAGGAAAAGATGGTGTCGACTAGACCTGTGTTCACTGGAGTTGGAAGAATCAGACGGCACCTCATTGAAACGTATAAAATTCTGAAAGTTCTGACAGGGCTGGACAGACTGGAGGCAGGGACGCTGTCTCCCCTGGCTGGGGGGTTTAGAACAAAGGGTCACAGTCTCAAGCAGGCCATTTAAGGCTGAGTTGAGGGGAAACCTCTTCACTCAGAGGGTGGTGAACCTGTGGAATTCACTACCACAGAAGGCTGTGGAGGCCAAGTCACTGAATATACTTAAGAAGGAACTTGATAGATTTCTAGACTCTAAAGGCGTCAAGAGGTATGGGGAGAGAGCGGGATTATGGCGTTGAGATAGAGGATCAGCCATGATTATATTGATTGGCAGAGCAGGCTTGAAGGGCCGAATGACCTATTCCTGCTCCCATTTTCTATCTTTCCGTGTTTTTTTATGTTTCTATGTTTTTCTCACGCTCTCTTTTGGATCATTAAGCAAAGAAAATGTTGTGGCAAACGCAAAATCAAACACTGATTTTTTTGTCATGTGTTGCCTCCCGCACCTGCAGCCACACAGTTGGGCACTGCTGTTCTGGCTGAACTGACACAACCCCGTATTTCACCGTGATTGACTGGTGCCGCGACTCTGAGATGAATAACTGTGTTCTTCACAGTTTTAAAAGGTGGCTCTTCACTCAATTGACACGATCTGGTTGGCAGGAAAGAATGCTGCCCTACTCTGTTGAATGTGGTGATCTCAGCTCAAGCAACAACAACTGGCATTTATGTAGCAACTTTTAATGTGGTAGATCTCCACAGGAGCATTATCAGTAGAATCAGAGTGATCCAACACAGAAGGAGGCCATTCAGCCCATCATGCCCGTGTTGGCTCTTTGTCCAATGGGTACCATTCCCTTGCTTTTTGACACTTAGCCACATAAGGAGGTGTCGGACATGTACAGGTTTTCAGAAACTTCTTAGAGGCTGAAAGTGGGGTAGAGAGACGGAGATGTTTAGAAAGAGAATTCCAGAGCTTGGGGCCCAGACAACTGAAGGCACAGCTGCCAATAGCGGGACAATGGAAACAAGGGATGCTCAAGAGGCCAGAATTGAAGGAGTGCAGAGATCGCAGATAATTGCAGGATTGGCGATTATAGAGATAGGGAGGGATGAGGACATGGGGAGATACACATAGTGTTTCCGCGCTATGTCTGTACATTAAGTGTTGTGAACATATCCTGTCTCGCTCTCCCTCTCTCTCTCTCTCTCCCCGCCAAATTATCCTCCCTCCCTTTTTGCTTCAGAAGGTGGTGGCTCCATTCAGGGGGAGGTCCCCCAATCCTTGTACCCTCCAAATTCTGTAACCCAGACTCTATACCCCTGACCCTGCACCTCCAAATCCATGACCCCAGACCCTTTACTCCAGTCACTGACCCCTAAAGCCCTGTCCACCAAGACCCTTTCACCGGAGGCCCTATACCTCAGACCCTCTGTCAATGTAACAGTAATTACATTGTCAAGGTCCAATAACAATCATCTTGTTGATTGGCAACTACATGGTTAAGACAATTGTACTGCTAAAACAGGTGATGGGCATTGGATCACCTATAAATGGGTGCACTGCGCCCCCTTTTCAGTTACCTAAAAATCTTTTACTTGAGTTTTGTTTGCGTTTCAGTCCCGTGCTCCTGATCTTTGGGCACCTGGTGCGGAGGGGGGTAGGGAGGGAGGAGGACCTCCTCGTGAACATACTCCAGGGCCTGGCCAAGTTGGCCATTAACAGGTCCAGGCAGTGGGTGATCGAGGGGGTTGTCCCACCCAACTGTTTGGCCCTCTTCCACGGCTACGTTCGCAGCCGGGTGTCCCTGGAGAGGGAGCACACGGTGTCTGCCAGCACCATTGAGGCCTCCTGTGCCCGGTGGGCACCGCGGGGGGTTGGGGTGCTTTATTGACCCTCTCAATCACATTTTGATTTGATGTTTGTAAGTTTCCTTTAAATTTTGTCTTTGGTTTTGCAGTGACCCTAACTTAGGGGCTGCGTTTTATTTTATCCCTCATTTTGTTAATTTAGTTTATTTGGTTGGCTTTAAAAGAGCTACATTGTTAAGACAATTGTACTGCTACAACAGGTGATGGGCATTGGATCACCTATAAATGGGTACACTGCGCCCCTTTTTCAGTTACCTAAAAATCTTTTACTTGAGTTTTGTTTGCGTTTCAGTCCCGTGCTCCTGATCTTCGGGCACCCGGTGTGGAGGGGGGCAGGGAGGGAGGAGGGAGGAGGACCTCCTCGTGAACATACTCCTGGGCCTGGCCAAGTTAGCCATCAACAGGTCCAGGCAGCGGGCGATTGAGGGGGTCGTCCCACCCGACTGTTTATCCCTCTTCTGCGGCTACCTTCGCGGCCGGGTGTCCCTGGAGAGGGAGCACGTTCTGTCCGCTGGCACGATGGAGGCCTCCCATGCCTGGTGGGCACTACGGGGACTGGGGTACTTTATTGACCCCTTTAATCATGTTTTAATTTGAGTTTTGTAAGTTTCCTTGAAGATTTTGCCTTTCTTTTTGCAGTATCCCTTTAAGGGGCTGCCTTTTAATTTGTCCCTTGATTTTTTAAAATTTAGTTTATTTGGTTTCATCTAAAGAATATAAATGGGTACATGGTGCCCCTTTAAGGGGTTATCCACTTCTATTAGTTTGCTTGACCTTTTGTTAATTTGCCCCCCTTTTTAATTTGCTGTTTCAAAGGAGTAGCAACAGGGACAGTGCCAAATGTAGCTCAGTTGGTAACACTCTCAGCTTAAAGTTGGAAGGTGCTGGGTTCAAGTCCCTCACACCCCCCCCAAGACTTGAGTTCAAAATTCAAGTTGAGAGTATGCTGTACTACTTTGCATCATTACCCCCCACATTGTGATTTGTTACATTTCCTTTAAGATTTTTGCTTTTTATTTGTGACTCTTTAAGGAACTGCTCCCCTAAGTTGTATAATTTGAGTTGTTAATTTATCCCATTTTTGTTCATTGAGTTATACTCAAAAAAAGTATAAATGAGTGCAGCTGTAACACTCCAGGGTGGAAGGGGCTGAGAGAGTCCATCACTTTCTTAAGAATAAATTGGTTTTGACGTAAGAGATTAGTTTTGGACTCATTCTTCCACAGTATGCACTTACTGGAATTAACACCCTCTACCCCTGTTATGAGGGTTGGGTGAGTATTTTTGGAATTGCTGAAGATTATTGCAATGCAATGTGTATTAATGGGGGGTTCAGTGAGTATTAATGGGGGGTTCAGTGAGTATTAATGGGGGGTTCAGTGAGTATTTATGGGAAGTCAGTGAGTATTAATGGGGGTTCAGTGATGTGCATGTTTGCACTGCTGACATCAGTCAGTCACGTGTTAGACTCTCTTGAGAGTTTGGAACACCATGCCCAGGAGCAACTTGCCTCCTCTGCAACCTGTTTAGATGCAGTACAAGTGTTAAGCAGATATTAGAGTGTCTACTAACCAAGAACCATGTCAAGAGTCTAAGATAGAAGAACCACCCCAGAGCATGGTGGCAGTGGTGGAGATATCGATGTAAAATACACATTGGTATAATTGAAGGAACCACAGACTGAAGAAAACTTCAATAGCAGCTTGTTTTTATTTCAAAAAAATTGAAGGCAGGAGGAGGCACACTGGGCAATGGTAATGATGACTACCCCTGGCGAACAGTCCTGCCCCTACTCTTCCCCTTTTTGTTCCCCCTCCCCCTCTGCCATTTGGCTGCTTTGAGAGCCTGCAGGAAGGCCAGCAGTGCAAGTTAGGGAAACACCATTTTCTCTGGTATTGAGCAGCATCAGGCTGCCTTTAGCCACAGCTTCAAGTCAGTTTCTTTATTTATGTGGTAGGTCCTGTAGCAGATGTTCTCCTAAGGCAGAGTGCGGAGAAGCCCACCGTGGACTTTGAGACCATTCTTAAAGCCTCTGACACTTATTTTAATCCAAAGCAAAACTTAGCAATTGAGCAAACATGTTTTAACCAATGGCTGCAACAACCTGGAGAATTGGTAGAATTATTTCTAACTGACCTATATCAGCTCGTGGGATATGGGGTGCTGAAGGATGAGCTAATCCAATGATCATGTCGTTGTCCTTTTTGGGATGCAAAGCCCTGGGACTTTCTGCAGACAGAAGATGATCTTACTTTAGATCAAGTGGTCCAGTATGTGAGGCAGGCTGAGTTTGGAGTACTTAGCTGGGCTATAATGTGGCATGACTCAGGCTTCACATGACCCTGAAGCCCATGGGCAGCAGCCCTGCCCACAAAGCCTGCTAAACAGGTGAAAAGGTGGGAAACTCCATGCTGGCAGCCATGTTGAGATGCTTTTTTTTTATTGTGGCATAAAAAACCCAACATAGATGCCAGGACTGTCCAGCAGGGGGCACAACATGCTTCCAGTACGGCTAGACTGGACACTTCAAACATCTCTGCAAATCCAACAATTTTAATCGAGTTAAAGACAAAGTATTAATGAAATGCATTCCATCCAAGAAATGGGATTTGGGGTGGGGGGGGGCGGTGTGGAGGGAGATGAAATTTGAATTCTGAGGGAAAGTTGGTAGTTTTAGTCCAGACTATAGGTCAGTTACAGAGCAAGGTCAAGGCTTCAATACCATCTTTAAAGCTGATGCTGGAGCTGCTGTTAACACATCGACTGAAGCAGATTCTCAGCTAATGACCCTTCATCCATCAGACGTCAAGTTACAAGGTCCAGGCAGTATAGACCTTCCAATTAAAGGCAGGATTATTGCTCCTCTTAGCTACAAGGGGGTGACAGATTGGGAAGAACATAGAGAATCAACAATCGATGCACATTCCTTATTGAGTAGTGAAGTTAGCATACTTCTAGGAATCCTAGAAAAACCAGATGATGCTCATCATTTGAACAACTCAATGTCTTTTAGGCAAGAGAGCCAGTGGAACTTCAGCCTTCTGAAGGCTGAAGTCAGTTTTATTTTAATCAGCAGCAAGTTCCTTTCTTTCAGAGACACCATCCACCAGATCCCAGGTGGAGATTGACGTTTTGGATCACAGTTCTTTACGAAGTAAGGCCGGAGATAGCAGATACAGGGGGTACTGCAGCATGACGACCTGCTGGACCTGAATTGGCTATCCTTGGAAGGAAGTGATGAGGAAGAATCCCTCACTGCACTGAATGACCTCTTGGAGGTTGAAGCCCTAGAGGATGATGTCTTTCCAGTTGATAGATGCACCATGTGAAGCCTGCAACCTATTTTCAGGTAGTACTAAGAAACCAGTGTTGAGCAGGTACCAGAGAACATTTTGAAATTTTCAAAAAAAGGATTTTTGCACAAAACTACACAGTTTTAACCTATTCACTTACATGGGCTCATTCGCACTTTTTTACTAATCCCAGCTTTTTATTCCATGTTAAAATTGATTTCAAACTTTCAGTTTGCCGTGGTGGGATTTGAACCCCGTGATCTGGATTACTACTCCAAGAACATAAACTGTAAGCAGCCATAGCCACGCTATGTGGAACAGCATCACCATCTGCTTGTTAACTGTAGAATTGCAATAGCACAGCAGTGATATCCAAAGCAGTTGAAAACATGAATTCCACTCAGCCTGCCCTAAGGGAAAATTGCCTTCTCTCTTAGACAGTAGCATTAAAGGAGCAGATATTTGTTTTGCTTTTATTCTTTTGGAACGAGAGGGACCCAAGAGGGCAGACCAGGCCTCAGTTGATGTCCCATCCACGAGACAGCACCTCTGACAGTACAGCACTCCCTCAGTGTCACACTGGGAGCATCAGCCTTAGCTATTGTGCTCAACCTCTGAAGGGGTCTTGACTCCCCAACCTCTCAATTTGAGTCGATGATGCGACCACAGCTAAAGGTTTCGTTAGAGCTGGATTTCAATGAGAGTCTTAACCTGGGTGGGAACGAGAGAGCTGGAGAGATGTTTTGAGAGATTTCCTGAGTGCGGGGCCTCAGTAACTAAAGGTGTACCCATCAAGACTGAGGAGGGGTAGAACAGCTCTCCTTGTTTGACCCCAAGTTTTTTTTTTGAAAGGATATGCTTGCCAATTCAGTGAATGTTTAACTGTTTACGATTGTGACTATAAAAGAAGCAGACAGGTTTCCTTGTAAGTTTTTTGGAAGGACCAGAGTAGTATTTATTGTACTTAACACCCAGTCAAATTGTAAAAATGTTCCAACTTTCACACACTCATGCACTTAAGGTTCACTCTCTCGCAAGCACACATGTCACTGAGTGGGAGGATAGATGAGGCGCAAGAGTCCAATAAAAATTAAGGGTATATGGGTCTTATGGACTCATGACTTGGATCGTTTCAGGCTGAATTCAATGGTCCCTCTGGACTCGCTGTCAAGACAATTTAAAATAATTGATGGACCATTTATTTGGGAGTTTTTTTCTGGAGTCAGCAGCTGCTGGGTGATTTTTTTAAAGCACTGCCTGTGGTGTGTGGATGGTTGAACAGCAGACAGGGCTCAACCTTGCAGGCTGGATAGAGAAAGAGTGGCCCACTCGGGTCCAGCTTTCTTGGCATCACTTCACTTTTGTGGCTTGGAGAAAAGCAGTTTCTTAAACATACACGAGGGGATTCCCTCTCTCCAACTGACAAGTTACCCAAACATGGTCTTGGCTAGTGGATTCCAGGTCCATGGTTTATGTGATTAGATTATGGCTGGATGAATTCCTTTCTCAGCCAGAGTTCACTGCCAGAGATGATTATGTCAAATGGCTTGTTCCACACACAGGTCATTGTCAGGATGTTCTGTGAATGGGGCAGGAGATGGTCCATTCACACTCCTCCAAGGTGACTGTCTCTGGTGTTTTAAGTCACTGAAATGCTGTTTCAGGGTGGAATCATCCCAGATTTGTACAAAGTGCGGTAGCGGGCAGGAAAAACTTGTTTTACCCACTTGCCGCAATGGCGGGTTTTCACGCTGTACCGTCCCATTCCTGCCTCATTAATTATGTAGCCGCAGGAAACATGCCAATGGCCTCTGATTTGCCCACAACACTCTTACCTCACCACATCACACTATATATTTTAAACTGCAGCCATGTGCACATTTTTCAATGCTTGCTCCAATGAAAACATGGCCCTAAAAGCCAAGAGTGCAGCCCCCTGATTCAGTAATGCATCCCTGGGACATCACCTGGATGTGTGGAGGCCTGCCACAGGAGTCTCATCACTCCGTCTTGGGAGATGGTCGTCAGTGCCAATATTGCACATGATGTTGGCTATCCAGTGCAAAAAATGGATAAATCTCATCCACGCCACCAGGGTAAGGCAACCATCTTCTCTCTAAACCTGCACACTCAAGCCTATCACACATTCACTGGCGTCTCACTGTCAGCTCCAGGGACACCATCGCTCTACACAGATACATCTGGCCTCATCTCCTCTGGAGACTGCCTCCTCAGCCCTCACCATCTTGAGGCCACTTGCACAGTGTGCTTTCTTCCCCCTCCCCACCTTCCCCAGTTCAGCCCTCATTGTGCAGCCTCTTTCCTTGCCTGAGGCCATTTCTCCCCCCTTCCCCAAACAAGCCCTAGCCCTATGGCCATTGAAAGGTGACCCCCCCTGCCTTATGGCTGGTCTGGTAGGCAGAGACCTGCCTGTGAGGCCCCCAAAAGTGGTGTGGTGAAGCCTGGCGCTGATGACCAGGGCGGGGGGTGCTATCGGAAACAAGGTAGACAAACGAACCTTGACTTCCCAAGTGGAAGTGCTGCCCGCCAGGGGCACATTGCTTGTGTTTCACAACTGTACTTCGGTGTGCCCAGATGATCCAGCGTGGGGGAGTTGACTCCAGCGAGCAGGGCTAAGATGCACAAGTATTGAAATTAGGCTCCAGCTGTGCAGCAATGGGAAAGTGGCCCATCACTGATGGGCGGAGCGGATGATCGCAAACTGGTTTCAGGATGGCGTGAATCTTTTTTGGCTGTCTCGCCATTTTGTTTTCACCCCCTGCCCGCCCGCCATGACGCGTCAGACGCCAACAGGGCCGGAAAATTCAGGCCTCCGTCTCCTACAACTGAATCAGTGGGTTTTTGGCTCAATAATCTAGCCATTTTTCAATGTTAAGCATAGCCTTTATAGTAGTGATGAAGGTGGGCAGGTTGCACGGAGAACTTGAGTCAGAGGAATGGCGAATTCCAGATAGCTGGGGATGATGGAGGCAGTGGTGAGATAATGCGGCAGGCATCATTCCCAGGCCATCCATTAGATGGATGGTAAGCTGCAGTCTGCTCAGACGCAGCAAAGAATCTTAATACTGCTGGTGATCTTAATCCTTGATCCTTCCCCCTCCTAACTTTTAAGGATAATAACTTGCTGTGTGCCTCATTAATTTTATTATCCAGAAAGCTCCGCTGTCCTGTCACATCCAGTCAGGAATCATGGTGGACAATTAAACAACTCACTGGAGCAGGTGGCTCCACAAATACCCCCATCATCAATGATGGAGGAGCCCAGCACATCAGTAGCATTTGCTGCAATTTTCAGCCAGAAGTGCCGAGTGGATGATCCATCTCGGCCTCTTCTGGAGGTCCACAGCATCACAGATGCCAGTCTTCAGCCAATTCGATTCACTCCACGTGATATCAACGGTTGAAGACACTGGATATTGCAAAGGCTATGCGCCCTGACATTATTCCGGCAAAAGTACTGAAGACTTGTGCTCCAGAACTTGCTGCCCCCTAGCCAAGCTATTCCGGTACAGCTACAATACTGGCATTTACCAGGCTATATGGAAAATTGACCAGGTATGTCCTGTATACAAAGCAGGACAAATCCAACCCAGTCGATTACTGCCCCATCAGTCTACTCTCCATCAGTAAAGTAATGGAAGGGGTCATCAGCAGTACTAGTAAGCGACACTTGCTTAGCAATAACCTGCTCAGTTTGGGTTCTGCCAGGACCACTCATCTTCTGACCTCATTACAGCCTTGGTTCAAACATGGCCAAAAGAGCTGAGGTGAGGTGAGAGTGACTGCCCTTGACATCAAGGCCGCATTTGACCGTGTGGCATCAAGGAGCCTGAGCAAAACTGGAGTCAATGAGAATCGGGGAAAACTCTCCACTGGTTGGAGTCATACCTAGCACAAAGGAAGATGATTGTGGTTGTGGAGGTCAATCATCTCAGTCCTAGGACATCACTGCAGGAGTTCCTCGGGGTAGTGTCCTAGCCCAACCATCTTCAGTTATTTCATCAATGATCTTCACTCCATCATAAGGTCAGAAGTGGGGATGTTCGCTGCTGATTGTACAATGTTCAGCACCATTCGCGACTCCTCAGACACTGAAGCAGTCCATGTCCAAACGCAGCAAGACCTGGATAAAATCCAGGCTTGGGCTGACAAGTGGCAAGTAACATTCGCGCCACATAATTGCCAGGCAATGACCATCTCCATCTCCAACAAGAGAGAAACTAAGCATTGCCCCTTGATGTTCAATGGCATTACCATCACTGAATTCCTGACTATTGACCATAGACCAGAAACTGAACTGGACTAGCCATATAAATACTGTGCCTACAAGAGCAGGTGAGAGGCTGGGAATCCTGCGGCAAGTAACTCACCACCTGACTTCCCAAAGCCTGTCCACCATCTACAAGGCACAATTCAGGAGTGTGATGGAATACTCCCTGCTTGCCTGGATGAGTGCAGCTCCAACAACACAAGAAGCCCAACACCATCCAGGACAGAGCAGCCCACTTGATTGGCACCACCCTCACTCCACCACTACTGCACAGAAGCAGCAGTGTACCGTCTACAAGATACACTGCAGGAATTCACCAAGGCTCCTTAGGCAGCACCTTCCAAACCCACGACCAGCAGCAGACAGATGGGAACACCACTATCTGGAAGTTCCCCTCCAAGTCACTCATCATCCTGACTTGGAAATATATCACCGTTCCTTCACTGTTACTGGGTCAAAATCCTGGAATTCCCTCCCTAATAGCACTGTGGGTGTACCTACATCACACGGACTGCAGCGGCTCAAGAAGACAGCTCACCACCACCTTCTCCAGGGCAGTTGGGGATTGGCAGTAAATGCTGACCCAGCCAGTGAATCCCACATCCCGCAAATGGATTTAAAAAAAAAGCCAATTGATGAAGGATGGAACCAGACACGTTTTTATAAGCTTTTATTTCGATTTGTACATTACAAACATTCAGCTGCTCGCCTAACAATTATCATTTCAGTCTGTATGTGTTTGCAGGGGCACAAGTGAAACCCCAGTTAATGCCCCAATTAAATTAATATACAATTAATAAATGAACCAGTTCATTGATGAACTTGTTTCCCATCTACCATCCTTACTTTGTCTGCCCTACATGTGACTCCAGACCCATAGCAATGTGGTTCACTCTTAACTGCCCCCTGAAATGGCTGAGCAATCCACTCAGCTCAAGGGCAATTAGGGATGAGCAACAAATGCTGGCCTTGCCTGCAATGCCCACATCCCATGGAAGAATAAAAAGGCACTCCTTATTTGGGCATCAATATCCTGCCCCTACTCTAGGTGATGCCACAATTGGATTTTCCCAGTTTAAAGCTATGCCTTGCCTACAGACATACTCTTCTACTGCTAGACAGGATATCCCAACCTCTACGCCTGTCACCCCGAGCATCACCGACAATCACTGGAGGAGAGCTCACTCCCCCCCATAGGGGCATCGGCAGGGGAGGTCCATGAGTTGGTATCAAATTCTGAAATTATGGATTATATTTTTTTGGGAAAAAATTCTTTCCATTCATGCAATTTATAAAAGTATGAATACAGTTCAACTTCTTTCAATACAGTCTGTGGCACTGCGAGGTGCATCACCACACTTACATTTGCAGGCTATAGCTACAAAATTCCCTGGTGCATACAACCCTGAGGGGTTTTACAGTTTCCAGCCCCTTGATATACTATGACTACGGCCTTTGATAGTGGCCTTTGCTAGCAAGCCTTTGTGGAGGCTGCCAGAAAGTTGGCATGCAGGTGCATCAAGCAATTAGTAAGGCAAATGGCACATTGGGCTTTTGTGAAAGGGCATTGGAATAGAAGAATAAAATAAGGTTTGCTACAGGGTTTTGGTGAGACTGCATCTGGAGTATTGTGCGCAGTTTTGATCTCCAAATTTAAGAAAGGATATGCATGCATGGGTGGCAGTACAGTGACGGTTCACTGCCTTGGACCCTGGGATGAGGAGGTTGTCTTCTGGGATACTGGGTTGAGTAGGAGAGCTACGAGACTGAACAAGTCAATGATAAACTCTCTCAAAAAAGAAAAACTGTGACTTGTTTTCGGCTTCACCAACTGGGTTGGATCCATTTAACATGCAGCTTTTGGTTATCAACAGATCCTTGCATTGGAAGACCAGCAAATTTCAGGAAGACCAGAGTTATGGCTGTGGAATAATACAACCTTTCAGCCCATTTTATCTATGCTGGCTCTTTTAATGGAGCAATCCAATTAATTCCGATCCCATTTTCTTCCGGCCCTGTTTTCACAAAATCATAAGACATAAGAGCAGAAGCAGGCAATTTGACCCATTGAGCCCGCTCTGCCATTCAAAACTCTTTCACTGAGTTGATGGTCCTCCAGCAGGAGTTGTTTTTTTTCTATGTACAATTTAATGCTTCAGTGCACTTTATAATGTTTCATCGTTTTATTTTACTTTATAATGCTTCATTAGAGTTGATAAAGTGAAATAATGTTTTAGTTTGCTTAATCATGCCCTTGTCACGCGGCTTGGGGCGTTTTGCTAGGTGCTTTATAAATGCAAATAGTTATTATTGTGTCAATGTTTTGGGAAGGGAGGGTGAGGAGACTACAACTCCCAGAAGGCGGCGAGGCGGAGGAGGAGCGAGCTTCCGGCGTGGTGGCGTCACCTGGATGTGGGCGGTGCGTGATGATGTCCCTTCCGGCTCCTGGGAGAAGCGGGGGTTCGGCGTCATGACGATCCATCCGGCGTCGCGCCCCCTCTCCCCCCCGGCCGCCGCGGCGGGGGGGCGCAGGCGCAGTGGGGCTGAGGCCTAGTTTTTTCCCCCCCCAGCTCCGATCCGCCTGCCATTGTCCTGATGGGCTCGGCCCCTCCGCCTGCGGCCTCGGCCGCCGCCTCCTCCCGCCGACACTCGTGTTACCTGTGCGACCTGCCGCGGATGCCGTGGGCCATGATCTGGGATTTCTCGCAGGCCGTGTGCCGGGGCTGCGTCAACTACGAGGGCGCCGACCGCATCGAGTTGGTCATCGAGCAGACGAGGCACCTGAAGCGGGCGCACGGCCTCCCTCCGCCGGGCCCCGCTCCAGCCCAGGCCCAGGCCCGGCCCCGCACCCCCCTCCCACCTCATCACCGCCTCCTCCTGGGGGATTACCCGGGCCCCGAGCCGCCGCCGCCGCCGCCTCCTCCTCCTCCCCCGGCCGCCGCCGCCTCCTCCGCCTCCCGGCGCCCGCCGCTCGGCCTCAGCTCCCGCTCGGGCCCGGGGCCTAGCCTGGGCCTGGGCCTGGGCTTGGAGTTGGGCGGCCGGCGGCCCGAGCTGGAGCGGGCGCTGCGGGAGAAGGGGCCGGCGGTGGCGGTGGCGGCGGCGGTGGCAGCGGTGGGGGCGGGGGGTGGGCCCGAGGCCGCCCTCTCCGAGCTGAGCCGGGCCCTCCGGCACCGGGCCGAGGAGTGGGCGGGGCGGCCGGCCGCCGTCAGGGACTCGCTGCTCGGCCTGTCCGACTGCGCCCCTTTCCCGCTCCGCTTGCGGGCCGAGCCCTCGCTGCTGGGCCGGGTGCTGGCTTTCGACGCGGCGGAGAGGGCGCCGGACCGGGCGCTGGAGCTCCGGCTCTTCATCGAGTACCCGAGCGGCTCCGGGGCCGTGCACTCCGGGGTGGCCGAGGCCTGCCGCCACATGCTGGCCGATAGCGCTAAGGAGGCCGGGGGCAGCCCGGGCCTCGAGTGCCTGGAGTACGAGCGGCGACCCGGGGCCGGGGACTGGAGGCCCCTGGCCCAGCTCCTGACCGAAGCCGCCCGCCTCTTCAAGGAGGCCGTCCCCGCCGAGCTGCTGCCCGAGCCCCACGCCGAGCCGGGGGGCAGCTCCGGGCCCCGGGCCCCCCCTTCCCGCCCGGCCACCCGCCGCCGTAAAGCCTCCCCGGACCGAGAGCCCGAGGCGGGCAAGGCGGTGCCCGGCGATGGGCAACCCTGGGCAGCCCCCCTCTCCTCCTCCTCCTCCACCTCCTCCACCTCCTCGGTGCTCCCCTCCGCCCACCTGATGCCCGACGGCCCGACCCAGATAGGGCACTCGCCCGCCCCCGACTCCCTGGGGCCCAAGGAGCTCGGCCAGGCCGTGCACTCCACCACGGCGCCCGGCCAGAGTGGCCAGCGGCGCCTGGCCTCCCGGAACGGTGACCCCGGTGGGCCCTCGGCCGAGGCCGGCCCGGGCTCCGAGCCCCCCGGTGCCCCCGACTCCTCCAACAGCCCGCTCTGCTGCACCATCTGCCACCAGCGGCTGGAGGACACCCACTTTGTCCAGTGCCCCTCGGTGCCTGGGCACAAGTTCTGCTTCCCCTGCTCGAGGGAGAGCATCAAGTCGCAGGGGGCCAGCGGCGAGGTGTACTGCCCCAGCGGCGAGAAGTGCCCACTCATCGGCTCCAACGTGCCCTGGGCTTTCATGCAAGGGGAAATCGCCACCATCCTGGCGGGCGACATCAAGGTGAAGAAGGAGAGGGACCCCTGAGCTGCTGCGCCGTTGGGTTGGTGTGTCGAAAAATCAGAAGCTGCCTGCACAACCCCCACCCCCCCCTCCCTCTCCTCACCCCTTCCCACCCCCCCCACCCCCATCTCCTCACCACCGCCACCCCATCCACAGATGGGCTGAGATGTTTCTGCCAACCGAAAGAAATAAAAGACGTTGGGATTAATTTGCCTGCTTGGAAGATTCCCAGGACAGATTTACTGTAGTGGGGCATTTGCCGCAATCCCCACCTCATGGCCCATCTTGGCACTAGACGCTTGGGCCATCAGTGGAGAACGGGCACTGACTGCCGTCTTGAGGCAAGAGTTTTTCACTTTGTTTTGAGATTTCGACATGTTCGAACTTGAATCGTTTTCATGCCGACGTCGTGGATCTCGAGGTGCTACAGGGGGAATGGACGCCCAGTTATTGACACTGGTTTTGGACTTTGTCTTCACATTCAACAGACTCTGGACAACCACTTTTTGTATATGTGCGTTTGTGTATGTGTGTTTATATGTTGTGCTGTTTCTCGCCCCACCCACCCCCATTCCAGGTGGAAAATGCAACAAGAGGCATCCATGATGTTTTAACATGGCTTTTGCTTGCCATCCCCCCCCCCGCCCCTCCCGCTCGTGTGTTTGTCCACTGCCCACTCACTGTGCCATAGAGGATAGTGAAGATTTGAGTACTGTTCCTTCCAAAATCAAGGTGGTGGCTGGGAGCTGAGTGTTTGTTACGGGAACTGGTGTGCCAGTGTCATTCAGATTCATACTGCGCAGTATAACTCTGGAGCAGTCACCGGGGTTGACCTTTTTAAGAAAAAAAATCAATGGACCCATTGCAGATTAAACTGCCAGAGCTAGAAACACATTGCAAGGTTGTTTGTAGTTGTAAGCTGGGGGTGCGGAGGGTGGGTGGTGCGGAGGTGTTCCTCGCTCTCTCACCGAGACCACTACCACATAATGCTAGCTTCTGTCCGATGGCTCAGATGGTTAAAGCACAGAGTAGCCGGTCATGTCTAGGATGCACCATCTGGTCTGCGCCCAATTATCTGGTAACAATCTAGGGCAGTGAGTTGGGAGAGGGATTTCTCAATTGACCTCAGCACTCTATCCACTCAGCCCCTTAGATTAAGAAGGACGGCTCCGTTCTCCTGGTCGCTGTGCGGTGACTGCTGCTGAGGACGCGTGTGCGTGGGTGTTGAACAAGAGCGTGATGCGACCTGGCAGCGATGCTTCCCTTAGTTGAATGGCCTCTGTGAATTCCCGCCGTGTGAAAGACAGCCACGTGGACAAGGTGGTGGAGCAGGATGCCTCGTCTTCCACCTGTCAGCGTGCCCAGTAAGATCAGCAGCCATGTGATGGGAAGAGGGAAGGTGGATAGGAACTAGGTGGACTCTCAGCCAATGGTATTCTCTGTGCTGCTGTTGGGCTGCGGCTTGAGGCTCAGGTGGCTGTGAAGAGTGTAACTTGCCTTCAGGAAAAGGATAGACTTCAGTGTCACCATCATGGACAAAGCGGTGTGTTCATACCTCCATGGCTGCTTTCCTGTCCGTTAAAAAAAATAACTGCATCGTGTGTGAGGGTGAAAAAAAAGTTTCACCATTATCTGGCCAGCCAAATATGGAGGAGACTGAACCTGAGCTGCATTTTGCGACTGGCTGTTACTGAACCCCGCAGTTGACCACTCGTGACAGTGGTCCGGGTCTTTGTGATTGGGACTGCAGTTGCTCAGGATGTGCATGTCGAGCTTTGCCTTCTGTGCTGGAGCGGACTTCTGACCCCCGTGCTGCCTCAGTGACCACTCGGGTACATCTCTGGAAGGCAGAGTCTGTGAAGCTGAGCCTTGGCAAGACTTGTGAGTGGGGTGGGTTTTGATCAGATGTTGTAATGATAATGATGAGTGATGTCAGCCATTTTGTTTGCTCATCTTGTGTGTGTTTAAAATGCTACTGTTTTTTTTAAATGATAAAACTACTGCACCCTTGCAAAGTAACAGTGAGCGTCTGGGGAGGTTTTCATTGTGTGATCTGATTTACCAGTGTGTGTTGTGTCTCTCGATTCCTGTGATTGTACTGCCTGTTTCTTCCTCCCTGTATTGTAATAATCTGTAATTACCTTAGCTTGTGATAATCATGGTTTAACAGAAGAATGTTTTTTTTTATATTTAAATTCAAAATCCCTACAAAATAAAGCCCTTTTCATTGGGATTTGGATTGTTCTATGACAGAACTAGCTCAGAACTTGCAATGATAAAGCATGGCGTCTGAATGAGATGTGGAAACAAGTTAATTTATGTGCTGTGGGGGATATCTCAATTGTGCTGCAGTGCTTGTGGTAGAACCTTGATCATTGTGAACTGCCTTCTTGAAAGTCTGTACAATGAAGGTGCTTCCATAATACAGACAGAAAATGCTAGAAATACTCAGCAGGTCAGGTGGCATTTGTGGAGAGAGACAGAGTTGACATTTCAGGTCAATGATGACCCTTTGTCAGGAGTCCCAGACTACTGCCCCAGTGACGAGGAATGTAGTTGACACCAAATTTAGGAGAGCTGCTGTATTGACCCATATGTGACTTTAGTCCCACGCAATCATGTATCAAGTCTACAGCAAAGAAACAGGCTATTGGCCCAACCCAAATGCCAGCAGTTGTGTTTACTCAAGAGGACTTGGAGCCTGTGGTGTTCCCATGATGATGCTCTTGTCAACAGAGTAGCTAAAAGATCATAGGAAAAACGGTTAGTCGACAATCGCTATAGTAATGGTTAGAAACTGTTCCACAGTATGATCCAAGGCAAATGTTTTGAAGAATGTCAATGGCCATTTAAAGACTCGAGATGGTAGAGGTGTTGTGAAAGCAAGATCCCTTGGATGCTGGAGATCTGAAATCAAAACTGAAAGTGCTGGAAAAACTCAGCAGGTCTGGCAGCATCTGTGGAGAGAGAAAGAGTTAACATTTTGAGTCCAATATGACTGAAGAGAGGTAGAAATATGATGGGTTTTATGCTGTTGATAAAGGGGAAAGTGGAGCAAAAGAGATGTTATGGGATAGGTTAGAGGGCAAGGGAGATTAAATGACAAAGATGTCATGAAACCAAAGGCAAAGGGAGTGGTGATGATAGTACTTAAGAAACAAAGAATTGGTCCAGAGTAGGTGTGAATAGCAGGATAAAGGTCAGCGCTGTCCAAAAGTGAAAACATGAGAACAAGATACAGGCTGGCACAGTGGAGGTGATGGGGGGAGGTGTGGAGAAGAAGTTGGAAATTGAGAACAAGAGCTCATGGTCCGAAGTTGTTGAACTCGTTGAGTCCAGAGGCTGTAAAGTGGCTAATCAAAAGATGAGGTGCAGTTCCTCCAGCTTGCACTGGGAGGTATTGTAAGTGTATTGAAAAAATACCCTTCGTATTCATATAACCCTTTAGCATCTTAGGACGACCGAAGCACTTCATAGCCAATGAAGCACTTTTTGAGGTGTAGCCAGTGTTCTGATGTTGGCATCTAATTTGTGCACAGGCAAGCTCCCACAAACAGCAACGTGACAATGACTAGATCACCTGTCAAGTGAAGGATAAGTATTGGCCAGGACACTCAGAACACCTCCAGTTGTTCTTCAAAGTAGCACCATGAGTTCTTTTATGTCCGAGAGACCAAACAGGCCTCGGTTTACTATCTCATTTGAAAGGCAGGTGAAGTAGGATGTGATGAGCCTCGTGTGGCGCGTATAATTACGTCAATGTGACAGCTTTCCTTCCCTAAAGGACGTTAGTGAATTAGTTGGGTTTTTACGGCAATCTGCTGGATGGGCACATTTACATTCTTGGCTATTTATTTCCGGATTTGGTTTCAACTGAATTCAAATTATCGGCACGGTGTGATTTGAACAGGAGCTCACAGGGTTATTAATAAGGGCCCCTGGAGGCCAAGAAGCTGCACTGTTGGCAACGTTATAAACGTTAAAATAGATGAAGCTGTCGTAGACTTAAAAACCCTAAAATGGATGGAGCTCCCATCCCAGACCTCATTCGCCCAATGACACTTAAAGAAATGAGGCACGTGCTTTGCAAGTCCCTTGTTCACATCCTTGCAGCTCTCCAGAATCGGAACTGTTTTCTCAGACTGGAAGGATGTTTTGGTGGTTCTAATTTTCAACCAATAGCAACTTTTGTTTATATGGGAGTTGCCTCGGGAGTCCTCAACATTGACTCTGGACTTTCCATGAGGTCTCATGGCATCAGGTCAAACAGGGGCAAGGAAACCGCCTGCTGATTACCCCCGACTGCCCTTGCTCAGCTGATGAATCAGTACATGTTGAACACCACTTGGAGGAAGCACTGAGGTTGGCAAGGACACAGAATGTACTCTGGGCGGGAGACTTCAATATGCAAAACCAAGAGTGACTCGGTAGCACAACTACTGACCAAGCTGCCTGAGTCGTGAAGGACATATCTGCCAAACTGGGCCTGCAGCAGGTGGTAAGGGAACCAACAAGAGGGAAAAACCTACTTGACCTTGTCTTTACCAATCTACCGGTCCCAGATGTATCTGTCTATGACAGGGAAGGTAGGAATGACTGCCACACAGTCCTTGTGAAGATGAAGTCATGTCTTCACAATGAGGATACTCTTCATTGTGTTGTGTGGTACTTCCACTATGCTGTTTGGGATAGATTTAGAAAAAATCTAGCAACTCAAAACTGGAAAACTGGGCGTCCATCAGGCACCCATTAGCAGCAGCAGAATTGTGTTCAACCACAATCTAACCTCATGGCCCAGCATATCTCTCATTAACATTACTGTCAAGCCAAGGGATCCACCTTGGTTCAATGTGGAGTGCAGGAGGGCATGCCTAAAAATGAGGTGAAGCTACAATATAGATCTATTTGCATGCTAAACAGCGGAAGCAGCATGTGATAGAGCTAAGTGATCCGACAAACAACAAATCAGATCAAAGCTCTGTAGTCCTGCCACATCCAGTCATGAATGGTATTGGACTGTTAACTAACAGGAGGAGGAGGCTTCACAAATATCCCCGTTCTCAATGATGGGGGAGCCCAGCACATCAGTGCGAAAGACAAGGCTGAAACATTTGCAACCACTTTCAGCCAGATGTGCCGAGTGGATGATCCAACCAGCTGCCTCCTGAGGTCCCGAGCATCACAGATGCCAGCCTTCAGCCAATTCGATTCACTCCGCGTATTATCAAGAAATGGCTGAAGGCACTCGATACTGCAAAGGCTATGGGCTCTGGCAAAATTCCAGCAATACTAGTGAAGACTTGTGCTCCAGAACTAGCTACCCCACTAACGAAGCTGTTTTAATACAGCTACAACACTGCCATCTACACAACAATGTGGAAAATTGTCCAGGTATGTCCTGTCCACAAAAATCAGGACAAATCCAACCTGGCCAATTACTGCCCCATCAGTCTACTCTTAATACTCAGCGAAGTGATGGAAGGTGTCGTTGACAGTGTTATCAAGTGTAACTTACACTTCAATAACTTGCTCACTGACATTCAGTTTGGGTTCCGCCAGGCCACTAGGCTCCTGAGCTCATTGCAGCCTTGGTCCAAAGACCTGAACTGGAGGTGAAGTGAGAGTGATTGCACTTGATATCAAGGCAGCATTTGATTGTGTGGCATCAAGGAACCCGAGCAAAACTGGAGTCAATGGGAATTGGGGAACCTCTCCGTTGGCTGGAGTCATACCCAGCACAATTGAAGATGGTTGTGATCGTTGGAAATCCATCATCTCAGCTCCAGGACATTGCTGCAGGAGTTCCACAGTGTAGTGTCCTGGGCCCAACCACCTTCAGCTGCTTTTATCAATGACCTTCCCTCCATCATAAGGTCAGAGGTCAGAAGTGGGGGTGTTTGCTGATGATTGCACAACATTCAGCACCATCCGCAACTTCTCAGATACTGAAGCAGTCCGCGTCCGAATGCAGTGAGATCCGGACAATGCCCAGACTTGGGCTATAAGCGGCGAGTTATTCGCGCCACACAGGCGCCAACAAGAGAGAATCTAACCATCTCTGTTGACATTTAATGGCATCACCAATGTTGAATTCTCCCAAAATCAACATCCTGAGGGTTACCATTGAGCAGAAACTGAACCAGACCAGCCATATAAATACTGTGGAAATGAGAGCAGGCTAGAGGCTGAGAACTCAGAGGTGAGTAACTCATTTGCTGACTCCCTAAGCCTGTCCACCATCTACAAAGCACAAATCAGGATTGTGATGGAATACCCTCCACTCAACTGGATGAATGTGGCTCCATAAACACTCGAGAAGCTCGACACCATCCAGGACAAAGCAGCCCACTTGATTGGTACCCCATCCACCACCATAAACATTCACTCCCTCCACCACTGATGCACAGATGCAGCAGTGTGTACCATCGACAAGATGCACTGCAGCAACTCGCCAAGGCTCCTTTGGGAGCACCTTCCAAATCTGTGAGCTCTACCCACTAGAAGGACAAGGGCAGCAGGTGCATGGGAACACCACCACCTACCAGTTCCCCATCAAGCCACTCACCATCTGGTTGTGTATAATTTAAAGAAATCTAAACTTCGGCAAATTTAGTGAGGTTCATAAAGTAATGAAAGTACTGTAATGTGTACATACTGACATTACTTCAGTTCCATGGACATGGGTCCTGTGAATAATTTACGCAAGGTATGAACGAGGATAGATGTTATGCCATGTCCAGGGAATAGGGCCCTGCAGAACCGTAACTCCTGTGGTTACCACTGAGACACTGTGGATGTGGGCAGGGTTCTCAATGAGTATTTTGTCTCTGTCTTCACTAAGGAGAGGGATGAATGCAGACATTCTAGCTAACGAGGAGGAGAGTGAAATATTGGATACAATAAGCATAGTGAGAGAGGAAGTACTGGAGGGACTGGCATCCTTGAAGGTGGATAAATTACCAGGGGCAGACGGATTGTATCCCAGGCTGTTGAAGAAAGCCAGGGAGGAAATAGCAAATGCTCTGAGGACCATTTTCCAATCCTCACTACATACAGGCAAGGTCCAGTGAATTGGACGTCTGCGAACGTTGTACCATTATTTAAAACTGGTGCGAGGGATAGGCTAGAAAATTATAGGCTGGTCAGTCTGATTTCAGTGGTGGGCAAATTTCGGAAACAATTCTGAGAGACAGGATAAACTGTCAGAAAGGCACAGATTGATCAGGGATAGTCAGCATTTGTTAGGGAAACATTGTGCCTTACAAACTTAATAGAACTTTTTTGAGGAAGTAACAAGGAGGATTGATGAGAGTAGTGCAATGGATGTTGTCTACATGGATTTCAGTAAGGCATTTGACAAGGCCCCACATGGCAGACTGGTCAGGAAAGTGAGATCCCATGGGATACAGGAGAAGGTGGCAGGTTGGATCCAAAATTGACTCAGTGACAGGAAACAAAGGGTAATGGTTGATGGGTGTTTTTGTGAATGGAAAATGGTTTCCATTGGTGTTCCACAGGGCTCTGTGTATATATTATTGATTTAGACTTAATTGTGGGTGGCATGATTGGGAAATTTGCAGACGACACAAAAACTGGCTGTGTAGTTGCTAGTGAAGAGGATAGCTGTTGACTCCAGAATGATATGAATGGTTTCGTTGAGTGGGTTTAGAAGTGGCGATTGGAATTCAATCTGGAGAAGATCTGCAAGGTAATACATTTGGGAAAGGCAAACAAAGCAAGGAATACTCAATAAACAGGAAGTTATTGAGAGGGTTTGAGGAAGTGAGAGACCTTGGAGTGCATGTCCACAGGTCCTTGAAGGTGGCAGGACAGGTGGACAAGGTGTTCAAGAAAGCATATGGAATGCTTTCCTTTATTGGGCGAGGTATTGAATACAAAAGCAGGGATGTAATAATGGAACTGTATAAAACGCTGGTTAGGCCACAGCTGGAATTTTGTGTACAGTTCTGGTCACCATGTTACAGGAAGGACATATTTTGGAGAGAGTGCAGAGGAGATTGACAAGAACGTTGCCAAGGCTTGAAAATTGCAGCTATGAGGAGAGATTGGATAGGCTAGGGTTGTTTTTCTGAGAACAGAAGGGGCTAAGGGGTGACCTAATTGAAGTGCACAAATTGAGGTTCCTGCATAGGGTAGACAGGAAAGACTTGTTTCCCCTAGCTGGGGGGTCAGTTACCAGGGGGCACAGATTTAAGGTGATTGGTAGAAGGATTAGAGGGGACATGAGGAAAAACTTTATCACCCAAAGGATGGTGAGTATCTGGAATTCACTGCTTAAATTGGTGGTTGAGGCTGCATCTGAATTGTTGTAACCTGCAAGGCTATGGACCAGGTGCTGGAAAGTGGGATTAAAAGGAGCGGCTAGTTTCTTTTCTCTCTTTTCGGCCGGCGCAGACACAATGGGCTGAATGGCCTCTTTCTGCACCGTAACGTTTCTATGGTTCTGAGAGAGAGCTGAACTCGGGAAGAGATTGCCTTCTACAAGAGCTAAGTACCAATTAACAATCTGAAAGAACTTGAATTGTAGTCACTGTTGTAGGATACACGCTGATCAATTTGCACACAGCAAGCTCCCACAGATATCAAATAATCTGTTGCAGCGATGTTGGTTAAGATATAAATTTATTGTATTTATGGCCAATCCAACACTTCCATGTCAGTTTATGTTCTACATGAAACTCCTCCCATCCTTCTTCAAGTCACCCTATCAGCATATCCTTCTATCCCTTTCCCCCTCATGTTTACCCAACTTCCCTTTAATGCATTTGTACTATTCTCCTCACCTACATCTTGTGGGAGTGAGTTCCACATTCTTACCATTCTCTGGGTAAGAAAATTTCTCCTGAATTCCCTATTAGATTAATTAGTGACTATCACGTATACGGCTCCCAGTTCTGGTGTCCCAGTTTTGGCTAACACACCAAGAGAACTCCCCGTGCTCTTTGAGATAGTGTCATGGGATCTTTTACATCCTTTGCAAGAGGGCAGCTGGGGATTTAACACCTCATTTGAAAGATGTGCCTCCGATAATGCAGTACTCCCACAGTACTGTGCTGGACTGTCGGTCTGGATTATTAGGTGTCTTGAATTCAACACAGCGAAGATGCAGGAAACAGCAGGAAGATTGTGTAGGATATGGAGATAAAAACTGAGAGAAGTTTTGATGGAAACGTCAGTGTAACCATGAGGCCATATCGATGAGCCAATTAAACAGTCCATTAATTGAAAGTGAACAAGCAGTCTACATGATAGTATTTCCTGCAGTTCCAACCATGACATATTAGTTCAGTAGTTGAACAAGAGACTTGATACTTCCTATTATCTTTACACGAGCAACGGTTGTTAGGCAACACTGCCTTTAACCCTCTCTCACCCCAAAAGGTCAATAAGTCATGAGTATCACATGGAGGATATTGGTCCAAACCTCTTTAGTCAGGAATCTGGCCAAGAAAGTCAATTCGAACCCACAACTAGGCAAATATAAGCAATTCTGAGCCCAAACATAATATTGTCCTGTGCAAAAATTAAAGGCACAGGAAGCACTGGTCATGCAAAAGGGGGCGTCTCTCAGCATCTGAATCCCATGAACGAGTAAGAAAATAAGTTGCTGCATTTCCTACACTACAACAGTGACTACAGTTCAAAAGTACTTCATTAGCTGTTATAGAACTGTAAAGAGTGAAATAAGTGAGTCTCTCCCTGCTCTTTCCCCATATTCCTGCAATTTTTTTTCACCATTAAGCATTTAAACAATTTTGTTCCAAAGGATTCTGGAACATCCTGGGGCCGTGAAAGGAGCAACAGAAACAAGTTATTTTTTTAGACAGAAGTGACGGGAAGTTGTTGGAACAAAAAATCTAAAACCTGTGCACTCAAATAGATTATTTACTTTCTTTTTGCTTTACTTTCAGTTTGTTCACCTACATGCACACATATCCTCCACAAACCCGGCCCTGGATATATTGTAAAACAAAGCATTTACAGCGGTGGATCTGGGAGGCAGGTTGGTCTCTCCGAACTTGTGCTCTGCGAACACAAGAGCACCATGCTGATTGACATGTGTGTGGGCGTTGCTCTGGGAACATGGACACACTGTGGGAGGTCGTCCGCCCTGGCAGTGACCCTGGGATCAGGAATGTGATGGAATGCAGCCGTCGATTGTGGTAGGAGGAAGGGTTAGATTTCAACAGTTTGTTTTAAAGGAAAAGATAGCATGCAGCCTGAAGCTTTAATCCTGTCAGACCAGTGCCTCTTATTTTGCTGCAAATTATTTAATTCACATCCAGATTTTCTTCCTTGCTTTCCTCATCCCTGTCATTCCAATCCCAAGCCTGTTGGTAAAGTACGAAACTAGACATGAATACTTTTCTTGACAAAAGATGTATTCACAGTATGCAGCATTACATATGTGTGCTTCCCGCGTACCAACCCAATGTCTCAGCAGCATCTCTTTGTATGTACTCTCCTACCAGCCTAGTAATCCAACAGTCTCTCTTTATATGTACTCTAAGCACTTAATTAATAGCACTCTTCATTTGTGTATCTTAACAATATAATTAACATACCATTAACAGTCCCCCCCTCACTGATGATATTGACTCCCGTTGGCAACAACCCTTTGCCTCAATCATTTTCAGGTTGTGGGCGAGGCTGGTATTTGATACCCATTCTCAATTGCCCTGGGAATGTGGTGGTGGGCCTTCCAATTGAACAACCAGTGCAGTTTCATTCAACTGTGTGGTTGGCTTGGTCGCTTCAGAGGGCAGGTAAGCCTGGACTGGAGTCCTCTATAGGCCTTGACAGGACAAGGACTGTTGATTTCCTTCCATGAAAGACATCAATGAACCAGACAGGTTTTTATGATAAAAAACAAAAATAAAAATACCTGGGAAAAACTCAGCAGGTCTGGCAGCATCTGCGGAGAACAACACAGTTAACGTTTCGAGTCCGTACGACTCTTCAACAGAACTAAGTAAAAATAGAAAAGAGGTGAAATATAAGCTGGTTTAAGGGGGGTGGGGTAGAGCTAGATAGAGGGCCAGTGATAGGTGGAGATTGCCAAAAGATGTCATAGACAAAAGGACAAAGAGGTGTTGAAGGTGGTGATATTAGCTAAGGAATGTGCTAATTAAGGGTAGAAAGCAGGACAAGCAAGGTACAGATAGCCCTAGTGGGGGTGGGGTGAGGTGAAGGGAAGGGATCGAAATAGGCTAAAAGGTAGAGATAAAACAATGGATGGAAATACATTTAAAAATAATGGAAATAGGCGGGAAAAGAAAAATCTATATAAATTATTGGAAAAAAAAGGGGGGGGATCGGAAAGGGGGTGGGGATAGAACCATAGAACACTACAGTACAGAAAACAGGCCATTCGACCCTTCTAGTCTGTGCTGAAATATTATTCCGCTAGTCCCATTGACCTGCACCTAGTCCATAACCCTCCAGACCTCTCCCATCCATGTATCTATCTAATTTATTCTTAAAACTTAAGAGTGAGCCCGCATTTACCACGTCAGATGGTAGCTCGTTCCGCACTCTCACCACTCTCTGAGTGAAGAAGTTCCCCCTAATGTTCCCCCTAAACCTTTCCCCTTTCACCCTAAAGCCATGTCCTCTTGTGTTTATTTCTCCTAATCTAAGTGGAAAGAGCCTACTCGCATTTACTCTGTCTATACCCCTCACAATTTTGTAAACTTCTATCAAATCTCCCCTCATTCTTCTACGCTCCAAGGAATAAAGTCCTAACCTGTTTAATCTTTCCCTGTAACTCAATTCCTTAAGACCCGGCAACATCCTAGTAAATCTTCTCTGCACTCTCTTAATCTTACTGATATCCTTCCTGTAGTTAGGCGACCAGATGGTGGAGAGAGTTCATGATCTAAAATTGTTGAACTCAATATTCAGTCCGGAAGGCTGTAAAGTGCTTAGTCGGAAGATGAGGTGCTGTTCCTCCAGTTTGCGTTGAGCTTCACTGGAATAATGCAGCAGGCCAAGGACGGACATGTGGGCATGAGAGCAGGGTGGAGTGTTTTTATGATAACCCAACAGCTTCTCAGTTGCTTTTACTGATACCGGTATTTTATTTTCAAGTTTCATTTTTTGTAAATTGAATTCAAATTCTGCTATGGTGGGATTTGTACCCAGGTATTCTGGATCATTAGTTAAAGGCCTCTGGATTACTAGTCCAATGACATAATCGCCTTGTATGGAGTGAAGGACAATCACAGCTGACCCTGATAATCCTCAACACATTTGTAGTTCCCAGCTAACTTGGGATCAGGAGTAGGAATCCTGGCTGATTCCTAATGTTCACAACCCTAGCCAAGGGGCACGGAGGAAAATTGTAGCCCCTCATTCCCTCAATGTCACCCCCCCCTCCCCGCCCCATCTGAGATTAGCTCGCTCAGCAAGAGTGTGTATGGCTCGGTTTTGTATCTGGGTTTGCTGACGGCTTCACGTGCTGAGCTGTAATGGCTGATTTCAGAAGCAAAGCGGAAGCGATTGTGGGGTGGCCGCTCTGAGCTGGAAGGTTATGGGTTTAATCCCCAATCCAGAGACTTTCAACGGAGTCCGTTCTGTCTGTTACATCACTGCTGGTTCTCAGAAAGAACAACTGTGTTTAGTCATAGAAAACATAGACATAGAAAATAGGAGCAGGAATGGGTCATTCCACCCTTTAAGCCTGCTCCGCCATTCAATATGATCATGGCTGATCTCAATGCTTTACTCCCGCTCTCTCCCCATACCCCTTGATGCCTTTAGAGTCTAGAAATCTATCTATTTCCTTCTTAAATATATTCAGTGACTTGACCTCCACAGCCTCCTGTGGTAGACAATTCCACAGGTTCACCACCCTCTGAGTGAAGAAGTTTCTCCTCATCTCAGTCCTGAATAGCCTACCCCGTATCCTAAGACTGTGACCCCTTGTTCTAGACTCCCCAGCCCAAGGAAACATCATCCCTGAATCCAGTCTGTCCATCCCTGTCAGAATTTTATACATTTCAATGAGATCCCCTCTCATTCTTCTAAACTCCTACTTGACCCAAACTCTCCTCGTACGACAATCCTGCCATCTCAGGAATCAAAGCCTGGTGAGCCTTCGCTGCACTCCCTCTATGACAAGTATATCCTTTCTTAGGTAAGGAGACCGAATCTACACACAATACTCCAGGTGTGGTCTCACCAAGGCCCTGTATAGCTGCAGTAAGCCATCCTTGCTCCTGTAATCAAGTCGTCTCGCTATGAAAACCAACATGCCATTTGCCTTCCCTGCATCCCTGCTTTTTATCGTAACCCTGTTAAGTTCCTCATCCTCGAGTATCTGTCCAACTCCCTTTTAAAATTATTTGTGGAATCGGTTTCCTCCGTCTTTTCAGATAGAACGTTCCAGAATCCCGACAGTGAAAACTATTCTCTTGTCTCTTCTAGACCTTTGGCAATGAACCTATTATCTCTGGTTATTCAGCTAGAAGATTTTCTCCATGTGTTCCATCAAATCCTCTTGTTGTCTTGGAAACTTCTGCCACAGTCCCCCCTTAACCTTCTACGATTCAAGGAGAAAAGTCTGAACTTTTCCAACCCCTCCTTTCCCTGGTAACACCCTGACTAACCTTTTTTTAAATTCTTTCATGGGATATGAGTGTTGCCCATCCTTAATTGCCCTTGAACTGAGTAGCATGCTTGCTAGGCCTTTTCAGAAGACAGTTCAGAGTCAACCACGTTGCTGTGGATCTGGAGTCAGACATGGGCCAGAAAAGGTAAGGATTAAAGGGCATTAGTAAACCAGATGGGTTTTTACAACAACCGCTGATAGTTGTCATGGTCACCATTACTGAGACTAGTTTTATATTTCCAGATTTATTAATTGAATTTAAATTCCACCAGCTGCTGTGGTGGGATTTGAACCCTTGTCCCCCAGAGCATTAGCCTGGGCCTCTGGGTTACGAGTCCAAACACTATGCTACCTCTTTTCAACACATTTGCATCTTTCTTGAGGAGTGGTGCCCAGGATTGTTCACCATACATATGCTGAGGCCTAACCAGTGATTTATAAAGTAATAACTTGGATCTCTATGTCTTCATATTCTATTCCTCCATCTTTAAACCCATAGCTGATGTTTTTGTTATAAACCCCTGATCAGCTTACCCTGCCACCTTTAAGGATTTGTGCATATGGACATCTCTGCTCATTTGAACTTTTCAAAATCACTATTTCTAGTATACTATCCTTCCATATTAATCTCTCCCCAAGTGCATCATTTTACACTTCACCACATTGAGTTCCTTCTGCCATCCTTCTGCCCATCTCACTATCCTATCAATGTCATCCTGAAACCTGTAACTATCCTCATCATGGCCCACTACCTTTGCCAAGTTTCGGGTCATCTGCAAACTGTATAATGCTGCTCCCTACACTTGAGTCTAGGCCATTTATAAACATTGCAAAGAGTAATTATCTTTGAGGAACACAACTAAAAAACAGGCTCTGGTCTAGAACACATCCATTCACCACCACCCATTGCTTCCTATCACTGTGCCAATTTTGTAACAATGCTGCCACTTTCAGAGGACTAGTGGTGCAGTGGGTAGCAGACCTGCTCCTGAGCCAAAAGCTCTGGGTTTGAGTCCCACCCCAGGACTTGATGGCCAAGCAAGTGTGTTCATAACGCGGTCAAACGGGTTGAGTATCAACCTGTTAAAATCCTCCCAACACACATGAATGGCTGGCGATGAGAGTGGGAAAGATTCCTGGTCAGCCATGTGATCGAAAGAATGTTAAACCCGCTATCATCACTGTCCATAACTCCAGACTACAACATGCATGTAAAAGGAGCATGTTGTCACAGCAACTAGGATTCAGAGTGAACTGTAGCACCACTGCCACGTTTCCCTTAGTTCCATAGGCTTCCACCTTCTTAATAAGCCTTCTGTGTGGCACTTTGTTGAATGTCTTCTGAAGAATCATGTGTACGGCATCTACTACACCACCTTGATCAACCTTGTTTGTTACTTCATCAAAGAATTGAGCACACAATCTAGGCTAATGGTCCCAGTGCAGTGCTGAGGGATTGCTGCACTGTTGAAAGTACTGTCTCTTGGGGGAGATATTAAACCGTGGCTCCCTCTGCCCTCTCAGGTGGATGTAAAAAAAAACCCACGGCACGATTATCAAAGAAGAGTGAAGGACTTTCCCTCAACTTACATGACTGAAAAAAGAATATCTGCACATTGTCACATTGCTGTTTGTGGGATCTTACTGTGCATTTATTGGCTTTTATGTTTCCTACATTACAACAGGCACTGTGCTTCAAAAAAGTACTTAAGTGAGTATAAAAAGCTTCTGGGATGCCCTGAAGTCATGAAAGGTGCTATATAAATGCAAGTCTTTCTTTACTTGTGTCAATTAAACCCAACAACTTCACTTCCCACCCCCCCACACATCCACCAATTGACGAAAACTCACGAGTTGGTTGTAACCAGCCGTGCTACACCCCACTTGCCGCTCCATGGTGATCCACCTACTGGCCTGCCTTCCATCCCGCCGCCCCGTATGGAGCACCCTTCCCGAGTCAGATCTACCAGCGGACATCCTTTGGATCAAGGAATGGGAAACGCGGGAAGTGACTAACAAATTCCTTGTGACAGACTCCCCATCTGTCGAATGGCAGGCTACCGTGGTGACAATGGTCCTTGCTAAGCAGACTCAGGCCAGGCCAGGGCCCCTGTGTAGCCAACCGCCACCCGCTGGGGCCTCAGTACAAACCCCTTACGCACCTGTGGAGAGACACAAACAATGCTGCACATTACCGAGGAGCATCCCCTCTACTGACAAACTGGCAGACTAATCACCTTAAACTCAGCAAATGGCGAGGCTATCACATGGGATTTGCATTCGCTAAGTAAAATAAATAACACCAACTTGTTTTTGAAGAGGCTTTTTAAAAGAGTAACGCCCCAAGCTGCAGCATAGAGGGTCAATCAAAGTAAAACATGGGCCCCAAGAAGGGAGATATTGAGGTCAAAGCTTGGTCAAAGAGAAGAATTTTAAGGCGAATTTTAAAGGATGACAGGGAGGTGGAGTGGAGCGCTTTAGGGAGGGAACTCCATAGCTTGCAGGTTTCCAGAATGACTACGCCTGGGGTTCTTCAGCATTGGGGAATATTCCCTCAGGGTGGGATGCCTAAGCTGATACTCTCCATCTCTCAGCTTCATAGTCCATTTGGGGAATGGAGTCATCCCAACACAGAAAGGGGCCATTCGGCTCATCAAGTCCATGCCAGCTCTCCGTACCGCAATCCAATCAGTCCCATCCCCCTCAGAACCCTGCAAGTCTATTTTCCACCAGTGCCCGTCCAATTTCCTTTCAAAATTATTCGTTGTCTCTGCTTCCACTGCCTGGGTGGGCAGCGAGTCCCAGGTCACTACCCCTCGCTGTGCAAGCAAGTTCTTCCTCACATCCCCCACCCCGCATCTCTTGCCTAAAACCTTAAACCTATGTCTCCTGTGTTATAATACGTTGCTCATTCACTGAGTAAAGCAGGAATCTGGAGCCAGTCTTCCCTTAACATTGGTTTATTCACAAAATCCTGAGAACGCACCCACAGACTCCCATTTCCTTCCCCCACCACTGGTTCTTATATATATTTAAGAATAATTTCCTAACCTTTCCCCAATTAGTAACAGCTTGGGGGAGTAATTAGTAACTAGGAGAGACAGCGATGTAGTGGTACAGTCACTGAGCTAGTAATCTCGAGGCCCAGGCTAATGTTGCAGGGACATGTGTTCAAATCCCACCACGGCAACTGTGGAATTAAAATTTGCTTAATTTAAAGAAACACCTAAAATTTAAAAGTAATGGTGACCATGAAACCATTGTTATTAAAACCCATCTGGTTCACTAATGCCCCTTTAGGGAAGGAAATCTGCCATCCTTACCCAGTCTGGCTTACATGTGACTCCAGACCCACAGCAATGTGGTTGACTCTTAACTGCCCCTCTGATATGGCCGAGTGAGCCACTCAGTTCAAGGGCAATTGGGGATGGGCAACAAATGCTGGCCTGGCCAGTGTTGCCCACATCCTGTGAAAGAATTAAAAAAAGCCTCCCTCACTGACAACCAGAACGTGCACTTCATTGTGACAGGATTGCAACGTTAACGCTCTTGTACCAGCAATGACGGGGGATGGCCTGCCAGTTATAGCCAAGCGGTGTGTGCTGCTGGACACATTACTGAGGATATTGTCAATGATCTATCCAGCCTCTGTTCAACCAAATGTTATCCTCATTCAGCAAGACGGAGAGCTAGGGGATAAATAATAAATCTCACTGAAGACAAAAGGTCAGATTGAGTTCTCTGAAGGATCTTATCTTCATTCCACTCACAGTCTTCCCCACCCCCACTCCTTCCTCTCTAATCCTTTCCTCTCCCTGATATGTATTCATATCTCAGCTCTGCACGTTTGCTGGCTGAGTCAACGAGCAGAATTCCAAGTACCTGAGAGGCGCTGAATCACATTCCTGCCATCTTCAGTGACTTCAGCACTTCACCAGCCCCTCTCTCTCTCCCCGATCACCAGTGAAGATCGTCCCAGGTTTTAACTCCTTCAGTCACATTGAACAACCCTCCTCTGCCCCATTCTCCTCACACCCCCCCACCACCCCCTCTCCTGAAGGGATTGAGTCTTGCTGGAGTACACACCCAGCAAGCTAGTAACACACACAACTGGACGCACTCACCGTGTGACATCCACAGGCTCTTCGGCTGTGCACACCATCACGCAAACCCTAGACATTTTTCCATCACCCAATTGCACTGCGTAGAATCCAGTGAATTAAACCCCTTTCCCCTTCAGTTCCCACTCTATCAAATTCCACTGGATTGAATTGCTTGCTATTGGTGCCTGTTGAATTACAGAATAGTTACAGCTCAGAAAGAGGCCATTCTGCCCATTGTATCCATACTGGCTATCTGCAAGAGCAAATTGCCTAGTCCCTAGTCCCGTGCTTTTTCCCTGTAGCCTGAAGTTTTTTTCTACTGAGATAATGATCCAAATCTCTTTTTGAAAGCCACGATTGAACCCACCTCCGGCGCACTCTCAGGCAGCGCATTCCAGAACCTAACCGCTCGCTGCGTAAAAGAAGGGTTTTTTCCTCATGTCGCCATTGCTTCTTTTGCCAAGACTGGATGTTGGGCAGTTCGCAGAGAGCTGTGAGTGTCTGGAGTGTGATAGTGAGTCCTGCTGATTCTCTACCTACTTGAGGAAGCTGGACTGGTTCCTGACAGGGGCAGTGATCACATCATGTAGAGGGTAAGCGCGTTTATCGATAACACTTGGTCCATTTGCCCACCTGGGCTTGTTTCGGTTGCTTGAGAGGGGTGGTTGGAGAGGAATTTTCCGGAACAATATTTTTTGCCTGAGAATACCTGACTGTGGTGGGGGAGATTGGGGAGGGGGAGGGGGAAGGCAGTGTGTGGGAAATCCCTGGTCACAATGCTCCAGCCGTTAATGAGAAAGAAAGAAAAACTTGCATTTATATAGTGCCTTTCACAACCCTGGGCTATCCCCAAGCGTTTCACAGTCAATGAAGCTCTATGAAATGTAGTCACTGCTGTAACAAATGGGGAGGTGGTGATATGATGGTCGTGTCACTAGGTTAGTAATCCAGAGGCCCAGGCTAATGTTCTGGGCACACAGGTTCAAATCCCACCACAGCAGCTCATGGAATTTAAAAATCCAAATGTATAAATTTGGACTTGAATGCTAATCTTAGCAACAGTGCCATGATCATCAATTGTTGGGAAAATCTATCTGATTCACTAATTCCCTCTTTTATTCATTCATGGGATGTGGGCGCCGCTGGCTAGGCCTGTATTTGTTGCCCATCCCTAATTTCCCTTGAGAATTGCCTTCTTGAACCGCTGCAGCCCTTTCCTTTTTAGGGAAGGAAATCTGCTACGACGAAGTCTATGTGTGACTTCAAACTCACAGGAATACAAACACACAAATGAGGAGCAGGAATAGGCCACTCGGCCCCTCGAGCCTGCTCTGCCATTTAATAAGATCATGGCTGATCTGATAGTAACCTCGATTCCACATTCCCGCCTTCCCCCCCCCCCCCCCCCCCAACCCCCCCGATAACCTTTCACCCCCTTGCTTATGATGGGGGTGAAAGGTTATCGGGGGTAGGCGGGGAAGGTGGCTAACTCTTAGCCGAGCAAACCCCTCAGTTGTGCCGAACTGCTGTAGACAATGGATGGACGGCAGCGGTTCAAGAAGGTGGCTCACGACCACTTTCTCAAGGGGCAGTTAGCGACGGGAAACCAATGCTGGCCTTGCCAGCGACGCCCACATCCCGTGAAAGGATAAAACAAATGACGTGGCAAACGTGCACAGCAAGAACCCACAAGCTGCAATGAGATAAATTACCAGATAACCTGTTTTTTTAAAAACAATAATGTTTCTTGAAGGTTCAATGTTGGGCGGGACACTGGGGAGAACTCCCCGCTTCCAATAAACCGATCAAGAGCATGTAGCTCATACTCTGGAACTCCCTGACATGAAGTGGGGTTTGGGGAGGGGGGAAGGTGGGGAGGGGTGGAGCTTCTGTTCTTGGCAGCGAAAGAGTTAAATCTTTCGACCAATATCTGAAAATTAAGTCCCTTATTTGCAGTTTGGTTCTCCGATTATCTTCTGGATAATGGGCTGATTGACATACAAACTTGCCTCAACAGGGGGAGGTAATAATCCATTTACACGTGACTCTAGAACACCTTATACAGAAAATAACGTTTCAATGCACTTTTTGACTTTATGGGACAGCTGCCCATTGGGTAGACAATTCAGGTCTTCGAAGTTTCAGAAGGTTTCAGTAAAAATTGTATCGTTAGTTACTTTCTGTCACATTAGGTGGAACATTCCAATTGGTTGTTTTATTCATTAGCCTATTCACTCCCTCCACCACCGATGCACAGTAGCAGCAGTGTGTACCATCTACAAGACGCACTGCAACAACTCCCCAAGACTGCTTTGACAGCACCTTCCAAACCCACGACCTCTAAAGCCTAGAAGGACAAGAACTGTACCCCAATGAGAATCAGTGTGTGTGGAACTGTATCCCAGTGAGAGTCAGTGTGTGTGGAACTGTACCCCAGTGAGAGTCAGTGTGTGTGGAACTGTACGCCAGTGAGGGTCAGTGTGTGTGGAACTGTACCCCAGTGAGAGTCAGTGTGTGTGGAACTGTATCCCAGTGAGAGTCAGTGTGCGTGTGGAACTGTACCCCAGTGAGGGTTAGTGTGTGTGGGACCCGTACCCTAGTGAGAGTCAGTGTGTGTGGAACTGTATCCCAGTGAGAGTCAGTGTGTGGAACTGTATCCCAATGAGAATCAGTGCATGTGGAACTGTATCCCAGTGAGGGTCAGTGTGTGTGGAACTGTACCCCAGTGAGAGTCAGTGTGTGTGTGGAACTGTACCCCAGTGAGGGTCAGTGTGTGTGGGACCCGTACCCCAGTGAGAGTCAGTGTGTGTGGAACTGTATCCCAGTGAGAGTCAGTGTGTGGAACTGTATCCCAATGAGAATCAGTGCATGTGGAACTGTATCCCAGTGAGAATCAGTGTGTGTGTGGAGCTGTACCCCAGTGTGAGTCAGTGTGTGTGTGGAACTGTACCCCAGTGAGAGTCAGTGTGTGTGGGACTGTACACCAGTGAGAGTCAGTGTGTGTGTGGAACTGTACCCCAGTGAGGGTCAGTGTGTGTGGGACCCGTACCCCAGTGAGAGTCAGTGTGTGTGGAACTGTATCCCAGTGAGAGTCAGTGTGTGGAACTGTATCCCAATGAGAATCAGTGCATGTGGAACTGTATCCCAGTGAGAGTCAGTGTGTGTGTGGAGCTGTACCCCAGTGTGAGTCAGTGTGTGTGTGGAACTGTACGCCAGTGAGAGTCAGTGTGTGTGGAACTGTACGCCAGTGAGAGTCAGTGTGTGTGGAACTGTACGCCAGTGAGAGCCAGTGTGTGTGGAACTGTACGCCAGTGAGGGTCAGTGTGTGTGGAACTGTGTCCCAGTGAGAGTCAGTGTGTGTGTGGAGCTGTACCCCAGTGTGAGTCAGTGTGTGTGTGGAACTGTACCCCAGTGAGAGTCAGTGTGTGTGGAACTGTACGCCAGTGAGAGTCAGTGTATGTGTGGAACTGTACCCCAGTGAGAGTCAGTACCTATAAGAGAGGATGGGACTCTAGATCTGAAAAAGAGACAAGCAAGATGCTTTGACCAATGTTGCCCTGTAATGGTGCTGCCACCTGTTGACATATTAAGGAACATAACGCATTGGTAGATGAATAAAAAGCAATAAAATTTAAATTATTTGTTAAATGTCGATTAAAGAGCATGTTTTATGTGATGGGACTGGGTCGATGTGTAAGATAATATGAGATCATTACTAATGAGTCGAGTTATTAAAACAATGCAGCAGATTACTGATACTGTTACACGCACTTAGTGGGAGGATACAATATTTTATACTGATTGATGTCTTGTTAATAACATTTGTAATTAACAAACTGGGCATGAAGGGAGATGAAAGAGGGTGTGTGCACATGAGGTGTACAAAACCTTTAATGTGTCACTGGTAAATCAGCCATGACGTTGGCCACAATCAGTTTACAAACTAGTCGGCAATGGAATTAGGAGGGAGAGTTCAGATACCGGCTCCACAGTGCCGCCTACTGGACACAGCCTGCAACTACACCGTTACAGGCAACTCTTGACAGACAGGTTCCCCACTCTCAATGTTTACATTGGCGATTTCAATGTTAAATGTGCACCTAAAGGCATGATCAAAGACACAGTCACAGAAAGTTGGGCAAGACGTGTTTGTGCATGGGTGCAGATGGTTGCTTGCACGGGTACTTGATGAATATGAAGATTGGACCTCACGGTGGACCGAGTAGTTTAGGCTGATCTTGGCTCTCATAATCTTTATATTAAATGCTCGGTCAGATTTTGAATTCTGCGGCAGGGCAGGCTTCGTTTTCCCCCTCACCCCCTGCCCAATGATTTGGAACGGCCAAATTTTAGCCAAGCACAGAGTGTAAAGCAAACTCCATGGGTGAGACTGATGGAAAATCTGATTGGTATAATGTGAGAGGAGGCTCTTATCAAACAAATTAGCCTGGGTTTCCACGTGGGTGGGTATTCTCTGCTTGGCTTTGTTCCATATGAATGTTGAGTGCACTCACATGTTTGCCAGATATCTAAGGAAGGATATACTTGCCATAGAGGGAGTGCAATGAAAGTTCAGCAGACTGATCCCTGGGATGGTGACTGGCCTATGAGGGGAGATTGAGGAGACTGGGCCTGTATTCTCCAGAACTCAGAAGAATGAAAGGTTACCTCATTGGAAGGTACAAAATCCTTCAGGTGCTAGACCGGGCAGATGTAGGAAGGACATTTCCCCTGGCTGGGGGGATCTAAAACCAGGGGACACAGTCTCAGAATAAGGGACAAGCCATTTAGGACTGAGATGAGGAGGAATTTCTTCACTCAGTGGGGGGTGAATCTTTGGAATTCTCTACCCCAGAGGACTGTGGAGGCTCAGTTACTGAGTATGTTCCAGACAGAGATCGATAGATTTCTAGATACTAAAGATATCAAGGGATACGGGGATAGTGCAGGAAAATGGCATTGAGGTAGAAGAGTAGCCATGGTCTAGTTGAATGGCGGAGCAGTCTTGAGGGGCTGAATATCCCACTCCCTGCTCCTATTTCTTTTTCCAAACTGGCAAGCTTGATGGGAACAGTAAATAGTGGCAATGGGAGCAGGATGTTGCAAATGGACATTGATGGATGAAAAACTGGGACGTAAAGAGTTTAGCGAGTATTGAAGGCTGGCTCATTCCAAGATCCAGGACTACCTGATGGATGATGCACTAAAGCTTGGGGCAGCCACTGCAAAGGTTCAATGGGGAAAGGCCACAGTCTAAGGTCCGCCCACCCATAATATACTGAGGGACAGGAACCTGTGTAAAACTCTCGGGGCTGCATGCACCAGAGAATGTTTGTTGTAAATGTAACCTGTAATTGTAAGTGTAATGAGGCACCTCACAGTGTAACAGACTGAACTGAAATAAATTGGTTTGTATTGCGCTTTATGTAATGTCAAATTTGAACTGTTAGGTAATGTACTTTTACAAATTTAAGAATAAAATATATTTTTTGAAAAATCTGGGCCATGAGTTCAGCAAGGGAAGATGTGAGATTGCCAACTTTAACTCCAATCCAAGAGAGATGAGACTGAGTATTTTTTAAATAGCACAAAGCCACAAACATTTTTCTTATTCGTTCATGGGATGTGGGCGTCGCTGGCTGGGCCAGCATTTATTGCCCATCCCTAATTGCCCCTTGAGAAGGTGGGGGTGAGCCGCAGTCCATGTGGTGTAGGTACACCCACAGTGCTGTTAGGGAGGGAGCTCCAGGATTGTGACCCAGTGACAGTGAAGGAACGGCCGATATATTTCCAGGTCAGGATGGTGTGTAGCTTGGAGGGGAACTTGGTCTCTGCGGGAATTAAAGGATATGGAGAATGGGCTTGGGTTGAAGGCCAGGATCAGCCCTGATCATATTGAATGGCGGAGCAGGCTCGATGGGCCGTGTGGTCTACTCCCGCTCCTATTCCTTGCGTTCTTGTGAACTTGTCCGACGGAATCCAGCAAAGGCTATCTGGATGACCGGTATATTCTCTGGTGGTTTCTTTGCTTTGGGGAGAGTTAGATCAGTCCTTTAAGTGTCTGTGAGGCCTGTCTTTCTCAACCTTACGTGAGAGTGATCACCTGAGGAGTACGCCCGATCCAGAATAGCCCCGAAAAGAGGCGGGGATTATAATCCACTTCACTTGCGGGGGGTGCTGTTCCAAGTGTGGGTTTGGAAGGTGCTGTTCATCGGCCTTGTGGAAGAGGCAAGCAATTTGGGTTTCCATGCCCAAGAATCACTAAAAGCCCATGCAAAACTGGTGCCTTACGACCATAGGTTGGACAGACTGGGCTTGTTTCCACTGGAATTTAGAAGAGTGAGGGGTGATTTGATTGAAGTATACAAGACCCTGAACGGCCTCGACAAGGTGGACGTGGAAAGGATGTTTCCCCTTGTGGGTGAGCCCAGGACTAGGGGGGCACTGTTTTAAAATTAGGGGTCGCCCTTTTGGGACAGAGATGAGGAGAAATATTTTCTCTCAGAGGGTTGTGCGACTTTGGAACTCTCTGCCTCAGAAGGTGATGGAGATGGGGGTCATTGAATATTTTTAAGGCGGAGGTAGATAGATTCTTGTGAGGTGAGAGAATCTAAGATTATTGCGGGGTAGATGAGAATGTGGAATTCGAAACAAAAACAGATCAGCCATGATCTTATTGAATGGCAGAGCAGGCTCAAGGGGCAGAATGGCCTATTCCTGCCCCTATTTCGAATGCTTGTATGTTCATATGTACAATGAACTTTTAGTGTTCATCTCAAAGGGGCTGGAACAGAAACATTGGAAATTATGCTAGGGTTGCCAACCCTCCAGGATTGGCCTGGAGTCTCCTCCAGGAATTGAAGATCAATCTCCAGGACACTGCTGTGGGCAACCCTGGGAAAAAATCATCGGGACATTAAAAAAGATTGTTTCTTTTTGTCATTTTCTTCTCTTTACCAGGTATAAAAAGATTGAAAATGGGGAGTAAAAAGGCTGTTTGGTTGACAGTCAAGCATCATCCAGTTGAGTAATGAGTCTTTTTGCTTTCCAGTTGGTATAGGAAGGCCGTACGTAACAAGGATGGACATGTTGGCCAATTAACGGCTGGAGCGTGGGGGCGAGTCATGTGATGAAACCTCCAGGAATACATTTAATCACAGTTGGCAACCCTATATGCTACAGGTATATAAAGGTCTGACTATTCCCCATTTACAGCACCTATAATTCTGGGCATGGCACCTTTTTTTTTTATTCATTCATGGGATGTGGTCTTCGCTGGTGGAGCCAGCATTTATTGTCCATCCCTAATTGCCCTTGAGAAGGTGGTGGTGAGCTGCCTTCTTGAACCGCTGCACTCCATGTGGTGTGGGTACACCCACAGTGCTGTTAGGGAGGGAGTTCCAGGATTTTGACCCAGTGAAACTGAAGGAACGGGTGATATATTTCCAAGTCAAGATGGTGAGTGGTTTGGAGGGGAACTTGCAGGTGGTGGTGTTCCCATGTATCTGCTGCCCTTGTCCTTCTAGGTGGTTGAGGTCGAGGGTTTGGAAGTTGCTGTCAAAGGATTTAGTCAGATTCCTTTAGGTAAGGGCATTATAGCTTATAGAAACCATGGTGGGTAGGTGGAGTTAGGATACAGAACAGCCATGATTCAATTAAATGGCAGAAAAAGTTTGAGGGGCTGAATGGCCTCCTGTTCTTATGTTCCTAGATGAATGATTACTTTTCCCCTTTATTTATTCGTTCATGGGATGTGGGCGACACTGGCAAGGCCAGCATTTGTTGCCCATTCCTAATTGCCCTTGAACTGAGTGGCTTGCTAGGTTTCTTCATTGGGTAGTTAAGAGTCAACCACATTGCTGTGGGTGTGGAATCACATATAGGCCAGACCTGGTAAGGATGGCAGATTTCCTTCCCTAAAGGACGTTAGTGAACCAGATGGGTTTTTACAAGAAGTTTCATGGTCACCATTACTGAGACTGGCATTATATTCCAGATTTTAAAAAAATTATTGAATTTAAATTCCACCAGGTTCCATGGTTGAATTTGAACCCATTTCCCCAGAGCGTTAGCCTGGCCTCTGGATTACTGCTGGCGCTGGTGAGCTGCCTTCTTGAACCGCTGCAGTCCATGTGGTGTCGGTACACCCACAGTGCTGTTAGGGAGGGAGTTCCGGGATTTTGACCCAGCAACAGTGGAGGAACGGTGATATATTTCCAAGTCAGGATGGTGAGTGGCTTTGAGGGGAACTTCCATGTGGTGGTGTTCCCATGTGTCTGCTGCCCTTATCCTTCTGGGTGGTAGAGGTTGTGGGTTTGGAAGGTGCTGTCTAAGGAGCCTTGGTGAGTTTCTGCAGTGCGTCTTGTAGATGGTACACACTGCTGCTACTGTGCATCGGTGGTGAAGGGAGTGAATGTTTGTGGATGGGGTGCCAATCAAGCGGGCTGCTTTATCCTGGATGGTGTCGAGCTTCTTGAGTGTTGTGGAAGCTGTGCTCATCCAAGCAAGTGGGGAGTATTCCATCACACTCCTGACTTGTGCTTTGTAGATGGTGGACAGGCTTTGGGGAGTCAGGAGGTGAGTTACTCGCCTCAGAATTCCCAGCCTCTGAGCTGCTCTTGTAGCTACAGTGTTTATACGGTAGTAAAGTTCAGTTTCTGGAAATTTAAGAAGAGCAGGAGTAGGCCATTCAGCCCCTCAAGCCTGCTCCACCATTCAATACAATCATGGCTGATATTCTACCTCAGCTCCAGCTCCCTGCTTATTCCCCACATCCCTCGATTCCCTCTGCATCCAAAGAATTTATCGATCTCAGTCTTGAATGTATTCAACAATGGAGTATCCACAACCTTCTGGAGTAGAGAATTCCAGAGATTCACAACCCCCTGAGTGAAGAAATTTCTCCTCAACTCAGTCCAAAATGGCCGACCCCTCTCTGACACCATTGGAAAAAAAGAAAGATTTACATTTAAATAGCAGCTTTCATGACCACCAGACATCTCAAGGCACTTTACTTTTCAAGTATAGTCATTATTGTAATCAGTTTGCACACAGCAACCAGTTGTGTCCAATTTAGTCCACATTGGCCAGTTTAGAATAAAGTAGCCCATGTAAGCTCCACACCCCAACCTCTTCACTGACAGTGGATAAATACACTACCTGGCCTGGCTTGTTCATTGGTGTCATCTTCCTTCCACAAGGTTGGTTGCTAAGGATCTCCACCTCTGTTTGTCCTGTGCTGTCCTTACACATTCCACATAGGGTCATCTCCAGTCCATTATGTCTGTCATCCACCTTTTCCTTGGTTTTCCTCTCCTATATTCTCCATCAAACTTGCTCTTCAATAATGGTCTGTGCCTCCCGTCTACTCTAATGGGCTGATCAGAATATTGTAATTCCTCTCTTTGGTGTTCAGCACTAATTCCCTCTTTTCTCCAGCCATTTCCAGCACTTTCTCATTAATCTTTCTGTTTGTGTAAGTTATGCAGAACACCCTCGTTTATGTCCATATCTTGAATGCTTTCAGTTTATCAATAATCTCTATGGTTGTTGACCATGTCTTCAAGGCAAATTACATGGATAACAAAGTTGTTGTAGGGTGTTGGAGACCATTCGTTGGGTCTTAATGAAGTCTTTGTAGTCTTAAGTAGGGTAACTGTATATTTTTATTAACTACCAGTATTATGCACATAAACACAGTCAGTGGTACAAGTTAGGAGCAGCCTCCATACTTGCTTGTGCACGTGGCTCTGTCCAACACTAGACTGACCATTGGGTGCGTGTCATGTGCTCTCTTACATCACTGTGTGGGCGGTACTGTACTCAGTCCCATGTTAACCCTATATGTGCCAGACCCTTATACTACAAAAGTGTAGCACCTCAGCATTCTTTTCCTAAGATTCAGATTCATTTTCTTTGATGTTAAAATGTCCTTCATTCTGACAAGGCTTATCTTGGCTATTAGAATTCCGATCTCACAATCACATCTCCTATCACTTGGGATAATCTGCCCAAAGTATGTGAACTTTTTCACTTGGCCCAGGACGTGTCCATTTACTCCATTTTCCAATTCTGGGGTTAGCTCCCCGCCTCTGAGCACATAAACTTGGACTCAATTCCCCAGTCTGCACCCATTGCCATGGTCAGATAGCTTTGCTGACACTTAATGTCTTATTTACTATATGAAGAGCGGCCCTTTGTCATCGAGTCATAGACGTTTTCAGCACAGAAGGAGGCCATTCGGCCCATCGTGTCCGCGTCGGTCAACAAAGATCTGACTACACTCATCCCATTTTCCAGCGCTTGGCCCATAGCCCTGGAGTCTATGGTAACGCAAGTGAATATCTAAATACTTCTTAAATGTTACGAGAGTTCCTGACTCAACCACCATTTCAGACAGTAAGTCCCACCATCCTCTGGGTGAAAAAATTTCTCCTCAACTCACCTCTTAGCCTTCTACCTCTTACCTTAAATCTATGCCCCCTGGTTATTGACCCCTCTACTAATGGAAAAAGTGCCTTCCTATCCACCCCATCTATGCCCCTCATAATCTTATACACCTCTATCAGGTCCCCTCTCAACCTTCGCTGCTCCAAGGAAAACAACCCCAGCCTATCCAATCTTTCCTCATAGCTCAGACCCTCCAGCCCAGGCAGCATCCTGGTAAATCTCCTCTGCAACTTCTCCAGTGCTATCATATCCTTCCCATAATGTGGTGACCAGAACTGCACACAGTACTCCAGTTGTGGCCTAACCAGCGTTTTATACAGTTCCAGCATAACCTCCCTGCTCTTGTATTCTTTGCCTCGGCTAATAAAGGCAAGTATCCCATCTGCCTTCTTAACCACCTTATCTACCTGCCCTGCTACCTTCAGGGACCTGTGGACATGCACACCTAGGTCCCTCTGATCTTCAGTACTTTCCAGGGTCCTACCATTCATAGTGTGATCCCTTGCCTTGTTAGCCCTCCCCAAATGCACTACCACACACTTTTCCTGGTTGAATTCCATTTGCCACTGCTCTGCCCACCTGACCAGTCCATTGATATCCTCCTGCAGTTTACGGCTATCCTCCTCACTATTTACCACCCTACCCATTTTCGTGTCTTCCACGAACTTCTTGATCATACCCCTAAATTTAAGTGCAAATCGTTTATGTACACCATTTTGGGTGAGGTAGCAGAGAGACCTTCCTTCTATTTATTACACCCCAACAAAGAATCAAATTCCCTTCTCCGGCTGGAGTGGAGGGACAAGAAAATGAGAGAATTGATCACCTCTGTAATAACAGCTGCTGGAGAGACAGTTCCTGGTACAACCACAAGAGGGCAGGAGTGTTACAGTATCCGCTCAGCTTCAACCTCCAGTCAATCACTTCACTCACTCAATCCAACAACAGCAACTTGTATTTATATGGCACCTGTATTTTCACATGAGCAGAAGAAAGCACAGGTTGACACCACGTCACATGAAGCAATACTAGGGAAAATGTTCAAATACTTGGTCAAAGAGGTAGGTTTTAAGGTAGGGAGAGACGGAGAGGTTTAGGAAGGGAATTGCAGAGCTTGGGGCCTAGGCAGCTGAAGGCACGGCCGCCAATGGTGGAGCGATTAAAATTAGGGATGGGCAAGAGGCCAGAATTAGAGGAGGGCAGAGATTACGGAGGTTTGTGGGGCTGGAGGAGATTACAGAGATAGGGAGGTGTGAGGCCTTGGAGGGATTTGAAAACATGGATGGTAATTTTAAAATTGGGGCGATCCTGTACTAGGAGCCAGTGCAGGTAAGCGGGCACACGGGTGATAGGGGAACGGGATTTGCTGCGAGTTAGGACACAGGCAGCAGATGCACTGCAGCAACTCGCCAAGGCTCCTTCGACAGCACCTGCCAAACATATGACCACTACCATCTAGAAGGACAAGGGCAGCAGACACATGGGAACACCACCACCTGCAAGTTCCCTTCCAAGCCACTCATCATCCTGGCTTGGAAATATATCGGCCGTTCCTTCACTGTCGCTGGGTCAAAATCCTGGAACTCCCTCCCTAACAGCACTGTGGGTGTACCTACACCACATGGGCTGCAGCGGTTCAAGAAGGCAGCTCACCACCACCTTCTCAAGGGGCAATTAGGGATGGGTAATAAATGCTGGCCCAGCCAGCGAAGCCCACATCCTGTGAATGAATAAAGAAAGCAGAGTTTTGGATCGCCTTAAGTTTGTGGAGGGGAGAATGTGGGAGGCCAGCTAGGAGAGTGTTAGAATGGTCAGGCTGTGAGGGAGCAAAGGCATGAACGAGGGATTCAGATGAGCTGTGACGGGCAAAATCCAGGGGCAAAGTGATGATTAGCCCTCGCTGCAGCCCAAACTTCTTTTTGGACAATTAGCCCACAACACTCAGCAGTAAAATGGATCCTGATTAACTCGAGGCCCGTCAGACCAACATTTCAGCAACAACAACAACAGCTTGCATTTATACGGCAGCTATTGTCAGCCATGCCTCAGAGGGTAGCACTCTCACCTCTCAATGAAACATTGTGGGTTTAAGTCTCACTCCAGCCAAACACAAAACTCTATGCAGCACAGTATTGAGGGAGTGCTGCACTGTCAGTGGTGTTGTCTGTCGAATGAGATGCTAAACTGAGGCCCTGTCAGGTGGGTGTAAAAGATCCCATGGCATTATATCTCAAAAAAGAGCAGGGGAGTTCTCCCTGGTGTCCTGGCCGGCATTAATCCCTTAAACAACATTACAAAAACAGATTATCTGATTATTATTTCTTTGTGGGAGCTTGCTGTGCGCAAATTGGCTGCCACATTTCCTGCATTACAACAGCGACTACACTTCAGAAAAGTACTTCATTGGCTGTAAAGCGCTTTGCAATGTCTGGTGGTCAGGAAAGGTGCTAGTTTCTCAGCTTTGGTCACAGACCTTTGGAGAATGATGCACTAAAACATCCAGATCTCTCCTGTTCACTGTTTGACTTTAATCCTGTTCCCTGTCCGGTGTGTTTAGCATTTGAGCTGCCTAATCTTACACTTCTCTAAGTTAAACATCATTTGTCAAGCATGGGTCCAATCCCCCAGCACATCGAGATCTGCGTGCAGCTATTAGGTGTCTTCTACAACCCCGACTCTCCCACCTTATCTTGGTGTCATCCATAAACAACACTCAACACCGACATCTCGATCATTAATGAAAATAGCAAAAGCCCCTAACGCCAATCACTGTGGATTTCCAATTGTACCTGGTCTCCAAGCAGATCCATTGACAACCACTTTCTACCAACAGGCTTTCAACCAATTTTCAATTCACATCGTCAGATTACCAGTGACTTCACAAGAGTCTGTCCTGTCAAGAAATCTCTTATCAAATCTCTTATCCCTGGGGTGGGACTATGACCCCACGACCTCTAATGCAGAGCTAAGAGTACTTTACAGCTCACTGACTGAGTCACTGGCAGACAGTGAACAAGCAATGGGAACATGCTGGAGGCAGTGGTCCACTGGAGGGGACATGGGTCAAATCAGGGAGCACTGAGCATGGAACCATCTACTGTTCTAATAAAGGAAGAACTGTTCCCATATCCTGCGTCCATCGATGCTTCTGTTCTCCTGCTTCAAGGTTGCCATCTCATATCTGTGTCTGTTGTCGTTTTATGTGTTTCTTTTGCACTTTTTCATTGCTGGCTGAGAGAGCAAAATGGAGGCATAACTATCCCAGCATGCACTGCAGTTGTGAAAGCTCTCTATTCGGTCACCTATTGTAATAAATACTCCTCAGGTCTCCTGTAAGTGTTGATTCCTGCTGGGGTAAAAGGATCTTTACCAGTTGTCTCTCCACCCAATTGCGAGCCCAGTCAGTGTTGGTCAGCTATTTGGCTACAGTAGGAGTCGCAGTCAAACCTGATCACCATTAACTGGAGCACTTTCCAGCCTGGTTTCGGGCGTCACTGGATCACGATCAGGAGCAGGAACCATGAGGGATCATTCCCGATCCAGAGCTATTGGCGCTTTGAGACTAGGCGTGGCCAGCAGGTCTGGAAACCATTCTGTCCTGTGCAGCCCTGCTCCTGACTGCGTCCAGCTCTGGTCACCACGCATTGGGAAGGACGCGAGGGTCCTTGAGAGGGTGCAGCAGAGATTTACCGGGATAAATTCCAGGGATAAGGGATCTTAATGTCAAGGTTAGGGGTTGGAGAAGCTGGGATTGTTCCATGGAGCAAAGGAGCCTGAGGGATGATCTGATCGAGGTGCACAAGATTATGACAGGTTTCGGTGAGGTAGACAATGAAAAGCTGCTCCCTTCGCTGATAGTACAAGGACTGGGGGGACACAGATTTAAGGTTTTGGGCAAGAGATACCGGGGCAAATGTGAGAAAGACTTTTTCTTACGTAATGATCTGGAACTCTCAGCCCATGAGGGTGGGGGAAGCAGAGACGATGAATGATTTCAAAAGGAAATTAGATGGGCACTCGAGGGAAATAAACCCACAGGGCCAATGGGGATGGAGCGAGGGGAATGGGACTGACAGGATTGCTCTACAGAGAGCTGGCATTAAATCGATGGGCCGAATGGCCTTCTATGCTGTTACGACTATATCAATGACTTAGATGAGGGGAGTGAAGGCATGGTGGCTAAACTTGCAGATGACACAAACATAGGTAGGAAAGTATGTTGTGAAGAGGACATGAGGAAGTTGCAGATGGGGATGGATAGGTTGAGTGAGTGGGCAAAAATTTGGCAGATGGAGGACAATGTGGGAAAATGTGAAGTTGTTCACTTTGGCAGGAAGAATAAAAAAGCAGAGTGTTACTTAAACAGAGAATGACTGCAGAATTCCGAGGTGCAGAGGGATCTAGGTGTTCTAGTGCATGAGTCACAAAAAGTTAGTAAGCGGGTACAGCGAGTTTTTAAGAAGGCTAATGGAATCCTATCCTTCATTATGAGAGGGATTGGACTTAAAAGTAAGGATGTTATGCTTCAGTTATACAGGGGCATTGGTGAGACCACATCTCGAATACTGGGTGCAGTTTTGGTCTCCTTATTTAAGGAAGGATGTAAATGCGGTGGAGGTGGGTCAAAGGAGGTTTACTAGATTGGTACCTGGAATGAGCAAGTTGACTTGTGAGGAAAGGTTGGACAGACTGGACTTTGTTTCCACTGGAGTTTAGAAGAGTGAGGGGTGATTTGACTGAAGTATACAAGATCCTGAATGGTCTGGACAAGGTGGACGTGAAAAGGATGTTTCCCCTTGTGCACCAAAAACAAAAATACCTGGAAAAACTCAGCAGGTCTGACAGCATCTGCGGAGAGGAACGCAGTTAATGTTTCGAGTCCGAATGACTCTTCATCAGAAAGAGTCATACGGACTCAAAACATTAACTCTGTGCTCCTCTCCGCAGACGCTGTCAGGCCTGCTGAGTTTTTCCAGCTATTTTTGTTTTTGTTTCAGATTTCCAGCATCCGCAGTATTTTGCTTTTATCTTAGTGTTTCCTCTTGTGGGTGAGTCCAGAACTAGGGGGGCACTGTTTTAAAATTAGGGGTTGCCCTTTTAGGACAGAGATGAGGAGAATCTTTTTCTCTCAAGAGGGTTGTGCGACTTTGGAACTCTCTGCCTCAGAAGGTGGTGGAGGCGGGGTCATCGAATATTTTTGAGGCAGAGCTAGATAGATTCTTGTTAGGCGAGGGAGACAAAGATCAGTGTGACCGACATAGTCGTCTCAATAATCCAGGAAATCAGGAATTCGCCATCCTTTTAACTCAGGCCCCTTGTGCAGCCTCTGATCTTATTCATCCCACTATCAGCCCCCACTCAGGAACTCTTTCCAAAACTGACTCCCCTCCCCCTCCTCCTCCCCCTGCCCCCTCTTTCAGACTCTCATTAAATCTCACCTTCTTGACAATAAGGCCTAGCTGTGCCTCACAGTAAGTCACACTCTTGGCTCTGAGTCAGAAGGTTGCGGGTCCGAGTCCCACTCCTAATACAAAATTCAGGCTGACGCTCCCAGTGGGGAACCGAGGGAGTGCTGCACTGTCACAGGCGCTGTCTTTCGGATGAGACAACAAACCGAGGCCCTGTCTGCCCTCTCACGGTGGATGGGCACTATTTTGAAGAAGGGAAGGGGTTGGGGGGGGTGGTGGGGGGAAGTTCTCCCCGCTGTCCCGGTCAATATTTATCCCTCAATCGATATCATAAATACAGATGATACGACTGTTATCAAATTGCTGCTTGTGGGATCTTGCTGTGCGTAAAATTGGCTGCCACATTCCCTGCATTGCACCGGTGAGCACACATCGTAAGGATTGCAGTGGCTGTAAAGCTCATTGGGACATCCTGAGGCTGTGAAAGGCGCCATACAAATGCAAGTCTTTCTTTGTTTAGTCTCCTGCTTTTTAACCTGTCTTACCACCCCACCTGTTTCTTCCTCTCTGTCGCCCTTCCCCCAATTCTGCTCATGCGCTCCCTCAAGCTCTGATCACTCTGTTACGTGCTCAACTTTCACCCTCACCTTGCTTTCTGACTCAAAGCCCCTTTCCCTCTTTAATCCCTTGACTTCAGCAGCAGACACTTGCAAAACTAATTGGAGATTTGCCATGCTTTTAATCCTCCCGACACGGCTCCCATTGCCGATGCTGCACCAGCTGTGGATCAACCACTTGGTCACGGGCGCTCCTTCCGACCTGTGCCCGAGCACGTTATTCATAAAGGGTGGGCGGGGGGGGCACCCGCAGGTCACTCTCATGATGAGGCTTCAAATTGATTGCTCCGTAAGTCAGGGAGGGGCTGACTCTGCTCCAACCATCTCCCAAACCACCCCGACCCCGATGAGCAGTCTCTGTACCGGCTAAACACCGCCTGCACCTGGCACCTGTCCAGCACCGAAGGAGCCCATTCAGCCCGTCGTGTCTGTGCCGGCTCTCCGAACGAGCGATTCACACGAATTCGGAGCAGGAGTAGGCCACTCGGCCCCTCGAGTCTGCCCCACCATTCAATAAGATCATGGCTGATCTGATTGTAACCTCTACACTCCCGCCTACCCCCCGTAACCTTTCACCCCCTTGCTTATCAAGAATCTATCTTGTTTTGCCTTAAAAAGATTCAAGGACTCTGCCTCAACCCGCTTTTGAGGAAGAGAGTTCCAAAGACTCACGATGCTCTGAGAGAAAAAAAATTTCTCCTCACCTCCGTCCTACATGTACAACCCCTTATTTTGAAACAGTGACCCAAGGTTCTAGATTCTCCCACAAGAGGAAACATCCTCTCCACATCCACCCTGTCAAGTCCCCTCAGGATCTTATATGTTTTGCTTAAGTCACCTCTTACTCTTCCAAACTCCAGTGGATACCATCCCAACCTGTCCAACCTTTCCTCATAAGACAACCCACCATTCCAGGTATTAGTCTAGTAAATCTTCTCTGAACTGCTTCTGACGCACTTACGTCTTTCCTTAAATAAGGAGACCAATACTGTACACAGTACTCCAGATGTGGTCTCACCAATGGCCTGTACAACTGAAGCATAACCTCCTTACTCTTGTAATCAATTCCCCTCACAATAAATGATAACGTTCTATTAGCTTTGCTAATTACTTGCTGCGCCTGCATACTAACCTTTTGTGATTCATGCACTAGGACACCCAGATCCCTCTGCATCTCAGAGCCCTGCAATCTCTCACCATTTAGATAATATGCCTCTTTTTTATTCATCCTGCCAAAATGGACAATCTCACACTTTCCTACATTATACCCCATTTGCCAGATCTTTGCCCACTTACCTGACCTATCTCTATCCTTTTGTAGCCCCATCACTTCCCTGCCTTCTCCCCGTAGCCCTGCACACTTTTTCTCGTCAGATAATAATCCAATTCCCTTTTGAATGCCTCGATTGACCCTGCCTCCACCACACTCTGAGGCAGCGCATTCCAGATCCTAACCACTCGCTGCGTGAAAAAGTTTCACCCCATGTCTCTAACGCTTTTTTTTTGCCAATTATCTTAAACCTGTGCCTTCTCGTTCTCGATCCTCCCACCAATGGGAAGCTTCTCCCTATCTACTCTGTCCAGACTCCTCATGATTTTGAACACCTCTACCGCATCTCCTCTCAACTTTCTCTTCTCCAAGGAAGCAGGTCCAATTTCTCCAATCTATTTTCATAAATGATGGCCCTCATCCCTGGAACCATTCTCACGAATCTTTTCTGCACCGTCTCTAATGCCTTCACACCCTTCCTAAAATGCAGTGCCCAGGAACGGACACAATACTGCAATTGAGGCCAACCCAGTGTTCCATACAAGTTTAAGATTACATCCTTGCTCTTGTACTCTTTGCCCCTATTAATAAAGCCTAGGATACTGTTTGCATTATTAACCACAGTCTCAACCTGTCCTGCCACTTCCAATGACTTATGTACATACACACTATTACAACCAGTCCCCGGTCGAGGTTCCCCCAATTTGTTATGATACGGGATGAGGTACCCCAAATTGTTATGCTGTTGGGTGAGGAGGGATGAACTGGTTCCCCTTCTTTATTCAACCCCCTTGATTGGTCACAACAAGGTTAATTTAAGAAGGATCCCTTCCCTCGTGGATATGTTTTCCCAATCCAAATGTATTTATGTTTTAAAAGGAGCCAACCTAACCAGACTTTTTTGAGTCAAAGAGTGAGTTTATTAGTTACTAAAATGTGAGAAGAAAAAAAATAAAAACGCAACATATACAGATTAGAAATGAGAAGTGAGTCCAGAATTAAGGGTTAAAAAAAAAAATACAAATCAGTCTTTGGCTTGTCCATGAGGAGTAGATGGCGAAATGTTGTGGCCATTAAGTTGGGTGATTCTGGTAGAGCTGACTTTGGCAGTTGAGCAGTGGGTTTGGAGATTTTTGGTTCTGCAGGTTAGCTGAAAGGAGTTGTCCTGTTTCCTTTTCGACTGTGACTTTGCTGACTTGTGACTGGCCTCCAGCAATCAGAGAGAGAGAGAGGACTTCTTTTTACCTGCAAACGCAGGAATGTGTAGTCGAAGTTCTTCAGCAGTGACCTTCACAGCACACCCTCGCACACCAGGCCTGGAACACCAAAGCTAGCACACACAACTAGGCTTTTTGACCCCTTTTCTTGTGTATTCCTGGAAGGGAAAAACAAACATGTCTTTCGCCCAGAAACTGCTTTCTTTCAACTCACGCCATGTCTACAGTCTGGGATATAACCCACAGAAGATGGTTCCTGCTGAGATAGTAATCAGCCTTCATTATCTCCAAAACCATAGGAGATTACAGTTCAGTTTTTGCATTGTGTCTTTTCCTTTGCAGTGTCTCAGTCTGAAGTAGGCCACAACATCTTTTTAGGTGTGACATTCCGTTCTCTGGACTAGTTGGTCAAGTGTAATCCACATAGGAATTTTCCAGCAGGTGGTTACTTTATAGTCTCAGCCAGCTTTTGCTTGTATGTCCTTTTTTTAAAAAAAACACACACGTCTTATTTAAAAGTTCAATATGTCTGTAAGTAATTTGAGCTATGGTCTGCTGTCTTGACAACACCCAGGTCTCTCTGCTCCTGCACCCCCTCTGTTGGCCACTTTGATATTAAACCTGGTGCCCATGCCGTTCCTTTAGATGTAAACTTACCAGATTCGCCAGGGGTGATGGCAGGCTAATAACCAAAACCAGAACTCAGTGCCACTGCCATCATGTCAAAGTGGCTTTATTAGGCTGCAGCGGAGTGTGTGCCAACTGTGCCAGGCAGCGATTCACATTAGCATTCACCCACCCCCAGCAAAAGATTGCTTTAGCATTGGCGGGGAAGGGGGATCATTAGGAAGAGAGACAGCAAAGAGGAGGGGGATGGGGATTAACAATGGCACAGAGGGAGTCAGGAAGAAGCCAGAGTCCAAACAACAGAGGAATGGGAGTTGGCCATTCAGCCCCTCAATTAGATCATGGTTCATCTGCATCTCAACAACAACTTGTCTTTATGTAGGACCTATAGGGGAGAATTTTTGGCTTGGCGAGTGGGGTTAGGGACTGCTCGCCGAGGTGTAAAACGATGCGGGGTGACGTTGGGCGTGTATCCTGACATCGCCGCGTGTCATTTAGATTTTCAGTTCGGCGGGCGCACAGCTGACTTGGCTGCGCACCCCCTGAACTGTCAAAGGCCTGTTAAGGCCATTAATTAACTAATTAACCCTATTGAGAGAGCTGCCCATCCAAGCTTAAGGTTGGAGGGCAGGTGAAGAGCCCAGGCGGCCTTTGCATTTTTCATGGAACCTCATCCACGGGGGGGGATGAGGTTTCATGAAGGATTTACTAATGAAATAAATTTTTCCATTAAAGCTCATTGGCATGTCCCAGCTCATGTGACACTGCCACATGAGAGGACATGTCTTAAATTTGTTTTTCTTTATTAAAATTTTAAAAATTTAAAACTTAGCTCGCGAAGGCACCTCTGTGCCTCAGGGAGATTTCTGCGCTCTTTCGCGCTCATGCACTCAGAGAGTGCATCAGCTCATGGGACCGCACTCCCAACTCAGGGAATCCCCCCACCCCACCTCCCCCCACCACCCGCCCACACATGGAGTGCACAGCACTTCTCGGTGTGTGTCACGCTGGGTGGGCCTTAATTGGCCCGCCAATGTATATTGGGGGCGCGGACCCGATTGGAGGCGCCGATCGGGTCTGCACCCACCCACGCACAACCCTCCCCTGACAAGGGGGGGAGAATTCTCTCCACAATGTAACAAAATGTCCCACAGCAGCATTACAGAACAAAATATGACGCCAAGCCAGAGAAGATTGATAACCAAAAATTTGGTCCAAAACGTGGCATTTTAAGGAGCGTCTTAAAGGAGGAAAGCGAGGTAGAGAGACGGAGAGGCTTAGGGAGGGAATTCCAGAACTTGGAGTCCAGGTAGCTGAAGGCATGACTGTCAATGGTGGAGCGATTAAAATTGGGGAAGCTCAAGAGGTCAGAATTAGAGGAACTTGATTAAGTATATAAGATCCTGAATGGTCTTGACAAGGTGGACGTGGAAAGGATGCTTTCCCTTGTGGGTGAGTCCAGGACTAGGGGGGCACTGTTTTAAAATGAGGGGTCGCCCTTTTAGGACAGAGTTGAGGAGAAATTTTTTCTCCCAGAGGGTTGTGCGACTTTGGAACTCTCTGCCTCAGAAGGTGGTGGAGGTGGGGTCATTGAATACTTTTAAGGTGGAGGTCGATGGATTCTTGTTAGGCAAGAGAATCAAAGATTATCGGGGGTGGATGGGAACGTGGAAATCGAAACCCAAACAGATCAGCCCTGATCTTATTGTGTTACTGAAGAGGAAATAGACGACCTTAGTGACGGCTCAGATATGCCAATCGCTTTGGTTGATATCCCTTATGTAACAAAAATTGATTGATCTTGGTCTTTAAGGCTTCAATTGATCCCCAAATTCCCAAACCTTTGGGGAAGAGAATTCGAGAAGGTGTGTCCTGGCATTAAGGCTACGGAAAACAATTCAAATAGAGCCAGAGATACCTGAAGGGTGATAATTTTGCACTTATGAAGATTTCATGGATAGATTTTCTGAGTTTTCTATACCCTTGACCACCCTATCCACCCGATCCCACCCCCCACACCCAGCTGTCTCTCCACAGATGATCCCACAGGTCTGTGTTCCCAGAGAAACCCGGGAATTTATTGCCCATCCCTAGTTGTCCTTGAGAAGGTGGTGGTGAGCTGCCTTCTTGAGCCGCTGCAGTCCCATGTGGTGTAGGTACACCCACCGTGCTGTTAGGGAGGGAGCTCCAGGACTTTGACCCAGCGACAGAGAAGGAACGGCCGATATATTCCCAAGTCAGGATGGTGAGTGGCTTGGAGGGGAACTTGCAGGTGGTGGTGTTCCCCATGTGTCTGCTGCCCTTGCCTTTCGAGGTGTTAGAGGTTGAGAGTTTGAGAGGTGCTGTTGAAGTGCGAATCATCACATTACTGTCTGTGGGAGCTTGCTGTGCGCAAATCCGTCACTGCCTTTCTTATGTTCCGAAGAGGGCCAGACTTCAGGAAGCATTTTGCTGCCCTCAAAGCACTTTGGGTGTCCTTGAGCTCATGAAAGGCGCTAGATAAGTGCAAGTCTCCCTTTTGTCATAAGGGGAGGAATTAACTTCAGTGGAAAAGTGGGTCAAGTGAGGGGTAACACCAGCTGGAGACTCAATGCGAGCTATTTCATGCAATTGGCACAGCTCACACACACACAAACACACACACCACACACACCCCAAGCCACAAAGACCATGTGCAATAAAATGTACATGACCACATGTGGCAGCAATCTGTTATGTGATCAGTTTATACTGAACTGCCATGTTAGTAATTATGTCATCAGCCTTCACGTCAGCTTCTGTTTTGAATTAACCTAATTTAACGTTGTACATTAGGACTGATAGGGAAATAATTCAGAGCAACGATTTCATATCGAACGGGTTTCTGCAACCTGTTTGGACAAACCAATTCCAGCTACGATCTGGAGGGGTAATAAGGTGTAAAGCCTTAGCTAGGGCTCTGCTACCCACCTGTGCCAACTTGCATTCCTATAGTGCCTTTAACATGGGAAAATATCCCCAGCCTTTTCCCAGGAGTGCAATCAGGCAAAGGCTGACACCGAGACATTAGGACCTGGTGACCCAAAGCTCGGTCAAAGGGACTGGCTTGACAGCGAGGTGGAAGGGGTTCAGGGAGAGAATTCCAGAGCTTAGGGTCATGACAACTGAAGACACAGCAGCCAGGGAGGGATAGAATTAGAGGAGCGCAGAGATCTCAGGGAGAATTTGGAGCTGGAGGAGGCTCCAGGGATACAGAGGGATTTGAACACAAGGAGAATTTTAAAAATCGAGGCTTGCAATCACCATCCAGTGACACAAGGAGGAGAGCGTGTAATTTGGGCAGCAGGCATGATTGTAAAGCTTCCCATTACCAAGTAGCTTTGCTGACGCTCGATAGTGTGCACTCACACATGGGAGAATAGCTGCTTGGATGAGGGACCCAGGGGAGCTGTACCCCAGTGACAGTCAGCACTTGCAGAACTGGGTGCATTACCTGCTGCTCCTTCATTAAACATTATTAAATTAATTTTTGAAATTATTCTTTAAAAAAAGGGTTTCACTGGAACCCAAAGCTTTTCCCCCTGACTCAAGACAAATTTAATTAATTTTTACTGATTAAATTTTGAGCTGATTTCTTTGCTTCCTATTTTTAGCTCTGTGCTCAATTTTGGATTAGATTACCCAGGAAACAGGGAACGTCATCCTGAAGACAGGAGGTATGCTTTCCCTCCCTCTATCTGTCCCCCTCATCCTGACACTCCTCCCTCCCTCCCTCCCATCCTCCTCTGGCACTTACTCTCTATCCCTTTACCCTCTCTTTTTCAACCCCTCCCCCCTCCCTCTCCCCCGTCCCCTTCTTCTCTCCACCTCCCCGGAATCTCTCCCTCCATCTTCACCCCGCATCCCCTCTCCCATTGCCTCCTCCTCCCCCTCCCCCAACTCCCATCCCCCCTATCTCCCCTGCAAACCTGCCCCCTCCCCATCTGCACCCTCCCTCCCCTCTCAACCTCTCCCCTCCTCTACCCCACTCCTCTCCCAACCTCCCCCCACCTTCCCTCCCCTCCTCCCACCCCTCCCTTTCTCCACCTCCCCCGGAATCTCTCCCTCCCCCTTCCCCCACATCCCCTCCCCTAGTGCCCCATCCCCCACCTCCCTATGCCCTCTCAAACCCCCTCCTCCCCCACCTCCTCCCTCCCCTACCCATATCCTCCCTCCCCTACCCCTCCCAACCTCCCCCCTCCCTTACCCCTCCCAACCTCCCTCACCCCTCCACCCTCCCTCCAATTCCCCTCACCCACCCTTCCCACTCCACTCCCCCTCCCCTCCAATTCCCCTCCCACTTACTCCTTCCAGCCCTCCCCGCACCCACCCTAGGCCACCCCCTCCCCCTAGACCACCCCTCCAACCCACTCCCCCTGCCATCCACTGCTCCTAGCCTCCCTCCTACCCACTCCCCCAGCCCCCTACACCCACACTCCCCCTAAAACCCCCTAATCCCCCAAACCCCCCAACCCCACTCCCCCTAACCACCCCATGCCTCCTGATCCCACATACCCCTTCCCACCCTCCTCCCCTACCCCGACGCCCCCTACCCTCCCTCCCCACTGACCCCACCCTCCCCCTCACCCCGCACTCCCCTCCTCACCCCGCACTCCCCTCCTCACCACTCCCCTCTCCTCACCCCCACTTCCCCTACACCCGCCCCTAGTCCCTTCCCCAACACCCCCACCACCACTCCCTCGCCCCCCCACTCCTCTCCTCTCCTCCTCCCGTCAGCATCGTCCGGCCCAAACCCTCCAGCCCACCCCCTGACTTCCGAGAGCCGCTGATGTGACCGGGAAGCCGCTTTTCCCTCGCCTCCCGTGATATTTCTCCGTTAGCTGAGCTTCCCAGCGCTACGTGTCTGCTGCTCGCCCTCCCCCTTTCATCCCCACTCCCTCAGTCCGCGATTTCACAGCCAAGTCCCGTCCCTGTCTGTGTGAGAGAGAGAGGGAGAGGGAGAGAGGGGAGAGAGAGAGGCAGAGGGAGAGAGGGGAGGGAGAGAGGCAGAGGGAGAGAGGGGAGAGAGAGAGGCAGAGGGAGAGAGGGGAGAGAGAGAGGCAGAGGGAGAGAGGGAGAGGGGGAGAGAGAGGGGGAGAGAGAGAGAGAGGGAGAGAGAGAGAGAGGGAGAGGAAGAGAGAGAGGGAGAGAGGGAAGAGAGAGAGGGAGAGGGAGAGAGGGGAGAGAGAGAGGCAGAGAGGGAGAGAGGGAGAGAGAGAGGGAGAGGGGGAGAGAGAGAGGGAGAGGGAGAGAGGGGAGAGAGAGAGGCAGAGAGGGAGAGAAGGGAGAGAGAGGCAGAGAGGGAGAGAGAGGAGAGAGAGAGGGAGAGAGGGGGAGAGAGAGGGAGAGGGAAGAGATAGAGAGAGGGAGAGGGAGAGAGGGGAGAGAGAGAGGCAGAGAGGGAGAGAGAGGAGAGAGAGAGGGAGAGAGGGGGAGAGAGAGGGGAAGGAAGAGATAGAGAGAGGGAGAGGGAGAGAGGGGGAGAGAGAGAGAGAGGAGAGAGGGATAGAGGGGAGACGGAGAGGGAGAGGGAGAGAAGGGAGAGGGAGAGCGATTCACACAAGTTGCAGCCGGGAGCGAGGTCACGAAACAAGAGAGAGGAAGTAATAATCACACAGAGACACATTTAACAGCGTCTGTGCAATAAAAAGACATTCCAACAGCTTCATCTGAGGAGCCGAGTCCAGTCTTTTGAAGGTGATGTAATGAAAGAGGCAAACTAGCGAATCAGACGGAATAAGGGGATGGGACTTCTATGTTAATGATCGATTGAGTGACACAGACCCTCTCTACATGTCAGTTTCCCCTAATGAAATTGACCAAAAAAAGTGTAACACACACACACACACACACACTGTATCAATTGCTCAGGGATACAGTATCCAGACGGACCACATGGAAACTCTGCGCTGATACATTCAGCCAGACAGAGACACAGAGTGAGGAATTATAGTTCTCGTCCCCCACCCCATCCCCACCTCCCTCCCTCCCTCCCCCCACCCCCTACCCCACCCCCCCCCCCCCTACCACCACCAACCCCAAACAACACCAACACCACCACCACCACCACCAACCTCTGATTTAACGAGATGCTCCCGGCTTTTCACTTCCCAGTGAGCCTGGATCGAAGCAGGAACAAGGAGCGACTGGAAGCCAGCCTGGCCGGCCTCTTGGAGTTGCAGTTCCTGAGGCAGAGGCAGGAATATCTGGTACAGGAGGCTCTACAGAGCGCCGGGTGCAGGCGTGAGCAGGATCCCTGCCTGCTAAACTGCGATTTGAACGCCGAGGAGAGATTGTACCCCGGCTTCACAGAACCAGGAGCAAACAGCCTCAGGAGGCAATTGGTGAGTGCAAATTTATGCCTTTCTCCTTTGCCCCCCCTCCCTCTCCTCTCCCCTTTGCCTGCTTTCGATCACTATAAATAGCCCAAGACATTATCTATACAACAACATTCATTAGGTCCCAATACAAGGGACATACGTTGGACCAGCTCACCCACCCCCCCCCCAAAAAAAAATATTTTAACAACTGGTTATTTAAGCTTACAAGAATTTGATGTATTTGTGTGTGTGTCTGTGACATTGCCGACATAAATATTTCTTTTCAATATTTGGTCCCGCCGCTGTTATTGTTTTTCTGCTACACCGCCAGACTTTTTGTATGGGCTCAGTCTGTCTGACCATGATTGAGGGATTTGGCACAGAGTGGGTGGTGGGGTGGTTGTTGGGGTGGTGGGGGGTGAAATGTGTTTCTTGTGATGTCCTTGCGCACCCTACACGAGAAAGTCCAGGAGGGGCGAGTTTGGTCCACGTTATAAAGATTTTATTTATTACAAATAAGCTTTTTTTAAAAAAAAGGACGCCTCTCAACGCTTCAATGCTGAAAAATGCGAATCAACATTAACCCTTCCTTTTCCACCCCCCGCCCCCCATCCCCATCCCCTCCCCTTCTTTTGAAAATGAAATTGGAACAGCACTTTCACAAGCAAGATGGGCCGAATGGGCTTGTATCTGTCAAACATCCTTTACCATTTAGCTTCGATTTCTGATACCACTTAATTATTTTAACAGTTTGGGGAAGGTGTAAAAAAGAAAGGGTATGTGACCCATAAACCTCACTCTGAACTAACAAGTTACATAAGGAATATTGTAGGGCAGCTTTTAACAGTAATTTTAAAGCAATTAAGTCTGAGTATTATGTTGTGAAAAGCAAAGCTGTTTCCTAGTTTTCTTTTCTTAAATTATAATTTCACATCCCTGTGAATACACTGTTGTTTGGAGGTGACTCTGCCTTGTGTCTGACAGGGGCCAGCACATTCAGATTGTAATTAAGGATGTGTTTCAAGGCAGAGACCCTTCCCTTTAAGAATGAAATAATTAAGCCATAAATGGCAATGTGGAATTTAAAGGGGCGGTGCAAATAGCAGGCCGAGAGAAACCCCCACACCGTTTGCACACGGGGAGAGGGTGGGATGGAAGCTGCTCATGCCATTCAGTGGTTTTGTACACACGCCTGTCCATTGTGAACTCATCCTCACGTGGAAAAGTTCCTCTTCGCTCCCCAACCCTCCGGGGGGGGGTGAAGCACACGCTACACCGAGGAGAGGCTGTGCTAGGTTTGTGCTGATGCAAGGCAGGACCTCCAGTAGGTGCTCCCGCTGAAGATCCGTCCCGTGTTTTTAACTGAGCACCGGCCTCTGAGCGTCGGGGGAAGGGGAAGGGTGTGGTTGGGAGGTGATGCCTCACCAAGTCGAATAGCTCACCGCCCAGGCTCACACCAGGGCGAGTGCTTTCAGGGGGAGGGGACCATTGCAGCACCAGTTCAGCAATTTCAGGAAAAGGGGAGAGCTGTGCTTTCTCTGCGCTCCAACCCTACAACTCTCTGAGATCTCTGCGCTCCTCCAACCCCACCCCCCCAGAGAGTGAGGGAGGCATGCTGAGAAGGGGAATTAAGACTGTCATCTGAAAAGGAAGAATGTGCAGGGTTACGGGGAGAAGGCAGGGGAGTGGCACTCGCTGTCTTGCTCGTTCGGAGAGCCGGCACAGACAAGATGGGCCGAATGGCCTCCTTCTGCACTGAAACATTTCCCAGACCCTGTGAACTCTGGCCTCTTGACCATCCCTTACTTTCTTCACTACCACCCTGCAAATTTCCACTTTCTCCTTTGCCCCACCACTGGTGGCCGTGCCTTCAGCTGCCTGGGCCCCAAGCTCTGGAATTCCCTCCCTAAACCTCTCCGACCCTCGACCACACTTTTCTCCTTTCAGACACTCCTTAAAACCTACCTCTGACAGCTTTTGGCCATCTAACCTAATATCTCCTTATGCGGCTCGGGGTCGAATTTTGTTTCACAATGGTCCTGTGAAGCCCCTCGGGATGTCTTATTACATTAAAGGCGCTATATAAATACAGGGCGTTGTTGTTTGTTTGCCTGAAGATGAGGTTCTGCATCCTGTGCATTGATTGTTTGCTTCCTCGTTAGGTCAGTAGCCACAGGGAACATTTTGTGTGTGATGCTATATGAATGGCACAGCAGGGATGAGTCACACGAAGGAACATGGGGGCCAGAAGGAGGCCATTCAGCCCTTCGAGCCTCTCCCGACCATTCAATCGGATCATGTCTGACCTGTATCTTAACACCACCTTGGCTCCATCACCCTTTAAACAAAAACAAAACAATCTCAGTTTTGAAATTTTCAATTGGCTTCAAGCCTCGACAGTTTTTTTGCGGGGGGGAGAGAGTTCCAGATTCCCGCTCCCCATTGTGTGAAGAAGTGCATCCTGACATCACCCATGAACAGCCTGGCTCTCATTTTAAGGTGATGCCCCCCACCCCTCCTGTTCTGGATTCACTTACTCGAGGTTCTCTCTATTGAACCTATCAAATCCTTTAATCACCTTAAACGCCTCAATTATATCACCCTTTAATCTTCCATATTCGGGGCGGGGGGGCGGGAATACAGTCTAATCTGATCAGCCGGCCCTCATCATTTCACCTTTCTTGTGAATCCGCAATGCCAGGCCTTCAGTGCCAACCTTTTCTCAGCTGTGGTGCCCATGAATGAATAATGCTTGCGATGCAGTGCCCATTGAAGATGATTACGGAGGAGACTTGCCCTATTCTTCCTCCTGTTTACTCTCCTGTGACATTTGCAGCCGTTTCCTGGAGTTGGTCACCCCGGGGTGGGGGCGCAGGATGGGAACTGTGAGCGATCTTGAATGAAAATGGCATGTGGTGCACACCATGGCCAAATATCCTCCATGCACTCCAATGTCTAGGTTTACATAAACAAGTGGAACACTGGGTAAAGTTCAGAAAGGTTGTGGCATGGGGGGGAGAGGGTAGCGGTGGAGGGAAAGGCAATTATAATATCTAGCAGCTCAAAACTGGGCATCCATGAGGTGCTTTGGGCCATCAGCAGAATTGTACTCAACCACAATCTGTAACCTCATGGCCCAGCATATCCCCTACTCTACCATTACCGTCAAGCCAACGGATCAACCCTGGTTCAATGAAGGGGGCAGGAGGGCATGTCCGGAGCAGCATCAGGCATACCCAAAAATGAAGTTTCAACTGGTTAAGCTACAACACAGGGCTACTTGCATGCCAAACAAGGGAAGCAGCAAGTGAGAGACAGAGCTAAGCAATATCATAACCAATGGATCAGATCTAAGCTCTGCAGTCCTGCAAATGCAGCCGTGAATGGTAAACAATTAAACAACTAACAGGAGGAGGAGGTGGCTCCAGAAATATCCTCATCCTCGATGATGGGGGAGCCCAGCACATCAGTGTAAAATATAAGGCTGAAGCATTTGCAACCATCTTCAGCCAGAAGTGCCAATTGGATGATCCATCTCGACCTCCTCCGGAGGCCCCCAGCATCACAGATGCCAGTCTTCAGCCAATTCGATTCACTCCGTGTGATATCAAGAAATGGCTGAAGGCACTGGATACTGCAAAGGCTATGTGCCTGTCAATATTCCAGCAATAGTACTGAAGACTTGTGCTCCAGAACTAGCCACACTCCTAGCCAAGCTGTTCCAGTACAGCTACAATACTGACATCTACCCGATGATGTGGAAAATTGCCCAGGAATGTCCTGTACACAAAAGGTAGGACAAATCCAACCCGGCTAATTACCGCCCCATCAGTCAGTAAAGTAACGGAAGGCATCATCAGCAGTGCTATCAAGCAGCACTTGCTTAGCAATTACCTGCTCACTGATACCCAGTTTGGGTTCCACCAGGGCCACTCAGCTCCTGACCTCATTACAGCCTTGGTTCAAACATGACCTAAAGAGCTGAACTCCTGAGGTGAGGTGAGAGTGACTGCCTTTGACATCAAGGCAGCATTTGACTGAGAGAGGCATCAAGGAGCCCGAGCAAAACTGGAGTCAATGGGAATCCTCTCTGCTGGTTGGAGTCATACCTAGCACAAAGGAAGATGGTTGTGGTTGTTGGAGGTCAGTCATCTCAGCTCCAGGACATCACTGCGGGTGTCCTAGGCCCAGCCATCTTCAGCTGCTTCATCAATGACCTTCCCTCCAACATATGGTCAGAAGTGGGGATGTTCACTGATGATTGCACAATGTTCAGCACCATTCGCAGCTCCTGTGATACTGAAATAGATGGTGTGCCAGCATGCAGCAAGACCTGGGCAATATCTAGGCTTAGGCTGACAAGTGGCAAGTAACATTCACGCCACACAAGTGCCAGTCAATGACCATCTCCAACAAGAGAGATTCTAACCATCTCCCCTTGACATTCAATGGCATTACCATCACTGAATTCCCCACTGTCAACATCCTGGGGGTTACCATTGACCAGAAGCTGTACTGGACTAGCCATATAAATACCTTGACTACAAGAGCAGGTCAGAGGCTGGGAATCCTGCGGTGAGTAACTCACCTCCTGACTCCCCAAAGCTTGTCCACCATCTACGGGGCACAAGTCAGGAGTTTGATGGAATATTCTCCACTTGCCTGGATGAGTGCAGCTCCAACAACACTCAAGAAGCTTGACACCATCCAGGACAAAGCAGCCTGCTTGATTGGCACCCCATCCACCACCTTCAACATTCACTTACTCTACTAAGCTGTGCAGGTACCTGGTCATGCAGGGGATAAACTGGCCGCTCACTTCAATGGTCCCTTTAAGATGTATGCATGTGCAGCTTTGCATCAATCTTAAAGGGACCACGTAGTGCATCAAGCTAGCCACTTGCAGCAAACTGAAGTCCAAGGTAACGTTGGGCGGCAGGAGTGTGTACCATCTACAAGATGCCCTGCAGCAACTCACCAAGGCTCCTTTGACAGCACCTTCCAAACCCACGGCCACTACCACCTAGAAGGACAAGGGCAGCAGATAGATGGGAACACCACCATCTGCAAGTTCTCCTCCAATCCACACACCATCCTGACTTGAAAATATATCGGCCGTTCCTTCACTGTCGCTGGGTCAAAATCCTGGAACTCCCTCCCTAACAGCGCTGTGGATGTACCTACAGCACATGGACTGCAGCGGCTCAAGAAGGTGGCTCACCACCACTTTCTCGAGGGCAATTCAGGATGGGCAATAAATGCTGGGCCCAGCCAGCGACGCCCACATCCCATAACGAATAAAGAAAACTGAAAATGTTAAACAGGAGGAGTAAATCTTGGCCAATGAGTGTGGGGGTGGGGGGAGGGTGGTGGGTGGGGTGGGGGGGAGGAGAGGTGAAGGGGGACGGTGGAGGGGTGGTGATCAGAGTCTAAAGAAGGTGCCCAGAGTCTGGACCAGCCTGCCAGCTGTACCATGACTTCCTGCTGCCCACGTTTCCGGTTGGTATGTGGGTTTAGATTTGAAAGGAGGACGACAACAGACTGAGGTCTGTTGCCTGGAGCCGAGCTTGAAGATCATTGATTCACCTTGGTGTCAGACCTAACGCCCTCCCTGCTGTTGTAGAGGGGACGTGAAGGAGTTGGGGTGGGGGGAGGGGATCCAAACCCCTGCTGCCAGCGTCCTAACTCACACCAGGTCCCGTTGGGCTCCCTGACCTTCCTTGGCTCCCAATCCAGCAATTATCAAACTCTCATAACTTTCAAAGCCCTCAATGGTCTCTCTTAATTCCGTTATCTCATCCAAGCAACCCTCCGAGTTATCTGCCCTCCTCTAGTTCCGGCCTTTTGGGCATCCCCGATGTGCTTTGCTCCACCATTGGTCAGTGTTCCTATTGCTGCCTGGGGCCAGCCTTCTGGAATTCCCTTCCCAAAATCTCTGTCTCTCCACCTTTCTCTCCTTGTTTAAAAAGCTTCCTAAAACCTACTTCGTGAAGAAATATTAGGGCAATGTCAAATTCTGTGAAGCACTTTGGGATGATTTTTTCTATTAATAATATAAATGCAAGTTCCTGTTGTTTGCTGTATGACTGTTTGAAACCTAAAGTTTCACCTGTAGGGAAGCACTAAGATTGGAAAGGGTATAACAGAGAGGCAAGGTACGTCCAGAACAAGGGGACATAACCTTAACATGGGAGCTAGATTGTTCAGGGGTGATGTGAGGAAGCACCTCCTCACACAGACAGTGGTGGAAATCTGGAACTCTCTCTTCCCCCCAAAAAGGCTGCCAGGGCAATTGAAAATTTTGAAACCGAGATTGTTAGATTCCAGTGCCAGTACGATGCCAGGTACGTAAGACATGCATCCCAATGATTGGCTGATCGAATCAAACAGCATGCTCCTTTGGTTATTCATAATAGGCAGGGTAGAGACCGTACTCAACCAGCCTGTGCTTGCAAAGCCCAGAAAAAAACGTCTACTGTTAGATGTGATTCCGCGATTGGACAGCACTTGCAGAACAATCCCGAGTGCGCTAATAGCTACACTAACAACCAATTTAAGATAATCAGTCAAGTTCATATTGTGGCTCATTTATGCTTATTAGAAGCGACATACATTCATACGCAGGGTCCCATTCTCTGCAAACAAAAGGAATATGTTCAAGCCTTGCACCTTTTTGACTTACCCGGGAGCTTGGCGAGCCTATAGTTCCCCGTTGCTTTTTTCATGGCAACGCCTTAGCCAATCGTATGAATTAACAAATTAGGAGCAGGAGTAGGCCATTCAGCCCCTCAAGCCTGCTCCGCCATACAATAAGGTCATGGCTGATCTGATTGTCGCTACAACTCTGCATTCCTGCCTTAGTCAAGAATCTGCCTTAAAAATATTCATTGACCCCGCCTCCACTGCTCTCTGGGGAAGAGAGTTCCAAAGATTCACGACCCTCTGTGAGAAAAAAATTCTCCTCATGTCCATCTCAAATGGGAGACCCCTTATTTTTTAACTTTGTCCCCTAATTCTAGTCTCTCCCACAAGGGGAAACATCCTCTCAGTGTCCGTCCTGTCAAGTCCGCTCAGGATCTTATATGTTTCAATAAGATCACCTCTCATTCTTCTAAACTCCAATGGATACAGGCCCAACCTGTCCAACCTTTCCTCATAAGATAACCCCCCCCATTCCAGGTATCAGTCGTGTGAACCTTCTCTGATCTACTTCTAACACATTTATATCCTTTCTTAAATAAGGAGACCAAATCTGTACACCATACTCCAGATGTGGTCTCACCAATGCCTGTAGCAACTGTAGCAAAACACCCCTACTTTTATATTCCATTCCCCTTGCAATAAACAGCAACATTCCATTGCTTTCCTAATCACTTGCTGTATCTGCATACTAACTTTTTGTGATTCATGTACCAGGACACCCAGATCCCTCTGTATCTCGGAGTTCTGCAATCTCTCTCCATTTAAATAATATGCTGCTTTTCTATTCTTCCTGCTAAAGTGGACAAGTTCACATTTTCCCACATTACACTCCATCTGCCAAATTTTTGCCCACTCACTTAACCTATCTATGTTCCTTTGCAGGCTCCTTATATTCTCTTGACAACTTACTTTCCTAGCTATCTTTGTCTCATCAACAGATTTAGCAATCATACATTTGGTCCCTTTGTCCAAGTCATTGATATGAATTGCAAATAGTTGAAGTCCCAACACTGATTCCTGTAGTACTCTGCTCGTCACATCTTGCCAATTCAAATATGACCCATTTACACCTGCTCTGTTTCCTGTTAGCTAACCAATCCTCTATCCACAATATAATATGTTACCCCTACACCATGAGCTCTTATCTTGCATAGTAACCTTTGATGTGGCACCTTGTCAAATGCCTTCTGGAAATCTAAGTACAGCACATCCACAGGTTCCCCTTTATCCATGTCGCGTGCTACCCCCTCAAAGAACTCCAATAAATTAGTCAAACATGATTTTCCTTTCACAAATCCTTGTTAACGCTGTCTGATTGCATTGAGATTTAGCTGTAACCTCCTTAATAATAGAATCAGAGTCAACTTGCCAAACAATCAGCACCCTTTTCTCCTGTAGTATGAATTGTGATGATCGTTTGATATTTGGCGTTCTTTTACTTGTCCTGATGAGTGCAGGTCGAAAAGCTTCAGCAACATTACCCCCTTGTCAGCAATGTTAGGTTTTTGTTCAACAAGGTATAAAGGGTTAAAGAGCCAAGGTGGGTAAATAGAGTTACAATATCCATCAGCCATGGTCTAGTTAAGGGCTCAATAGCTGATTTTAGCCTGAAGAATCTTTTTTAAAAAATTTCACCTTAAACAAACTACTGGGAGCTACAAGACACAAAAAAAATTAAAGGGATAAGTGTACCTTAAGAAGAAAAGGTTGTTTATCAAGAACCTAAAGAACCTTATCAACTTTTTTGGTGCTGTACAAAGTAATTTGTTGTAACTCCCCTCTAACACTTGTAAGAATGACCACAATTACGACTGAATTTCATGTCATTTCGATCTTGTATGTGGGTCAGGCAAAAATCCTGTTTCTGCTCCCCAGACCTGAGTAAAAGCTGCAATTTTTGTTTTCAGAGTTGACTCTTGCTGCTGCCTGAATCTTAAATTGCTTCTGGTTTTATCAATCTTACCCTGGAGAATTTTAACAGAACGTTTCCTTAAGGGAATAAGGTCCACGAAAGGTGCCTTAAATATTTCTGGATTACTGTTAAACCAGATCTTGGATTACACAGAATGGTTACAGCATAGAAGGAGGCCATTCAGCCCACTGTGGCTGTGCTGTCCCTCTGAAAGGACAATTCACCTAGTGCCGCTCCCCCACCTTCTCCCCGTAGCCCTGCACAATCTTCCTTTTTCAGATAATAATCGAATTCCCTCCTGAATGCCTCGATTGAACCTGCCTCCACCACAATCTCAGGCAGCACATTCCAGATCCTAATCACTCGCTGCGTGAAAAAAACTTTTCCCCATGTCTCCATTGCTTCTTCAGCCAATTATCTGAAATTTGTGCCCTCTGGTTCTCGATCCTTCCACCAGTGGGAACAGTTTCTTCCTATCAACTCTGTCCAGACCCCCCGTGATTTTGAAAAATATCAAATCTCCTCTCAACCTTCTCTTCTCCAAGAAAAACAGTCCCCAAACTTCTCCAATCTGTCCACGTAACTGGAGTCTCTCTTGCGAAGAACCATGCTCGTAAGTCCTTTCTGCATCCTCACTGAAGCCTTCACATCCTTCCTAAAGTGTGGTGCCCAGAACAGGACACAATACTCCAGTTTGAGGCTGAACCAGAGTTTTATACTAATTTAACGTAACCTGCTTAATTTATTAATGCAATGAAGATGTGAACCAGTAGGAAGGTTATCCTTTGGCTGCTGGGTGGATTAAGTTGTACATGTGGGTAAGAAGGATTGAATTCCCTAAAACACTGCTCATTTTTCTGTTTCAAACATAATTGTAAATAGCTAAGTGTTACCGCACCATTACAAATTGGAAATATAAGTACCATTAGGGAGCCGTATGCAGGTCGCCGACCCTGATCTAATTGAATGGCAGAACGGGCTCAAGGGGCTGAATGGCCTCCTCCATTTCTTAGATCCCTAAGCAGTGTCTAGCCAAGACCAAACTTGCATTGTGGAAACTTGCAGCCTATTGGAGGATGCTGGAGATGGGAGGAGCCTTGCAGCCTTAGAGACCCCCCCTGGAATGAATGCGATGAGTCTTCATTCGAATAGAGTGAGGGGGTGGGAAAGAGCTCAAGGTCCATTGAATGGCGTTATTTATTTATTCTTTCATGGGATGTGGGCATCGCTGGCAAGGCCAGCATTTGTTGCCCATCCCTAATTGCCCTTGAACTGAGTGGCTTGCTCGGCCATTGCAGAGGGCAGTTAAGAGTCAACCACATTGCTGTGGGTCTGGAGTCACATGTAGGCCAGACCGGGTAAGGACGGCAGATTTCCCTCCCTAAAGGACATTAGTGAACCAGATGGGTTTTTACATCAATCAATGATCACCAATACTGAGACTAGTTTTGACACTATCAATTAATTGTGTTAATTAATTGATTTTTAAATTCCACCAAATTAAATTGATGGGCTGTGATCCTTGCCCCCAGAGCATTAGCCAGGATCTCTGAAATATTAGTCCAGTGACATTACCACTACATCACCGCCCCCTCTTAACATGAGCTGAGGCGGAACAAGAGAGGAATGTTCAGAGAAGCACTAACAACAACTTGCATTTATCTAGCAACTTAAATGTATTCAAACACCACAAGATGCTTTTCAGGGAATTTAACGAACAAAATCTGACACATAAGGAGATATTTTGACAGATGACCAATGGTCAAAGAGATAGGTTTTAAGGACCATCTTAAAGGAGGAGAGAGAGGCGGAGAGGTTTAGGGAGGGAATTCCAGAGCTTGGGGCCCAGGCAGCCGAAGGCACGGCTGCCAATGGTGGAGCGATTAAAATTGGGGGACGCTCAAGAGAGTGGAATTAGAGGAACGCAGTGATCTCAGAGGGGTGTGGGGTTGGAGGAGATTACAGAGATAGGAGATGAGAGAGATGGAGGAGGTTACAGAGGTAGGGAGGGGTGAGGCCATAGAGAGATTTGAAAACAAGGATGAGAATTTTAAAATTAAATGGGTGAAAGAAGCTTTTGAGAATTGCGGTACATTGCAGACCATCGAGAGATCAGCTTTCCACAGCCTTGGATGTGAAGGAGCCTTTCTGATCCTCACACTGAGAGCCAACCTGCTACAGGAGCAGGACTTTAGTGTAAAGTTGGTGTTGTCGTTTAGTCAAGGTTGGATGCAATCAGCAGCTCTTCACCTCCCCGACCCAGCAACATGGAGAAAGAAAAGATTTTTTTCTGCTGGGGGGATGGACTATCTTCACATTGCTGGGAATATTAAACAGCACAGGGGTGCAACAGTAACACGTTACTGAGCTCTATCTCACACCTAGGTGATTGTTTAAGTATTCAAGTGCCTCACACGTGGTTGTATACCCAACGCCTGTGTGAGAGCAGATGTTTTCGTGTCTGAACCACATGTTCGAGTTTCACTTCACCTCTCTGCTTTTGAGCTCTTCAAGTGCCTCAGGGCTTTGAAAGGTGCCATATGAATGCAAGTGATCGTTGTTGTCACTCTCTCGCAGCCCTGCAACTTGGGGATATCACAAGATGCTTTGATGTGGCGAGGGCGTGGCTGGCACTCTGCTTGGCTCTCTTGGTGGCACTCTCGCTCTCCAAGGCAGGAGGTTGTGGGTTCGAGCCCCAGGCAGGAGACTGGACCACATGATCTTGGCCAGCAAGCCAGCAGCGCAGTAACGAGGGAGTGCTGCACTGTCAGAGGCGCCGCCGTTCAGATAAACCAGCTTTAAGATATGGTCGCAGTGCCGCTGGTGGGATCTTGCAGTGCACAGCTACATATAAAAGCAGTCGCTGCAGCCCAACGCAATTCATGAGGAATCAGTGAGATCTTTTGGAGATGTGTGAGATGTTGTATAAAAAGGAATAACTCGCATTTCTATAACACCTTTCTTGACTCCAGGATCTCTCTACAGCCCATGAAGCACTTTTCGAAGTGTTGGCACTGTTGTGATGTAGGAAATGCAGCAGCCAATTTTCTGAGGGGGGGTTAAAGAGGAGGATGAAGAGATGAAGGAGTGAGACAGAGAAGGAAGTCAACAGGAATGGAGGGGATAAAGGAGAGCTGCAGAGATCAGGTGAGAGAGAGAGAGAGGGAGAGCAAGTCTGGGACAGAGGAGAAAGGAAAGCACGAAATGGGAGGAACACCGAAAATAGTGAAAGACAAACAAAAGGCTACAGGAGATTTGAGAAAATAGAACCAGAGTGAGATAGGATGGGGGGGTGGGAGGGTGGGTGGAGGGAGGGGTTTGGCGTGCGTGTAGGGGAACAGGGCTGGGGAGACCAGCCCGAGTGGTATAGAACGTGTGAATGTATCGAACTGTGGCAGACAGGAAATGCATTGTCCTGAGTTACTTGTAGGAGTGTTTTTACAATTTGCAGGATGCGGAGAAAGTCCAGGGCATGACCTTCCTCTGAGGGTCTTCTGTCCCCAGGGGGTGTCATGCCCCTCAAAGACCACCCAGTTACTCTATGCATTCACCCTTCTATCTCTGAAATGATGTGGTGTCGGAAGCTCAGAGGGCGGGTGTTTGTCTCCACCTGTGAGTTATGGTCAGTGTCACGGGGGCCTTGTAAACACTGTGACCATTCAGTCACCAGCCAATCCCACAGGTCAGAGATCTCTCTCCGGCCTCACCCCAACCGACATCTGAACTTGATCCCAGTGTGGCAGTGAGTTATTTTACCCCTCCCTCTCTCCCAGCTGCTCTCCAGGACTTTGCCCTGAAGCCCCATGCTTCACAGGGGAGTCAAACGGTGAGGCTATTCAATCAGTTGAGGTCAACCTCGTGAATGGGTGGGGGGAGGTTTGAGGGGGTCACTGGATCACGATCAGGAGTGGGAACCCTGGTTGATTTATTCCTCTCCGTTGTCCAGGAATACAGAGCCATGTGTAGTGCCCCTGGGCAAGACCAGAATCAAAATTGAGAAAGACAGAGAGAGAGAGGGAGGGAGGGAGAGAGAGAGAGAGAAAGTCAGACAGACAGAGAGAGAAAGGGAGAGAGAGAGATTGAGAGGGGGGCGGGAGAGAGAGGGAGACAGAGAAGGAGACAGAGAGAGGGATGGACAGAGACAGAGAGAGAAAGAGAGACAAATAGAAAGAGAGACAGAGAGAGACTGACAGAGGAAAAGGCAAATACAGAGAGAGAGACAGAGAGACTGACAAACAGATAGACAGAGTGAGGTACTGATAGAGGGACCGATAGGGACAGAGAGAGAGGGGCAGAGAATTATTGATGGATGGACAGATAAGTACAGAGCAAGACAGAAAGACATCCAGGCACAGGCAGAGGGGCAGAGAGACATGCTGACAGGAAAAGAGAAGTTGAAGCATCGAGATAGACAGAAAGAGAAAGTCAAGAAAGAGATAAGACACCAAGTGACAAATGGAGACAGAGAAAAAGTTAAAAACAAAGAAACAAAGAGAAACCCAGTGTCAGTGACACAGGCGGAGGAAGAAAGAGGAGAGACAGAGATAGCAAGAAACAGAGATAGAGAAATAGAATGAAAGAGAAGAGGAAGAGAGAGAGAGAAAGAGACAGGAACACAGAGGAGAGAGAGAGACACACACAAAGGAACAGAGACAAAGAGTGAGAGTCAGAAACACAGAGAGAGAGAGAGACAGAGGGAGGGATGGACAGAGAGAGAGAGAGAAATGGACAGAGAGAGAAAAACAGGCAGAGAGACAGAGAGAGAAATGAGAGAAGGCAACAAGAGGAAATATCATGATAGTCAGAAAAGTCTCAATGTGTTTGATGTAAAAATAATGTACAAATAAACGAAGAAAGGCATTCCAGCCATTCAGCGTTCACCCAGTTTATAAAACACTGGAACCTTGTGCATCCCTCCCTCAGGCACTGCCAATTTCTGGGAGAAGAAAAGCTGTGTCCAATTCTAGGAGAAGGTGAGCATCACCGTCTAGCCCTCTACAAACTGGTGGAGATGATGCTTCTTCAGTGTGTTCATCAGACTGTGGGTGATGCTGGTGTTGCCCTGAGACAGTGATGGCGAACGTTCCCCTTTAACCCCTGCAGCCTGCGTGGTGATTGTGTTGGGCAGGGTGACGATGGCTGATATGTCACGGATAAATCCAATTGAAAATTCAGCAGAAACTTCTTCACTCAAAGGTTAGAATATGGGACTCACGGCCACAGGCAATGAGTTGAATAGCATACATGTATTTAAATAGAAGCTGGACAGAAACATGAGGGAGAAAGGAATAGAGGATTAACTGTTAACTGTTCCCTGGTGCATTCTCCGTGGCAATGCTTTTACCATTCAGAGACCACTTGCCAAGCAATCAGCACCCTCCTCTCATGCAGTATAAACTGTTGCTCTCTTTGAGATTTGGTACCCTTACGAATCTGTCCTGATGAGTCCAAGATGAAAAGCTTTGACGGCATGTCTCTTTTCTCAGCAATATTCGAATAGAAGGTTTTGCTGATCAAGTGAGATGAAGCGGGGGTGGGAGGAGGCTCATGTGGAGCATAAACACCAGCATGGAGCGGATTGGTAAATGGTCTGTTTTTGTGCTGTCAATACTCTGCCCACGCTGTAACTCGCACTGTAAATCCCGTTCCCCTATCACCCCCTGCGCTCGCTGACCTACATTGGCTCCCGGTCAAGCAGCGCCTCGATTTTAAAATTCTCATCCTCATTTTCAAATCCCTCCTCGCCCCTCCCTATCTCTGTAATCCCCTCCAGCCCCGCAACCCTCCGATGTCACTGTGCCCCTCTAACTCTGGCCTCTTGAGCATCCCCCGATTCTAATCGGCTCCACCGTTGGCGGCCGTGCCTTCAGCTGCCTGGGCCCCAAGCTCTGGAAGTCCCTCCCTAAACCTCCCCGACTCACTACCTCACTTTCCTCCTTTAAGACGCTCCTTAAAACCTACCTTTTGAAGCTTTTGTCCATCTTAATATCTCCTTGTGTGGCCTGGTGTCATACTTTGTTTTACGATGCTCCTGCGAAGCGCCTTGAGATGTTTCATTACGTTAAAGGTGCCATACAAATAGAAGTTGTTGTTGCTGAAATACTCTCTGATTTGTGTCCAAGGCTGGGTGGTGTGACACTTGATAGGGAACTTGGAGGTGGCGATGTTCTTCATATCGCATCGCTGCTTTCCACCTTCAGAGAGACATAAACTAATGTCCCAGCCTCAATATATGTTTCAATCACCTCAGGGAGACGGGATGAGAATAAGTCTCTCTCAGAACCTCACTCACTCTGATCGTAGCCCTGCACCCCTCCGCCCCTCCCCACAAAATGGACCCATCAGCTCTTAACGTTCCCAGTGTGCTCTGTTCCCGGTGTCTCCCTGGTTTGCTGTTCCAGATTCCATTCTCCAGGTGAGATTCCGGATAATATCCTGACTGTGCACTCCGGATGGGGGAGCCTGGCTCAGTGAACCCCAGGTGCTCACTCCCTAAACATTAAACAGTGAAGGTGCAGAATGGCAGGAGAGTGTGGAGGAGACAATGAAAGGGAGGGATTGGAGAGAGTGAGAAGAAAAGGCAGGCAGAAACAGAGAAGGGGAAAGGGAGGGAGCATGAGGGATAGATGGAGAGTAGGGTGGAGAGAAGGGAGAGATGAGGAAGAAGAGAGCGAGAGAGCCAGAAACAGAAAGATAGACAGGGCATAGGGAAAGAGAGAGGAAGAGATAGCAACAGAGAAAGAAATGGAGTGTGTGAGAATGTCAGAGATGGAGAGAGTGCGACAGAGAAAAAAGTGTGTTGGAGAGAGAAAAATAAGGAATGGGAAAGTCAGAGATTGGCGAATTGAGAGAGAGAGAGGGGGGGATTTGAGAAAGAGGCAGAGAGAGAGAGAGAGAAAGAGACAGAGAGAGCCAGACAGGTAGAAGGATTATGAAAAGACAATGAGTGAGCGAAAGATTATTTTGAGGTCCTGAAACTGTCCTGGGTTCTGACGGGCTGTAGCTGCTGTAATGGTGGAGAGACCCTCAGGAAAGTGGCAGAGAGCCAGTCGCGTTTCATTAATGACATTTCTGGGAGCTTTTTGGTCGGCTCATTAACTTCCTTCCACCCCTCACAAGGGAAATGGCAGCCGGGGGGTGGAGTTGGGACAGTGTCAGAGTCCTAGTTTCATAGGAACGGGAGGAGGCCATTCAGCCTCTCGAATCCCTGCTCCCGGCTAGCTGGGGATCCTGGTGCTTTGATGAGTGAATGAGTGAGCACAGGAGCACCAGTCTCTCTGAGGGGTGTTAGTGGGCCCAGTGAAGGGGATCAGACTCGGCAAGCAAGCTGAATACCCTGAGGAGAGGAACTTCCCAGATTGGTTCCCCCGCTCAGACCGGCAATCCTGGTGCAATCATCATTGTGACTCGTGGGATTTCAGGGCCAGACTCTTAGAGATATTGAATGGAGGCCTGGAGCAATAGCCAATAGGGACCCAGAGAGAGACTGCAATCAGACACAAAGATATTCATTGCTAGAGATTGGAAACAGAAAGTGACCCTTAAGGAAGGAGAGAGAGAGAGAGAGAGAGATAGAGAATGAGAGACACATAGAGACAGAAAGAGATTGACAGACAGGGGGGAGAGAGTGAGAGATAGACAGAGAGAAAGAGAGATACAGTGGGGAGAGAGAGATAGACAGACAGAAAGAGAGGGGATAGAGGGAAAGAGAGAAAGAGAAATAGACAGACAAGGAGAGAGAGAGA